>NW_026126540.1:4662500-5331250 GCF_943737965.1 Phodopus roborovskii | reverse complement strand
GTCCATTATCATCATGGCAGGGAGCATAAAGGAACATAGACAGACATGATGCTAGAGAAATAGCTGAGAATTCTGCATTTGGGTCTGTAAACAGATAGAAAAGAAAGACACTGGGCCTGGATTGGGCCTTTAAAACCTCAAAGCCCATCCCCAGGGACACAGTTTCTCTAACAAGACTTTGTCTACTCCAACAAGGTCACACTTCTTAATCCTTCTCAAGTAGTGCCACTCCCCACCGAATAAGCATTCAAGTACATAGGCCTGTGAGGATCATTTTTATTCAAAAGACAAGAGTCCTATTCTGATTTGTTTGCTTTTAGCCTTATGAGAGAGAGAAAGAAAATATGTGGAGTTGGGTGAGTGGGGAGATAGGGAGGATCTGAGAGGATCTGAAGGAGGGAAAACCATAATCAGGATAGATTGTATGGAGATCTATTTTCAATTTTTAAATTAATGAAAAATAGGAGCTCAAAAAGAGAGATGCCTCTTAGGAAAATGTCATACATGAAACTGCTCTGCTGATGTTAGAGGTGGAGGGTCATCAGGGGAAATGTGTCCCAAGCAAGGGCCAGCAATGTGGGTTGACTTTCTGGTGTTGCAAAAAGCACTTGTGAAATGTACCTTAAAAGGGAAAAAGTTTATTTGCGTTCATAGCTTTGGAAGTTCCAGCCCATTGTTAGTAGTTCCCATTTTAGGGGGGTGGGGTCCTGTACTGAGGTGTGACATTACCGCAGAGGGATGTGGAAGAAGGTTCTCATCTGGAAGCACCTAGGAAGGAGAAACATCTTTGCATGCAGCAGTCCCTTTGACAGTATACCCCAATAACATAAAAGCCCCAGCCAGACCCCTCCTCCTAAGGGTCCCACTACCTTCCACCACACCAAACTGAGGACCAAGTCTTTAGTTCATGGGGTTTTATAGAATGTTCCATATCTAAATTACAGCATCACCCTCGCCTCACTCCATTTCCCCGTACACATTTGTCTTAACTGAATATTGTTTTCTTCATGATAGAAGTACCTAGCAAACTCAACTCCTAGGACTATCATAACATAAAAAAATGAAATCAAATTTAGTAAAAATTAATCCGTTAATTAAAATTTTAACTGATCTTTAAGTCAACACATTTTTTTCTTTTTATAGAACTAATAATAAAATATCCTTAAAATGTGCAATGATGAATAGAGGAATTAAAGGCTCTAAATCTCTTAGGAGATGTTACATAATGTATTATCACTTATATATAATATGAGCAAAACCACTGTTGAGGGTATCTGAGTGTTTTGGTCAATACAATGATACAACAGTGGTGGGAACAATAGTGTTCCTAGGTGCTACATGTTAAACTTGCAACTTGAAAAACTCACTTAGCCTTCTTAATATACACAGTTTTCTATGTTGTAAATAAGAAAAACACTAAATGATCTACAGAATTGAGAGTGAGGCCTGTCCTGCTGCCGTCTGTTCATGCCATCTTCTGAAGTGCCACTTAGCTAGACCTGCTCATTAATCTTGATGCTGCTATTCCATAACTAAACTGAAGTTGAAAAGTTCTCAAGAAAAGTTAAAAGAGGAAGTGGTGCAGTGTAGAAATTGGAACCTTCATGCTCTACTGGTAGGGATGTAAAATGGTATGCACATGGTAGAAGAATATGGCTATGATTCCCAGATATCAAAATCTAACGAACTGTAAGAACTAAAGGCTAGCCTAGCAGTTCCATACCTTAGTGTACACTCCATCAATTAGCAGCAGCACCTGCCATGATACATATGGAGGTTGGAGAGCAACCTATGGGACTTGGTTCTCTTTTTTTCTGTGTGAGTTCAAGAGACAGAACTCTGGTTGTTCAGTTTGATGGCAAGTGCCTTTACATGCTCACCAGCCACAAGGAGTTGTTGTCTTTAACTGATTCTATTTCTTACTGTACTATGTTCCACGTGTAACAAAATTAATTATGCATGTACACACACATGAAATGACTTCATGGCCTGTGAAGTCCGGGAAAAATCCATTGATTATCCAAGTGTTGCATTTTAATGTTCAGTGGAGTCCTCAGGTTATAAAAAATACTGGCATCAGAAACTTGCAAAGGATTACTGAGACATTTTTGTATACTTTTATACTTCCATTAATATAAAATTATTCCAAATTAAAAGTATAAAAACACTAATGAAACATTTTTATTTTAAAAATATGAATACAGAATGTCTCCCAGTAGAATAATAAGACATACTCTGAAGTTCTTCACACTACAGTCTATCCTATAGTCATGTCTTAGCAACCATGCATGGTACCTGTGATCCCAGAATTTGGAAGGCAGAGGCAGGAGAACCACCATGAGTTTGAAGCCAGCCTAGACTACACAAAGAGTCAAACCATGGCTAAATATTGAAGCTCTTTCTCAAAAGATAAAGACAAAACATACATGTTTTTTTTTTCTTGTCCACTGTAAAGCCAATGTTTTGTTCATTTAATTTTCCAGCAGCTTATTTCCCAACCAATAAATGCCTGTATAGTTAAATAAATTATCAGGAGGAAACTTTCCTTCTATAAAGACTGTTCACAGGTTTGTGAAATGTAGCTACACTAAAGTTGTAAAGCTCAATAGACATAATAGTTATCTGTCTTATACAAATAATATTGTTCTATGATTTTGACAGTTGAAGGGAAATTAGCATTGAGATCAGGACTGCCACATACCACTCCACCAGCAGACAATTTTATTGACTGGGTTGGTGCCCTTTCAATACCAAATTGATGAGCAATCATGGCAGACAGTCTTATTAAGCTAGTTTGCATATTTGCGAAGACCCTGTAGCTTCATAAATTGATATAGGGCAATGAAAGTTTATGGAGATCACTAGAAATGTCAGAGTAGTACTCCAAAGATACAATAAAACTTCATAATTTCAATGTAAGTCCCAAACCATCTAAAATAAAAACCAACTTTCTTTTATTAGCTCTCTATCATAATAATTCAAATTTTCTAATACAGGTTTGCAGGTTATCTAACATTTAGTTGACTATATTGAATCCTTGTCATAGCTTTAGTACATGCAAAAAAATTTAAAGGATTTACAGTTAAGGTTAATTTCATGAAAGTTGACTTCTATTCCCTTCAGCTATAAATGTAAAAGTTGATGGATAGTTAGACCAAGAAAAAGAGCATGGTAACTAAGATAATCAACAATGTTCCACACTGATGGATCTTCAATAGCATTGTCGCTAAAGCTAAAATATTACACTATCATACTATGGACTGATAGTACATAATGACTTATATCCTCTGGTTTTGTGAAGATGCTTTGTCAGCTTAGAATTTATCTCTACAGTGATGACTGTTACTGTTTGACCAAGAATTATAGTTAGTTTTTATACATAATTGTAACTAAAAGCAGCCAATATAATAATGAAAGCCTTTAAAAACAAGATTCTGTCAGGTACATTCAGTTTCCAGTTTTATTCCTCTAGCTCAGTAGTTCTCAAACTTGCTAATGCTGTGACCCTTTAATACAGTTCCTCATGTTGTGGTAACACCATAAAGTTACTTTGTTGCTACCTCATATGTGTAATTTTGCTATGCTATGAATTGTAATGTAAATATCTGTGTTTTCTGATGGTCTTAGGCAACCCCTGTGAAAGGTCATTTGACCCCTCAAAGGAGATACAACCCACAGGTAGTAAACAACTGTTCTAGATGCTTTCATTTCCAACAGTGGCCTTCCCTTTTCCCACATTCCTGAATCTGTTGGGATCCTTTCTTGTTGCTAACCAAATGTGAGGAAGATTGAAAAAGATAAATATTGAAGGCAATACCATGTGGCTGGAGAGATCTCTCAAGGGTTAAGAGCACTTACTGCTTTTGCAGAGGATTCATTTTGGTTTCAGTAGTCATATGGCTTCTCACATCCATCTGGAACACCAGTTCCTGGAGGCCTAACACCCTCTTCTAACCTCCACAGGTACCAGACATGCATGTAGTACACATATATACATTCAGACAAACATACAAAGAAAGTAAAAATCAATAAGGAAATGCTACAATCCCAACACACTGCAGCATATGTGATTATCAAAATAATTTTTCTTAAAAGTTAAAGAAAAAGTGTTCCCAGAAATGGATTTATTTTCCCTTGAATGACTCAAAAACAAGTATGGAAGTTGCCCTAAAAACAAATTGGAGTGACTATCTCTGCCTAGACGAATCTCAGAGAATCACTGCTGAGGATTTGTTCCAAGCTTCCTATGTGAGGCCAGCAAAAGCTGTTCTTATGATCCAAACTGTCACAACCAATGTTATACAGTAACTAAAATCTAAGAGAAAGAAACAGGCTCTACACCAAATCAGAGGAATATTTGGTACTAGACTTCATGCTGCTTGTTTTGGGGAGAAATTTAAGTGATTTTTGAGAGGGCTCAATTGATAGCTACCACTAGACACTCTTCTTTTTCATAGCAGGCTTTCTTCAGCAAACATGCTCTCCAGCTCAGCTGCCCTCCCATTGTCCCAGCTGCAGAGACCTCTTTCTTCAATCGTTTAAAAATCAATGAATTTAACACAGTTATAATGCTTCCTACTTTGATTCAATTTTAAACAATTAGGCACTTCCTTTTCAAATAATTATTGTGGCTCCCTTATAACCCTACAGATTCAGTATTATCATATACACATACTAGATAGAAAAGCCAAGGAATCCCTATAGAAAGTAAGTGATTTCATTGATGACAATTAGGGTAGTCACTAATCTGATTAAAGGGGAAAGCCTGTACAGACACCTTCTCCACTATTGCTAGGAGTCTTAGTTGGGGTCATCCTTGTGGATTCCTGAGAATTTCTCTAGCACCAGAACTGTCATCATAGAACCAACATCCTGTAAATGATGGAAGCAGATGCAGTGACCCACAACCAAGCACTGGGATGAGCTCCTGGAGTTCAGCTGAAGAGAGAAAGGAAGGATTATATGAATAAGGGGGTCAAGTGCATGATGGGGAAAACCACAGAGAGCTGACCCAAGCTAGTGGGAGCTCACAGCTGGGAAACCTGCATGGTACTGAACTAGACCCTCTGAATGTAGGTGACAGTTATGTGGCTTAATCTGTTTGGAATGTGGGGGTACCTGGTAGGACACCAGTGTGTGAACTGGCATTTTGGAACCCATGCACTATGGTGGGATACTTTGCACAGCCTTCATACAGGGGGAAGGATCGTGGTCATGCCTCTACTTGCTATGCCAGATTTTGTTGACTCCTCAAGGAAGGCCTTATCACCTATGGGGAGTAGATGAGGGGTGTGAGGGGTGTTGGCAGGGGCAAGAAAAGGGGAGGGAGGGGAAACTGGAGTTGGTATATAAAATGAAAAATAATTTTTAATAAAAAAGAAATTAAATTATTTCACAAAATAACTCATTAATAAGTGATTTTTAAAAAGCTTAGAGTTTTCTTCTCCATTAGCTCAGCTTACTCAGAAAAACTCACCTTCCAACCATATTGTTAAAAAAGTTTATTCTAACTTTTTTAAAGTGCCTGCAAAAGATAGATGTTCCCAGCATGCATCACTTTTCTCCCTTTTAAACTTCAGTTTGATAACCCCATTGGGTGTTATTTGTTAGTAACTACATCATAGTCTTAAAATTTATCTTTAATTAATTCAAGGTGAGAAATCTTTTAAAAAGACACCTTTTAATGGCTTTAATTGATTCTGAGGCCAATTATGCTTTATTTTTAGTCTCCCACAGAGCCAGATCCTTAATAAGTGTTTTTTTTGTTCAACTTACATATTTGCATGAATCCTTCCTGAGTTTTTAGAGACTGGGTACGTATAGACCATGAAGGAAGTTGACATGTAGCCTCAGGGGAATTCATTTCTCCAGCTAGCATCCAGAAGCACCAACTGCAGAACAGTGTTTACTAAGAAATATTTCTCAGAGATGACAGACTAGTGACTTTGCTCCAGCAAAGTTATCAAGATGGGACAATCTTCCAATTAATGAAAATACTCTGAGTTACCATCTTACTTCTGCCAGAATGGCTAAAATTAGAAACACCAATGACAACTTCTGCTGGAAAGGATGTGAAAAAAGGGGAACACTCCTCCACTGCTGGTGGGAGTGCGAAGTTGTACAGCCATTTTGGAGATCAATATGGTGGTTCCTCAGGAAAATGGGAACCAGTCTACCACAGGACCTGGCAATCCCACTCTTAGGCATATACCCAAATGACCCACATCTATGTAACAAAGACATCTGTTCAACTGTTTGTAGCAACTGAAGAATAGATAAAGAAGATGTGACACATTTATACAATGGAATACTACTCTGCATTAAAAAAAATGAAATCTTGAAGTTCACAGGCAAATGGATACAGCTTGAAGAAAACATCCTGAGTGAGGTAACCCAGTCACAAAAAGAGGAACATGGTATGTACTCACTCATATAGGGATTTTAGACATAAAGCAAAGGATCGCCTCCCTATAATTCACACAGTCAGAGGAACTAGGATACAAGGAGGAATCTAAGAGATTTATACAAGGTCCCTCACAGAAGGGGAAAGGGACAAGATCTCCTGAGCATATTGGGAGTTGGAGGTGGGGCAATGAGTAGAGTGGGAGCCAGGAAAAAGAAGAGGGGAGAGGAAATCACGTGGGAGTAGGATAATTGAGTTAGGGGGAGGAATAGATGGGAGAAAAGAGAGAGAGAGAGAGAGAGAGAGAGAGAGAGAGAGAAAGAGACCATAAAAAAGGGAGTCATTATAACTAGAGTCAACTGACTCTAGAAAAACATCCAGAGACCTACAAGACTGACCCCAACTAACAATTTGAACAACAGTGGAAAGGCTACCATAAATGCCCCTTCCCTGATAATGAGATTGATAACTAACTTATCCACCATCATAGAGCCTTCATCCAGTGGCTGATGAAAACAGAAGAGCAGACACCTAAACACTGATCTGAACTGGAATCCAGATGCAGAGAGGGAGGACAAGACCAAGCTACAGAAACCCACGAGATAGCTGACCTAAAGGGCCCCCCAGACTGATAACTGGGAATCAGCATTGGACAGACTCAGACCCCCTGAACATGGGTCTCAGTTAGATGGCCTGGGCAGTCTAAGGGACCTCTGACAGTGGAACGAGGATGTATCCCTGGTGCACAAAAGGACTTTGGGAGCACATTCTCCCATGCAGGGATACTCCCTTAATGTAGAGGCAGGAGGGAGGGCCTAGCCCCTACTCCAAATGACTTGACAGATTTAGATGACCCCTCCAGGAAGGCATCACCCTACATGTGGAGTGGGGGGATGTGAGCAGAGGGGATAGGAGGGTGGAAAAGAGTGAGGGAGGGACGGAGAGGGAACTGGAATCGATATGTAAAATAAGAAAAATAAATAAAAAATTAAATTAAAAATTTCAAATATACTAAGAAATTGGAACTTTTAATACTAAAACGGAAATAGGTAATAGATAAAATGAAAAGGAATTTGTAGACTTAATTTTAAAGTGTCTTTTTTCATGTATAAGAAAGGAAAATGAAGACTTTAAGTAGTCAACATCCCATATGCATACAAATTATTTTAAAAGACCTAGAACACATTCAACACCATATTTAAAGAATGTTGGCAAATTTGTGATAAAAAATTAATAAACACAATGTTGATGGCAATACAGAAAGTTCACTTGAAAGGAAGTAAAAGTGTACATGCCGTTTCAACCTGATCATTCTGGGACCAAATGCTATTTACTAGTTGTAGAAGATATTGAAGTTACTGACTCATCCCAACCCAACTCCTTTCTCCAGAGCCATCATGTGGCCAGATGCAACCCCCACCACAGTTCTGATCAAGGAGGAAAAGATTAAGCTCACTGAATGCCTCTTCTACTTCTCCTTCTTCCTACACCAAATGAGAGAGTAGGAGTTGTAACTATTGCAGCCATCTTCTACATGTAAAAGAGAAACCAAAATTATTCTAAAGATATCTAACCTTGAGGGCTGGAGAGATGGCTCAGCCTTTAAAGACTAGGCTCACAACCAAAAATATAAGATACCTGACCTGGAATCAGTAAACCATCAAACGAAGCCAACCACATTAGTCCCAAGCTCGCTATGTATGGAAAACCAATTTTGCTTGTTTTAGCTGCTTTACTATACACAAAAGAATCAATGCAATGTGGTGAGAGGACTGCTTATGATTATTGTAGCAGGACTTACTTTTATAAGAGTTAAAAATCAAAGTGAACCTAATAATAAAGATACTGAAGAAATAGCTTCATTGTATTGATATCTTGCTTGTAGAAAAAAGCTTATCTGAAGATCAGAAGTTGGAGCCTGTCACTAGCTAACCATAGAGGTCAGGATGTCTGTATAGACAGACTGGGCAGAAACAGCAAGTGAGATGGCTGGGCTGAGAGAGGATATACCCTAAAAGAAACAGGAACTTGTTTCTCTGCCCCCTCAATAGGAAACAAATGAGGTAAAGATGTCTTTGGCTTGCTCCTTCTCTCTGATCTCTCAACATTTTCTTCTATATGTGACTCTGAGCTTTGACTGTTTAGACCAATTAAGAACTCCATTTACAGTGTATAAAATCAAACAAAATTATCAATCTGAAGATCTTATACGTGGTGGATTTGATCATATTCATGACCCAGGTGTGTGTGTGTGTGTGTGTGTGTGTGTGTGTGTGTGTGTGTGTGAGCATGTGTTAAACCATTCCCTCCCTATGTTCTCTGTATATCGACAATTTGCTCTACCTTAGCAATGTCATTAGTCTACTTCTCTGTTCCTGAACTCCTAACTTGACTAATAATGCTTTTCTTAGACAAAGGAATGTCACTGAACATAACAAAAGTAGGCTTAAAATGACTTCTGCAAATTTACTTCTCCTCAAAAACCTTAGAAGTGTCTGTGAATAAAATAGGCTTGCCTGTCAGACCTGTGATATATGGAATAGAAATAACTATTCTGTTTGACTGAAGGGGAGCCATTCTAGACTATCTGTCAACTTGGAAGTGCCCCCAAGATCAGAAGAGCTGCCTTGGTGGCCTCTAGTTACCACAAAAGGAAACTCAGATGACAGCCTCTTAGCACACCCTGGTGTTGCCCATTCTGTAGATCTAGCCAATGCTATAAAATTATAAATAATACGTATATTTGACAAGATTCGGAAGATGTAAAATCCAAAGGTTGCTTTTGTTTTCACCTTTCTTTAGCATAACCTCTGAAATAAAATTTTTTTCTCTATTTATACCATGTATAGAATGAAGTAATGAATAGATATGCAGGACTGGGGAAGAATGAAAATAATGGGGTAGAAATGGGAAGACATGAAGATGTTTGTATGCTTACCCATCCCTCAAAAAGGGGGGGGTGGAGTATAAACTCAGAAAGAGAGGCAAGAGTAGGTGAGTGCCAAGCACTGAAAAGGAGACAGACAGAACAGGTGGTACAGTGTGTATGTGTTTAGCATAGACCAGAGGGGAATAACTATTGTCTACCCATCTCCACCTTCTAAGTCCCAATTTATCAACATTGTCTGCTAAGAATCAAAAACGTAAATTGACAATAGGACACCCACACACAGAGAGAGAGAGGGGGGAGGGAGAGAGAGGGGGGAGGGAGAGAGAGGGGGGAGGGAGAGAGAGAGAAAGAGAGAGAGAGAGAGAGAGAGAGAATCTAAAAGATAGGATTCTATGAGGAAGGTAAGTGTGGATAGCCAGAATGGGTCCTGGATTGTGGTAAAACTTGTTACCATCTGTCTCACATGAGAAATTATGCTGGAGAAGAATTTTGAGAAGTGGTTTGAAGTAGCAGCACAGGGGAACCCATACAAAAATAATAGCTTCATTGTTATCATGATGATCAGTATTTTTAAAAATATTGTTCCTTCCTAATGTAGTTAGTTAGGGCTCAGTCTAGATTCAGACATGGGCTAACAAAGTAAAAAATAAACAAAAAAAAAAATGCCCAGATGAGAAAAAAATTAAGTTATCTTCACGCATTCAATTTACAATTATAATTCTAATTAGAACATCTTAACTCTCCATTACTTGATGTGGATTCTTTCCCGAATTCTATTTTCAGCACCATAATAGTTTCAAACCCAAACTGCATTAAAAGATTCTATAGTTGTAAATTCTTTAGTATCACTTTGGGAATAAAATAACAAAAAGAATGGATCTAACTAGAAATATATAACTTCCCCAAACATGCTGCTGCCATGTTGTCTGTTTAGGTATACAAGGGTTGTTTATTTGTTTGTAAGCATACTGGGAAGAAACTTATGGAAATGATTTAAGGGTATTTTAACTTAGGCAATTATAAAATCCAAAAGTCATAAGTTTTGCAGAAATTAGGTTGAAAGTGACTAACACCAGTGGTCTCTTTAACTTCACCAGGGAAAGCATGACTTGAATCAACAAGATATATTCATGTGTACTCATGTATGGATGTATTCTCAGCAAACTATACTTCATATTGACAAACTCTTGCTTCTCTATAGAGATTTCTGTCTATTGACATCCTGTACTGCCCCCACCCAGTTCTTATTCCTGCATGTAGGCTAGAGTACTATAGGACATTGCAGGAAGTTTCCAGAGTCATCAAAGTCCCTCTCAAGGTCTTTGGAAAATCTCTTCTAGATGTTGCATTTAAAGGTTTTAAGATGCCAACAAGTCCTGAGTCAGACAAGCTATAAAGGTTTTTATCTTCTTCAATGTTGTTTCAGCCTTACCTAAAATGACAGCTGTGTATCATTGTATTGAAATTGAACAACTAGGATACAATCAATTCCTGACCCAATTGAAGAATTTACAGAGAAAATGATTAAAACTGGGACTAGTCATCTAGGTTAAAAAAATATGGAAGGGACAGATCAAGAAAAGCATTCATAACTTTGAACAAAACCACAATCTTGCCCCCAGCCATCCATCCTATCTGTCCCTTTGCCTTCCATCTGGTAAACAGTGGACAGTGGAAGAGGCTAGATGTGTGGTTTTCACTCTCTACATCAAAGAACTGAGTAAAGTTGAGTTGACAACTACCTGGGAAACCTAGAGAGGCAGAAGTTAAGTGATAATGGGGATATCTAAAAGATCTAGAACTGTGCTGTACTCCCAAAAGTTATCAGAGAAGGACATTAAAGTGAGATGAGTGGACATAAGAATGGACCAGTGTGAAGTTAGGACCAGTTGGGACCAAAAAAAAAAAAAAAAAAAAAAAAAGAAGAAGAAAGAAAGAGAGAAAGAGAAAAAGGAAAACAGAAAACTTAAAGTAGAATCCACAAATCCGAAAGTAAGATGATATCCTAATTACTCCCTGAAATTGATCTACTCTGCTCCTTCTTCCTCCCAGTGATGAGAACAGGAAATAGAAATTGGTCAGGTAGGGCTGGGAGCCCAAGGCAGTAGTTCTGAAAATGATCTTGTTGGAGCCTACAAATGCCAGATAATGGTTCTGATTCCTGTTTCTTCATTATTTCTTACCCTTGTTCAGAAGTTATCTATAATACACAAGAATGGGGCCAAAACAGAGAGGTGGCACCTGGACATCTCATAGATGATCCAACTGGACTGACCGTCTCATCCCCCTCCAGGCCTACTGTTTTAACACAAGTCCTTTAAAAAGCCTCCAAGCTAGACACACCCCTTCTATACTGGAGTTCTGCCACACCCCACTCCTTTCTCTTATCCCCACATAAAAATCTATAATAAACTTCTTTAAAACTCACTTTCTGTGATCCACAAATGTAGAGTATTATTTTAAGGCATGTGACCTTTGCTTATGCTGCATTTGTTTAATTCAGTGAAGCTGTGATTGTTTGCCTGTCTAAAACACCTGATGGTCCTAATAAATTGGCTGAATGGCCAATATTGAGGCAGGAGCAAGGATAGGCATGGTTGAGAGTATAAATAGAAGGAGAAACTAGGAGGAGCAGCAGCAAGAGAGTGAGAGGAGGACATCAGGGGCCAGCCACCCAGCCACCCAGCCACCCAGCCACCCAGCCACCCAGCCACCCAGCCACCCAGCCACCCAGCCACCCAGCCACCCAGCCACCCAGCCACCCAGCCACCCAGCCACCCAGCCACCCAGCCACCCAGCCACCCAGCCACCCAGCCACCCAGCCACCCAGCCACCCAGCCACCCAGCCACCCAGCCACAGAGTAAGAAGGATAAAAGCCCAGAGGGAAAAGGTAGATGGGTTAATTTAAAGATAAGAAAAGCTGGCTAGAAACAAGCCAAGCTAAGGCCAGGAATTCATAATTAAGAAGAAGTAAGCCTCCATGTGTGATTTATTTGGGAGCGGGATGGTGGACACCTCAAAAGAATCAAAAAGACAAATCAAAAAGACAAAAGAGTAAAACATAAAACATCACACAACACACAAACTTCATTGTTCAAGTGTGAGAGACTAACACCAGAAAGCCACTGGCCAAAGGCAGCATTATGAACTGTTTTCTATAACCCAAGCCCCTCCCCACCCAAGCTAAACTCTAGAAGAGCCAAAAAAAATCTCCGTCAAACTCAAAGACACCCTAAATTTCTTATATGACTAAGGCCACTGCAAATGAGAAATTCCCAGTACTGGGAATCACTGAAAAAACTGCTGGGAATTTGGGGGAGACCCACATGAGTTGCCACGATTACTGCTGAAATTGGAGTCCTCTCTCTGGGTTCTCGGTCTCATTAATAAAAGAATTTAAGAACATACTCTGAAGAAAGCACAAGGGCAATTTTGTAAAAATTTCAAAGAACACCTCCAGGGCAGACAAGCTGTTAATCTCGGCAGCTGCCAGAGAAGAAAGATAAAGAGGAAGAAAAGAGAAAGCTATGTCTTCTGAGTTAGGCATGGAGGTCACCAAGCAACCACATGGCAGGCAAGAGCAGCATCACAACAGGGTGGAGCTTCAGAGAAATAGTGAGGGACCCTGAAGTGCCAAGAAAAGCATGTTTAGGAAATATTAAAACATTTCTTTAACAAAAAAGGGGGGGCTACATGGCCTAGCCCATAAGCAACTGCATAAAGGGTGGGGATTCTGGGGAGGAAAACATTGTCTCATTAAAGGAACAATTACTTCTCCTGTTCCTTTGGCATAGTTAAAGTGAACAATCCTTCCTAAGGGCTGGTCTCTTAGCCATGTGACTGACCAGCCCAAGTAGATTGGGTTTTTGTTTTTCAAGGTCTGATCTTCATTTGCTATTCATAATGACTTATTTTGACTGGACTCAGGCTTAGAGCTAGAAGCTCACAGTGAGGACAGCCTCTGTCTTTTGTCAATCTGTTCCTGTTTGTTTCTCTTAGGCTCCTTCAATTCTCTTGACTCATAGCATATCCTGCAGTCTCCTCCTCCTTAACTTCATGCATAGTCTCTTCAGAGCCATATATCTGTGTTTGCATTGCACAACACATGGAGTAACAGATGCTGGATCTTGGGGACTTTGGTCCTTGGCTTCTTACCTTCTTTGTGTAAGGGCTTTCTAACAATATGTTGGTAGACATCATCTTCCTTAGAGAGAATTTAAAAAAAAAAAAAAACCTTCTGATTCCACTCCCTGTTTTAGGGCTCAGCTGCTGAGGCACAGTAATATCTGTCAGTTCAGGAATATCCTTCCCTCCATTTTTTACAATAGCCAAGTTGAGAACACTCAGGTTGGCATCCATGATGTATCTTCAAACAGACATGTTCATCCTCCCTCCAGTTCTCCTTGGTCTCTAACTAGAATGCCCTGTATTCCACAAGCAGGTGCACGCTGCTGTGAACCATGACACCTTCCTTCATGGGAAACCCGTGTTTGTCCTTCCCACCACTGATTCGGACCACATCGCCCTCTACTCATCACCCAGAGCATCAGCAGCTACTTCCGTGGCCAGTCGTTCTCATAGAAAGTATGAACGTTGTGCTCATCATCAACTTCAGTGAGTTTCTGGCAGCTGGTGGCTGGGAAGGATATATTCAGCTTCATCTTAACATGACCAACCACATAGGAGGCACTATGGGAAAAAAAAAAAGACCTCAACAAGATTAACTCTTAGGAGAGGAGAGAATAGAATCTCTACTCACAGTTGTATTTCTTCTCCTGCCCTCAGGAATAATCGTCCTTAAAAGACCTCAACAGAACCTTTGGCTTTGCTGCTACTTCACCATACACCCCTTTGAAGGAATAATCCTAAAATAATTTAGGAAACAGGCTGAAGTTGGTGAATATGATATAGTTTTCATCATGAAAATCCAGAGATCTGGCTCCAAAGCTGTTCTCCAGAAGGGCAGAGAGTGGGGTCTCATCCTCACATGTAGCTTCCAGGCAGGTGCTCATTTAGAAGGAGATAGGAAACCACAGATCCCCCTGCCATTCTAAAAACCTGAAAACTGAAGGACTCTAGCAGGCCCAAGCATGACAAACAGAGGCTCAAGTATTCCCCATCCTCCCCACAGGTTTTGTCCTTTACCCTTCTCTATCCCTTGCTAAAAACCATTAGATTACATTCCTAAAGCTAGTCCCCAAAGTCCATTGCCTTATTTGGCCACTAACTCTTTCCTGAGGCAAAACATCAAGATCCACCAATCAAAATTCATTATTTTAGCTAACTTGTCCAATTAGTACTTAACAACTCACCCTAGCACAAACTCTGTCTCTTTCTCCTTAAAAACCCACTCCTGTGAAAACACCTGCTGCTGTTTCAGTTAGCTGTCTGACTTTGTCTGATCCAGAGGCAGCCCCCCTCCCCATGTCCCACCCTCACTCCAGTTGCCCCACTGGGGTAACAAGTCTCTTTGTGCTAAGAATTTGGTGTCTGGATTTGTCCTGTACTGACTCCATGGGGCTGCCTGCCCCTACAAGACTAAGGACGAACTTGGAACTGATGCTTTTGGGGCCTCTGCCCTGAGGTGCCTGTCCAGTTTCCATCTCCTGGTTTCATCGCTAGACTGAACCTGAACCATCTACCTGAGCCAGCTCACAACAGGACACAAGAAGGAACTTCACTATAACTCCTACTCCCCTCATTCTTTTTCCCCTGGTCAAACCTACCAAGGAGCTGAGGGGAGACCAAAAAGATAGTGCCATCCACTGCAAGGAACACTGGGAAATATGATAAATCAGATTGACTGAAAACATTTTTTTTTAATACAGGGTTTCTCTGCGGATACCTCACTGTCCTGAAACTCACTTTGTAGACACGCTACTCTTGAACTCAGAGATGTCCCTGTCTCTGGATGCTGGGTGCTAGCAATAAAGGTATGTGCCGCCATACCCAGTGACAAATTTCTAAACTGAAAGTGTCTGTGACTTAATTCTGGAAATATCTCTTCCTTAAGTGTAAATAGACAAGTCCACTGAATGTTCCCATGTTTTTATCCCAAGAAATGCACCTTCCTCTAAATGAAACTCAGGGAATTCCAAGGAGAGAAAAGCAAAACTCATTTTAATCGAATCTCTTGAATCATTTGTTCAATCAGTGCTATGAAGCCATGAGAATTTAACAGTGTTTTGAGGCTGACATCTTGACATACATGTGTATTAGGACCAGGGGATGAGATATTTTAGCTAACAAGATTATTTTCTTTTTTTCAGTTGAAATTAGGCAAAATGTTCAACTTTCCCTTCAGCCTCAAGTGGATTGCAGTCCCTCTCATCTCCCTTCAGGATCATTTATTTCCATCCTGGCCTAGTAGGTGGGGGCAGTTGAATTTGGAGGAGGAAGGAAGGTTTCTCCACTACAGCAGCAGAGGTGGAATCTCTTTCGATTCAAGCAACTGTGTCAAAATCTCACACCCACACCCTCTGTTCTTGTAGAAATGTACAGAAGCAGGAAACTTAGAGTTACTTTAATGAAGACCTCTCTCACTTCAGCTGGGCTCTGGAGTTAGGAAGCCTGAAGTTCACAGTCACAAAACAT
Organism: Phodopus roborovskii; assembly: GCF_943737965.1. NCBI lineage: Eukaryota > Metazoa > Chordata > Mammalia > Rodentia > Cricetidae > Phodopus > Phodopus roborovskii. Next base: position 5,315,362 of record NW_026126540.1, on the reverse strand, counting down.
GTCCACTGAGTTCAGTGACTCTGGCTTCCTGTCTGGCCAATTCAAAGAATGAAATGTGCAAACCACTAAGGATGAGTTTTGGAAGGAAGTTTATATGGGGGAAGAAAGCAGCAGGCCTGTACAGCAAGGTTGGGCCCAAGAAAATGGGGTACCATGGAATTGCCAGTCGTAGGGCTTTTCTAAGGCTGATGGTGGAAAGAAAAGGAATTAATCTCGCTTCTGTCCCTCAGCCTATAAAGAGGGCAGAATCAATGGCATATAGGTTTAAACACTTCCAGAATCCTTGGCCTCCAGCAAAGGCATACCTGTTGGCAGGACATGGTACATGTCAGGCTTTTAGTCAGGAAAAACTGCTTGCTTTGGTGGGTCTCTACACTAACACTACCTGACCAATTTCTGTCTCATGTTATCTTAATAATAGCAGCATCAATAATATAATATTTTTGGAGCTCAGAAAGGTTCAGAGGGTGAGGTGTATTAAAAGTATGCCTTACTGGGTAACTTAAAAATTAAATAAGATATTAAATGCAAGACACCTCATACAGGATGGTCACTTGGTGAACGCTTGATTTCCTTATCGCAAAGTTCATTAAATGAGGAAATTGAGTTGTATAAATAACCATTTAATCGTCTATACTGCTGGCTTCCCTTTTAGATGTTTTGAAGCCTTCAACAAAATTACATTAAGGGAAAATTCTACCTAATTACAAATAATAACCAAAAATTGAGTTGACCTCAATTAAAACAATTTCGTTCAAGACTCTTCAACACGTTAAAGTTAAAATATGTGGCAACAGTATAATTAAAAAGTCAAAAGTCTGATAATTGCCTTGTTTTTCAGTGAGTAAAGGTAAGCCAGTGCAATTTTTAAATTCTCTCTAAAGGTCTGTATTTATCTTTCACTTGGCCTCATCAATTTTTATTTGCTTTTTACTGTCATATTATGGTCCTTTTCAATGACTATTTCAATAACCAGAGTTTCAGGGTGATTAAGCTTTTGTCTTTGAAGGAGTGGTTTTAAAGACTGACTTTTCATGTTCTGATTGGCACTGGCAACTTACCAAGGGAAGAGTTGGAATACTTTGTTGATAGAACAAATGCAAATGATATCATGTGTACACTGGCAAGACTGGAATTAAAAACATAGAACATCTCAGAAGGAGGTAGAATCCAAGAATTACCTTGTCTACCCCTTCAGTCTATGCATGAACACCATCTACTTAACAACTACCTACCTCTAATTAGAGACCACCAATAAAACTCACCTAGTCGTTCTGAATATCTAATTAGATATTCAGAAGAGCAATTTATCTATTTGTTTTTAAATCTGCAGTTTCCCTACCTCCTCCCAGTCACACACACACACACACACACACACACACACACACACACACACACACACACACACTCGCCTACTCCTTCTTTCTGTTCAGAAAACAGCAGACCTCCAATGGATATCTACCTATCTACCAGTTATGGCTTATCAAGTTGTAGTGAGACTAGGCACCTTCTCTCCTATTACAGTTGGACAAGGCAACCTAGTAGGAGGAAAGGGTCCCAAAAACAGGTAACAGAGTCAGAGACAGTCCTGCTCCCACTGTTAGGAGTCCTAGAAGAATACCAAGCTACACAACAGTAACATGTGTGTAGAGGACCTGGGTCAGTCCCATGCAGACTACCTGGTTGTTGTTTCAGTCTCTGTGAGTCCCTATGAGCCCAGGTTAGTTGATTCTGTGGGTTTCCTTGTGGTCTCCTTTACTACTCTGGTTCCTCCAATATTTCCTCCCTCAGGAAAAAATAATTTTTTTGTTGGTTTGGTTTGGTTTGGTTTGGGTTTTTAAGACAGATTTTCTCTGTGTAACTTTGGAGCCTGTACTGGAATTAGCTCTTGTAGACCAGGTTAGTCTTGAACTCATAGAGATCTGCCTGCCTCTGCCTCCTGAGTGCTGGGACTAATGGTGTACACAACCACTGCCTGGCTGGAAAGAATAATTTTTATACAGTGTTTCTTTATATTGGAGTGAAATCAATTGGTTCATTAGCAGAGTCCCTTACAATCTCTGCTATCTCACATGTATATAGAGAGTCATTGATAATTTATCTGCTCAAATGCAATATTTTAAAAGGGGTCTGTGTGGGGGGGGTGTAAGAAAAAGGGGGTAGAGCAAAGCGGTGCAAACATCACATCCATGTAGAGGTCAGAGGGCAGCTTTTTAGTTGGTTCTCCCCTTTTCTAGTGGTTACAGGGGCCAAGCTCAGATCTTTAGGCTTGTGCAGCAATGACTTTCACCCCCTATGCCACCTGTATCAGTTATTTTAATGCTGCTGTAGTAAAACACCACATCCAAGGCAACATACAGAAGATAATTTATTAGAGCTTCCCATTGAAGAGGGGCAGGAGTCCATCATGGAAGGGATGCATAGCAACAAGTACCAGGCACAGTGGCAGAAACAGGAAGCTGAGAAACTCCATCTTGAACTGCAAGTAGGAAGCCAAGAGAGAAGGGGCTGGGGAACTTAAACTCTCAAAGCCTCTAGTGAGATACTTCCTCTAGCAAGGACCACACCTCCTAAAATGCTTCAAACTGTGCCACCAACTGGACATCGGGTATTTAAATGCCTGATGGGAGACATATCTCATGCCAACCTCCACACCAACTCACCAGCCCCAGTAAAGAGGATTTTACTTCTCTTATGAGATAAATTAAATTGTTTCATGTTCTTTTATCACTAATCACACAAGAGGAATATTGGCAGGTAACTCTCTTCAGAAATGTTTCTCACCAAGGGTGTGAGGAAATAGCTAATCTGATGCACATAGTAGGATGCCCTTACAGGTCTGACTAAGCAGGTGCTGACTTACAGGTCTCTCGAGGCATGGGCCACAGTGATATTCCTAATTGGAGAGAATTGTTGTGGGCTCTGAGTCTACTGAAGCATCTAGATGGCTCCATTTTAGGGAGTGTTCCCTGGAGCTGCAGAAAGTAAATAATATTGTCAAATAAACACTATTCCACACCAAGAACAACACCTAATATCAGCACACAATATGAAATTACAAGAAAGAACAGAAAGAAAATGCTGTGCTTTCACCATCCTATAAAGTCCCACACTGTCTATAAACACCCAAAACACTACATTTAAGCTTTTCTAAGTTTAAGCCATAATTCCATAACTAAGTTGAACTTACAAGTTTGTGCTTCAGACAGAACTATATTTACATTCCCAATGCAAAGGCTGATTTATGCTTTTCCCACATACAGGGAAAATGACTATTTCTGTCACTTGGAGCAGAAATCCTAGCCATATAGCACCTGAATTTTCAGGGTAAAATCGGGTGTAAGGAACACACACTGTTCAACCAAACAAAACATGAAGTGTGTCAGCAACATAGCAATTATATATATATATATGTCCATATGGCAAAACACTCATCAACCCCCTGCCAATTGTGTTCCTATATTTAATGTACTATGGATCATTCTGATCCTGCCTGTATGACTACTTGGATACCTCTAAATTATTATCATTTGAATTTGAATTTCTCCCACAACAATTTCACTCCATCAGGCACTTCAGATCATTGCTATGTATCCACTTTGAATGCTAAATCCACTCGTGTAGCATGAAAGAAAATCATAGAAATAACATTTCTTTTGATATACAACATTCCTTAATGGCCTCTGATCACACTGTTGAGAAGTATTTAGTTTATCTGTTAAAGCTATTTTATAAACATGAATACATTTATGCTTCATAGTGTATTGCATTAGTTGGCAAACACATGCTACTTTTGCATAATCACCGCTACTCAAGAGGCCAACACAGGAATATACTCTATTTGATAGCTATTTCTTCTGTCTGAATCTAAGAATAAAAAGCATGTGAAACAGATGAAAATCCACTCCACTTTCTGCATCTCTATCCAAAACAAGCAAGGAAAGTCAAACAAAATCACAGCCAACCTATGAACACACAAGTAAAAACAAACATGTCCTCTAGTCAACCACAAAATATTTCTGGTTACCTGTCACACACACACACACACACACACACACACACACACACAAACACACACACACACACACACACACACACACACACAAACTGACGAGTATTTACCTAAATACTTTTGAAAGGCACTGAAGAGGTTGTAATAATCTCACCTCAAATGGGATTCAGATCATCAAACTTATTTAACCAAAAAGTGTAAAAGCCATTTTTGACATAGTAATAAGACTATGGTTTTTTAATTTTTGTATTTAAATTTGAAACTACCATGTTTTACATGTCAATCCCAGTTCCATCACTCTCCCATCTTCCACTGTCTTCCTCCAACCCCCATCCCATTCTTTTTTCTGCTCCCCAGGGAGGGTGAGGCCTTCCATGAGGGATCTTCAAAGTCTGTCATATCATTTGGAGCAAGTATCTAGGCTGACAAAAAGTATACCTCTATGTGTAATGGGCTCCCAAAGTCCATTTGTATACCAGGGATAAATACTGATCCACTACTACCAGAGGCCCCATAGACTGCCCAGTACGCCTAGATAACACCCACATTCAGGGTGTCTGGGTTGGTCCTATGCTGGTTTCACAGCTATCAAACTGAGGTCCGTGAGCTCCCACTTTTTCAGGTCAGCTGTTTCTGTGGGTTTCTCCAGCCTGGTCTTGACCCCTTTTCTCATCACTCCTCCCTCTCTGCAACTGGATTCCAGGAGTTAGGCTCAGTGCTTAGCTATGAGTCTCTGCTTCTGCTTCCATCAACAACTAGATGAAGGCTCTAGGATAGCCTATAAGGTAGTCATCAATCTCATTGTTGGAGAAGGGCATTTAAGGTAGACTCACCACTATTGTTTAGATTGTTAGTTGGGATTGTCCTTGTTTATCTCTGAACACTCCTGTAGTGGGATTTCTCTTTAAAACTACAATGGCTCCCTCTATTATGGTATCTCTTTTCTTGCTCTCCTCTATTCTTTCCCTGGATCAATCTTCCTGATCCCTCATGCCCTCCTCTCCCTTCCTCTTCTCCCCTTCTCTTTCTCTTAACTCCCTTTCCCCTACCCCAATGCTCCCAATTTGCTTGGGAGACCTTGTGCTAGTTGGGGACTATGTATGTTTCTCTTAGGATAGGGTGCTCCTTGTTTCCTAGTTTTCTGGCAGTGTGGATTATAGGCTGGTAATCTTTGTTAAAATCCATATATGGTTGAGTTCATACTGTGTTTGTCATTTTGTGACTGGGTTACCTCACTCAGGATGGTTTCTTCTAGTTCCATCCATTTGCCTGTGAATTTCAAGAATCCATTGGTCCCCTTCCCCCGCCCCCACTAAGTACTACTCCATTGTGTAAATGTACCACATTTTCTCTATGCATTCTTCAGTTGAAGGGCATTTAGGTTGCTTCCAGGTTCTTGCTATTACAAATAACACTGCTATGAACACAGCTGAACAGATGTCCTTGCTGTATGAATGTGCATCTTTTTCGGTATATGCCTAAGAGTGGAATTGCTGGATCTTGTAGTAGACTGATTCCTGTTTTCCTGAGGAACCACCATACTTATTTCCAAAGCAGCTATACAAGTTCACACTCCCACCAGCAGTGGAGGAGTGTATGTACCTACCCCTTTCTCCACATCCTCTCCAGCAGGGCTATCATTGGTGTTTCTGATTTTAGCCATTCTGACAAGAGTAAAATGGTATCTCAGAGCTGTTTTGATTTACATTTCCCTGATGGCTAAGGATTTTCAGCACTTTCTTAAGTGTCTTTCAGCCATTTTAGATTCCTCTATTGAGAATTCTCTATTTAGTTCTGTACCCCACTTTTTAATTGGATTATTTGGTGTTTTGGTAACTAGTTTCTTGCGTTCTATACATATTTTGGAGATCAGCCCTCTGTCAAATGTGAGAATGGTGAAGATCTTTTCACATTCTGGGGGCTGCCATTTTGTCTTGTAGAAAAAGCTTCTCAGTTTCAGGAGGTTGTAGTGAGATAGTCCATCTGTGGCACTGACCACGCCCATTGGGGTGGAGCCATGGGCGGAGTGACTGTGGAAGGAGGTCAGAGGGGAGCCAGGAAAGGCTCTCTGGCTGGCGTGACTCGGACAGGAGAGGATCGGGTTGAATTTCCTGGTGTTCATCTGTCTAGGTTGTAAGTTATTTCTCCCTGAATAAACATCTGTTCGGCCTATTTGTTTATCCTGATCCTTATTTAACTGCGTTATCTGGTGTCAGGAGTGGGAAAATTACTAGGAGAGATTTCTCAACTGCAAACCATAATTGGAGTAGAAGGGCATGGTTTGAAAAACTTGAAAATGGCCCTAAAAGGAGATAAGGACTTGAATAGTCCATGAATACTATCAGCTGAAGCTGAGAAGGAATTAGAATGGGTAGAAAAGAGGATACTAGAAGCACATGTGGACCGTGTGGATCCAAACCTAGACTGTATTCTGGTTATATTACCATCTAGAGAATATCCTTCAGGGATTTTGATGCAGAGAGAAGATATCATATTAGAATGGATATTCCTACCACATAAACAGAATAAAAAACTAAAAACATATATAGAAAAGATCTCTGACTTGATTATAAAAGGTAAATTAAGACTTTGTCAGCTAATAGGAAGGGACCCAGCAGAAATTATAGTACCTTTAACTAATGAGGAAATTTCTTCCTTATGGAAAGATAACGAATATTGGCAGAGAGCTTGAAGTAACTTTTTGGGAATGATTAGCAACAACTCTCCCAAAACTGAGAGAATAAAATTCATAAAGAAAACGATTTGGATTCTTCCACGCATTGTAAGAAAAACACCTATTTCTGGAGTTCATACATTTTACACTGATGCAAACAAATCAGGTAAGGCAGGATATAAATCAGGAAAAATTAGCAAAGTGGTTCAAAGCCCTTACAATTCTGTACAAAAGGCAGAATTGTATGCCATTTTCATGGTACTTATGGATTTTAAAGAACCCCTCAATATAGTTACTGACTCTCAATACGCAGAGAGAGTCGTTTTACACATTGAGACTGCAGAATTTATTCCTGACAATACAGAATTAACTTCATTGTTTATACAGTTACAAGATACTATCAGAAAGAGGACTCATCCTATATATATAACACACATCAGATCCCATACGGGTCTGCCAGGTCCTCTAGTACAAGGCAATGATGAAATTGATCATTTATTGATAGGAAGTGTGCTAGAAGCCTCAGAGTTTCCTAAGAAACACCACGTGAACAGCAAAAGTTTAAAAAAAGGATTTTTCTATCACTTGGGAACAAGCCAAGGAAATAGTAAGGAAATGTCCTACTTGCTCATTCTATAACCAAACTCCTTTACCACCAGGCAGTAACCCTAAAGGTATAAATAGGAATGAAATATGGCAAATGGATGTGTTTCATTTTGCAGAATTTGGAAAATTAAAATATGTACATCACACTATAGATACATTTTCAGGGTTTCAATGGGCTACTGCTCTGAGCTCTGAAAAGGCTGATTCTGTTATAACACACCTATTAGAGGTAATGGCCATTATGGGCATACCTGCACAAATAAAAACTGACAATGCTCCAGCATATGTCTCCAGCAAATTGAAACAGTTTTTTTGAGTATTACAAGATAAAGCACATAACTGGTATACCACACAATCCTACAGGACAAGCAGTGGTTGAGAGATCCAATCGTACTTTAAAAGAAATGCTCCATAAACAGGCAGGAGGAACCAAAACACCCAAACACAGATTACATAATGCTTTATTAACATTAAACTTTCTTAATGCTGATGAAAAAGGAAAAACAGCTGGACAATAGAAAAAACTTCTGAACTAAATCAGCCAGTGTACTTCAAGGATGTACTGACCTCAGAATGGAAAGCAGGATATGTGTTACGTTGGGGTAGGGGTTTTGCATTTGTATCTACAGGAGAAGAAAAACTATGGATACCATCTAAGTTAATCAAGATCCAAGTTGAACAAGAGAAACATCTTAATGAAGAGAAATGACAAGTCATCCAACAAATTAGGTCCCATGAGGTGTGCGGAGGCCTCTCAAAGGTAGGGGAAGTGTTCTGTTCTTGTTGTTACAGGAAAACAGAGAAAACCTATCATCAAACAGCCAAAAGACACTGAACATGTAGGTGCCTACAGAAGATAAGACAGCTCTTCAGAAACAATCACTTAAGGAAGCAGAATCTGATATATGGTAAAAAAAAATTTAATTTTAGTAAACTATTTCTATACAGAAATCTATTTCTCTCTACTATCTAGTATTCCCGAAGTCCCAATTTTTGTAAACCAGTGCTGGCTTTGGAGTTGGATTTGGCTTTCCTTCTCTAAATTCAAGCATGTTGTTAAGATTAAATTCATGGTTTCTGTCTTAAATCAAGAAGCCAATTGGTGTAAGGCAGAAGAAAACAAAATCTGGGGACTCATTTCTTATATGTAATTTTCTCTCTGAAATCCTAATTTTCTCACATACTTTTAATGCTTACTGTTGCCTTTCCCTAATGCATACCTTAAAACTTGAAAATTTTACTTTAATATTGATGTGTAACTTTTCCACAAGGAATAATAACGATTCCTAACAGCAGTCTTTGAACTCTCCGGAAAGAAGATGGGGCCCCACATCATTGTTTCCACTTGACTCAACCTGATGCATCTGAACTACAAACATCACCCTAAAACCGGTTTGAGACTGTTTTGCTCGAGACAACTCATGACTAGCTAGCTGTAATGGTGCACCTTTTTATTACACCCTGGCCAGAGTTTCAAATAGAACTACAGTCAAGAATTTCTGCCACACAGTGACTAGCTACATATGTCACAGCCAGTTCTGTTGAGAAATTTGGTTGCTAAAAATTTTCTTCCTACAGGATCCATTGGAGCAATCATCGTCCCATTTCAGCAGGAAATAATCTTAAGATAACGATGCCCCCTTTCCCTACCCTTGGAATTTTGGGATAATAGTCATCATCTTTGGGTTGGTTTTAGTTATTTGGGATTGGGTGATGCTTACACTCGGGTTTATCTTTTAGACAGGAATAGGGAATGGTTGGGAAAGGTATGGTTTAGATGGGATATAGGTAGATTAGCCTATTTTCTTGAGAATTTGTGTAAAAATGAGATAGTATTTTACAGCTTACATTGTTATGTATTCTTATGTGGTAAGCTATGTAAAATTAAGTTTATATTTTGTTATATTGTGTTAAATCTTTCCACTTACAATGTTTTATGCACATTATTTTTTACCATATTCTATGTATGTATACTTTCCCTGTATTCAAGACATTTTGTATATTGATACAATTTGGGATATTTATCTTGCTGCCCTTTATAGTTCTACCTCTTGTCTTGACACTTATACTCTACCTCTATTTTAGGGATTTACATGTATGTATATGTAAATAGTTATATTGTTTAAGTATTTGTTCCTGCTTTACTCAGGGAAGTTTTAATCCGTCTTTTTAGCTAAATTCCTGAGTATTTCAGATTATCTTCACTCATATTTCCTGTACCTATGAGATTAGTCAGATATGGATGCTTAATCTTCAATCACTTCATAGACATGCAGAACATGGCATTTAAATGTTTTAATATTAGTACTCCGTTGACATGAGACACTGTTGCTCCTAACAGCACCATGCACTTTCCCGAAAATATGTTGGACACTGTTGTTGCTCCTGCTGGAGTTCAATCTCCCCTCAGCTAATGGCCTGTTGGGCAAAGAATTGCCCCCACCTTGACCACTGATTTGGACAAGCAGTCCTATGTGCTTGCAAGAGACAAATATAGAAGACTGCTTGACCTTGCCAAGTCAGGGTAAGACAGCCATTCTACCTCCCTGCTGTTGTTGTGGTCTGTCAAGTTCTCTTGGCCTTAGCCAAATCTGGGTGTACCAACATGGCTGTGAGACCTATGGTGACTGTTCAGGTGGCTTGCTGTTTCTGTCCTTGCTGCACCTTTTGGAAGTTGTCCATCTGCATTTCCTGTCTACTCTAGTATTGTTAATTTCCTTCTCAGGTCTTGATGAGGTTGAAGATTAAACTATCACAACTATTATTCTCTCTTCCTAGTTAGATATATTAGGTACTAGACTTACGTTTTCCAGCTTAGGACAACTCTATTGTAAACTCCATTATGCCCTCACCCTAGGACTAGATATGTAGGTCATTTTGTTCTCAATTTTCCTTTTCTTAGAGCACACTTGTTATTCACTGTTTTGTATATAGTTTTGTATTAAGCCTAAATCTTTTCTTTAGACTAAAAGGAGAACTGTAGTGAGATAGTCCTTCTGTGGCACTGACCACGCCCATTGGGGGTGGAGCCATGGGCAGAGTGACCTGTGGAAGGAGGTGGGAGGGGAGCCAGGAAAGGCTCTCTGGCTGGCGTGACTCGTGACTCGGACAGGAGAGGATCGGGTTGAATTTCCTGGTGTTCATCTGTCTAGGTTGTAAGTTATTTCTCCCTGAATAAACATCTATTCGGCCTATTTGTTTATCCTGATCCTTATTAGTTAGGAGGTAATATTTATTAATTTTTGATCTCAGTGTGTGTGCTACTGGTGTCATGTTCAGGAAGCAGTCCCATAGTTTCTGGATATTTTTGTTAGGGATTTTGTTGGACTTAAGATTTTCTTTGGTCAATGAATATATTTCTCCTAGTGTGTCTCCAATACCCGAGATTCTCTCTTTAATCCCTTATACTCTGTTATGCTTGCATCTGTAGTTCCTGATCATTTCCTCAGCTTTTGTATTTCCAACATTCCTTCACACTGTGTTTATTTATTGTTTCTATTTCAATTTTCAAGCCTTGCACTGTTTGAATTGTTCCTTGCAATTTTTGGTTTGTCTTTTCCTCCATTTCTTGAATGTTTGTTTCTTTTTTGTTCCATTTCCTTAAGAGATTTTTTTCATTTCTTTTTGAAGGTCTCTATCATGATCATAAAGTTGTTTTTAGGGTCATTCTCTTCTGCTTCATATGTGTTGGGTTGTTCAAGTCTTGTTGATGTGGATGGAGTCCCTAGACTCAGTGGCATCATATTGATCTTTCTATTGTTGACTGTGTTCTTATGCTGTAGTCTACTCATCCCTTCTTCCAATGCATACCAGTGGGGTCTCTACCTCTCCTGGTGTGTACAGGACCAAGGTTCTCTTCCGGGGGGTGCAAGCATGTCCAATACTCTGATGGCTCTCCTCTTGGCTTGTGGCTGAACTCATCCTATGCTAGGAGGTGGGACCAGGATGCTGGTGGACTGGATTGCTGCTCTGCTGAGACGAGCTCCCCTGCACACAGTCCCCAGTCCTCAGGAGGTTCTGAGCAGCTAATAAGACTTTTGTTGTCGTTGTTTACCTGACTCTTGGTTAGATCCTAAAACTGTTGCCTGTATCTTTGAACACTTGCACAGGAGATGGAAAGCATTATTGTATTTTAAAGGTCAGAAATCTATCTTCACAAAGAGTGGCAAGTTGTAACCTGAATAAAGGTGTATACCCCCTGATGTTTACTTTGTACTCTAGGGTGAGCTCCTTCCACTTTAGATCACCTCTTAGCTTCTGTCACCTTAAAATGCAGTTCGATTATGATGTTTGTATATTCTATTACAGGCATCTTGAGGATAAAGGCCCCTGTCATATTCACTTCTGTATGAATTCCCTTAGTGCTCATCAGTAGCAACTACAGAATGGTGGAGACAGAAAAAGGAAGGAAGGGATTGAGATAAGGAGAGGGAGGGACTACTTAATCTAGAAAATGGTAGAGGACTTTAGCTACAGCTTTTTCAAAAGGATCTACTTTACTGGATCCTCATCAGATGTACTACAGATGCTTCTGTCATTTTGTACTCTAGTCTCTAAATTTGTAAACCACTTTCCAAAATCTAAAATGCTTTCTGTAGGACCCTCTTTTGGAAATGACTTTCCTCACATTCTTACATGGCAAGTACTTGGTGGTTCTTTCCAAGACAGAGCTTAGTGCCAACTCCTTTCTTTCCCACAAAGCTGCCAGTTCCATGCAGGCAAAAACACATCTTTTTCTTGTTCAGGGTGGTATCAAAATCATTTAGCATTATGTATGCTATAAGGCAGCTCCTCAATAAATACTTTAAAAGTGGGTAAATAAATGAATGTAAAAGCTTCCCTAATTCAAAAAGGTTGCTCTCAATCCTTCTGTTCTGTTCTAATTAATAAGTAATTTGACTCACTTTAAAGGTTACATGACGATTATCTGTCCTAGAACATGGTCAATGGAAAGTGAATAACAAATGTTGCAGATGTAATTAGTTTTTATGCCAGGAAAAAAAATTAAGATTGAGGAATCTGTGAACTGACTGTTCAGTGAACTCAGATAGTTCACTCTGCTTAAGTTGGGCATTTCAAAATTGTGTTCTGTTTTTCAGTATCAGCTTAGAGAGATATACAGGACACTTTCTGATTAGGATGGGCATACCTTCCTCTCACCTCTTCACTCTTTCTCACCACACAAATTAGTCACGTTGTTTCTTGTGGTGCCTGTTCTTGATAGTATCTTCAAGGGCACCCTAAATCATTCAGCCTGTAGGTGTAAGACTACTTCCCATTTTCAGATTACTCACTAACTTCTGAAGCGTGAAGGGTCTCCCACATAATCATTATTGCTATGTCTGTACCAGCTTCTAGGATAAAAGTCTCCCTAGAACATTGTAGCCTAGGACTCTCAGGCTGACAGTGAGTCCCTGCTGTCAGTCAGTTGAAATGTTCTGAAGTAAAATGTCTACATGTAGTCTTACAATTCTCAAGCCTTACTTTTTGTAAATTAGGCAATCACTAGTGAATACATTTCTTTCAATGTCATCATCTATCAAAGCTTTATCCCAAATTCAAGGAGAAAACTAAGAAGTAATAATATACTTGAGTTTCATTTATTGTACATTCTTTTTGTCGTTTGTTTTCATATAGGTTTGTGTCCATGCCAATTTGATTGGGTGACATATATGTGTGTATGTGTGTGAGTAGATGTGTATTATGCGCTTGGGTGTATACCTATACTCGCATGTGGAGGCCAGAGGAAAACATTGGGTATCCTGATCTGTCACATTATGCCTACTTCCCTGGAAACCCTCTCTCATTGTACCTGGAGCTAGACAAGCAATCAGAAAGCCCTAGGAATTCTCCAGTCTCCACAATCCAACTCCCATAGCTTTGTTGTTACAGACACAAGTGATCATACCTAGTTTTTTTAGCATGGGTCCTATAGATTTGAATTCTGTAGATTTGAACTCAGATCCTCATGCTTGCACAGCAGGTGTGCTTATCTGAGCCATATCCCTAGACTACTCATTGGCCATTCTTGTCCAGTAATTTCCCAATAAAACTATACTCCATCACTTTTCAAATTCCTAAAACTCCACCACTAGATACCCTGTTGCTCTTTTTTAAAGACAGACAGTGAAGAGACAGTGTCACAAAGGCATCTCAGTTGGGTATCACTTACATCTGTGAACACAAATTTTACTCCAACAAAGCCAAGAAGCTAACAGGAGAGCTGAAGTTTGAGGGTTTGGAACATCTAAGAGAAAGGAATGAAAGAGATGGCTCAGAAAGCAAATGAGCTATCTGGAGAGGAAAATAGGAGCAAAGTGGATTAAAGCTTCAGGGTCTTGTGTACAGACAGTCTAAAGAAGTCTTATAAGCTAATAAAAAAAAGCAACAGATGGTCAGGCATGAGGGTCATGCCTTTAATTTAGCACCTGGGAGACATGCACAGGTGGATCTCTATGAGTTCCAGGCTAGCCAAGGGCTACATAGTGAGACATTGTCAAAGAAAGAAAGAAAGAAAGAAAGAAAGAAAGAAAGAAAGAAAGGAAGGAAGAAAGAAAGAAAAGATTATACAATAATACAAACAAAATTGAGCAAACAACAAAAAGGCACCAACAGCCACTTCACAGAAGAGAATATGCAAAATGGGAATTACCAAAGCCAATCAGATGTTCACATTTGATGGACAAACAATACGAACAGAAGGACTGGTTTCCCAGGTAGAATGTGGGAAAAAAGTAGGCATAAAAGGGTACAGCTTCATGATCCCATTTGTGCAAAGCTTGGGTCCATGTGAAATTAATCTGTTGTGATAAGTGAGAGCAGTGGGCACAATGATTTGAATTGATGATGAAAGGAAGTTTTCTGAGGAATAAAGTTTTCCTTGTGGTAAACATACAAGCATGAGGAAGCATGAGGAACTATTTTAGACCCCCAGCACTTACATAGAAAATCCAGGAGTATGCTTTTACTTCTAGCACTTGAGAAACACAGACAAGCAGATCATTTCTTAGAGCAGTAGGCTTAACCTCCTTGTTGAGCTACAGGATAATGGGAGACCATGTCTCACAAAATCAAAGTAGGTGGTGCATGAAGAACAGAGGCTGAGGTTGGCCTCTAGCCTCCACATGTGCACATATCCCAACATGCACACACAGAATACACACATGTACACAGAAAGATAAATTTTATAAGCAAAAAAAATGCAGTATTTGGATATTTTCCTATCAGTGCACCATATTCCAATTAAGTTTTTAAGGCAGTAATCTTTGATAAGAATGTTAGTATAGTAGTATGGCTGTGGGGGCCACATACAGCACACAGCACACTGTTGATCATAAGGGACATGAATTAGTTTCTCTCAATAGGATCTGGTGAGATGACTATCAACATCTTTCTGGGCTCAGGTGAGAGCAACAATAATAATTCCTCTCTTCGCCCTTGCAGGGCTCAACTTCTGATTTCCCTCTAGAGTTCCTTAGTCTCTTCTCTCTTTATCAATCCATGGTCTCAGAAACAAGATTTAGGGTCCCCCAAGGCAATACCCAATTGTAAAAATGTTGTTCTTGGGTTTTTTGTTTAATATTTTTTCTCTTGCTAAGACTCAACCTTTTGAAATAAATTGCTCACCTAGTACTCTTTGGGGTAGTTAATAAGAACATCAATCAACCAACTTCCTGGATTAAGTGTTTTCTCAGTTTGTCCAATAATAGCCATGGTGCTTGGGTCTTTGGCAACTGCAGACACACACACATACACACACACACACACACACACACACACACACACACACACACAAAGTGGAGCAATCACTGCTTTGACTTAGCTGATTCATCCATTCGACTGTGACTTCCTTGAAGACAAGAAATTATCTCATTCATCTTTGTGTTCCTGGCATCAGCCCTGGTGCCTGGTACATAGTAGGTGCTCATTAATTTCTCTTGAATTAAAACAAATGAGTAAGACCTTCACAAAACCTTTCGCCAGAAGCGATTTTCACTTGCATTCAACTTCCAAGGAGAGTGGGCGTGCTGCTTTGGTGACAGCCGTGGCATTGAATAATCTGGATGTTCCAAATTTCTTGGTGCTCATTTATCCTTCCAGGAAAAGAAAAGAAGCAGGAGGGGATGGTGTGTGCAGGGGAGGCAGACACAGCTCACACTCATCACGCAGAGAGACGGATCAGATGAGGCAGCAACAGGACCAAGGCCACCTGCTCTGCTCCTGTCTTCCAACTGCTGATGTTGCCTTAATCACCGAGCCGATGCAATTTCCCATGGCTAACCCTTGCTATGGTCCACTGGGAGGTCCCATTTATCACTGTCATTACACTTCAGATCAGCAAAACATCCATCTTGAGGTGGGCCCTCATTCAGTACTTTGTTCAGGTATGTAAGTAACACATGGCATCAAAGACAAGGGCCCTGGGAAACTAAATATGAGGGTGAAGCCATGCACTGTGACATAGTTACTCTATTTTGAATGTTTTGAAGAGTGAGTCACAGTCTCATTTCAGAAGAGTAACATTTTCCATGTCCTCTAAAAACCACACTGTACTAGATTTTGTTTGGTAGGGAAGCCATGATTAAATGCACAGCTCCTATTCCCCCAATACCACCATCCCTGTCCTACACTGACTCCAAGCCTGTCCTGGTTTTACCTCCCACCTTCATAGAAACCCAATATCTGAAAATATCATGTATACTGGCTAGTGCAAGAGTCTCATCCACACATGAAATACAACCCCTGTCATATTTGAATCAATACAGCCGACTTTCTCATTTATCAAACAAACACGTGTTTAGCACTTATGCATCAAACACAGTCCTGAGTTTTGCAAAACAAACTCACTTATAGCACTAAAATTATTTTACAGATGAAGATAACTAGGCACAGACAGGTTTTGTTTTCACTAGGTAAGGTGTTAAGTAAGTGAAACTTTAAGCCAGAGTTCAGGTTCCTGACTGTGCTCTTAAGGACCACAGTCACACAGCAGCAGTTCCTCAGGAAGAGCCATCAAGGCCAAAACCTCCAGCAGGGTTCTTATCTTAGTCTTCTCATATGTCTATTCTTTGGGCACCATCTCAGGGCAAAGGGAAAGCAGGAAATGGCAGAGTAAATGAGCAGACCATCTGCTACTTTCTCATTGTCGCTTGTTGGGTCTCCAGAAGCAAACTTGAAAACAAGATGTAAAACTAAATCCCTGAGACAGAACAGGAGCAAAGTTTAGCTTTCACAGAGAATGGCACTGAGCTGCGCTAAGGCCCTGAAAAGCTGTGTCCAACAGGTGAAGTGCTGTCCCCTGAGTTTTGTCTGTCTGTGTGACTCCTAAAGATCAGAATGGCAAGGGCCTTTATTCGGATGTCTTCATGAAAGACATAGCCTCAAGAAAGGCTGCACTGCAACTGCTGTAAGCGCTGAAGGAACTAACAATGTCATTGTAACAGTACTGAGGGTGGGGCACGTACCTAATCCTTAAAGGAATAAGGGAGCATATTACATATCCACAAACTCAGGGTGAAATCTCAAGTCACAAGAACCCAAAAGGCCTATGAGTCTGGCTCCTTTGTTGCCTTTTAGGCCTCACTCCACTTCCCATGTCCTTGACCACATTGCCACCACAGACTAATTGGGCTCTTGGTTAGGCAGGCCCCTCCATCAGGAATGCTGTCTGTATAATCATCTGGTTTTCCCAAGTTGACACTTGTTGACTTCTCTGCAGCCTGGCTCAAACATTACCTTCTTGATGAGGCCCTTTCCAAGTCCCCTTCTTCCCACCCCCACTCTCAGTCTCTCTCACCACTTCATTTCCCCCCAAAGTATGTATCATCCTCTAAGGATGCCATGTAACCAAAAGTTTAAAGCACTCCCATTTTTTTTCTTCTTGAGATCTATGAAAATAAGAGGTTTTCTTCCTCTCTGTTGCTTTGTGATCCATCCTAAGTATCAAGTACCAGCATGTTAATCTCAAACCCATGTAACCAAAAGTTTAAAGCACTCCCATTTCTTTTCTTCTTGAGCTCTATGAAAATAGAGAGGTTTTTCTTCCTCTCTGTTGCTTTATGATCCATCCTAAGTATCAAGTACCAGCATGTTAATCTCAAATAAATTAATAAATATTCAGAGAGCAAAACACTGGGAATCCAATGTCCTCAGCATCTCCCTCCGGCTCAAGATAAGTGAGATGCTAACCATTATAATTCTTACCTCAAAAGGAAAGACAATGAAAATGCTAGTGATTCATTTGCTCTCTATTAGACTTAATGTGATTCTTAGATTTCAAACACTAATAAATATGTTTTTATCCTGGTTAGTAAAAGAATCAAGTATTCTTTAATTGATCCACCAAAACAACTCACAAGCCAGTGGTTCTCAACCTGTGGGTAGCAACCATTTTGGTGGGATGGAGCATTCTCTTTCACAGGAGTCAAATAAGCAGATATCTTCTATAAAAGATATTTACATTACAATTCATAACAGTAGCAAGATTACAGTTATGAAGTAGCAATGAAAATAATTTTATGGTTGGAAGTAACCTCCACATGAGTAACTATATTAAAGGGTCACAGCATTAGGGAGGTTGAGAACCACTGTTATAAACTAAATTAATCACAGAACCCTAGGGTTGGGACTGTTGGAATCATCTTCAGTTTTACACAACTTCTATTTCTTGTCCCCTGATGAGGTATCATGCCTCTCCCCTGGCAGTGTTAGCCTTGAGATACAGTCAGCCCCTTTCCATGCGAGATCTTAAACAGCCAAGTTTTTAAAATAATTACATGCCATTCTTCTGCCTAGGAGTCTGTGTGATTTCTAGATTCAGTAAGCAGGGTCCATGGCTCCCCATTTCCCAAGTGGGTCTGTTGGAACATTGCTTTACTACACTATGCTTCAGTCCACTGAAGTGATGGGTAGCCCTCAGGATACCCCCAACACATGCAAATCCCTGTACAAGGCACAATGTGAATACCCAAGAAACATTAGTCAGCCTTACTCCATCATTCCCACTGTCGTCCTTCTCACTTTAATTGTGCACAGCGCATTTTTTTTTTCAGTTTTGCCTTCTCCAAAATGCCTTTCAAGCTTCACAATATTCTTAAACTCTAACCTGCCTGTCCCATTTTAAAAGCTTTTTGCTGGGTTTGCATCCAGGACTCGGGCTGACCTTGTTGGTGCAAGCCTGGGTGATAAGAATGTGGAGAGCCTTCTCCCAGAACAACAGCTGCTTTTCTTTGATTATAAATTTCTCATGGCAACTGCAGAGATCTGCCCCAAGCCCACATCTCAACAGAGTGGGGAAGCGTGTTCTAAACACAACAAAATAGAAAACAGGTCCTTAATAGTAAGGCCTTCGTCATCATTTTATCTGCTTTACAAAATGAGTGTTTAGGGGTTGAGAAAGTGGATAGGGCTTTTTCTTTATAAAATAAAGACAGACACCAAATAAAGATAATCTGTGAGTGCCACCTTGTGGGAAGATCTACTGCTTTGCAAGTTTGGATTTCAACCTTCTCACTCATCATGTTTTAATATATTGACACTAATGATAAAACGGCAAACAGGCAAAAAAAAAAAAAAAAGCACAAGGAACAAACACAAACAAACAAAAAATCAAAAATCATAATCAATAAGTAAAAGGCAAGTAAGGTAGAAAATGCCCAAAGTATTATAAGACCAAAAAAATCTGCAAAAATACCATTATGTTCATATTATGTTCATTTTGTGTCAGCCTATCTATTGCTGAGCATGGGGCCTGCCCTTAGCTGTGGTTTATGCACCCACAGAGACTTCACAGGAGAAAACTAATTTTTCCTTTGCAAGGCTTTGACACTTGGAGATAGCTTATGGTTAGGGATGGAAGCACATGTCCACTTTCCCCTCTCAGGACTGGAACTATTTTTGGCTTAGACCTGGGCAATATCTGTGCATCCTGCTGCAATCTCTGTAAGTTTATGTGTGCACCAGTCCTGTTGTGTCTGGAAAATGCTGTTTTCTTAGTGTTATCCAATTCTATTGACTCTGACAGTCTTTCTTCCTCCTCTTCCAGAGTGCTCTGAGGGGAAGAATTTTATGAAGACATCCCATCTAGGACTGACTGTTCCAAAGTCTTCCACTCTATGTACATTGTCCAGTTATGAGTCTTTGTATTTGTTCCCATCTACTGTAGGAGGAAGCTTCTCTGATAATGGCTGATAGACACTGATCTATGGCTACAACAAAATACTGTTATGAGTCATTTTATTGATACATTCCTGTAGCAGAATAATAGTATTTGGTTTTTCCCTAAGTCCATGAACTATCCAGACTCAGGTTCTTGGCCACCCTAACAGCATCAGGCATGGGTTCCATCTCAT
This sequence comes from Phodopus roborovskii, assembly GCF_943737965.1. NCBI lineage: Eukaryota > Metazoa > Chordata > Mammalia > Rodentia > Cricetidae > Phodopus > Phodopus roborovskii. The sequence goes on along the minus strand of NW_026126540.1, from coordinate 5,295,720 downwards.
AGAGAAGGCCTTAAATCCAATCAGATATTGATTGTTTACTACCACAACTTTTGTGTCTCTATAGCACCAGAGTTTCATGCTGTCCAGTCACCATTATAGATTGAAGAGTTTGTATCTGGGATAGTGTTTTCCTTTCTCCTCTGGTAGCATGAAGAGTCCTTTCTAGTACCATGACCACTGGTAACTAAGGGTAAAGGCTTTATTTAGGTACTAGCATGTCTTTTTTGTGTTCAGTCATATATGCAGGTGTTATTTTCAGCAGTAAGTCCTAACCATCAGTTTGTGGAGAACAACCAATAGCCTTGACAATACCCTGATAGTTTGGGGGTTTCTATGGATCCTTTTGGCTCCTGGCACTGGAGGTTTTAGTTGCTGGTAAAATATGTCTAGTTGGAGCGATTTGGTGACTCCATTTAGATTGCATGTGTGTGTGCATATGTATGTGCATGTGTGCATGCGTGCATGCATGCGCATGGGTGTGTGTGTATTAAGAAGCTTCTACCGTAGGGGTGTTCATATAACCCCACCTAATGGCTTCTAGTGTTAGCTTCACATCCCCAAATTCCCTCCCTTAACCCCTCTTCCCTGCACCTCTCGATCTAACCCTCACTTCTACTACCATTCCCATCATTATATATTCTATTTCCCCTTCATTGGGAGATAAAGTTACATGGATTATAGCATGACTATCAAAACTTAAAAGCTAACATTCACATATAAGAGAATACAGTACATACCGTATTTGGCTTTTGGGATCTGGATTACCTCGCTCCATATGGTTTTGGGGGTTATTTGTTTTGGTTTTGATTTTTTGTTTTGTCTTTTTGTTTTTATTCCATCCATTTACCTATGAACTTCATTATTTCATTTTTTAACAGCTGAATAACATCCCATTGTGTAAATGTACCACATTTTCCTGTTGGTGGGAATCAAGGCTGTTTCCAGTCTCTGGCTATTATGAATAGAGCAGCAATGAGCAAGTGTCTCTGTAATAGGATGTAGAGTCCTTTGAGTATATGCCCAAGAGTGCCATAGCTGGATCTTGAAGTCTATCTGTTCCTGAGGAACCACCACATTGATTTCCATAGTGGCTGTACAAGTTTGCATTCTCACCAGCAATAGATGAATGTTTACCTTACCCTACATCCTCACCAGCAAGAGCTGCCATTTGTTTTATTGATCTTGGCCAGTCTGACTGACGTGAAATGGAATCTTAAAGTAGTTTGCATTTGCATTGATGACTAAGGACATTGAACATTTCCTTCAGTGTCACTCAGCCATTTGAGTTTCATCTCTTGAGAATTCTCTGTGTAGTCCTGTGCCCCATTTTTAATTAGGTTGTTTTCTTGGTGTCCAGTTTTTTATTGTTAATATATTTGCATGAGTCAAATGTGATTGGTAAAGGTCTTTAAGGTCTTTCCATTCTGGAGCCTGCTGCTTTGTCTGTTTGTCTGACTGACAGTGTTTTTTTTTTTTTTTTTCTGATAAAGCTGACAAATTTTATTTTCTCAGGGGAGGCTTATTTAGGACCATAGGCAGGACAGTTGCATGTAGGCATGGTGAAGGGATTAGTAGAAGGAATGTCCTGAACTATTCTTTTTTTTTTTTTTTTTTTTTTTTTTTTTACTTAGTACAGAAGCTTCTCTCTCGTTTTCATGAGGTCCCATATATTAATTGTTGTTCTTAGTACCTATGTTCTGTTCAGAAAGTCTTGTCATGTGCTGGTGAATTCAAATTCAAGGATGTTCTCTACTTTTTCTCTATCAGATTCAGTCTGTCTACCCTTAGGCTGAGGTCTTGAATCCATTGAAGTTGAGTTTGTGAAGGATAATGAGTACAAATCATCTGTCTAGTTTGACCTACACAGTTTGTTGAAGATATTTCTTATTTTTTCCAGTGAGTGTTTCTGGTTTCTTTCTCAAAAATCATGTTTCCATAGGTGTGTGGTCTTATGTCTGGGTCTTTAATTCGATTGCTCAATGTATCTGGTGTTATGCCAATACCACACTGTTTTGCTAACACAGCTCTTCATTACAATTTATGATTGGAGATGGTGATACAAATAGCATTATTTTTCAAAATTGTTTTAGCTATCCTGTTTTATGTTTCATATGCTTCCATATGAAGCTGAAAACTGTCCTTTCAAATTATGTGTAGTATTGTGTTAGAATTTTGATAGGCATTGCATTGAATCTGTAGTTTGCTCTTAGTAGAATGGTAATTTTCTCTATATTAATCCTATCAATGTGTGATCATGAGATATCTTTCCATCTTCTGATGTCTTCGATTTCTTTCTTCAGTGTCTTAAAGATTTTATTATATATTTTTCCCACTTGTTCAACTAGAGTTACACCAACATACTGTTTCTGAGGCTATTGTGAAAGATATTGTTTCCCTACATTTCTTTCTCAGTCATTTGACATTCTTTGTATAAATGAAGGCTACAAAGTTTTTGTTAGTTTTGTATCCTGATACTTTGTTGAAAATGTTTATCAGTTGTAGAAGTTTCTTGGTGGAATTTTTAGGGTATAAAATAATATTATATACAAACAACAATACTTTGACTTCTTCCTTTCCCGTTTGTATTCTTTTGATCTACTTCAATTATCTTATTGCTCTAGCTAAGACTTGAAGCACTACATTGAATAGGTATGGAAAAAGGGGACATCCTTGTCTTGTTTCTGAATTTCTCTCTGATTAGGTTGATGTTGGCTGTGAGCTTGCTGCAAATTGTCTTCATTATGTTAAGATATGCCCCTTGTACTACTAGTCTAGTCTCTCCAGAACTTTTACTATTAAAAGATGTTTTTATTTCCATTAACTTTTTTTTCTTATTTTACATAGCAATCCCAGGTCCCTCTTACTCCCTCCCTCCTTCCTTCCCTCATTCCCTCCCTCTTTCCTTCCCTTACTTCCTCCTTCCCATGCCCCCAAACCCCTGTCCCACCCTATCCCCCCCCCCACTTCACAGGGAGTGTAATGTCTTCCAGGAGGGATATTGTTTTTTTTTGTTGATGGTCTTTTCTGCATCTGATGAAATAATTATGTGGTTTCTATATTTGAGTCTGTTCATGTGGTGGATTACATTTATTGATTTTCATATATTGAACCTTCCCTGCATCTCTGGAATGAAGCTTATTTGATCATAATGGACAATTTTTTTGATGTATTCTTGCATTGAGTTTGCAAGTATTTTGTTGAGAATTTTCACATCTGTGTTCATAAGAGAAAATGGTCTGTAATGTTCCTTTTCTGTTGGGTCTTTCTGTGCTTTAAGTAATTGATTCTTCCTATAAAATAATTTGGCAATATTCCTTATGTTTCTGTTTTGCAGAGTAATTTGAGTATTGACACTAACTTTCTTTGGAGGTCTGGTAGAAATCTGCATTGACTCCATCTGGCCATGACCTTTTTTGGGTGGGAAACTTTTAATTACTAAATTTATTTCAGTAGGGGTTTATATATCTGTTTAAGTTGTTTATCTGGTCTTGTTTTATTTGCCTTTTTAGTTTTGAAAGAGAGAGAGAAAGAAGGTATGGGGTTCTATAGGTGGAGATGTGGAGAGGATCTGGGAAGAGATAAGGCAATGGAAACCATGATCAGAATATATTGTATGAGGGAAAAAAGATTATTTAAATAAAAGTTGGAAATCCTTGGCTTTATGGAACATACTTTCTGGGATAATTAAGAAAATCCATAGGTTAGGCATATACCATGTAAGAGTGAAGAGACAAGTCGGAATGTGAAGATTGCAACTGAAAACTGAATGATTCGAGCATTCTCTTAAAGATGGTATCTGGGTAAAAGTTTAAATGAGAGGAAAGGATGGGCATGTGGTTACCTGAAACATCTTACAAGATAACCTACACCACTATTCTTGACAGACCTTCAGACTACATGGCAATTTCAAAGGTTAATAGTCAAAGGATATACTCCAATATTTAACTCTTCATATGACTCAAATTTGTATTTGAATAAGTCCAGGGTTGGAGATATGAATCAGTCAAAGAGAATTCACAAGGATTTAAGTTCTAAAATTATTATTTGAAGATAGTGGAATGGTAATATAAACAAACATGAGTTTATATGATAAAATTTAAATGTTTTGCAACTTGTGTATAACAATGTAATACATTTTATCTAACCCCTGTTGCAATATTTGACTGCTATATGTAAATTCCCAGTTCATTTCTGAGAGGTTTTTGTTTGGTTTGGTTTGGTTTGGTTTGGTTTTTGGTTTTGCCAGATAGGATTTCTCTGTATGGCCTCCCAAGTGTGGGGTTAAAAGTGTGTGTCACCAGGCCCAGCCTAAGTTTTATTATAAATTCAGAAAAGTGAAGTTTTTCCAAATTGATAGAATTTTTTTAAATTGCTAAGAATATCAACAAAGATGATTAATTTGACAAAATTGTCAATTAGAAGATTGTCTAAAGAGATATATCAGATTTTTATGAAATTAAGCTTTGAAAAAAATGACATCTATGAAAAATAAATAATTTAGGAATTAGTATATTTATTTTATTTATTCATCCAATCCTAGCATGCCCATGTAAACATTCATTCACTCTCTTTATCTTGTTTACTATAGCTCATATTAATAAAAACTTAGCTTTCAAAAGATTTTTCAATAAACAGCATATACTTGAACTAGAGAAGTAGACAATAAAGAATCATTTGTTTCCTTTATTTATGTCTTAAATATTTAAACATGTAGTCTGTCATGCCCATTTCCTTTAAATGTTGGAGGTATTCAGTTAGGGGGTTATTTTGATAAACTAGAATATAAATTATTATAACCTGACTAAAGTTAATGGCAGTGAAGTTGGGAGAACATCATCAAACTCTGGATAGACTCTGAAGCATTAAGTGTACTTAGGTATGAATGAAAACTTCAAATGATACAAGGTTTGTATTCTGGACAAATAGTAGCAGTAGTAGACCTTATGTGACTTGAAGGGTATGAGAATCTCAGAATTTGACTTGGTTGTGCTAAGCTTTAGGTGTCAATATCATTCTTGTCTATCTATGTAGTTTGGTGTTCAGCACTACATTCAGAAATGGCCATTGATAGATAGTCATAAGGGTATGAGTAGGACAGATGCAGAATCTAAATCCTTAGGATAGAGAGTCTATTTAATACACACATGATATATTCAAAGAAGGGAACACTTGTACCATTGTTCTACCCTCATAGTTTGAAGTATCAAAAAACAATTTCTATAAGCAGCATCTGCTTTGTTTTAGATATCTTGTAAAATGTTCATAATTACCATCAGTCTTAAGTAACCCTGAACATTTTAGACTTCCTATAAAATGCCCATTACAAACATGTAAAACACTGTCAGATACCTTAAAACTTACATGTGAATTACTCCCTTGCTGGCCCTCTGCCCAATTGTCTTCATCTCTAATGTGTTTGTGTTTGGATTTTTATTACTCTATCTTCCTGTGCTAGTTGGTTCATCCTCCTCAAACTCAGTGTTAGATGTGGCATAAAGGAGAGGAAAAAGAGCTAGAGAGATGGCTCAGTTGTTAAGAGCACTCAATGGTCTTCCAGAGGACCCAAGTTTGAATCCCAACACTAAATGACAGCCCACAAACTGTCTGTAACTCCTGTTCCTGGGGATCTAATGCCACCTTCTGGCATCCTCAGGTACCAAGCACAAGCATGGTGCACAAACGTCTGTGTGGGCAAATCACTCATACACACAAAACAATAATATAGATTTAAGAAAACAACAAACATAGGAATCAAAAGCAAGAGATAAAACTCTAAATTCCTGAATCACTTCACTCTTTAATACCTAAATTGGGAAAGATGGATTTCAAATAAGGTGTAACTGATTTCAATAACTTGCAAGCCAACCATTCTTCCTCTATAAAAATACAGGCATAGCCATAACTAAATCACAATCTGGTGTACACTGAAGAAAATTATTGGATAAGAAACTAATGCTACATTTCCAAAATTAACATCCCAAAGAACATTGTTCATGAAATGTATTGAAAACCAACAATATTCTAAGGGTCATTGAGTAGAACAAAATGAAACTAATTTATTTCCTAGACAAATATCAGAGACTACATTTCATATGTATGTATGTATGTATGTATGTTATATAGCACTTCCAACATTTGTTTAACATTGAAGCTCCTTTTTTCTAGTGATTCACAATATCACCTAGAAATGGCACTCCTCTGAACTGTTTGGGAAACACTCTGGTAATATACATATGGATGAGGATCTCATAAGCGAATGTGCCTGCCCAAGTTGGCAAAAAAATTTCTCAGCACCCATTTCCTGGCTTGGCACACAGAGATTTGCAAATCTGTATAACTATACCTCTGCAAAAGCAAATTCCATTTGGATTCAATAAATTTCACTTTTATAAAAGAGCGAAACTGCTGAATTATCCAATATTCAGTTACTCGACATTCACTTTGCAAATGAATTTCCTACCCCCACCTGTTCCCAAAATGTTATCACTGAATAACTGGAATTAATTATTATAGAGATAATTATAATGATGCCAAAGAGTGTATCCTAATTAAATGTTCTGTCATGGAGAAAGGGCTGAAATTTTGATCAATACTGATTTTATTCTGTTCTTGAGTCTCTTGGGGACATTCAGTTCTATGCACAACAATTTGATGAATAGTTAATGAGTGACATCTTTATCAATTTTCTTTTTTTACACCTAACCTTAGTCTACATAATGTAGGCTTAGGTGCAAATCCTTACACATGAATACATTTTAAAGCTGTTTTGCTGATTCTTCGCCACACTGCCTGTGTATTTTTTCCTTGAATTAAAACTGAAAGGAGAATGCCCCTATTGTGTTGAAAGGCAACTCTTCCAAGAGAATCAGGGACTTTGTGAAAGAGCTGTCATCATGGTCTGTCAGCTGCTGATCTGACATTCACACAAAATAGGGTGATGTGTCATTATATGAGACAAAAGAAAATATTTAGAAGGATACCAGGTGGAACAGAAACTCCAGCTACAATTGTCTTAGTCAGTGTTCTATTGATATGAAGAAACACCATGACCAAGACAACTCTCATATAGAAAGTTTTTAATTTGGGGCTCATGGTTCCAGAGAGTGGTAGAGTACAAGACCATCACAGTAGGAAGCAGACAGGCATAATGTTGGAGAAATAGCTGAGAGCTTGACATCTTGATGTGCAGGCAGCAAGCAGAAAGAGAGAAAGAGACTAGGCCTGTCATGGGCTTTTGAAACCTCAAAGCCCACCCCTAGTGACAAACTTCCTGCCACAAGGCCACACTTCCTAATTCTTTCAAACAGTTTCACTCCCTGTGACCAAACATTCAAATATATATGAACCTATGGGAGCCATTCTTATTCAAACCATCACATAAATGCTTTTCAATTATAAACCTCATAGTTATTAATTCCTTAAATGGCATCAGTAATTTCATTATAATGCTAAGTGAAAATGTTAGCTACAAACTTAATAGATGTGTTCTCAAAGACATATGATTACTTTAAAGGAGATGCTTTGAAATAGGAGCAGTTGACTCTGTGTTGCACATTTTTTAAATGTTTCTGTATCGCGTTTATAATCATGAAAAATCAAAGTTTTAAGACTTCTACTCAAGATTAATAGACTAAATCAAAAGTGCAGTGTCCAAAACCCGAATTTATGGTGACTTTCTGAGAGTTTCCTCTGGGTACAGAAGGAACCCACTAAAAATGCTGTCATCCTCAGGGCCAACATACAGTCCGTTCCAGTCCTTTGACACTTCTAGCCACACTTGATCTCCTGCACTCAGTTTCAGAATGAGGAGGAGGGAGGCCTGGTCTACTTGCTGACCATAGAGTGTCTCTCTGGACTTGAACTGTTTCTTGTTGCGGGCCACGAGGCTGATTCGAGCAGGTCGGCCCCTGACAGTGACATGATAGGAAAAGACATATGTCCCTGGAGCACTGCAGTTAAACTTTCCAGTGATGGGGCTATAATCCCCCTGGTCATTAGAGAGAATCTTGTCAAATTTGATAGGGATGTTTGGGGCAGGAAAGGGCTTGGACAAAAGGGCACTAAATGCCGACTGTGGAACTTGAGTGGTCTCTCCTTTGGAGCCCTTGATACCCCGGGAGCCCTTCTTCCCAGTAGGCCCTCTAGCCCCTTTGCTCCCAAGCTCACCCTTTGGCCCCGCAGGTCCAGTAAAACCAGGAGGACCTGTATCTCCTTTTTCTCCCTTAGGACCAGGATCGCCTCTGGGTCCAGGTAGACCATCTGAGCCGCCTTTGCCTTCTGCCCCAGCATCTCCTCTATTACCCTTTTCTCCCTTCATCCCTGCCTCGCCTTTCTGCCCCTTTTCTCCCCTCTCCCCAGAATCTCCACGATAGCCTTTCTCCCCAACACCTCCCTTTTCACCCTTGGCCCCTGGCTCTCCAGTGAAGCCAGGGGCACCAGAGGCCCCAGGGTCCCCTTTCTCTCCTTTAGTGCCATTCCCACACAGGTCCCCTTTGGAGCCTTTTTGTCCTTTTGTTCCTGCCGAGCCGATGTTTCCTTTATCTCCCTTGGGACCGAGTCCACCTGAAATGGAAAAGTAAAATAATGTTTAATAATCATATAAGCTATGACAGCATTCTATTACCGTAGACATAAAATATTAAAATAATAACAACCAATAGGACCTGTAAGCTTTGTTCTTGTCTCTGTAGTGTCTGTTTCTAGGAGTCATTAAATGTAGTGAACGGTAATTACCATGCCATGTTCTCAGAAAGAGAATACCTAAGGTTTTCAATTAACAATAATGTTTCCGATTTTTTTCCCTTCACTTTTAAGATAATACAGAACTGATTTATTCCACTAGCTTTTGCATTTGGCCCAACTCATGTAAGCCCTTCAATCTCTGTTTTAGCCATCTGCATCCAAAGTCTTATGGGTGCAGAAATGGAAACACAGATACCTTTCCTCATGATAGCTCAAGAAAGGGAAAACAGACTATTTGCCTAATGTCTCAACTCCTAGGCTCACCCCATCCAATGAGTACATTGAGTTATTAAAATACAGAGAGTCTTAGTGTAAAACTTGCCATTCCCAATTTTCCAAACAGGAAGAGACAGGGCTTGCCTGTCCTGTACTGGGATCCTCATATGGTAGATTGGACTTTACCTTGCTCTCCTGGCTTTCCTGGGTATCCTGGAACACCACCTGCTCCTTGGTCCCCCCGTTCTCCCTTTAGTCCTAAAATAGTACAGGGATTAATTTCAAAGCAACTATGTCATTTGGGATAAATCTAACATGTGCCATATTCCAACATTACTTAATAAAAAAAATTGCTTAAAGGTTAAAACAGTATGGGAAAAAAAAAGTGTTGAAGAACATTTAGGAGTGTTGAGTTCTGGTTAATTGTAAGCCACTTAAAGGAGAGTAAGATCTGATCCCTTGAAGCAGAACTACTCTTTTTCACAGCCTTCCCATGATCCTTCAAAATCCTCATGAAATTCCTAATAGTCAGCAAATGTATGCTGGTGTTTTTCCTATTACAAATTTTGAATGGCAGTCAAAATATCTTCTTTGTTTGCCAACCCTACAGAAGTTTAAACAAGGGGGTAGAGAGAGAGAAAGAGACAGAGAGGGAGAGAGAAAGAGAAAGAGAGAGAGAGAGAGAGAGAGAGAGAGAGAGAGAGAGAGAGAGAGAGAACCACACTCATCCATCAGCTAAAACTACCAAAAAGAAAGAAACCAAACCAAGAATGAAAAACCACCCTTAACAGACACTGTCAAAATGCACCATGTTCATTGCATGTTGGAATAACTTTTGTATACTCTTACAGAGCTGAAGTAAACATTTATGATAATAAAAGATTTAGACATTCAGATATTTTCCAAAATACAATGTGGAGAAATCCAATATGGGTCACTCTGGGACCTGGTTTTCTAAGGAGCTGGCTTCTCTATTATTAATCCACACAAAACCAAGTGTGCAAATTAACTCATGGGGTACCAGAAAAAAGTCTAAATGTATTCTGACAAGTTCTGATGGATGGACATGAAGGACCAAGCCTATGCCCACCTTGTCAGTAACGGAATGCTGACCAGTTTCTCCCAGCATTGCTGGAATCCTTTATTTTATTTTATTTTATTTTATTTTATTTTATTTTATTTAGATCCAGATTCACTGTGTATCCCTGGGTGCTCTGAAATTCACTATGTAGATCAGGTTGGCCTTGAACTCAGAGAGATCTGCCTGCCTCTGCCTCTCACGTGCTGGGAGTAAAGGCATGTACAACGGGCATTACTGGCATTTCTTAAATGTACCTAAGAGGACTAATTGCCTTAATTGAAAGTATTCAGTTAAATGATGACTGACATGCTAGCAAGGTTTTGGAAGGATTTTAACTTTCATTCTTAACCATGAGTCCGTGCTAAGTCTGGAAGTAAAAGGAAAGTAGAGTTGCCACTTTATAGAGACTGGCTGAATGAAACTCTACTTTGATCATTCATCAAAGCATCTTCTTAAGAACTCTATCTCATGGCACCTCCCCAGATTTTCTTCCACTTCCAGAAGTCTAGCTTCCAAAATGTATGAAGCGCCGAGGAGCTTCATCACTCACCCTTATTTCACAGGCTCCCCACTAATATAATTCAGCCACAAAAGGACTAAATGTTTCCAAGAATGAAAATCACAGAACTGACAAGTGCGGAGTAGTGCTCTCTTACCTAAGCATATTTTCTGAGTAATTACTTCACTGACTGTTCCAGCAGGAATGAGTTAGGTAGTTCTCAAGCCATGCAGAGGGTGATGTATATGTGATATTAGGCCTTCTGACATACGACACTAAAGCTAAAACACAGAGCTTGATGGATAGAAGGTATTTCTATAGGGTACCAGTATTCACTGAGGAATTTCTAAATAGCCCAGTGAATCTGTAACTACACAGTACCTTAAGTACAAAGAACCAGGCATTTATGGGGCAGAAATCCTTCTATACTGATGCATTCAATGTTATAGACTTCTTAGGCAGGAAAAGATCAATGAAAGTGTTCATAGCTACAAATCCGCTTTGATGAACAGGTTGTAAGTCAATAAGTGTCCACTTCTGCCAGGTTCCAGGCAGTGTAAAACCATTGCTGTGATTTTAATTATTTCCTTTATTTTTTGAGATTATAATATTTATTCAGCTGCCCATCAGTGATACCGCCTCTGATTCCAAAGTGAGCCAAAGACAGTATCAAATTCTTATTAACATCCAGCTTTCTACAGAAACTAGATTCTCTGCAGGGCCGCCTGCTCTAGGGTTATTTAATGTTAACTTAATTGTGTTGTTGGGGAAAAAAATCCAAACTTAACTGGGTGTGTACAGATCATTGGAAGAGCCCTGCCCTAGCATGTATGGCCTCATTCCCAAATACTAGAGTGACAAAAAAGGAAGACTATAAGATCGATCACACACTGAAAGAAAGGCCCCTTCCCTGAGACTATACTAAATAACTTCTAATCTCTGGGACACACTGGTGGCCAGGAAGCACTGGAAAGGCTGTTCAAGAGTTTCCCTTGGTATTTATTTTTTTTATGATTTGTTTGTTTTGCTTTCTGTTCTTGGTTTTGGTTTTGGTTTGGGGAACATGGAGAGAGAGAGAGAGAACATGAAGACATGAAGTTAGGTGGGTAAGGAGGGGATCTGGGAGAAGTTGGGAGATGGAAAAATATAATCAAAACATATTGTCTAAATAAATGAAAACTTAGAATAACTAAAACAAGGTCTCTCCCTCTGTTTCCTAATCCCCTGCTGGAGTGTGGTGTGTGTGTGTGAGAGAGAGAGAGACAGAGACAGAGACAGAGAGACAGAGACAGAGAGAGAATGAGAGAGCGTGAGAGAGTGCATGAGAGAGAGGAGAGAGAGAGGGAGAGGAGGAGAGGGAGAGAGGAGGGTTACCATATACCTGGAAGTTTTTTTAAGTGGCATGTATAAATTTAATATTTTATGTCAAATTAATATGTGAGATGATTTATCAATTATTTGCACCTTTAAAATCCACTTTCAATAATCTAGCCTCTTTTTTTTAGCAAACTGATCTTCTTAAAAATGATGCAGAGTCTCCCTGAATTTGACCTGAGATGGAATGGTAACTTACCCTTCTCTCCTTTCTGGCCTTTGGGGCCTTGAGGTCCAGTAATTCCTGGGGGCCCTGGGCTGCCAATGTCACCAGTTTCTCCTTTAGGACCTAAAAATGAAGTTTTACAATCATCACATTAGAAAAATTATATTTTGGAATTCATTAGTTCAAGGGAAAAGACAGTTATTCTATTGAAACCAAAAGCTGTCAATGTCCTATTGATAAAATCTGGTGTGAATAAGCCATTACAGAGCTCTAAGGGCAATATTTTTGTCTGATTTGCAATTGTGTACTACCTGAATAGATAAATTGAGCCTATTAATACTTGTCACTATATTCATGGCAGTGATCAAATGATTCAGGGAAGCAGTACTATATCAAATGACAAAAACAAAATGATTATCTGACACTTAACCTCATAGGACCACACTTCTAAATTGGAAGTAAAAACATAATACCAAACACTTTGATATTCCCATTCATCCACTTACTCATTGATTGGGAACTGTTTGTGACATTTCGTGTACAATAAGGCATCTTGCTAGGTACTAGAAATGCAACCATCCCCACAGGGATGAAAATTTGGTCAAGATAAACATTTAACAGATAAGTATAAGGAGAAATAGAAATTGTCCCACTATAGTTGATATAAAGTAAAATAAGAAGGTTCCACTGTAAAATTACAGTTAAAAAATAAAATGAGTTGTATTTTATGGGATCAGAAGAGAACTCTCAGAGAAAATAGTATTAGACAAAGACTCAATAAAGGAATTAGAATTTCCTGAAGTGTCTTTAAAAAAAAAAAGTATCTTAATTACTGTTCTATTGTTGTAAAAATACACCATCACCAAGACAACCCACATCAAAGAAATCATTTAACTTGAGGGTCAAGGTTCCAGGGGGCAGTAAAGTATGTGACCATCATGATGGGGAACAAACAGGAATGACACTGAAGCAATAGTCGAGAGCTTTACATACACCCTGATCCACAGGCAGTGGGCAGAGAGTGACAGGTTGGGCCTGGCTTGGATTTTTTTTTTTATGCATATAGAGTATTTTTTATTTAATTTTATATAACAAAGTCCAATTAAATGAAAACAAACATTTATACACAATATTTGGGAATTTGGGCGTCGTTCTTTCCAAACTACTTCCTGCTGGTAAGGGGCACTGTCTTGGGGGATTCGAAGAAGATTCAGATATCCTAGCTGTAGTCTGTAGGGCTGTTTTGTCCAGCTGTTTTGAATGTAGAATCAGCTTGTACTCTGTTTCAGGCGGTCTGGCGTGATCAAACCACATTAGTCTGGAAGGAATCCACATCTTTTCATTTTCTGTGGAAATAAAAATAGAAATCCTTTTCCCCAGTAACTTGTCCTTCAACTTAAATTTTGGAGTCAAAGCATTTTTTTTAAATTTGATTTATTATTTTACATGTCGATCCCAGTCCCCTCTCCCTCCCTCCCTCCCTTCCCGCAGCCCTCCCTCCCTCCTTCCCTCCCTTTTACCCTCTCTGCCCTCTCACATGCACTCTAAACACCCTCCCCTCCCATCCCCCCACCCCAATTCCATATGTAGGGGAATGCCATCCAGTTGGGGTCATGTAGATTTGACAGGTCATGTGAAGTAGGGACTAGGGCTTCTCTCCTGTCTCTAGATTAAGGCTGGCTTGGATTTTTTAAACCTCAAAATCCACTCCCAGTGATACTTCTTCTCCAACATGGCCACACCTCCTAATCCTTCCTAGATAGTTCCCAAACTAAGAACTAAGCTATTGTGGAATATTACTTTAACTAGGCAAAGATGTATTACATTTGTTTACAATGCATTTGTTTAACTAAGTAAAGATGTGTTGCATTTGTTTATGCTGAATTTGTCTAATGATGTAAAGATGTGTTGCTTTGCCTGCCTAAGGCACCTGATTGATTTAATAAGAAGTTCAACAGCCAGTAGCTAGGCAACAGAGGGATAGGTGGGGCTAGTTGGCAAAACGAATAGCTAGGGGGACAAGAGAACAAGAACAAGAGAGAAATACAGAGAGATGCCAGGGTCAGCCATCCAGGCAGCTGCCAGACAGACAGAATAGGACATACAGAATGAAAGAAAGGCAAAAAGCCACTAAGCAAAATGTATATGAAGAGAAACAGTTTAAATTAAATTATAAGAGCTAGTGGGACAAGCATAAACTAAGGTCAAACATTCATAATTAACAGTAAGTATCCATGTCGTGATATGCAAGCCGATTGATGGCCCATAAGAAAGCCTACTATACTAAACATGTAAATAGGGGAGCCCAAGGGAGCCTTTCTCTTTCAAACCACCACAGATATGCTTATTCATCCAGGTAGACACTGACCTAGAACTCACCTAACTCAATTAATTGTTCTTTCTTCAAGTTCAGATCTATTTTCAGAATAAAAATTGCTTTTTACTTGGAATTCAAGGTTAATTTCTCCAAAAGTTCACCATATAGATATTCACACTCAATGAAATTACAAAATTTCATTTTAAGTATAATTAAGGTTAATGGGATAGAATGAAATAGAAATTAAATTTTTTTAAAAAATCAATGAAACAGAAAATCGTATTCAGTAGAATTCATCTTTGGAAGAAACTATAAATTTTTAAAAGAAAATGTTTAATAAATTGTTTGCAGTACAGGTTAGGGCTGAAAGCAGTCTCCTCCATTTGAAGGAGAATTGCATGGAGAAGAGGAATAGAGACAGATTAAGCAGAGGAGGTGAGTGTAAACAAGAAAGTCAATCACAATTTGCTGTGCAGTGTCTCCTCCCAAGTCTCTGTGGGGGTCTACTGCTGAGGGAAACAACAAAGCACACTCCTGAGCTCACAAAGGAGCATCATGCAGCTGTACATGGGGCCCAGAGGAAGATTGACTACCATAACATCTGCATGAGATGTGTATCTAGGGTGTATTCTCTTTAACATCTTAAAACTGAGCACAAGGAGGAAATATGGGTTTTCAAGGTGAACCCACTGGCTTTGCCTCCAGTCTTTGCACTGGCAAGTGCTGCGACCTCTAAGGTGACCAAATTCTCACTGAACCAGGAGCATATCACCAGGTGCAATGTAAAAATATCTTCAGTATTTATAAAGACTTAGAAATAATGTAAAATCACCCACTCTTCTTAACATGGGGAATCCACAGCAACTGAACCAAAATCAAGCGAAAGATGGAGAGCTGCCTTCTGGCCATTAAATGTAGCTCTATGTTTTCATGATGTTTTTCATCCATAAATTGGATCTAAGTGGACTTTTAAAAGTAGATAATTCAGGGGAAGGGGGGGACTGCGGTTAATATGTAAAATGAATAAATAAAAGAAAAAGAAAGAAATAGATTATGCATCGTGTGATGCTTACAATATGTGTATTCACATGACCAAAGACAGAGTTAAGGAAGAAAAGTTGAAATGCTTGGATTTGTGTAGGTTTATTCTTTTCCTTTGAATTTGTTCAATGATGCTCTTATATTTGATTTCAAATGAAAGAAACACAGGAAGAAGAAGAATCACTAAGCAAATCTATTTATGTATTCAGGAATATGTATGTATGTACACACACATGTGTACACACATGTATGTATATAACAACAACAACAGCAAAAAGAGACCATGAATTTGAAGAAAGCAAAGCAGGGTGAATGGGAGGGTTTGGAGGAAAAAAAGAAGAGGAAAATGATACAATTATATTTTCATCTCAAAAAAATAAAAATAATTTCAAGAAATGGTAAACTAGAATAACTGAATCTCAATAAAGCAGGATGCTCTTGATCAGGCCTAAAGAATTTCATAAGATGGAACCATACTCCCTCCACATTAACTGAGAAGCAAAAGCAGTTTATAGAGAATATACTCTATTTCTGACATTACATGTTCATATTGATCATGTTTTCACATAACCCTGCTTCCCACTGTTGAAATTGAGATTTAAGAAAGCAATGAAGCCTTCTTGGGAAAGGGCTGTGGTAGAGTCAACCTTTTGATCTTGAGCCCAGCCTGATAACCTGACTGTAATTGCAACTACTTGAAAGGCTGAGGTAGCAGTTAGGCAAGTTCCTGATCTGCTTGGCCTTCAGAGTGACTAAAAGACCAGCATGGACAACTTTGGGAAATGGTCCCAAAAGAAAACGTGGTATTTAATATGAGGCTCTACAGCTTAGGTTCCAAGTGCCTATTCTAACTTTATAGATGTTTGTTGAGTTGTATGGACTTCAGGTCTGTTAATATTGGTGTTTTATAAAATTACAAAATATTTTTTAAAAAAAGAAAGAAAACGTGGTAGAACAGTAGCCTAGCATGTACAAAGCCCTGTGCTTAATCTACAGTATAACATAAATAAATACATAACATTCTAAGTCAGATGACATAACCCTAGATTATGACATATGAGTAGAACAGACAGGCTAGAAAGTTGGCACACCTCCCAAATATATGTCACAAAAATTAGAAGAGAAGCTGAATGGCAAGAACAATGAAGTCTCCTCTGTCATCAGGTGAGACAAAGGCTCTCTTGCTATGAAGCTCAATGTCTTCTCTGGCCCTGACTTTGGGCATTCCATCCTTAAGCAGCTTGACAAAATAAGACATGAAGAGTTCTGATAAATATGACATCCTCAGCTTCATTACATTTCCAATAGTGTGTCATCAGCCAGGAAATCTTGGGGTTCTAATCTCATTTTGTTTACCCCTTAATCCAGCTCAACATAAATAGTACATCTCTATGAGACCCCCCCCCCACCAAAAGACTAAATCAATTAAAAGCTCAGTGATGGTGTGTAGTTACTGATTTTACAGCTTTGTGTTCCTTGGGCTAGATGCCACAAACATTATGAGTTTTTTCAGGGAATAGTGAATTTAAAATTGATATTCTGATCTTTAATTTTATCTTAAGTTGCCTACACTGCATAACACATAAAAGCCAGAGTGCATTACATGAAAACTGAGATCATATTCATTATGTATATATTAAAGACATCTGAGATTTCAAAATAGTAACCACAGTGTTCAACAGAGAAAATTGCTGGGCAATGACAATGTTGCTTCCGCATTTCAATGAGGACCAAACTGAATTTTACACTTCATTCTCTACTCACAGCCCTTCCATTTCTAATCCTAACTACAAATAGCATTAAAAAAAAAAAAGTCCCATCAGGCACCACACTTTCTTGCCATGCAATAGAATTTTCATTTACCATTTTTTAAATCAACCATAAAAAAAAAAAAAAGTACACCGGTCATAGCCTGAGCTGCTTAGAAAACCTCATCACCAGGGCTGGAGTTGGGAGTTCCTGGTTCAGTTCCAACCAGCACTATTAATACAGTAGGTTTTGCACAATACAGTAGGCATAGGACATATGTGATTAATAGGAAGAACTCTTGAAATATGGCTGTGGTTGAAGCTGAAGAAGTTTGCACAGTGGTTAAGAATACAGAATGCTCTTCTAGAGCACCTGGATTCAATTCTCAACACGCACATGATGGCTCACACTCATCAATAACTCCAGTATCTTCTTCTGACTTCTATGGGCACCAGGCATACACGGGGCTCACAGATATCCTCCATGCAGGCAAAATTCACATAATCATACAAAAAAAATAAATCTTTTTTAAAAAATAAAGTTGTGGTTACTGAACTGCATTTTATCTCAATTTGGATATGTATCAATAACCACACTTTCATTTGCATCCATCACATTCCTAAGGGCAAGTAGCCCATCCATCGCTGTCGTTTTCACAGCAGTACAAAAATCCTCAGAACAATTCTACACCCCAAGCCCTCCTCTCTGGAGCTGTTCAGTTGGGCATTTTCAAGTACCTTGTTCTCCCATCTTTCCAGGGTCTCCTTTCTGCCCAGGGACAAGTGAACAACAATGGCAGCAATTCAAAAAGAAACCAGCAGTGTCCAGAGAGAAGCTTTCAAAGGGAAAGAGACTGGCAGTGGCTGAGGCAGAGGGTTCTGTGATGGATTCGGCTGTGGCTGAGGGAGAGAGGCCAGTGGTGGGCTCAGCCATGGCAGCCATTTCTGTAAGGAGGGTTTCTTCTTCGTCCAGAGGGAAGCCATTGGATGGCTTTAGGCCCTTCAGCATCTCTTTCCCATCGGGTTTCTTTGTAAACTTGCTGTATGGTGTGGTCTTTACTACTGTGTCCACATCAGCCACTGCCAAAACAATTAAAATAACACAAAGCCAAGAAAATATCCACATGTTTGACGCTGGAAAGAAGACATAAAAAATATACACAAATTATAAGTAGTTCAAATAAAAGCACTAATGTTATCTATACTAAAATGAGAAAAATAAATAATCTCTGAGACATAATAAATAGCATGCATTATTAGAATGATATATGACTGGTCTATTTTATATGTAAGTGTATGTGTGAGTCACCATGGAGCATTTTATTGCAAGTATTTATTAGGAGTACTGTGCTTTGAGTTTTCCTTCCTGGTTGCTTCTTGGTGTTACATGTTCTCAAATGGTGTTCTCAATCATTCAAATTATCTTGCCAAATAGCAAATATGATCTATAATAAGTGCAGCATGCTTTAATAGCTCATATACCCTGTGGAAAACAAATATGTGTGATTTCCTCCCTGACCTCACTCAGATTTATAGGAATCAAATACATTTATATTAGAAGGAGATGAAAAATATTGAGCTGAATAGTTTATTCCAGCAAACTCAATTATTTCAGAAAAACATACTGGTAAAATAGTCTTTAAATCTACTAGGGATAATGGTGCTGTTGTGAGAGCACTCTTATGGAATCTATTATAATAAATGGAGAGGGAGACAATTTTAAAAATCATAACTTTGAAAATATGCTATGTCCTCAGATTTTTCACATGCCACTTAACTCGCAGACTCTTTGGGGAGTTTTCCTGAAAACTCACATTTATCTTTGGGTATTTAATTAGGCAAGTGTGGTTATTCTTATTAATGTTTTTTTCCAATGTCCAAAGAAACATGATATAGTGTTCCCAGGGAAGTGAATTGGGTTAGCTCACCATTCCATTCCCCATCAACTCCAAACAGGCTGCTAATAGACAGCCCAGAATGCACATGTATTTTCTCTGATATGAGTTGGGGAAGAAAAGAATTTAAATAAAGAGGGACAAAAGCGCCTACTATGTGTAGAGTCCCTATACATAGCTCCATGTCATCAATCCAACCAGCCTTCACAGTGTCTATGCCAGGCAAATGGCACACAATTACTCAGCATCTCAAATGAGGAAACAGGAATGAAGAAGTTACATATCTTGTCCAAGGTCATAAAACCAGTAAATTTTGAATTTAAGGTTCAAATGCAGTTCTTTAATTTCAAAGCTAAACTCATTTCCACAAGTCATGTGGACTTGATAAGGATGGGATTAAAGAACAATAAATCCCAGGTTAGCTCAGTGATATAGACCTATGGAGGAGACAGCCACAAATCAAAGCAGAGGAGAAGAGATAAAGATGGGATGCTTCATGTTCAAAACTGAACAAAAATTCAAAAATGCTACTCATTGACTCGAGTAGTATTGGCTGACATTGGCAATGTCACAAGAATGAGGAATTATTTTAATGACACCAGATGTAAGTCGTGGTCCTGTCCTCAGGGAGATACATTTAGTAAGAAGAGATGAGAGACCTCAAACATAAAGACAATGTGAACAGCAGTTAGTTCATCATGCACATCATTCAAAATGCATGCATGCCCCTACACACACCACACCTTGGCTCTAACCACACAATATGTAAGCTTTGCACTGCTTATGCCATCATGCCACACAATGCCAATTAAAACAGCCTTCGACGGGTCAGCTCAGTTTCCAGATGACTGTGTGCTATGAATTGCAGTGTTTTTACTGTGCACACTGCACTTACAGAAACATAATTACTTAATTATGGAAAACAAAGACAATTGTTTCCTACTGTCATGTTAATCATCAAATTAGTGTGTCTTTGAATTGTGTTGTGTTAGAATGTTTGGGTTTTTTTATGTTATTTGAATTGCTGTCTTGAGTTTCATTTAAAAAAAAAATCCAGCACAATTTGGCTTGGTGGTAAGGCAGAATTTCCACCAATTTCTAAACTAAACAAATTTCTTCCATTTTGTACTTTGTATTTAAATAAAATAGCATTCTTAGCAATGACATTACAGTATTGGAATGTCACTCAACTCTAAAAACATGTTTGAGATCTTCTACATCTAGTAATATCAAACATTCAGCTAAGATTTAACTCTCAACATTGATGTAAAAATAGACATACCCTGCTCATTTGCCTTTTTTTTCCTAAAAATAATAAAAACCATGTATGAAACAGATAATCATTTGAAAATAAATTGTGTCATAATTTATCACCAGTGGATTCTTGATCTGTATATCTCCTATATATGTTAAATGTGCATTAAAAATTTCTTAGGTAAAAAGAAGTCAAAAGTGGAAAACTTTAAGAGGCCTTTGTATTTTTTTTTAAGACAGGATTTCTTTGTGTAACATCTCTAGCTGTCCTAGAACTTGCTTTGTAGAACAGGCTGCCTGCCCTCAAACTCACAGAGATCCACCTGCCTCTGCCTCCCCAGTACTGGGATTAAAGGCATGTACCACTACACCAGCTTAACAACAAGATATTATTGACTATAAAATAATTAAACTTTCACTATTTGTACAATTGCATTCCGTAAAAACAACCCTTTGTTCAACCACCCTTTATTTAAACATCTAAAAATCCTATGAAAGTCCCTCAAATAGAGAAATATTAAAATCCATCTCTATTCCCTGAAAATACAAACAGGCCCATGCCTTCAAGCCATAAAGAAATCAGACAACTGGCAGGAAGCCAAAATGAAATAGCAGTAACTTTTAATTTTTCTACAGTTTTATTCTAAGGACCACATAATCTCAGCATGAAGGAAGCTGAGGCAGGAAAACTGTGAGTTTGAGACCAGCCTGGACTTCATAATAAGCCTGTCTCAAAAAGGAAGAAAGAAAGGAGGGAGGGGAGGAAAGGAGGGAGAGAGAGGGGAATGAAGGAGGGAGAAAGGGGAAGGAAGGAAGGAGGGAGGAAGACAGGGAAGGAGGGAGAAGGACAGAGGAAGGGAGGGAGGGACGGAGGGAGGGAGGGAGGGAGGGAGGGAGGGAAGAAGAAAGGGGAATGTAGAAGGGGACGGAGAGACAGGGAAGGAGGAAGAAAAGGAAAGACCAAACAGAAGTTTACAAAGTACAGAGTGTTAGCATCCTAGCTAGGTTCTACTAGTGCATTTCACGTTATCTTAAAAAAAAAAAAATTAGTCGTTTGGTTGGAGAGATGGCTCAGTAGTGAAGAGCACTTGCTGCTCTTGCAGAGGACCTGAGTTCAGTTCCCAGCACTCACATCTGGGAGGCACACAACACCTGTGGCTCCAGCTCCAGGGCCTCTGATGTCTATTTCTGGCCTCCACAGGCACCCACACAAAAATGGAATACATTCACATGGACACATAACACACATAAATAAAATAAATAAACCTGTTTTTAAATCAAGTCGTGAGGAAATGGCCTTCCTTTTTACTTACTGGGACACATCAGTGATTCCTTCATATGTACACTGTATATTTTTTAGCCTGTAAGCATTTTGTAATAATAGACTCTTAGGAAATTAGTCATAGAGAGACAAGGAAGAGATAGCTGGAGGGTCCTGTACAGGAGAAGGGGGTCAGCATTGGTGATCTATCTGGTACTGTTTTAAGTACTTTTTAACAGGTAGGTTGACTACTCCACAGAAGAACCAAGCAAGGTAAGATGCACTGTTCCCATTTAAAAGGTTATAAAATAGAGGCACAAGACAGCTAGTGTAAACGGGGGGTGCGTGATGTAATTTATTTCAACTAAAAACAAAACAAAATAAAACATAGCTCCCAAACAAAACATGCCACAAGTAAGGACTTGAAACAAAATTTTAAATAACTAAGACAATGAATGAAGAAAAAAGTTTTAAGTAGGAAGTTTGGTGAAGGTTAAATCCTTACAAGGGATTTAAAAGTAAAAACTGATCCTGGAACATTGATAGGTGGTCAGTAGAAAAATATTCTACTTTTATTAAAAACCCAGATCTTGCTTCGTAGTTATATGAACCCATGGGTTTGGAATCCTGCTGGCCTCATCAGATTCACTATCTTCAAGTCTGTGATTTCTGCAAATGTTACTCACTATATCTAAGCCCTTATCCCCCCATGTATTGAATATGCATCATTAAAATGTCTCTGGAGATTCATTCTAGCATAAACACACATTTGCTACACATAGTCCCATTATTTCTTTGTATGGATACAATAAAATCTTTCCAAAGGGGGAAAAATAAAAATAAATAAAAGTAAAGACTGGAGGAAGAGGTGGGAGACCTGGGGAAAAGGCTCAGTCAGTGAAGTACTTGCCCTGTGAGCATGAAACCTGGAGTTCCACCATCCAGCCTGAAAATCCAAGGGCAGCTACACAGGTTTGTCAGCCCAGCACTGGAGAAGGGAAGACACATATCCCTGAAGATCATTGACCGGCCCAACCTAGCCAAGAGCCAAGACTGGTGGCAGACTCAGTCTTAAAAATATAGCAGAAAGGCAGGGCATTGGTGGCACATGCCTTTAATCTAGCTCTTGGGAGGCAGAGGCAGAGTCAGGTAGATCTTTGTGAGTTCAAAGCCAGCCTGGTCTACAGAGCGAGTTCCAG
Source organism: Phodopus roborovskii (assembly GCF_943737965.1). NCBI lineage: Eukaryota > Metazoa > Chordata > Mammalia > Rodentia > Cricetidae > Phodopus > Phodopus roborovskii. The sequence continues at coordinate 5,272,927 of NW_026126540.1, read as the reverse complement.
AAGAGACTCTAAATCAATACAGAGAAACCCCATCTCGAAAAAACAAAAACAAAATAATAATAATAGTAATAATAATAATAATAATAAAGTGGAAATTGACTGAGGGTGACATCTGACATTGACCTCTGGCTGCCACATGCCTATGCACACATGTGCATGTACGTCCACTCTCATGTGCACATACAACATACAGAGGGGAGGAGGAGAGGGTGAGTTTTCGAAACAGAAACAATACCCTGAGGCTTTTACTTCTCCTGAATATTGTCTAGCCCATAAAAAAAAATTTAAAAAGAATATAAAGTTAGATCTCCTGTACTTCTTTGTTTCCAGGGCCAATCTCAGTGATTGACAGATGACAACTGTTCCATAAATGTTTTCTGAACTACAAGGAGTAACAAGAAAGGGCCAGTATCTTATAATCTGCTTCTTAACACCTTTGTGCTTCCATGCCCCCCACACACACTTTATTCATTCCTTCTTTACTTTCATTTGGTCAACATAGTCACTAAAAGTCTCCCCTTCCAGGTACTACATCAAACTCAGGAGCCACAAGACAAAACGTTTGTAAAGTTGCTCTTCCAGTAGAAACAACAACTATCAGATGGTGAACATTTCAGACTATGGATGATGCTATGCAGCAAATAAATAGAGGAAACTTGATCAAGAGTGGCTTCCTGTCTGAGGAAGCATCACTTAGCTTATAGGAAAGTCCTGAGGAAGGTCACTGATGACCCAGCATCAGGAAGAGCAGAGAAAGGAGCCTGGAACCTTTCAAACAACAGGAACCAGGTTCCCTTCCCATGAGAAGGAAGTGAGACCAGCACACTCTGCCTGTGTGGCCACGCAGGGCACATCATGTTGGTGCCCAACATAAAGACTTGACGTTTTTTCTATGAGCAGTAAGAAATCACTGAAAGTTGAAGTCAGCAGGAGCAACTTGGTGTAACATGTAGCTTTGACCCCTCCTATAAAAGCATGGAGAGCAAGCATAGAATCAGGTGAAAAGTACAGATGCAAGTTTAACTTTACATTTTGACTCCGGGAGAATTCTTAGAATTCTGATTTTGTTTTCTATTGTCTTGGGAAACTAAGGGTGGCATGAAAAACCACATTCTAATATGTCTTCATGTGGGGAATTTCCTAAAAAGGATGGCTAAATATTTTTTTTCTTTTAGAAACGAAGGTTGAGATTTAAGAAAGTGTTTATATTTCCATGTAAAATACAGAATGAACCAGAGCTGCTTAAAGTAAGTAGGGCAATATAGACAATCCAAGGTTCTCATAGAAACAATACTAAATATAGACAATGCAGGGTTCTCATAGAAACAATACTAAATATAGACAATGCAGGGTTCTCATAGAAACAATACTATGGACAGCGTCTAACACCAGAGATTGTAGGTTCCCTGAGTGAATTTTGGGAGTTCAGTAAAATCTGTTAAAGCTGGTTGAACAAGAAGACCCTGGCTGGACTGAAGAGCTTGCCTCTGTTATGAGACATGGAAGGAACATTTAAGTATTCTAAGATATCTGAGCCCCTGTGGAGAAATGGGATGACCTGGAGCTTGGGCTGAGGGAGCTGCTGTGATTTCTCATCCAAATAATTAATCAACGGTGATGTGTGCAGCCGCCACAAGGATCATTAAATCATTAACCTCACATTCATTTCAGGCATGAGTACCCTAAGGAAGTGGGCTCCACGAGAGTATATGCCACGAGAAGGAAAATGGGGGAGAACGATTGCAGCTACTGCTTATTATTATTATTATTATTATTATTATTATTATATTATTATTATTATTATTATTATTATTCATTCGTGCGTGCGTGTGCGTGCGTGCGTGCGTGCGTGTGTGTGTGTGTGTGTGTGTGTGTGTGTGTGTGTGTGTGTGTCTGTGTCTGTGTCTGTGTGCATGCATGCATGTGCACCCATGGGCCAGAAGAGGGCATCAGATTCCCAAAAGCTGCAGTCTGCAGTTGCAGGCTATTGTGAACTTCCCCCAAATAGGCGCTAGGAACTGACTTCGGGTCCTCAAGAGCAGTAGGCTCTCTTGATGATCAGACATCTCTCCAGGTTCTGTCACTGCCATCTCTTTCTTCCTATGAGCTATGGGTTCTCTTTCCTTCTTGGGGTGCATGGCGGTGTACTTACTCTTGGGTCTTTGAAAATAGTTTCTGATAAGCTGTTTCCTCATGCCTCTATTCTTTTAGTACATGGAAGACTTTAAGTCTCAGCTCTCAAGTTCATCCTCAAATACATGATGCACCAAAAGAAAAGCAAAGGAACTTCGTCAGCACAGATTTCTGTTTCCCGTTTGATTTTTTTTTTTTTTTTTTAAGGGCAGTTCCAGAGTGATTGTAATCAACACTGACAGGCTCTGCACATCCCATTGTGCAGATAGAGGCAGCAAAAGCACTATAATTTCTATTGTCCAGTGGGACCCCGTTTCTTCCCCTGTCTAAATAAATGAACCCATTATACGTTTATTAAGCACATTGAATGTAACATCACATTCTACCAAGTTAAATGCTTTTTGTTTGTTTGTTTGTTTGCCTTATAAGTATGCAGGAAAATGGAAACATATACTCAGCATTTTGCTGTCAGATGGGAAGACACAAGTTCTGCTTCAGAAAATGGCATCACACAGTCCAGCTGCAGATGGGGTTATTTCTTTCCCTCTATGCATGCTGTGTTTTCAGTTCCCCCTGGTCTCTTCCCACCCTTCTTTGACTCAAGGTAAAAGTTCCAGACCACAGCATCACAGGTGACAGTCGAGACACAGACCAGGGTTGCTCAGAGAAAGAGCAGCCAAGGCAGGCCCAGTGAATGCTTGATAAAGAAATGAAGTCACCTGTATGGATGGATGGCACACTAATAAAAGTGTAGAATGACATTAGGCAACAAAATAAGCCCTGGCTCTACATCTCCAAGACTGAGGAATAAAAACTTTTTCAAAAGAAAAACTTTACAAAGGAAAGAACAAAATTATCATTACTTGATTTCATGAGTTTTCACTCACAGTGATTCTGGCCATGTCTACTATAGTGGTTTTATTTTCCCACTTGTTCAACAAAAAGGAGGTTGGGGAAAGGGACAGTGTGAGCCTGTAACTGTACATCTGGATAATGAAACTGAAGTAGAAGTCCCTGGCAGATAATTCTCTGGCTATAAAAGCTGAGGGTGCAGGTGGAAGGTACCTGGGAACTCTTTGTTCTTCCTGATTCTTGCAGGCTTAATGGCTCACTGATTGCAGACAGTCAGGGACAGAGCTAGCGGCTACTTTGTTCCTTTTGTTTATTAGTTGATCTAAGTATTTGTTAGTAGTCTATCAAAAGTTGTTATTGCACAGTTAAATGTAACATTCACAACAGATTTGTGTTGAGTTTTGGCATATTGACAGAAAAGCTATAATAAAACAAGATGGGGTCCACATGAGAAACTTTATGAAGTCGATATCATTGAGTCTTTTCTATGTCTTTGATCAGAAATGTTCACTCACTCATTAAATTGTATCTGGGTACGTCTGAGCTACAGACCAAACAGAACACCTGTTTTTCAGTACTCCTCACTGGGGACATTAGGGGGAAGGCTGAAGATTCACAAAAGGAGATCCTCAGAGGAAACTTAAGGATGCAGACATTAGAAAATGAATACACTTATTTGTTAAGTTTGTCTTTGAAGTAGCAGATGGTGCTAGGACAGGGTGGCAGGTCTATAATTTTGACGACCAGCAGCTTGATAGCTTAGCTTCTGCGAGTGGTAGGACCTGTGTTGATTTCTTTAAAACACAGGCCCAAGTGTAAGCCTTTCAAATGTGAAGTATAACTACTAAATAGATGTTCTGCAATAATTTTTTTGTTACATAAATATTCTAGTTACCGAACTTCCATCTACCAGACAGGGAGAAACAGACACATACAAAGAAAAATAAACGCATACCTTTTTTTTTTAAACCAGAGTGATCTAAAGCTATCCTAGTCCTCAGAAACACAAGCAGAAATTTAAGAATGGCAACAGAGTATCCATGTATGCATAATATGTAAAAATATATAATATGTGGCCCAAATTTAGCTTGTAAGCAATGCAGTGGGCCTTCCCCACCTCTTGATCTCAGCAAGCTCTTTAGAAGCCTCTAATAGTCACTGCAGCTCACAAAGTTATTTACTTCCCTGACCCATGTCATCATCATGTGGGTGGAAATCATGGAAGATGCACACAGAAATCCTCTACACTGACCCAGCACACTCATCCTCACCCTTGCCTCATTCACTCAACTCTGTAACTGGCCATTGCAAGACCTCATAGTGGATGGGGATTAAGGGAGCCCTGAGCCTGGGTCACTACCTGTCTCATGAATCTGGCATTCATTTCCACTCCCCAAATCTGAGTCACTTATTAAAAACAAACAATTGAAACTAGTATTAAAAGACCTTTCCCAATAAACCCTGGCTAATCTCAGTGGGTGCTGGGAAATGCAACCTCATTTTGTCACTTCACTCAGGACCTCTTCTGGGGCCTCAGAGTTAACTCATAGAAAACTCTGTTTGTGGCCTGATTGGAAAAACCTTTTAGAGGTCAAGGGCTCTCCTGAAGGAGTTGAGAATACCAGACTAGCAAATATCTGCTAAGTATCAGATTTGGTATCAGCCCAGAGAAGAACAGAAGGAGCCTGTCCCTGAAAAGCTACCAAGAGGCTAATGCATCACATGAAAAACAGCATCTCCTCCCCTTCAGGACAGCGCTGCTACTTAATACCCCCAAAGGCCAAGGACAAAGAATGGCATTGTATAAGCACTGTAACTCAAGCAATTAACCAGGTAATGGTCTGTGGGTTCATTATAGCAGAATGTCAATTAAAACACTTGGAAAGGGATTATGCATAGCACTTAGATTTCAAATCTTATAAGCTACCCTAGTAGGACTAAATTATAATAAATGTCATATCACTACGATAGGTAAATGAAAATAAAGTTTCTTCTCTAATATGGACCTCTGCCTAATATCTCATAAATCTCAGAAATTGAGAAGAGCAGCCAAGTGTCTAGGCTTTATTCCACAATAAAGAAAATGGGATAGATTGTGTTGAGTATCTTCTTAGTTCCCTTTAACCTTATTCATTAATACCTGTGTATTTCTAGTTAATTGTTTTTTAAACATTCTAAAATATGTGTGTCAGTTTTATCTTGGACTCCTGCCAAAAAATTTGAAGACTAAGGGGGAAATAATGGATAAAATATAAATTTCAGAAGGAAAAAATGTTTCTTAGAAAAACTTTTTAATGGGAGTTCTTCTGTTAATGACTTTCTGGGTTTATTGTCAGGGACATGGAGTATTTGCTTTGTTAGTGCAGAGCCTACCCTATTAGAAAAACTGACTTTGTCAAACTACAAAATAAATAACAGTGTCCTTTATGAACTTGCAAAATGCAAATTGACTTGAGCATCCAAAGAAAAGACCCTAATGATTTTCCTCAATAATGGATGGCAGTAAGAGGTACAATATATAAAAAGTGGTTTCTGTCTTAATAACATTCAGATAAAGTTACATCACAGTTAATTTTTAATCGTGAATTATAAATCCTTTGCAAGATAGAATGAAGATAAATGACAGATATATCCACAAATACAATATTCCACTAATTCTATCATAGATAGCAGTGCATATTAAGTTTTGGAATTATTCATAATTTTTCTGTAAAACACTACAAGCATACTGTATTTTAAAGCAAAATATTTTTCCTTAGCAGATAATCATTATGAAGGAAACCAGGCTTTTAATGCAGCTATGCATTGATCTATGTCACTGTAAATGAAGCTGATCTAAATAAATATGACCTAAACAAAATTTGATTCTTAAGACCTTCACTACACATCATCTCCGAAAGAGAATTAACCAGTGCATGCTACAAAGGCCATATGGCTCCGTAGTTCTTCTTATAGAATTTGCTGTGTCTACTTTCCTCACAGACATTTACAGATAGAGAAACTTTAGAATTAAGAATGTTTCAATGCTCTAATCCACAGATTTCTGCATTTCAAAAATCAATACAAAAAACAGACTTAATACCAAAGAGTAGAAGTTTCTGTTATTAATTGCATACTTTACTATTTCTATTCATACTTTTATTTCCTTGAGGCAAATAATATTAACAGCAACTTTTAAAGCCTGGGATCTCATTTCAGAGGGCCTGATGGAAGATAAAATAAATCAATATTTGTAATCATCCCATACCTGATGGGTGTTCCCTTATGGGCAATCCTTCTCCTGGATAGCACACTGACAATTTCAATTTCATTTGTCATCAGACAGGGATCTGATTTTTTTTCTTCCAAGGTTTGCGCTTACCCAATGAGAAGAGAGTCCTGTGTGATAAGGGGAGTGGTAACTTCCTCTGAATCTGGAGAAAGGCTCTGAAATCTGATAAAATGCAAATGTCTTGAGAATATTGGACTCTTACCTCTGATTTTGTTGAACATTCTCCTTGGCTTATTATTTTTGTTAACTTTCATCCAAGAAACTCTGTTTTGTTTGAAGTGTGCTTGCTGTGTGTTAGAACTTATTTGGTTACTTGTGTGACATATGGGTGTTCTGAGACATCCTTTACCCCTTGGCTCAAGGAGACTCTATTTTCAGAGAGCAGCCATGTAGGAGACACACATAGACTCGCATGTGCTCCTCCTCCTCCCCAGTGCTGGGCTAGCCTATCACCCACTGAGAATCAGCAATTCCTGGCTAAGTTCACTTCATTTTTAATTAGTATATTCTTAACAATTTCATACATGTATTTAATATATTCTGGTCACACTTTCCTCTGCCCTCTCTTATGCCCCTCCCACCCCAAGTGAGGTACCCACTCCTTCCGCCAAGTCACCATCTAACTCTTATGTCTTTTTTGGTTTTGCTTTTACTTTTTGACCCACCCTGGGCATAAGCAGAGCCTGCCCTTTTAGGCATGGCATCCGTGTGGAGTAATCTAGTAAGGCATAAGTAACTCAGCAGTGGCTACCCTACTAATACCAATGCCTTCTTCTCCCTCAGCAGACACAGACTTCCAATACCTTCCGTGGGTGGTACTGGGCCCCATACACCCCTCCACAATTTCTGACTTGTTGTTTATTGACTTAGTTGAAGACTATGCCAGTGACTGCAGCTTCTACGAGTTTATAAATGCCACAAGCATGCCATGCACATAGGACAGTGTTTAACCACCCTCCTCCCCATTGTCTAGATATCATATTCTTTCCACTCCTCCTTCTACCACTCCTTCTTCTAAAATACCCCCTGAGTCTTGGAAAGGGTGGTATGACTGTGACCTTTAAGACTGAGTACTCAAAAGTCACTTATTTTCAGTACTTGGATCAACCATAAGTCTCTGCATTAACTGCCATTACTACAAAGAGAACCTTCTTTGGTAAAGGCTGAGGACATCTCTGGTCTATGGGTATAAGCACAAATGTTTGCTGTTTGACAGCATCTTAGTTTAGCAAATAAATGTAGGAAGTTTGTCCCTGGTGCCTATGACTTCCCCAGCCATGGGACTTCACCCAGTACTGACCATAAATTCCCTCCCTTCTGTGGAGTGGGATTCAAATCCAATCAGAATTCAGTTGATTTTCCTGTTAATAATTGCATCAGTGGGTACATCTTACGTGGTAGGTTGGAATTGTAGCCTGCAAAATCTAAAACTGAGAAAGCTCCTTTCTAACTTTTCTCCTCGGCTGCCTGCATAGCAGTTTCTAATACAATGTTAGCTAGCCAAGATAGAGGAAACTTCTAGTGCAGTTCCAGGATGATTTCTCCATGTTCTGCATTCAAGGTGTGTGTTATCTTCAGCATCAGGATCTTAGTTTTAGAGGGTAACCAGGTACAATGATTGTAACCTGTACAGTTTGGGGAATGGAGCTCTGCTCTCTTTCTTGGCCAAACTCATTTTCAAAATCCTATCTTTGTCCTTATTTGAGAGTTACCATGTGACATTCCCAAGGACTTTAGATTTTTTTTATTATTACTATTTCTTATTTTACATATTGATCCCAGTTCCCTCTCCCTCCCGCCCATGTACCGCCGACCCTCCCATACCCCCCCCCCACTCCACAGGAAGGATAATGCCTTCCAGGAGGGATCAACAAAATCAGTCAAGTCATTTGGAGTAGGGACTAGGCCCTCCCTCCATGGGGAATGTGCTCCCAAAGGACTTTAGATTTTAAAAATGCTATTGACCTCTGATGGCTCATTCATTCATGAGGCGCATTTCTAATGTGTTTTGCTAGTGTTTATGAGAACCTCCCAAGCCCGAGAACCTATTCTAGGGGTTGGTCATAGTGCAGAAGGAAAATCTGCATGATTCCTTTTTCCATGGCCTTTATATCCTTTGAAAAATGCAAACAAGAAGTAAAGAACAAATATGAAATATCAAAGATCAGATTCTAAGAGGCTAATAAGCGTCCTGCACAGGCTAATCTAAAGTGAACAAAGAATGAGTGGCTGGTATAGGCTGGGTGCCGGAAGGAAGCCTTTGTAAAAGGTTCACCTTTCAGCTGCTATAGTCTAAATAACAAAGAGCCCCACAGTGGCAGGAATGCTGATGGAATGGAAGAACCAGGAAAAAAAATTAAATCCCAGACCATTAAAATATATATGATTGGATATATGAACACATCTAATATTTGTACAAAAGAAGAGGATAAAGCAGTCAACAAAACATAGAATAATGACCCATCCAGGCAGTCCTAAGGAGCCTGAGCTGGTGGGACTTAAACTCTGGGCCCATTGGTGAGTGGATTCCTAATTCTAAGATGGATGCAGCCAGCTAGTTTATTCAGACTCCATGATCCATTTGTTTTATGTAAATCCTCTCCTCGTGCTATACTCACAAACACTTTCCAATTATGTTCTTTGAGAAACTGTGCCTATGGTAGGACTTGCACTAATTTGATAGGCTGATTACTCATGGTGAGTTACAAAGCATGTTTCTAATTACCAAGTGGCTTCCCTGGCAGCTTATCCGCTTGGAGGGAATTCTGCAACTATGTTGACCAAACTATAGCAGCCCATTCAGTTAGAGTACATTAATGAATATTGTCAAAACTATCTATCTCCTTCCTGTTTTATTGTTTCTGGAAAGCTGATCACTCATGCCTTAACACAGACTAGCTCAAGATTAATCAAGCTACCTAGAATAGCCCTGGCTAACCCATTTGCCTCTTTGTTTCCCATTTAGCACCCACCAACTCCTGGTACTGAACGTAAGGACAATACTACCACAACTTCATTTAACACACCTCATCAGGGAAAAGCAATTAGGTCCAAAATTTTTGGCAGGCAAATGTTGATTTCTTCACCTATAAGAAGGGTGATTTGACCTAGATCTTTTCTCATTTTTAAGTACAGGAATATAAAGTTATATTTTACTTTACTTTCTGTAAACACAAAACATTACAAGAGTGTCTTAGTCCATGTTTCAGTGAGAGTTTTCACCCAAAATGAACACTGCTATGACATATGAATCCTTCCCATGTCTTTTCATGTATTTATACTGTACCTACATACCTACATGTACACATTACAAGTAGGTACTATTGTTCACTGTGTGCTTGATAAATTATTCACTGGCCATCTGGTTCTTTAACTTGTTTTCACTAAGCTACATGTCTTAGAGACTTTTCCATAGCAGAACATTAAGCCTTGGAAAATGCAAATAGAACATCTGCCTCCATCTCTTTAATTGTTGCACAGAATTCTATTAAGTGAATGTGTTATACTTTTGTTGGCTGTCCATCAAGTGAGGGCTATTTAAACTCTTCCCAATTTTTAACCTCAGTAAAATGTTGATTTTTCCTGCATTCATTACTGTGCATAAAGAAAAGCTCCTCCTCTGGAAGAGTTTTGCTCTATCTGGATCTAAGCTCACATGTAACCTTTAGTGAGGTCGCTTAAACCACAATCACAGAAAAGGAGAGGTGGTTCAGCAGCTAAGAGCACTCTTAGGTTTTTGCAGAGGACATGGGTTGGTTCTCACCACCCACAAATGGGAACAAAACTATGTGTAATTCCAGTTATGGAGGGGAGGGGGGTAATTTGGCTTAGTTTGGCTTGGTTTGGTTTGGTTTGGATCGATGGATTGGTTGGTTTTGCTTCTGTTTTTGTTGACTTGTTTTTGTTTTTGCTTCTTTGTCTTATTGTTTCAGTTTGGTTTATTCTTGCCTCCTTGGGTATCAGGAACATATACCGTACACATTCATATATATCCATAAAAAATAAATAAACATTGTATTTAAAAGAAAGAACAGAAGAATAAAGGAAAAGGCAGCTTAGTTGGACCCAACTTGGAATCTGAGTCAGAATCCACAGACGTGGCAGCTCTAAGCCCCTCCGGTGTTTTCCAGACTTACAGTTGTAAGTCTGCAGTAGACTTCGTCTCTTAGAAATGTACTAAAGGGCAAGATGCTGCCCTAAGACCTTACACATGTTGCCTATGGAGCTGTCACCTTTGTACTCCAAAACCAGAACAGGCCCATGATTCAGCTGGATTCCCTCCAGACTTGTGCTTCTCAAGACACTTGCTCCCAGGAGTGTTCCTTTTGCTGTGACACCCCACCCATCTCCTCATCAGCTCTCTGCTGGGACCTGCTCCCCATGAGCTGTCTCCCTAGTTCATGTCGCCCCCTGCTGGAGGGAAACTGACCAGCTGCTCACAGAATCCTTTTCCTTCTGTTGCTGTTTCTGCCTGAAACAACTTTTGTGCTCAAAGAGAGAAAAAGAAAATCAAAAAGAGCAAAAGTCCACACCTCTTGTAGATCTGAAAGACTACATGAGACTATTAAATACAAACACCTCAATAACCACACTCAATTAATAGTTGCCTAGTTAATGAAACTATATGAGGCAATTACTATCATGCCCACTTGATATCCCTGGGAGGCCAGGGTAAGAGGCGAAGAGTGGGTGGGGACTGACTGGGACCAGTGAAGGGAAGGGAGCCTAGGGTCAGGATGTATTGTATGAAAGAAGAAATTTTAAAATATATATATTCAGAGGTTAGTTTTGAGAGAAAATTAGATGCAACATCTAACATTCAAACTCAGATGCAGCTGAGCTCACGTTGCCTCCTGTTTCCAATGGGTCTATGATTCTTTTCCACCTTCCTTAGTGTTGGCATTCCGAGTTTGCGCTCTTTGCTGAAGTACAAGCGACAACCTTGAAGCAGAAGTGTAAAGGTGTGTTGCCCACAGAAATATTCATCAATTCACTTGAGAGTGCTCAGCAAGTGGCGAGCACTATGCTGAGTCACAGTAGGGATTCATGCCAGCCTGTAATTTTTTACACTCCCTGACATGTGGGCACTGGATGGATTTATGTGCCACTAAACTTAGATGACTTAAAACACCTCATTGCCTGAGCCCTTGGTAATTCTGATAAAATATATGTGGCTGTATTTATAAATCATTACCTTTACTTACATTTAATGAAATTGAAAATAATGTTTTCCAAGAAGTTGCTGGACAATTTTGGCTCTCTGTGCACTGCCAGTGCTTGCTTTTTACACCACGTGTCTTCACACTGTGATCACACTTGATGAAACAGATTACTTTGTTAGGGTCATTTTTGTGTATTTCTCTTAAGGGGAAATGTGTAACTGACAAGCTTGTTCAAATTTAGTTGTATGAAGAACGGCTTTTCTGTGGATTGACTCTGCCCCCAAAGATTCATATACCAAAAGCTTCATCCCCGGTGTGATTATACTTGGGGAGAGCTTCTAAACATAGCTACACAATGGGGAGAGAGACAGCTCCTGTGCATGGGATTGGTGCCCTTAAAAGAAGACATGTGTCTGTCTCTGTGTGTATGTCTCTCTCTGTCTCTGTATGTGTCTATGTATATGTTTTCCTCTCTGTCTCTGTGTGTCACTATGGGTGTGTCTGTCTGTGTGCCTCTGTCTCTCACATGTGTATGTATGTGTGTGTCTGTCTCCCTGTCTCTGTGTGTTTCTCTGTGTGTGTTTGTCTGTGTGTCTCTGTCTCTCTCTCTGTCTCGTGTGTCTTTGTCTCTCTGTGTGTGTAGCTCTGTCTCTCTCCCTCCCCCTCCCGTGTGTGTGTGTGTGTGTGTGTGTGTATGTGTGTGTGTGTGTGTGGCTCTGTCTCTTGGTGAGTGATTTTAGTAAGAAGCTACTTCATTAACTACCACCAGCTTTCCAGGCCACTCAAGGTCTCAGACGCTTTAACTCATCCACCCCACCAAAACAAAGCTCAACCCGGAGTTGTGACACATCTACCTAACTTCTCCTTACAATAAGCTATAATATCTCTGTGATAGAAAATCTTAACCTAAAAACTGGCCTCTTGGCAGTAATAATCTCACCATGGTATGCTTTCTCTAACCACCATGACAATGATTACTCAAGATTCCTCCATGTTTGGGACTTTGTTTCATTGGTGGGGGGCTTGGTTCGTTTGGGGAGACAGGTGTTATTTTCCATGCTAGTGACTAAAACAAGAGTGAGGTGCAAGTGCTGAGCCCCTAAACTACACCCTCAGCTCTAGATGAATTAAACTTTAAGACAGAAAATTAATCAGGAGCTAGGGAGATAGCTCAGGAGTTAAGAAGAAATGCTATGCAGATTCCATTCCAGCGCTCAGAGGAAATGGCAGTCCCAGGGGATTTGACACCCATTTCTGGTCTCCTCAGGCACCCAAGTGCACAAGTATATACTCATGTTTACACAACACACACACACACATACACACACACACACAAATAAATAAAAATAAAACTACTCTTTCAAAAAAGAAAATGTGCCAGGGTGAAGTTAAAATTTTGAGCAGAAAATCTTAATATAATACATATGCATTTCTTTCAAATGACTTTGTGCAATGTCTTATGCTCCTCTTTAGGCAGCATTTTGCTCTATTCAGCATAATTAGAAAGAGAACAATGACAGCCTAGAATAAAGCTCTTTTAGAAAGTGGCTACATCCCGAAGCAGATCATATTCCTGACCCTGAACCAAAGGAGCTTGTCAGCTTTCTTTCCTTCCGTGCCACGCAGTCCTGCAGGGTTGCTGTCCAGACAGTCTATCAGCTCCTGTTCAATTTATCTTTCCATGACCTTTTCCCCTGGATATGTATCTCATGTAACAGGTGTGCACACCTGACCCTGACTGCTTTGATCAAACTCAAAAGAGAAAGGAATTAGAGGAGAGAGCTTCCTTGCTCAGCATATAACAGGGGACCTTTTGTTTGGCAGCGCGTGATTTTCTGTTATAATTACCTATTTAAAAATTGGTAACATGGAGTTCTGAAATTGTTTGAAATTAATTTTACTCTAGATCACATTTTAATTGTTATGAAATTGTTTTATTCTCCCTTTTATTTTGAATCATATTGCAGAAATACTCATTTGTTTCCAACTCAGGGAAGCCTGTAAAGCATAGACTCGTAAATTTAAATGACAATGTGTTTCCTTATATTTTTAAAACTGAATGTGTAAATAAAGTCATCATGTAACCACTCGCCATTTCTGTGTACCTGTTCATCATTCAGGTTGCCTGCCCAAAAAGAAGGATTGTCTTCTTGGTTGCTTCAGGCCTTTTCTTAAAACCATTTAGCTCTATTCCCATTGATCCAAGCAATAAGGGACCCAATGTTCCTTGAACCACTTATATTTGAAAATGCTTTTTGCTTCCTGAAAATATTCAACTTTTATAACAGTGAGGGTTTTATTTTCAATAATGTGGAGTTTCCAGAGTATAGGCAAATCTCCCACCAGGGACCTTTGAAATATTGCAATATAGCAGTGATTCAATTTAAACACTAAAAATAGTTTCTTTTATATCATATGTTTTTCTAAAGTCTGATAGATTTATACATTGTTCTATAAAATCTATTAGTGTTTGCTAATGTGCATCAATCACTAATATACATTAGTACCTAAATGTTTAAAGTACAAGATAAAGTCTTAATTAAACCTGAAGTCTTTTTCAGTTACTTGAATTCAACCAGAGGCTGACATTATACACATGGAAATTTTCCTATGTTGCTATATTACAGTAAAAAAAAAAAAAAAAGAAAAGAAAGAAAGAAAGAAAAGAAAAAAATTGTAACGGGGCTGAAGTTCAGTTCCCAGCACCCATGTTGTGCAGTTTACAAGTACTTATAACTCCAGCTCCAGGAGAGCTGACAGCCTCTTCTGGCTTACACACACACACACACACACACACACACACACACACACACACACTCGCTTGTAAAAATAACATGGGATGTGTACCTAGACTGATTTATTTTTCAGGTTCTGGATACCCTCAAGAGTAATCACTTAAGTTGTGCTCGCCTTTACCTCCCTCTCCTGAGACCTTCTTCTACGTGTGTCTGACCCCATAGGTTCTGTGCACCATCCCTCCCCAACTCTTTCCCTTTGCCTCTCCAGCAACCAAGGATAAGGTGTGTCTGTCCCTTGTTTTTGAACTATCTGAAGAATGTGAAGTATAAAATGCTCACTGTCTTGTTGTTCTAAAATAATTTAAGAGCAACAAAAAGAAGAGAATTGTCAGTTTCTCTCGCCTGTTCTGTGCAGAACTCAAGCATGATGTGAGAGCAGCCAGATAGCCTGTGGGATACATTTGAACAAGATGTCCATAGGAACAAGATGTATTGGAGGTACCCTTTCTAGGGAGCGACTCAGAACCAAAGGTGAATCCTTCTTGCAGATGTACCCAGTCCTTCTGCTTCACAGTGTCATGTTCTTTAAGGCCATTTCCATGATGGAGCTCAACACAGCATCCAAAAATATGAGGGAAGGGGTGCAAAATATGCCACTCCAAAATATGCCTGTCCTATATGGATTAGCTTAGGCTTGTTATTTTGAAAATTAAATATGCCAGAAATAGTGGCACACAACTATTCATTACTGTGGAGGTAAAGTTCACTGGTCAGCCAGCCTAGCTTGCTTGACAAGTTCCAAGCCAATGACAGACTGTGGGTCGGGGACAAAAGGACTACACTCAAGGAGTGACATCCAAGGCTGTCCCTCTTGTTAGAGTAGCAATAAAGACCCACTAGAGGAAATAGACTATCTGGTCTGAGTAGATTATCATTCCAGTTAGGCCAGGTCAAGGACCTGACCAAAAGACTACCCTGCTGAGGGAGGGTCACCTTTAACAGAAGAAAGAGAAGGAATGAGTTTTTATTTTAGTGAGACACTGTACTTTTCCTTCCCAGAATGCCAGCATACATCCCTTGAGCCACCTGAAGGTTCAGACCACTCTACCTGCCCTCTGAGGCCTGAATCAGAGAAGTACAAGTTTTTCTTATTCCCTTTTCTCTTTCAGATACTTGCTGGAACCTGCATTTGCTTTTGGTGAGACTTTCCTACTCTTTCTGTAAATCAGTGCTCCCCACCATGACCTATTTGTCCACCACGTATCTGACCTCCATCCTAGATTAAACACCTCCTCCAGTGTAACTGCTGAAGCTTATAGCTTTTTCTTGCCCTGGATTTCTCCTATTATTTCAATAAGGAGACTGAGAACCTCTACATAGCCCAGAGATTCTATTTTCTCCTAAATCCCATGGGTCACTCCTCCACATGCACACAGAAACCCAGGTAAACCCAGACACAAACATGTGCAGACGTGTGTGTGTGTGTGTGTGTGTGTGAATGTGTGTATGTGTGACTGTGTGTATGTGTGACTGTGTGTGACTGTGTGTATGTGAGTATGTATGTGTGAGTGTGTGTGTGTGTGTGTATGTATGTATGTGTGTGTGTGTGTGTGTGTGTGTGTATGTGTGGTCCCTATATGATCTTCTACCTTGTTCATGGTGTAACACAGCAATAAGGCCCTTGTCAGATATGAATCCTGGGTCTAGAACTTCCAGAACCATGAGAAATAGTAACAAATGCCTGTGGTTTTTAATTTACACAGCCTGCGCTATTCTGTTATAAGAACACATAGGCTAAGGCAGAAATTGATACCAAGAAGTGGGGCAGTTGCTATAGCAAATACCTTAGACTGTGAAGATAGCATTGGAACTTGGTCATGAGTAGAGGCTGCAAGAATTTGGAGGTACTTGATAAGAAATAAGAAAGAAATGTAATTTGTTTCTAATAGAGGATTGAGGATAGTTCTCATAGGGCTCAAAGGTACAGAACTGCAGGAAAATTGTGGAACGTTTTAAATGTTAAATGATTATGACAAGAACGTTGGTGGAAACTTGGACAGAAAGGTGAAATTCATTAGATCTCACACAGAACAGAGGAACAAAGCAGTGCAAGCTAGAGTAAGGGACATCTGTTGTGAAGTGACAAAGATCATGGCTGCATTAGATCACTACCAAAGCATCAAGGGGAGTAGAATTGTTTGTTATTTTATGTGTATGGATGCTCTGCCTGTATGCATGTGTGTTTCCCACGTACATGACTATTGGATCCCTTGGAACTGGAGTTATGGACGGTTGTATGCCACCATGCTACAAACCAAACCCAGGTCTGCTCCAAGAGCAGTAAGTGCTCTAACCACTGAACAATCTCTCCAACTTGTGCAAAAGAGACTTTCAGAGCAACGAAGAAGGAAATCTAGAAGAAGGAATTTCTGAGGAAAATACTAAAGAAGTGGCATGGCCACTCTTAACCACATCTAGTATAATGTGAGCAATGTGAAATTGTTTGGAAAGAATTCACAACTCTAAGAAAAGCAAACAGGCAGAAAGATTTGAAAATTCCACAGCTGGGCCATGTATAGAGGAAACAGGTGTTTAGGAAAGGAAAGGTAATTAGTATTGACAAAGGGCGGAGGGTGATCACCTTCAGGTCTTCCACTGAAAGAAAGACTGGAAAGATTGGAAGAAAGACCCTGAGGCACTTGGAGCTCTCAAGCTGTCTGTCACTTGTCAGGCTAAATGTGGGACCTTGAAAGAAAAATCTCCACATAGGCTCCCTGTACTCTAGCACAGGATGTCTCTGTGTGCCCTGTTACTATTGGGTAATTCAAAAAAAAAAAAACAAAACAAAACAAAAAAAAAAAGAAGATGAATTCAGGAACTATATTCCAGGAAGACCTTGACTCAGGGATAAAACTACCAGACCTTGTTCTTTTTATTCCTTGTTCTTCCTAGCAATTGGAACTTTATTGAGGGGAGGGGAGGAGAAGGGAGAGAAGGGGAAAGAGAGGAGGGAAGGGAGTTTCCCACTGGCATGTTTTTTCCTGAAAGTGAATCCTTTCACTTGACTCATCAACCAATCAGAATCCCCATATTTACTCAAATTATCTACCAGGTTCACCCCAACTTGCTCCAGAGTGCTATGTGTGGCAACTCTTTTTCAAGAACCTTCCATGATGCAGGCAGCTGTCACTCCATGTCTCAATAAACTTAGCTTGCCTGACTTATTTTATTTTTCCTATTGTCATTATAGTGAGACAGCAAATTCAGCTCTTAGTCAAGACAGGCAGTAAGGACATGAATCTTAGCACCAGCATCAGAATGCTATAGTTTGAATGTGCCCCCATAAGTTCATATGTTAGAAACATAATCCCCATAGCAATAAAGATGAGCAGTAACTCAGCCGTTAAGAGGTGATTATGTCATGAGGACCCTAGTAGCAGAAATGGTGATCAGAGGAGCTACTTGCTGATTAGCAAGGTGAGTTCAGCCCCACCCACTTCCTTCTCTAGTGTTCTATTGGAACTTCTGCCAATGCCAGGAGATGGCATAACAAGAAAGCCCCTCCACAGACACAAGCCCACCCAAGTCTAAGTTGGTGAAATAGTGAGTTTATTTGGTTTACTTTACAAGAGTATGAAGGGCTCAAAAATAGTTATATCTTTCAAGATACAGCCCACCATGCATGATGAATTCATGGGAGCTGCATTTGAGAGCCCTGATTTCATTTAGCCTTCTATGCCCAAAATAATGTATCACCTTCCAAGACAAGGTTTAGCTGGGAGGGAAAAGGAAGTCATGAGTTCCAAGGAGAATTCTCTCTCCCTTTCCTTCTCTTTTGGAATGCCAAAACCCCATTACCACCATGGTAGACCCAGAAATCTGTGTACCGTCTGTATTATTTCATTGTTCAGAAAAATGGGGTTAGGTTGTCTAGCCTCCTTGATGACAGAGGATGGTTGTGTGACACCTGCAGGAAAACATCAATCTTATAATACCTAACAATGCAGAGGTAACCACCCAGACCGATTATAGTTCTCCCTTTAGGAGTTCGAGTGTGAGCCACACTTGTGCCCACAGCTCTGAGCCTGACTAATGTAAGTCTTTCACTTCCCTATGGCACAGCTCAAAATAGGCTTTCCTAATAGAACATCCCAAATCCTTAACTATTTGATTTTAAGCAAACCCAAGTAGAGAATGCTAATTATCCTGATTCAGTGTCTTTTAGAATACTGGGAGGAGCACAATGCATAACCTCATTCTTCCAACTGAAAGCAGAAGAAAGGTATCTTACATACCTGGAATGAAAGAGTTTATTCAGAAGAATCTCCCCAACAAAGGAAACTGAAGATACCATATGAACAGTTCTGCCTCTGTAAAACCAAACTGCAGGCACTGCTGAAAGAAACAGTCTCCTCAGTGAGCCCTTTATAAAGACATTAGTAACGTGTTTTCTTACTTTAAGAATCAATTGGAAGTTTTAATTTTACACTTTAAAATATATACTATCTGCTGGTTGGCAAAAATTCAAAGTGGACCAAGAAGCAATCCTCTTCCCCATTCTCCAGAGTGGCCTCTCTTACTGGAGGTTTGCTCATTCAAGAGATGGAAGATTCCAGGACAGCAGGTAGGATCACATGTCTTTGGAAGATTCTAGATCAACTTCTTCCCCTGAAGACTAAGGTTAACGCCTCACGTTAAAACTCTATCATCTTCTGATTTCTGCTTTTCCCTGCACACACTGTGCTTACTGTGGTCTGCAATCCCATTAGCAGCCATGACTCGTTCACACCTTCCCCACTGCAAGATGGAGTCTAATGTACCTTTGAACTGTAGCCCTGTTATACGGGATGTGGTTTTTTTTTTTTTTTTTTTTTTTTTAGATTTTTATTGGTGTTCCTTGTCCAGTCTTTTGGGCCATTTCTTCTGATTTTTAAAGTTTTGTGGAGATTTTTGCACTTGAAACAAAAAGCATGTACAGAGAATCAAGAACTGTAAAGGGTCTGAGATCTTAACCTACTTGCAAAACAGCACATTAGCCTCCCACAGTCTAATGGATTCTGGCAGAGGAAACGAGACTCCTGGGTCAAAGACAAAGCACAATTTATTGCTCAAAGCAGCAGCAGTAATCAGGGCATCAGTGTTTATACCACTTTCCCAAGCACTGGTCCCTACAGTGTGACATCAAAGGGTAAATGATACTTCTTATGTGGTACAGTGCGCAGGGACCTGCAGCCAAGGATTCCCAGGCTTCTGTGCAGTGAAGTGAGCTTACACAGAATTCACCTGAAGAAAATCATACTGAGTAGCAAGCACACTTGTCCATTCATCTGCCCATCTTCTGACACTGCTTACACAAACATTCCTGAAAATCTAGATCATAACACAGAAGGTCCATTTCATAAGATTTCAGAAATGTTCCTCCTATTCCAGTCCCACCTCCATGTTGATCCATAACTATCTATATTTTTCCCTTTCCAAGAGAAATCTATCTGCCCCACCCCCAGTCCTCACTCTATACCTCTGTGGATCTACATATTGTAGCTTGGTTATCACTGACTTAACAGTTTGTATTCAGATATAAGTGAATACATAACCATATTTGTCTTCCTAGGTCTGGATTATCTCACTCTGATTTTTTTTCCACTTCCATCCATTTACCTGCAAATTTCATGATTGCATTATTTTTAATGGGTAAATAAGGCTTCATTGTGTAAATGTACCACATTTTCTTTATCCATTTTTCTGTCAAGGGACATCTAGGTTGTTTCCAATTATGGGCAGCAATGGACATGATTGAACAAGTGTCCTTGTGGTAGGACAAAATGTCCTTTGGGTATATGCCCAATAGTAGTATAGCTGGATCTCGAGGTAGATTGAGTGCCAGCTTCCTGAGCAGCTGCCACACTGATTTCCATAGCAGCAGGAAAAGTTTGTACTCCTACCACCAATGGAGTATTCCCCCTTGTTCCACACCCTTGCCAGTATAATCTGTAGCTTGTGTTATTGATTTTAGCCATTCTGATGGGTGTAAGATGAAGTCTCAAAATAGGTTTGGTTTGCATTTCTCTGATAACTAAGGATGTTGAACATTTCTTTAAATGTTCTCAGCCAAGTGAATATCCTCTTTCGAGAACTCTGTTTGGATCTGCACCCTATTTTTATTTATTTGGGTTATTTGTTTTCTTGATATCTAGGAGGATTTTTTTAGCTCTTTATATATTTTATATATTAGCCCTCTAAGGATGGTAAATGTGGATCTATTTACATTCTTCTATACATGTAGCCATGAAGTTTGCCCAGCACCATTTCCAGGGTGCATTTCTGGACTTGTTTAATCAAAAGATGGGTATCCATAGGTGTGTGAATTTATGTCTTTATCTTCAAGTCAATTCCATTGACCCACATTGTCTGTTTTTGAGCCAATACTGCCTTTATTACTATGGTTTTGTAGTACAGATTGAAATCAGTGATGGTGATACCTTGAGCAGTCCTTTTATTGTTCAGGATTCTTTTAACTATCCTGAGGTTTTTATGTTTTTGTATGAAGCTGAAAATTATCCTTTTAATATCTGTGAAGAATTTTGATGATGATTTCATGTAGATCACTTTCAGAAGGATGGCCAGTTTTACTACATTAATCCTACCAATCAATGATTATGGGAGATCTTTCCATCTTTTGATATCTTCTTCAGTTTCTTTCATCAGGGTCTTAAAGATTCCATCAAATAGTAAAGAAGAGGGAAGTGAGGAGTGAGAGACAACTAAAACTGAGGACCATTTGAGGGGTAGTGTGGAAACCTAATGCAAGAGAAGCTTCTTAAAACACATACATAAAGCCGGGGCAGTGGTGGTGCACACCTGTAATCCCAGCACGAGTGAGGCAGAGGCGGGTAGATCTCTGTGAGTTTGAAGCCAGCCTGGTCCACAGAGCAACTTCCATGACAGCCAGCACTACAAAGAGAACCCCTGTCTCAAAAACAAAAACAAGCAAACTATACAGAGATGATGTTTTAAATGAAATCACCAAATAATGGGAGAGAATGAGCCCCAATTGTCCATCTCTTGTCACCAAATGAAGCTTTCAGTACAGGGACTGGGTACATCTAATTGAGTTGTTTGTCAAATGGCTTCCCTGGGAACCCCCCAAACAACCCAGAGTATTGCCAATAATACTGATTGTTTGGTAGTTTGAACATAATTGGCTCCCATAATCTCATAGGGATTGGCTATTATGAGGTATGGCCTTATTGAAGTGGGTATATCCTTGTTGGAGGAAGTGTGCCACTGTGTGGGTGGGCATTGAGATATCTTTTGCTCAAGCTTCACTCAGTATGAGAGTCAACTTCCTATTGCCTGCAAGATATAGGAAAGGACTCTCAGCTACTCCTCCAGCACCACATCTGCCTGTGTGCCACTATATTCCCCACCATGATAATGGATTAACCCTCTGACATTGTAAGCAAGCCACCCCAATTAAATGTTTTTCCTTACAAAAGTTGTCAGGGCTGTGCTGTCTCTTCACAGCAGTAGAAACCCAAACTAAGGCAGGTTGCTCTCCACAAAATGATTTAAGGCCCTAATTTTTTAGGACAACACCTGTACAACTCATTAAACATGGGGGATTCATGCTGGTGCCTACAAAAAAGCTTCCACCCGTACATTCTAGCATCTTTGGTACTGAATTACTCTGCACACTACCAAAGGAGAAACACAAACACCAACCCAGCCACAAACCCTTTGATCCACAATGATGACCTACCTTCAAGATATGCTAGTGCAACGGTGGTACAAAGCTTATGGGAGTATCCAACCAACATCTGGTTTGACTTAAGAGCCACTGGACTACATGGAGCCCATACCCAACACTGCCTGGGTGACCAAGAACCTGAGACTAGATATCCTGGGGACCTAAGGTAAAACCAAATAATGCTGATTAAATACACACACACACACACACACACACACACACACACACACACACACACACACACTTTTAATACAGCAATAATATTACTCCTAATGTCATTCTGCTATACTTATAATACTTATAGATTGGGGCCTTGCTCAGCCATCAAGCCATCATTAGAGAAGTTTCCTCCTGCAGCAAATGAGAAGAAATACTGAAACTCATAGCCATGCTTATGCAAAGAGTGAGAGATCTTGAACCACTCAACCCTAAATAGAATGTCCCAACTTCCTCCCAACTTGTTTTCTGTCATGGTGTCTTTATCACAACAACAGAAAGTATAACTAAGATAAGCCATCTTGTTCATTTTTGCCACCAACGAATGTCTTGTCAGTTTTCAATAACTGAGACATTCCCATATTAGTCATCTTCTAATAACTGTAGTAATCTTTTACTGGAATAACTGTGTAGTTGTAGAGTCAGTGCACTTCACATAGAAGACACTGATCCTCTATCCATGACCAGTTTTCTGGGGCTCTCTTTTCACAATGGGAAACAGGAGAAATTGGCTGGCTGACACTCAGAACTGTAAAAACTCAGTTATGAAATTAAATAATGTTTAATGACATTAAGAAATGATAAACTAAGATTTCTCCATTTTATTGAACTCTAATTTAAAATAAACCCATTTTGTTTGTGCAGATTTTGATGTGGTGTGTGTGTTCAACAACAGTGTGTTGTATAATAAATTACTAGTAGCTAAATACTTTTTACCACTGTGCAATAAAATTTCCAATATGAAGAAAACAACTACCCTGCAAACTCATATATAATGCATAAACGCTTTATATAATACTAACTTTTTAAAAGTCCTTTAGGCAAGACAATATAAAACTTTAATTCTCATTGTTTATTTTCTCTTGTTTTACACCACTTTGAAATATGTAGTCACTGTACATATCGAAGACATACTATTTGAGAAGTTTTAATATGCAGATATATTCATAAAGCTGCTACCAAAATAAAGATGATGAATGTTCACCCCCGCAAAGATTTCAAGAACCTACGTGTAACTACCACCTCCTCCCACCCACACCCAGTGATTTGAATCATGTCATCATACGTACACCTTCATTTTACAAAAGTGGACCATACAGTATGTAATATTTCTAATCTGACTTCCTCCAGCAGCATAACATTTTTATATGTATTTATGCTGATACCTGTATCAATAATTCATTACAGTTTGGGCTGACTAGTATTCCACTGCATATATATTCCACAGCTTACTTATCTGTTCATTGCTTGAGTGTTGGTGCACAAGCCACCACTCCAGGAGTCCCCACAGACTACGCTGGGCCACCCACCCACAATATACCAATTAAAGAGACCACAGTGGTGAAAGGCAGAGAAAAGAGATTTAATTAACACTGCTATGTAAGAAAGAACAAATTAAAGAGTTCAGAGATGCCGAGACCTTCTTTGTGGGTGTTAACGTAATTTTAAATAGAGAATTGGCACATGGGCCACAGGTATGCAGAGTTAAGCAATCATGCTCAACATGTGATCTAGTTACCTGAGTTTTATCCTGGGCTCCAGCAGATCCAAGAAGCTAAGCTCAGGCATCCATCCCTGTAGACCAATTAAAGGGGTGAATACCAGTGAGAGAGAGAGAGAGAGAGAGAGAGAGAGAGAGAGAGAGAAGAGAGATGAGATTTCTTCAGTATTGATGCCTATGGGAGAGGAACAAAAAAAGGAGTTCAGAGACCATGAATCCATCTTTGGGATACAGACACAGGTTTACAGAGTACAGACACCAGGTTAGGTTTAAACAAGGACAATGGGTATTCATAATTAAGCAGCTCCAGTCAGGGTGTGATTCCACTCATCACTTAGCCACCTCCGTCGCAGATCAATCACTACAAGATAGTCCTGCAGACAGTAAATTAAAGCCCTGCAGAGTGGTCTGTACATCTGTAATCTGTTAATCTCTGTCATCAGTACTGATAATCAGTCTGATTTCTAGGACATTATTGCTTCCTTTTTTTTTTAATTTTGTTGCCTCTGTGGATTTTACATCTTGCATCCCAATCCCACTCATCTCCCCATCCCCTAGCTTCTGCCCTTGCAACTCCCCCCACCCCCAAAATAAGATTTAAAACTAAAAACAAAAAAAAAAGTCTTATCTTGGAAACTGTAGTATGGCCCAGTCACACAGTATTCCCTTTAGTCCACACACTTTTACTTGTAAGTCTGGTTTGAGTCCTCTGGCTTCTATTACACCTGTGATACTGGGCCTTCGCTGGGACTCCTCCTGGATATCCTATTGTTGCCTTGGGTCACGGAGATCCTGTAGCTTTGGACCTTCAGGTCTGGCCCCTTCACATGCTCTAGCAGTTCATCGATGAGGTAGGCAGGTGTTGGGTTGGGCTGCCTCATAGTCCTGGTTCTGGGCATGGGTGGTAGCTGGGTTGGTCAGTCCACCAGCTTTCCCTCACCCAGTGTAGCAGACAGCAAGGAGTGGGGCCAGTTCTCCTGCTCTCACACCCTTGGGCCAGCTCACCAGCACTCACACTAGCCAGGGTCAGCTCTATTGTTTTGCCCAGGCAAAGTTCAGGGCTGGTTCTTCTGATTGCTGCACTTGGTGAGGGGCAGGACTAGCTCTTCAGTCTCATGTCCCCAAGACCAGCTCTCTAGCCTATCACAGGTGGCAATGTATGCCAGTATGTCATATTTCTCTTACCCCATGGTATACAAGGGGGAAGGCAGCTTCCCTACTGTCATGCTCGCAGGTCCAACTCACCCATGTCTCCTCTGCCAACAGAGTTAGCTCTACTGTGCTGCCACTCTCCCAGAAAGGAAGTCTATCTTGAAAGGTTTTTTTTCTTTCCCTGGAGTTCAAGGCAATTCAGAAAGAAAGGTTAGAAGAGAAGATGGCAGCTTGCAGGCTCTCTGGTTAATAAATTGGATAGTGTGAGGGCAGCTCTCCTAGGAAGTGAGTGCACTAGTTTCCATAACAATGGAAGAAAAGTTGACCAAGAAGACAGAATCCATTGCAGATGTCTCAGTAGCATGAGTAATTGCAGCTGCAGAGGAGCAGAGGACCAAAACCATGGTTAGAGACAAGGTGGGCCTCAGAAAAATTTTAGTAACAGATTATTAGAGAGAAAGAGAAAAGTGGAGGAAGAGAGAGAGAGAGAGAGAGAGAGAGAGAGAGAGAGAGAATGAGAGAGAGGGGGAGAGGGAGAGAGGGGGGAGAGGGACAGGGAGAGAATGCAAAGACAAAACCATCTGGGCACAAAAGCTACTCTGGCAGAGGAAGAGAGGGTACCAGAAAGTTCCCTTTTCTCTGCACTGGGACATCTGAAGTACCAACAAGAAGCCATGTGGCAAAAGAGTCCTGAGTCAGAAAATCAGTGGTGCTCTGGGAACCCACAGAAAGTGCTGAGGACCTGAAGTGTGAGCGCGATCTGGCCTTCATAATATCTCTAGTTAGAGAGGAAAAACTGAACCCAAACTGTGTACTACAAAGGGGACATCTGAGCTGATCCATCATCAAGTGGATCACATATGAACAGCAGGAACAACCACCCCCGTGAGAGTGCACAGAGACAGGACCAGTCCTGTGCCCCACCCACAGTAGAGAAGCAAAGAGGCAAGACCTGTGGTGGTTTGAATGAGAATGATGCCATAGGCTCATAGATTTGAATGCTTTGGCACCAGGAAATGGCACTACCTGAAAGAATTAGGAGCTATGGCCTTGTTGGAGGAAGTGTGTCACTGGGCTTTGAAGTTCTAAGAGCCCAAGCCAGACCCAATGGCTTTCTCTTCCTGAAAATCCGATTGTAGAATGCTCAGGTACCTCTCCAGTACCACGGCTGACTGCATGATGCTGTGATCCCTGCCATGATAACAATGAACTAAATCTCTGAAGCTATAAGCCAGCCCTGGTTAAATGCTTTCCTTTATAAGCGTTTCCATGGTAACTGTCTCTTCACAGCAATAAAACACTGAGAAAGACAATCCACCCTTGTATTACACCCTATGGAGTGTGCACAGAGCAAAGGATACCTTACCACATCCGATACCTGTACCCATCACCTTAAGAGCCATTAAAATTCACACAGAGACAAGAGCAGCACCCTTTCCACAGGCTGTCCCTTCCCTCGGTTTATTATTTGATGTGCAGAAACCATTTTTATTAGCTGTGATCTGCAATTTTGTCTGGGCTTTTAGGTAGCATTCAAAAATCTTTGTCTAAATAGATGTTCTTCTTTGTGTTTGTTTGTTTTGTGTTTTCTTCTACTAGTTTCACAGTTTAGAATCTTACATTTGAGAGTCTGATCATTTTTGAGTTGAGTGTTTTGTACCAAGAGATACCAAAAGATTCTTTATTTTCCACATAGAACTGTTACCCAGTTTTCTCAGAATCAGTTATTGGAGACATTTTCCATTCTCTTGTGTATATTGGTTCTGCCTTTGTGGGAAAGTGGTTAGCTATAAACATGAAGATTTCTTTCTCAATTTGTTCCACCTTTTCAATGTGTGTTTTATACCAGTGCCAGGTGCCATTACTTCACAGTATAGTTTGAACCAGGTATTCTAATGTCTCCAAATGTGTCCTTTCTGTTCAAGATTGTTTTGAGTGATTGGAGTTTTCTGCAACTCCATGTTAGTTTCGCCATGTTCTTTATAGTTATGGAAACCAAGTCACTGGTGTTTTAGAGGAATTGTTTTATAATAATTGTACTCCCATCAATGTCTTCCTCCAAGAGTCTCCAGTTCCTAGAGGTTCCACAACCTCCACAAACAGCATCATCATATGGGGGGATAGGGACACTGCACAGTCAAACCACATCATGACCTAGACTGAAGACATGGTGAATGCTTAGATAACACAGGCTTTCATTTCTAGCATACTAAATCAAATCACAGGTATATTATGTCTGTGGGTATATGGGAATCACATAAGTGCATGGTCACCTTGATGAGCTCATTGGAATTTGACAGGTAATGAGTGGTACAGGGTACTTGTCACTGTCTGAGAATCAATCGCACAGGGGTTATGTCATCAGGTGCCGGTGGGCACTTATCAGTGCCAAGAACTTCCAAGTGACTTTGCTGGGCCTCTTAGAGCTGTCTTTTAAGTGAAGTGTACTGGCTGCTTTCTGAGGGTGAAGAGTGGAAACATAGGACTGCTCATCTGTTCCTTGAGGACTCTTTGGGCCAAGCACCCAAAAACTGACAGCTGAACAACTTGGTGTAGCCACAGAGAAATGCCAGGACTATCTGCCATTGCTTTCTGGAGACCATGGTGGTCAAGTCTCCCAGAAAGGGCTACTCACCTACTTCTCTGGACCTTTGTATTTCAAGCCACTAAAGATGCATGGGTAAACTTGGGAGTATCTCTTGGAGCCGAATGTGAATAGGCAAGGCATCTGGCTGATTCACAGTCATCAGGAGAGCAGACTGCCCAGTTGTTTTCTAGAATCCTCAAATGTTCTCTCTCTCTCTCTCTCTCTCTCTCTCTCTCTCTCTCTCTCTCTCTCTCTCTCTCACACACACACACACACACACACACACACACACCAAGCCCCACAAGTGCTTTCCAAGACCACCTAGGTGGACCTTCTAATGGGTCTGCATGGCTGAGTCAGCAGACCTGCTTTGTTGCTGCACAGCACAGAAACATAAAACCCATTCTTGGTTTTGGATATACCCTCCCCTCAAGAGGCCACATTTGACTTGCATGATGCAATTTTTCTACATCTGGTCTTGGAGTGCCTTACCATTTGATGTCATGGGAGTAGAAAGTCCTTTCCCCTCTGGTGCATGGAAATACAGCTGTGTAAGCTTCATCTTCTGCTCCACCTGATTCTTCTTGATAAATATTTGAGAGCCTGGTCAGCAAATCTTCTGCATGCAGTGATCTCCTTCTAGGCACTCAACTCTTCCATGGTAATGTGTCAGCCTCGGACTCTGCTTCTTCATGTAAGGTGGACCTCTGGGTTCTGCTTGCATCATTGACTCCTGCCCACTCTGAGCCCTGTAATCTTAAGAAATAAATCATCAAGCTCATTTTATCTGTTCCTTTTTCTCATAAATTTCCAATGTCTTAAAATCATTGTTCCAAGAAGCAGATACTCACAGCTAAACATTGAGCCGAACTTCTGGAATCCAGTTGCAGAGAGGGAGGAGTGATGAGCAAAAGGGTCAAGACCAGGCTGGAGAAACCCACAGAAACTGTTGACCTGAACAAGGAGGAGCTAATGGACCCCCAGACTAATAGCTAGGAAACCAGCATTGGACCGACTCAGACCCCCTGAACATGGGTCTCAGTTAGAAGGCCTGGGCAGTCTAAGGGACCTCTGACAGTGGAAACAGGATGTATCCCTGGTGTACAAAAGGACTTTGGGAGCACATTCCCCATGGAGGGATACTCCCTTAACCTAGAGCCAGGAGGGACGGCCTAGTCCCTACTCCAAATGACTTGACAGATTTTGATGATCTCTCCTAGAAGGCATCACCCTCCCTGTGGAGTGGGGGGGATGGAATGGGAGAAGGTTCTGGGGGCATGGGAGGGAGAGGGAACTGGGATCAATATGTAAAATAAGAAAAAAAATAAATATAAAAAAATCATTGTTCCAAGTATTTTGTATGGTTATTAAGTTGCTTAAGATAAGAGTTGTCCCTATTAGCTGGTAATAGATAGGAGTTGACTATAATTTCAATGCTTATAAAAAAAATTAAGTGTTGATTTAAGCCAGTGTTATATAAATCAGATTATACTGGTTAGTTACATGAACTACACTAAATAAAGTATATCCTTAGGACAGATTTTTTTATTGTGAATACATATGATGTTTTAAACAGCTATTAAATGGCAAACCTTTCATTATGATATTTCCTGACAGTGAGAAAGCTATTAGAACTAGCATTGCCATGTAATTATATTTTAATTTTTATATTATATATTTAATTTTTTAAAAAGTAAAAAAAAAAATTTATACCAGTGTTAGCTATAAAGAGGATATGTTAAATATCCCTTACCTAGCTATTATAATTAGGGAACACTCAAATTTACATAAGCATTTTAAATTTGAGTTTGCCATCAAATTTGATAAGTAGACCTCATTTAGAACAACTTGGATTTTAGGAATTTTACATTTTAACTGCCTTAAAAAGCAGAACAGCTATTTTAGCATGACATATCTAAAGCCCTTAGATATATGAAGTAAATAAATTCAAAGTGTACAGGTCTTTTAAGAACCGTTAGTTAATTATTTTGAAAACCTCTAATGACTTCTTGCAGATTTTGATTAGAATGCCAATTATTCCAAATGACATGCTTGCTATAATTTGGTCTTCCCCTATTTTAAAACTATTTCCACTTGTGATGAGATTGCTCTCCAGCAATTAAGCTAAAAATGTGTCTTAAATATTCAACACTAGGACCTAAATTACAATGAACAATAACACTTCATCCATGAAGTTCCACAAAAACAAAAAAAAAAAAAACATTTTTAAAATTTAATAGAATAAACATACTTGTATTAAATGAAATAATAATAATATTCCTGAGAAGAAAACTCTGTTAAAATTCTGGGGCTGAGACCGCCTGAAACAGAGTACGAGGTGATCCTACATTCAAAACAGGTGGACAAAGCAGCCTTACAAACTACAGCCAGGATTTCTGAATCTTCTTCGAATCCCCCATGACAGCGCCCCTTACCAGCAGGAAGTAGTTTGGAAAGAACAACGCCCAAATTCCCAAATATTGTCTATAAATGTTTGTTATAAAGTCTATAAAGTTATAAAGTCTATAAATGGACTTTGTTATATAAAATAAATTTTAAAAAAATTAAAAAAAAAAAATTCTGGGGCTGGCAAGGGGCTCAGCAGATTAGGCATTTGCCTTGCAATCATAAGGACTTGCATTCTGATGGTATCCTAAAACCCACCTAAAACTGGACGCTGCAACACATGTTCTACCTCTCCCTATGAGACAGGGGGTAGAGACAAGAGAATCCCTGAAGCCAGGCACACTCATTGGCAAACAAGAGACCCTGTCTTATACAAGATGGGAGGCAAGCACCAACATCTGAAGCTGACCTCTGACCCTGTGGCATGTACCATACATCCACACTCACATGAGCACACAAACATACACACATATACACATATCAAACATATATATGTGCACACACACAAAATACTGTAACTTTTACATCAGCCTTGTGATAAAGTCATTCTAATCTACATTTATGAGACAATATTGACATTAATGCTGCTGTCGATCTAATAATTCTTCTTTGCATTCTTATTTGTTAAGAAGTAGTAGTATTTTTCCCCCCACAGAGCTTTACTTAGCTCACGTTAAAAATACCCTTAAAGCCAAGGTAGCAAAAACATGCATACCTTCTTCCTCCATGGAGTTGACAATCTAGTTGTAAAAGAAGGTAGAGAAACAAAAGAAATTAAATAACAGAACAGGTATAATAAGCTGTTTGTAACTTGGTACAAAATAATGCTATTTATTAAAATTCTACACAACTACTCCTATCAAAAATTATTTAATATGGGAAGATTTAAATTCTTTAGTTGCAAGACAGCATTCTTTGTTCCTTCTCTTCCTGTTCTCTTCCCCCATCTCTCCACTCTTTCCCTTTCCTTTCTATCAAATAGATTCATTTTTCTCCAGTCAGTGAAGAAACAAACCCCTACCTCCATTGTGATCCATCTTAAGACTTCTGTTTATGCTCTCATAATCAGAGAAGAAAAGCAACTGTTTTCTCCTTACTTTATTTTTTTTTTTTAATCTCGCCAGGAATGGTGGGACATACCTGTAATGCCAACACTCAGAAGGCTGCAGAAGAAAGATCACAAACTGAAGTCTAGCCTGTATTTATATGGCAAGACCTGTTTGGAAACAAAACACCTCTAAGGTAAGAGTTTGTAGCCATTAGTGCCAGCTCCAGTGTCGGCTAGAGAGGGCACTGTGGCTACCAGTATAAAGAACACCATTTGTTCCAATGGAGGAACTCTTTAACATGGAGAAGGGGTAGCAGAGTAAAACCACTGAAAAATACTCTTATGATTAACAATTTTAGGTGTAGAGGAACATTTTCACCTCATGGTGGCAGAGAAGTTAAGTGGTGGTACAGAACTGGTCTCAATGTCTCTTTCAAGGGTATTTCCCCAATAACATAACTTCCTTCCACCAAGCACTGCTTTTTATAGGTTATGCCACCTCCAAAAAGGACCTCAGCCTGGCAACCAATACTTTAACACACGAAACTTGAAGGAACATTATAAATTCAAACTGTAGTGGCACATTTCTTAACCTACAAAACAATGATAAGATTGCAAATAGATTGACCCACTGCCTACTTTATAAATGAAGTTTAACTATGGCAGAGGTTCTGTAAAGTTCCCTTCATGATACAACAACAGAATAGAGCAGTTGCAACAATGATGTATGATTCCCAAAGCCTAAAACATTTGCTGCCTGGCCCTTTAGAGAAGATCTTTATCCATGACTGATGGTGATATAAAATTGGCATAGCTATTACGGAAATCAATAGAAAAGTTTCTTTTAAAACTAAACATGGCACTATCATATGACCCAGTGACATCACTACTGGAAACATACCCAAAGAACCCTGAGTACCACTAACATACTTGCACATCCATGTTTAATACTGTGCCATTCATGTCAGTCAAGAAATGGAACCAGTGTAGATACCATCAATTGATAGATGGATAAGGAA
Source organism: Phodopus roborovskii (assembly GCF_943737965.1). Lineage (NCBI taxonomy): Eukaryota > Metazoa > Chordata > Mammalia > Rodentia > Cricetidae > Phodopus > Phodopus roborovskii. The sequence goes on along the minus strand of NW_026126540.1, from coordinate 5,241,095 downwards.
ATATGTACATGTGAACAATGGATTATTGTTCAACCATAGAGAAAATAATAGAAAATTGTATGTCAAGCAACCTGAGCCAGACTCAAATACTGCATGTTTTCTCTCATATACAGATCCTAGATTTAATTGTGGGGTATCTTAGGGGAAAGGGTAAGGGAAGAAGGAGTAATGGGGCATATGTGACATGAAAATAGAAAAGGGAAAGAAGAAAGAGGAAGGGATTGTGGAGAAGAGAAGAGAGGCTGGGACTTGGGGGAAAAAAACCCATAACAACAGAGTATTATGAAAATGTTACAATGAAACCCCTTACTTTGTATGCTAACTGGAAAACAAACTAACAAACTGGAGTGACTTGTTCCAAAGTACCATGGCACAGGCTGCACTAAGTCATCCAATCTTCCAAGATTTCAGGAAGAAAAAGATGGCAACCAAATCCCCAAGCAGGGTGGTTTTAACCGGCATGATGAGGAAAAAAAAAAAAAACTCTTTGCTTTAGTCTTAGCAGAAAAGGCAACCTTGAAACAGTTAATCTGCCTTTTGTGGTGGCTGAACCCCCTCCCTCCTTCCCCAGACTATGAAACCAGCCTCCTGTGCACAGCTCACTGGAATGGCGATGGAATTGCATGGTGTGAGGTTCAAGAACTGCAAGCAAAGTCAATTAATTCCAATCCCCAGCACTAGGCGAAAAGCCAATTAAGATCTTTCTGCAAATGTGTTGTAATTTTTTTTTCTTCAGAACGAGTGGTGCTTGTCACAGTTCTCAGCCAGCACCCTCAGAGACTCTGTGCTACACACTTTAAAGGGTATATTTATTATGTGTTAATTATTTCTCAACCAAACCATTACTTTTCTTGAAAGACGAAGTCAAGGGGTTCTGGTTGTTTTGGTCATTATAAAACTCTCCCATCAAACTTTTTCCTCTTTTTTTTTTTTTTTTAAATCATTGGTGCAGTTGTTTCATTAGGAGATAGCAAGTGGTGGCTCTAATTCTACCAATGTGTCTGCATCTACCAGCAGTTATTTCTCCCATAAAAAGAACTTCCCTTATCGACTATTTGAGTATAACAGTATATATGAATGAACTTCAGTCTTGCCTTTTCAGTTTTTCAGGGTGGTGGCTGTCACTGTGGCACCTCCTGGTGACTGATGGGATGCAGGGCTTGTACTGTATGCTGTCTATCAGTGCAATTCAGTCTTCTGTTTCCATGCTAAAACACCCCATCCACTGGAAACTCCTTTACAATTGGCTGTACCCTTTCTTTCAACTTCATTAGACACTTTTCACTGTTGCTTTATCAAGATACATCATGTATAATACTATTCATGTAAACTATGTACTTCAGTCATTTATAGTCATGAAATTTTGAGATCACAACCACCATGAAATTTAGAACATGTTCATTACTCCCCCAAAGAAACTCTATACCCACCAAAAAAAAAATCTTTTCAGTATTTCTCCTGATTTCCATTCCACGTCCAGCTTTATGCACTCATTAATCTACTTCCTGGCTTCATGGTAGCTTGTAACTATCATTACAGATAAAGAACCTCAAGCAATACCTGACCTCCTGGTCTTCATTTTTGCATATTTTCACAGCTCATCTCCATTGTAGCCTATGTTGGCAATGAATTTTATTACTTTCAATGGCTGAATATTAATTTTGTGGAAATGCCGCATTTTATTTATCCATTCTTCTGTCGATGGACACTTAGACTGATTCCAATTTGGAGCTATTATGAGTAAGGCTGTTATGAACATTTGTGTACTAGTATTTCTGAGGATTCATTCTCATGCTTTGAAATCCAACTGAGAAAACTGCTGGTCTTATTTCAATTTTATTTTACCTTTTTCAGGAACTGCCAGACTTTTTTCCAAGAAGGCTATACCCCTTTACGTTCTTTCCATATACCAGCAGAACTTGAGGCTTCCCATATCTCTAGCTTTCAATTATACTTTATTTAAAACTCAATGTCATTGAAATGTTGATGCACATAGTTCTGAGGGAAAAATGAGATTGGATATCTCTTTTACCATTTCCATATCTCCTGTAGAGAAACATCTATATTTCCCCCTGTTTTGATGGTAATTTGTCTCTTTGTTGCAGCATTATGGATGGTCTTGATGTATTTTGGATGTCAGCTCTTCTCGGATATAAACTCTATAATGTACTTTCATTCAGCCATTCAGCTATTTTTCTTTTCATTTGTTTGGGTGTGTCCTTTGAAATGCACAAATTTTTCATTTTGATGAAGTCCAATTCATCTATTTTTTTATTTTTTGTTGTTGTTCAAGGTTTGAGCTTTACACCTGAAGAGGCACTACTTTCTCTCATATTTATATATTCCCTCACAATTGGGGAATAGCCTAATTATACTGCCTTTGGAGCCACTTTAAAGATTTCATTTTTCTGTGTAATTTTGCATCCTATCAAAAGGAACTAGATGCATGGGACTAGATGATAGGGGCCTCTGCTGTGCTTACCTGTAATAATGTGGACTCATGCTTTGGAACTGGTATCTGGAAAGTTTGGACAAGCTTCCTAGAAAAAAAGTCTGGAATGGCATGCACAGAGCATCTCTGTATACTCTTTTCCATTAGTGTTTAATGCTTAGGCGTACCTTTCAGTATTTCATTTTTGTTTTCATTTTTGAACCTTTACCTGGTGCCAAAGTCAAAATTATAGCAAGGTATTTTGGGCTGGATCTACAGCATCACACATAAAGACCTGGTAGCCCATCTGTGGTACTACTGGGCAGTGGTGGACCCTGGAAAGGTGCAGCCCAATTGATGGTAGAGAGGTCACTGAGGATGTGTCCTGGACAGGGTATTAGAAAGCTGAATTCTTGCAGCCTTTGCTTTCTGGCTGTCATGGGATGAGCTAACTCATCACAGACATCAAAGCCAACTGACCATGGAATGAAATAGGGAGGCAAAATAAACCTTCTCTCCATCTAAGTTGGTTTTTCCACATATTGTTTCCATGCTGACAAAAAATTGAATAGCACACAATTGATATTCACAAAATTTACTCATTAATCTGTTTTCTCATTCTTGACCCCTGATCCCTTATCTAAGTAACAATTTTCAAATTTGTTTTGATTTGTTACTCTACTGCTTCTTACTGAAAATACGAACATTTATATATTGGTATCCATATTTCTCTTTCCTACTCAGAAGGTGTCAAGGTGTCATATGCCAACACCATTCCTCTCTCAGAGCTTCTCTGCTTCTTTTACATATGTCTCTGTTGGGTGGATGTGCCATGATTTATTACATCTGTCCTCTGATAGACAGTCAGCAGTATTTGTTTACCTCTGTACTCAGTTGCCATGTAACAAACCACCATAAATTTAGGAAATGTCATTTAAACAACACAAATTTGGGGAAAGAGAAGTAGTTCTGCTATTAAGAGTACTGGCTGCTCTTCCAGAAAACCCTGTTCTTTTCCCAGCACCCACATGGACATGGTGGTTCACAACTAGCTCTAACTCTAGTTCCAGGGGATCTTCCAGCCCTCTTCTAGGCTCCATAGGAACCAGTCATGCATGTAGTACACAGACATACACATTTAAAAAATAATAAATAAATGATACAAATGTATTACCTCAGAGCTTCTTCTATGAATCGGGAGTTGGGAACCAAGTGAATTAAGTCCTTGTGTGGCATCTCCCTGAGGTAAAATCAAGGTACCAACCCAGGTCCTTGGGTTGCTGGCAGTTCAGTTCCCTGAAGTCATAAGGTGGAGTCGTCATTGGCCACTGTCAACTGGTTTACTCTTAGATGATCTTTCCACTCAGGTCCTCATCACAGCTCCCAACCTTGTGTTACTGGGGATATTCTCAGGAATATGTTTCTCCAGAGCCATTAAGAGAGTCTTTAGAGGGTTCTCTCATCAAGACAGGTATGCCTAGCATAATCTACATTTTCATTCATTCAAAGTCAATTGATTAGAGACTTTAATTACATAAAAGTTCATTGACCTTTACTAGATTGCATAACCTGATTGTGAGAGGGATACCCTGTGATAGTCATAGATTCTGCTTCCATTCAAGAAGAGCTTACACAAGGCATACACCAAGGGACACCTCTTAGACCCAACACAGAATTTGCCTATACATTTAGCATACAATGTACAATAAAGATATATATAGATAGATAGACAGATAGATAGATAGATAGATATAGATAGATAGATATATAGATATGTATGTATGTAACTTTGTATTTTTGTCAATGTATCATTTAGAATAAACTCATAGTAGAAAAATTATACAAGTATATTTTTGCTATATGTTAGCAAAGTTTCCTCCACAGAGGCCGGGCAGTTTTGTGCTCTCAGTAACAATATAAAAAGGGATTTATTTTCCAACAGATTCAGAGTTTGGACGAGTCAGATTTTGAAGGAGTCACTCTTAATAATAAACAGGATCTTTTTTTTCTTATTATTAGAGTAAAGTATGTTTCCATTTGAAAATTCTGAAGGGTTATTTTGACTCTATCAGAGGAATGGTGGCATTAGCTCTTGTGTCTCAACAAAGTTCTGTGCTGTGGTCAGCAATGGTGAAGCTGAGGTGACCAAGACAACAGTATTCTTCCCCAAGGCTGGATCTACATTGTCATCTTGGCAATGGTCCTGATGGCCTTATCTGCCTTTATGCCTGCTTGCACCAATAGGCTTCTTTCTTATCCTTCCTGGAAACTCCAGAAGAAATTTCATATCCTTTCAATAAAATCCTTTTTATGTTATCGACCCAGACTGATATATCTTCATTTTTCTCTTGTCGAAGTTAATGATGACTTCCTGAAATATTTTTATATGAATCAAAAGTATTTCAATGAAATGTAAATTAGTTTGATGGCTACTCAGAAATGAGAAGTCTCAAGTATTTTGGCAAGAACTTTAAATTACAGTGATCTTGACATAACACACTGTCAGCTTTAATGTCCAATTTACTTCTACTTCTTGTTTCTAATAAGTACTTAATCATGAAGATCTGCATTATTATAACCTTGACAACCTCACTGTTTCCTTCATCTTCATGTATAATTCTGGCTCACTTAATAATACTTTCACATCCCCTGGAAACTCAAAGTTTTTCCTCAGTATTTCTGCTAATTTTTTAGCTACTCTATCTGCTTGGCCTCCCTCTACCTCCAAGCTCTTAGGCCCTTGTGCTTTCTCCATCCCTCCCTATTTTAACCCCTTGCCCAGGTTAACATATGCCAAGGTTTTATAGCACTGATAGATTCAACTGACTCTTTTGCCATATTTCCATATCGGAGCAGGAGAGGAGAATGTCACATCAAGTGATGCTTTGTTGTGCTGTGTTTAATTTGTTTTATTTGTAGGAGGGAGGACATTTGGGTTGTTTGGCTTTCTTTGGCTTGGTATTCAGGATTAAATCCCAGCTAAGTGTGTCCCCAACCACAAAACTGCACCCTTAGCTTATGCAATGTCCTTGAGGGTAAGGCAAGGATCTACCATTCTGTTGACTCTCATTTTTCTTTTTTCTATTAAATAAAGAGGTCATGGTCATTATCTGAAGCTTTGGGACCCATTGATCCCCACAGACCTACTGCCTCCTTTTTAATCCAATAATAAGCTGTTCTGCTTTATTTCTCTGTGCATTTCTGTGTGCTCATGGGCCCACTACCTTGAAAGGAATTAGAATAATAAAGGCAGTTGCAAGAAAAAAAAGCTACCTACATTTGGGTAAAACTGAGCAGTAAAAAATCCAACTTGTTTATACATTTATCAAAATATGATTCTTAACAAAGGCAATTCTAGAAGAAATTTTTGTGCAGTTTTTAATGCCACTGCATTTTCCCTGTGGTAATCATAATCAAAACTACCTTCACTCAGTTTTTAGAGCACATCTGTGTCAAGCACCACCAGGACTCTCTAAGACTTTGAACAGACTGTGAATCAACCCTTATTCAGTCTCCACATCAGTCAGGATGTCTTTAGCAAAACCTTACTCATAGCTACTATTTTTGTTAACGAAAAGGAATTATGAATCCAGACCTCTGTTTCAAGATTCAAGAGTTCGGTAACTATAAATAACTTGGCCATGGTGCCAGGAATTGACATATCATTGGCTTTCCTATTTCCAGGGCATCAGAAAATTTAAGTATTCTGCCACTTCCAGCATCAATTTGGTCAAAAAGCCAGTCATCCTCTGGTGAGACTCTGTCCTGCATGTCTGTTCTGAGGAGCAGTAGGTGGTTATCTCCATCCTACTTACCTCAAAGCAAAGTGCATGCCCTACCTCATAGAAGACTCAATGGGCACAGATGTGAGCCCTCTGAGGCCTCAGAGCTATCTCTTCTGTTGCAAACTAAGAGCCAATGAAGATTATTACTTTAAGATGGGTGCCAATGAAAATAAGCATGTTACTATTAAGATGGTCATTTTAGCAACTGAGACAAAAGATGAATCACACATCACTGAAGTAAAAGCAATGAATTAAGAAGGCAATCCCATCAAAGTCACACTGGCAACGTTGAAAATGCCTGTATAACTAACAGTTTCCCTTTGGGGGCATTGAAATGACACCACCTGCGGTCTTGGGTTTGAAGTGTGGTTTGGGGACTGGGCACATTAGTGGACAATACCAAATGGCTACAGAAGAAGCTGCAGAGTCAGAAAAAGATGAGGAAGATATAAGACTCTCATGTGATCTGGCCTGGAAGTAGTAACAAGGTTCCAAAGAAAAAAGTAAAGCTTGATGAAGACGGTGATTATAATGATGAAAATGCTGTTGATGATGATGATGGTAAAAATGAGAAGGCTATGGAAGGAAAAGCTTCAGTGAAGAAATCTGTCTGAGACACCACAAGCAAAATGGACTAAAAAGAAGGAAAAGAAAATGAAACTGGAATGGAAAAATATTTAAAACTATCAACACCAAGATAAAAAGGTAAATTTTTAAAAATGCTTTAAAGTACAGGAAAAAAAAAAACTCCTAAAACACCAAAAGAACAGAGTTGTATAGAAAACATTAGGGCAAAAATACAATCAAGTATGGAAAAGGGTAGTTCAGGTAGTTCTCTTCCTGAAGTGGAAGCCAAGTTCATTATGTGAGGAACTGCCTCCAGATGACTGACAACCAGGAAACTATTCAAGAGAAAACAGTTTAAACAGTTTCAAATAGTCCATCTTACTTCTGTGGCAGCTGATACCTGGTGGTCCTTTTTATAATGCAAAGTGAGAACTTTCCCTGCTGTGCTTGATAAATGCTGTCCAGTCCATTGCCAAGAGTGTGCTGTCTAAGGAGAGAAGCCCTAGTCCCTACTTCACAGGACCTGTCAGATCTACATGACCCCAACAGGATGGCATTCCCCTACATATGGAATTGGGGTGGGGGATGGGAGGGGAGGGTGTTTAGAGTGCATGTGAGAGGGCAGAGAGGGTAAAAGGAAGGGAAGGAGGGAGGGAGGGCTGGGGGGAGGGAGGGAGGGGGAACTGGGATCGACATGTAAAATAATAAATTAAATTAAAAAAATGTTTTGACTCCAAAATTTAGGTTGAAGGACAAGTTACTGGGGAAAAGGATTTCTGTTTTTGTTTCCACAGAAAATGAAATGTGGTTTGATCACGCCAGACCGCCTGAAACAGAGTACAAGCTGACCCTACATTCAAAACAGCTGGACAAAACAGCCCTACAGACTACAGCTAGGATATCTGAATCTTCTTCGAATCCCCCAAGACAGCACCCCTTACCAGCAGGAAGTAGTTTGGAAAGAACGACACCCAAATATTGTGTATAAATGTTTGTTTTCATTTAATTGGACTTTGTTATATAAAATTAAATAAAATAAAAAATAAAAAAAATTAAATGTTAAAGTAAAAATTCATAATTAAATGCCTAAGATGAAATATAAAGTCAAATATTTTAAAGTAAAGTAAATCCTTGAAAAATAAAAAATGTAAATTAAAAAAAAAAAAAAGAGTGTTGTCTAAAGTGCCTGTTGAGTTTTCAAGCATGGAACTCCACAATTTACTTGGTTTTAAGGATACATGACCTGTTACTACAGGACAGAGTAACAGTGGTGGTCACTTGTGGAAATGATGGGAAAATGAAACCATATATATAAACTCTGAGTTTTAACAAAGAAAAAAACTGACCATGTCCTAGTCCCCATAACTTCAGTCCATAAACTTACCTAAGCAGGTGTTCAAACCTGTCAAGTGAATTAAGCCACTAGTGAGTTATTTGTGTGCCAAACGTACTGTAAAGGTAGCGCTTCTCTTTCTCTCAAAACAGAGAAAGCACTTCTGTGGTGTGCAACTATTAGTTACAAGATCTGCCCTTGACAGAGCTGGTTATCTACAGAACAGAGGACCACTTTGTATCTGGCCCCCATTTCCCAACAAAACTCCTTTAAAAGATGCCACTGTTTGGAACTTAAGAATTTTCAAAACACTAAGCACAACTTCTGCTAAGATTTTTGACAAGCTTTTTTATGCCAGCACATGCCTGAGCCAAAAACAGTGAGTCGTTTTGACATGTCATGAACAGCAGAGTCAAGTGTGATGCCAAGCATGGCAGGGGCTACATCTACACCACAATCAAATGTCTTCCTAGGCTAAGTTTTACTTGGCTAAGAAATAATGCATCATTTTGAAGCTTTTAACAATGTTTTTATTCTCCAAAAGAGGTTCTGAAATAGTACTTTATTTTTGATGGTGTCAGCACACATAGGCAAAAAATAGAAGCTGTCTGTGCTGGGAAGTGCCACTCATAATGCAGAGATGAGTGTGGCAGCTCCAGGACCAGTGGTGACAAGTGGGGGAACTGTCAAAAGTCATTCAGAAGAGCACATCGTTTAGAAGAGACACTGTTTCAATTATCTCCCCTTGCTCTAAGCTACTTCCAGTTTGACATTCTCACTGCCAAATGTTTTGTCAAGATCTCTCTGGGACTTGGGAGATAGCTCAGAAAGTAGAGGTCTTAATTTTCAAGTGCAAAGACCTAAATTCAAATCTCCCATACTTACATAAAAGCTGAGGATGGAGACACATGTCTGAAACCAAGTTCCTGGAGAATCAGAAACAGATAGAGATGAGGATCCACTGGACAGACAGCTGAAACAGTGAATTCCAGGCCCAGTGAGAGACCCTGTCTCAAAAAATAAGGTGGAGAATCATTAATGAAGATACACAGTCTCAACAACTGGCCTCCACATATATGCAAATAGACAGTGTGCTCAAGTTGGACCCAACTATCACTGTCTTGAAGTTACCCAGAAGACCCTCAGGAAATCAAGCCTATTAACATTCCCTTATCAGGCTGAGACAGTGGTTGACTTAGTAGTTAAAACAATTGCTACACAACTGTGAGGGCTGTAGTTCAGCCTTCCAGAGTCCATGTAAGTGCTGGTAGGTCAAGCCTTGAAAAATAGAGACAGAAGATCCTCAGAATATGCTGGCTGGAAAGTCTGGCCATCTCAGAAAGCTCTGTGTTTGAGTGAGAAATCTTGCCTCAGTGAGTTAGATGGAAGAGAAATTGAGAATAATTGATGATGTCAACTTCTAGACTGCACACACACACACACACACACACACACACACACACACACACACACACTGAGAGAGAGACAGAAATAAACACATCACATGCACAAGAAATATGGATATATTATACTCCCTTATGTAGAGAGAATGAAGTTCATGAGACTCATATGGTCTTCAAAAGATCCTTCCACTTGCACAATATAAGAGATAGATGACTGAGCAGGAGGACACCTTGGAGCTGTCACCCATGCATTTGTGATGTGTTAGTTCACCAAGTTGGACTTGAGCTGAGTCCTGTGTGTGGTTTGTCATTTTCTTCTGATGGTGTCTTCTCTGAAATGAACCAATATGTCTTTGTCTTCCAAGGACAAATCATATGACAAACTTGGATTTCATCCTCCACAGTCTTGCATTTCTATCAAAACTCTGGGAAGGTTGGCATACCTAGCTCTTCCCGAGGAAGTTGGGTACCTCCATCTGCTCTGCTCCTTCTTTTCTTCTATGAGAAAGGAAGATGAACAGAGATCTTGTCTTTGGCCTAAACTATATCAGCAAATGAGGCTGCATTTCCTTAACAGCTTGCAGTCGTTTTCCTGAGCTTTGTTTCTCTCTTGTTTATTCAATATAATTATGGTCCCGGATGTTAAGAGCAAGTTCACCCACCATTTCTGGGAAGGTAAGTCTAGTGAAATACTCTGCTGACTGACCCATCCTCATTTCAAAAGACTGTTTAAGCCTCTGACCTCAATATCTCCCTGCTTCTAACTTAGTGTTCTAGAAGAGCCTTACAGAGGGGCTAATACAACCTTACATGCTAACACAGGGGCTGAATATCCACCACCATTTGGGGCTAAAAGGAGGCAAGAGGAAAATGTGATATCACCCAAAATGAAGACATTCTAGAAGCCACACTGCTGTTCTAAACATGACATGTTCTCTACAGGCACTAGATTCCTTGTTGATGCCATCGCCACCCTTCCATTGCTACCCAACCATCATTTACAGGTGCATGTCACTACTGCATCTAGAGCTAGAAGATAAAGAGCACCATCACCCTCTACACCTTCCTTGTGGTACAAGAGCACAGCCCTTTAGAAAAGGAGTCTGGAAAATGTAGTTCTCATGCTTTGCGTCTTGGTATTAGAGGGCAAGTGTGAGCCTAGGGACTTCCAAACAACAACTAGCACACCAGGAAACTATGTTCATTTAATAAACATGTATGCTATGGCTTTTGGGTTTATCTTTGCTTTTTTTTTTTTCAGCTCTCTGTCCTTGTGCCCTGATCTCAACCAACTAGAACTCCATAATAAAGGAAGAATGAGAGTGAAATTTGGATGGCAAACCTTTCCTGAGTTGTTGTTGTTGTTGTTATCATCATCATCATCATCATCATCATCATCATCATCATTATTATTATTATTATTACAGCTGATGTAGCATTTTCAACTACTTTTCTAAGCAAAGGCATTTATTACCTTTGTGTAAACACATACCATGTGGACACACATCTTAGAAAAGTACCAAAATAATTTCCTGTGGCTAAACCTAAGAGAGTAATTTGGCAGGGCTCCAGTAACTGGGAGATTTCTAAGTTACTGCTGGGTTCTTGGTTGAAGGATGCCAGAAGTGTTTGGTTTGTACCAGATAGGGCCCTAGAACTGAAAGGGAATGTAGATCCATGCCCCCATCCCTAATCTAGAAGCAATCTACAATTAATAAACACTGGACACTGGCAAATTAAAATTTAGTTTCCTCTAAGACAATGCCACTGGGGAAATAAGCTACTTTTGAATGTAAACCTCATGCCCAGCTGTAGAAGTCCAAAAAAATTAACTGGATGTCATCTTCAGCGGTCTCTTGTCTCATAATGTCATATCAGGACTTGTACCCTTTTAAAAGCTTTACTGTATTTTTTTATTTTTGTTTTATTGATGATTTTTCTTCTCTATTTTTATCCTACAGGTGCTTTGCATATACGTTATCTTACAGTTTAGTATTCTTATGGGATTCCTGAATGTGTGAGCAAGTAGGTCTCAGTTTTGTATGTCTTCTATCAGGCTTATTTCCTTCTGATTGTTTTGTCCTATTCCAATGTTTTTGTTTTGTGTTAGCATATTTTATTTTATTATTGTCCTTCAGAACACTATTTGCTTCCTAATGAGAGACAGAAAGGAAGTCAATCCAGATGTCCAGATGAGAGGGGAAGTAGAGAGGAACTGTGAGGAATAGAGGGAGGAAAAAGCATAATCAGAATAGATTGTATGAAATAAACCTGTTTCCAATGAAAGGAAAAAAAATAGTGACACTGAGAGAGTTGACGTAATGCTCACTGGAAGTGGACTGGGCTGAGGTGATAGTCTACCAGGGGTGACTAATAGATGTCCTCTTCTAAAAGGATGTAAGAGAAAGTAAAACAGAAGTAGCCAAAGAAATTTTAAGAATAGGATGCCCAACATTCTACATCACTGAAATGGGACAATGAGCCAACTTCTCCATCCATACACAGCCAGTGGGATTTTAAAACAAAACAACAGGATTTCAGAGAGGAGTTAGATTAGAATCCACAGATTGGCATAAAGAACAATCAAGTTGAAAATTACGCTGTGAGGACACTCAAAAAAGAGTGTGTCAAAGGAGACATAGACTGCTAGGGATAAACCCTGGGTTTCCCTGGAGTGGAGCAGAACATCGCCCTAACCCTCCCAGGGCTCAGGACTGTGGGCACTGCTATTCTGACACTATGAGCATTGCTGCACAAATCTGACTCACAGAGTGTTCAGTGCAGCAAGAGTGTTTGGGTCCTATTGGTGGTCTGGGCCTCCCTCTGCTGGCCTTTGTTGTTCCATTACATTATATCCATGGGTCTATCATCTATCTTCAGACCACAGTCAGGACAAGGAACCCAGAACTTTGGGGCAACTATTTAGTAAAGAAAAAAAAAACAGCTTTTGAAATTGGGAGAATGGGGGGAGGAGACAGGGAGGAAAAAGAGAAGAGGAGAAGAGGAAGGGAGAGGAGGGCATGAGGGACCAGGAACATTAAGTCAGGGAAAGAATAGAGGAGAGCAAGGAAAAAGATAGCATAATAGAGGGAGCCATTATAGGTTTTAAAAGAAATCTGGTATTAGGGAAATGTCCAGAGACCTACAAGGATGACCCCCACAAACAATCTGAGCAATAGTAAAGAGGCTACCTTAAATGCCCTTCCCCAATAATAACATTGATGACTACCTTATATGCCATCCTAGAGCCTTCATCTAGTAGCTGATGGAAGCAGATGCAGAGACCCACAGATAAACACTGAACCGAACTCCTAAAATCCAGTTGCAGAGAGGAAAGAGTTATAAGCAAAGGGGTCAAGACCAGGCTGGAAAAACCCATAGAAACTGCTGACCTGAACAAGGGGGAGCTCATGGAACCCAGTCTGATAGCTGGGGAACCAGCATAGGATCGACCCAGACTCTCTGAATGTCAGTTAGGAGGACTGCCCAGTCTATGGGGCCTCTGGTAGTGGATCATTATTTATCCCTAGTATATGACTGGACTTTGGTAGCCCATCCACATAGAGGGATACTCTCTCAGCCTAGATACATGGGGGAGGGCCTGGGCCCTGCTCCAAATGATATGACAGACTTTGAAGATTCCCCATAGAAGGCCTCACCCTCCCTGGGGAGCAGAAAGGGGATGGAATGGGTAGGAGGGTAGGGTGAGGGAACTGGGATTGACATGTAAAAAAGCTTGTTTCAAATTTAAATTAAAAAATTATGGGGTTTATGTCAATCTATGTAATTTGATGTAGATCCAACACTCTAAATAGTCCCTATTCACTCAAATAGAAGGCCATGACTAATCCTGGCTACATTTGGGGCCAAAGATCAGCCTGACATTTTTTCACTGTCTTTAAACATTATTGTGTTACAAACAGGCATGAGAAACTATAGTAAATTAAGATTACAAATGCCATCCAACATGGGGAGAAAGATAACTGTGAGAACTTCGTGACTTGGGCATATGTGCTGGCTGGTTTTTATGTCAACTTGACACAGTCATTTTTGAAGATGAAACTTCAACAGAGAAAAATACCCCTACCAGATTGGCCTATTGGAAGGCCGGTGGTACAATTTCTTCACTGATGATTGATGTGGGAGAACTGAGGTCACTCCCAGGCAGGTGGTCTTGAATGGTATAAGAGAGCAGATTGAACAAGCCATGGAGAGCAAGCCAGTCAACAGCACTCCTCCATGGCTTCTGCATCAGCTCCTTACAGGCTGCTACCCTGATTTCCCTCAAAGATGATTTCTACTTGGAAGTGTAGGATGAAATAAACCCTTTCCTCTCCAGGTTGCTTTCGGTCATGGTATTCATCACAGCAACAGAAACCCTAACTAAGACAAGATAATAATCAGAGCACATGAATGAGTTTGGTAGCAGAATCACAACATTGGGACTAGAGTGATGGCTCAGCACTACAAGTACTTGCTGTTCTTGGAAGGATGCAAGCCAAGTTCTTTTCCCTTATTGGTGGCTCATGGCTACCCATAACTCTAACTCCAAAGAACTCTATGCCTTTCTCTGATCTCGAAGGGCACCTATATGCAGCACACACACACACACACACACACACACACACACACACACACACACACTAAATATTTTAAAGAACAAGAAAAAAAAAGAACCTCAAGGATACCGGGATACATAGTGAATCCCAGTCCAACCAGAGCTACACAGTAAGGCACATTAACAAAAATATGAGGTCGGGTTAGAACAGATATTAGATACTGATTCCTCATCTTGTTCTGAGACAGTTTCCTATTAGCTCTAGGTGTAGAGTCAGAGGCATTTATTAAATTAAAGACATGAGTGCTGGGTGATAATTAAGTCAAATAAAGTGCTTGCCACGGGAGCATGAGGGTCTGATATCAATTCCCAGAGCCCCACAGAAAAGCTGCCATATACTTCTAGTCCCAGCACAGAGGAGGATTGCCATGTGGCATTAGTTCTGGGAGGATATAAACAAATATCTATCCATCCCAGATAAGGAACTGACAACAGACCAAAGTACAGATTCACCAAAGTCCAACTTGACAAACCGGTGAGTTCTATTGGGATGACACACAGGAATGCAGATGAGGAGTTACTTATGGGAACAGAATTGACTCAAAGACAGCTCCATCATCAAAAGTCTACGCCAGCATAGGTGACAGCCCACAAAAGCTGGAAAACAGGAGAACATTGCACAGCTGATGAACCAGCTTGCCTCCATCTTAGGCTTGACAGCCATCTTATAGTAAAAACAAACTAGATTTATTTCTACTTGTAATTAAATATGTTTCTCAAGGATTGAGCTGGCCTAGTCTGTAGCCTTAACTATAAATGGTTTTGTACTGCCTATTCCAGCAATGGCAATCTTGTCTTTGTTTCAAAAAGTTGTTATAACCATCATGCAATCCTAGCTTTATTTCGAAAGGTTGCTAGGACTCCTGTTTCTATGGCTACCTTGTTACTACCACCTTGAGACCATATCTTTCTTTTAGTAGGTCATCTTGACTAATTTGTTATGCTTATGTTCAGTTCCTATAACCCCTATTTAAAAGCCCCCTACCCCGAGCTATCAAAACCTTGTCTTCCTCATGTCCAATGCAGATTGATACTTAAGAGGGAGACTGCCCGTATACATGAACAAAGAAAAAAGAAAGAGCTTGCTTTGATTATTTGCTTGCTTCAATTAATTTAGCCATAATAATTTGGGTTGGTGTCAGGACCAGGGACAAAGAAAAAACACCTTGCTGTGACATCACACACACACACACACACACACTGACACACACCCCAGCCAGAGACCAAGGCCAAAAGAAAAGCTCTCTGCCCCTGGTTTGTGACTCAGTGTTAATGGCCAAAACACAACCAGCCATGCTTTACTTTTTCACTAGCTCACAGACATGCTCCAAGAACCCTATAAAAGACCTCCCTTTCGCCTGGCCCTCTGCTGTCTCTCACCCCATTCAGAAGCAGCCATCATCTATGTTTCTCCCCAATAAATCTCCGGTGTGAAGTTTGTTGTATGGAGTGAATTTGTGGTATTCCTCAGCTCCCTATTGCCAAGAAACTACTGGAAAAGGCCTTCTGGTCGGTGATCTTTCTCTTCACATCTTTGGGATTAATACAACCTACAGACAACTAGACAGGTTAGAGAGTGTCTTTTCCTGGTGACTCAGCCTAGCTTAGCCTCTTCTAGGTAGCTTGGTTTAGAGTGTCTCTCAGAGGGGCTTACAATTTATGTTATCTGGGGAGGGATATGCCTTGTCGATCTTGTCAGTTTCAGGGACTCCCTGAAGCTTTGAGATGTTTACTTCCCAAGCCCCAGAGGCTTGTGCAGGTTGGAATGTTTCTCCTCCTCTTAGAGCATCCTGTTGCCCACACACACACCGGTGCACTGGGACCCCTCAGCACTCTGTGTCTTAACAAGCTTCCAGCCAGTACTGAAGGTTTTAATCTCAGAGGAAACTGCAATACAGCAGGGGAACAGAGACAACAGATCCCTGGGCTTGCACAGAGGTGCTGGAGAGAAGCCAGGACCTACAATATGTTGGACAAGTGTTCTACTGCTGTACTGAACTCCCAGTCACTACCACCC
This sequence comes from Phodopus roborovskii, assembly GCF_943737965.1. Taxonomy (NCBI): domain Eukaryota; kingdom Metazoa; phylum Chordata; class Mammalia; order Rodentia; family Cricetidae; genus Phodopus; species Phodopus roborovskii. The sequence goes on along the minus strand of NW_026126540.1, from coordinate 5,224,941 downwards.
CCCACCGCCCCCTAACACACACACACACACACACACACACACACACACACACACACACACTTCTTTTAGCATCTTTCAAGCACCATGCTAAGTACTAAAGAAGTGAAAAATAATGCAAATTAAAAATTAAATTTCCAGCCAGAAGTGGTGATGTATGCTCTTAATCTAAGAGTTCAGGGGGCAGAAAGAGGGATCTCTTTGAGTTCAAAGCCAGCCTGATCTACATATCAAGTTTTAGGATAGCCACAGCTACATAGTGAGAAACAAAAGAAAAAAAAAGTTAAAATTAAGTTCCAAATCAAAAGCACACAACACTATTGATTTTTAAGAATCTTCTTTCTCCACTTATAAAATACTAATTTTTTAAATTTTTTATTTAAATTTAAAACAACCTTATTTTTACTTGGCAATCCCAGTTCTCTCTACCTCCCATCCTCCCATTTCCCCCATCTCACCCCTCCATCCACTCCCTGGGAGGGTGAGGCCTCCTTGGAGAATCATAAAAGTCTGTCACATCATTTGGGGCAGGACCTAGGCCCTCCCCCATATATCTAGGCTGAGAAAGTATTCCTCCATAGGGAATGGGTTCCCAAAACCTGTTCTATGATGGCTTTTAAGGTAGTCATCAATCTCATTATTGGGGAAGGACATTTAAAACAGCCTCTCCACTATTGCTTAGATTCTTAGTTGGTGTCATCCATGTGGATACCTTGGAGATTTCCCTAGTGCCAGGTTTCTCGTTAAGACCATAATGGTTCCCTCTATCATGGTATCTCTTTCCTTGCTCTCCTCTGTTCTTCTCCCAACTTGACCTTCCTGATCCCTCATGTTTTCCTCCCCCCTTCCCTTCTCCCCTCCGTTATTGGTGCACACATTTAATCCCAGCACTGGGGAGGCAGAGGCAGGTGGATCTGTGTGAGTTCATGGCCAGCCTAGTCTGTAGAGTGAGTTTCAGGACAGGCTCCAAAGCAAAATACTAAGTTTTTATTTATGTATTTATTTTATTTTTTACGTATATATACTTGAACAGTGTGTCTTTGCTTTGCATGCAATGCCCACAGAGGTCAGCAGAGGGCATCAGATCCCATGTTAATCAGAGTTGCAGACTCTGATTAACAGATCCCATGTTAATCAGTGTTTGAGGTCAGGGGAGTCCTCTGGAAGAGCAACAGGCTCCTTTAACTGCTGAGCCATCTCTCCACAACCCCTTTTAGCAGCTCTCTTCAGAGGATATCCCACGGCTCTAATATCTCCAACATTTTGGGGTCTCCAAGGCAATCCAGATGTCCCCCTTCACAGCTTCACACAATGACCTCTCTAGGCCTCCATGCAGGGACACCCCTGCCACATACTTGGCTTCAATAGCTTCCCTTAGTTGTGGAGAGAGGGTTAACCCCTTTTTCTGTATCCTTAATGCTAAAGTCAGAACCATGCAGCTAAAGTTGCCAAGTTTTGCTGCTTGGTGGGGCTGGAACATGACCCCCTTCCCCCCATTCAAACACATTTTCATCAGCTTTCTGTTTTCAGACTCAAAGTCACAAGGTCCATATTTCTCCAAACAAAAGCATGGTCAGTCCTATCATGACAATACCCCAGTCCTTGGTACCAACTTCTGTCTTCATTAAGGTTTCTATTACTGTGAAGAGACACCATGACCACGGCAACTCTTATAAAAGAAAACATTTAATTGGGGCTGGCTTACAGTTCAGAGGTTTAGTCCATTATCATCGTGGGGAAAAGCATGATAGCATGCAGGCAGACATGGCACTGGAAAAGGAGCCAGGATCATCTAAATTTTACATCTAGATCACCAGGCAGCAAGAAGAGAGAATGACAATGGGTCTGGCTTGAGCTTCTGAAACTTCAAAACCTACCCTTACTAACACATTTCCTCCAACAAGGCCACACCTCCTCGTAGTGCCACTCCCTATGGATCTATGGAGGCCATATTTTATTCAAACCATCACACGTGTACATCATTTCACAACAGCCCTGTGCAGTTCATGACAACAGCCCTGTGCAGAGTCTATACAACAGACTTGTACAGTGTCTACACAACAGCCTGTGTAACTCATCACAAAGACCCTGTGCCGTAGCTACACAACAAGCCCATAGCCTTGTTAGAAATGAGTGTCTTCTGGTTTATGTCATAAGACTCCAAATGACACCTTGCTTATAGTAGTTAACATTTTTAAATGTCTGGTTCTTCAGTCTCAATAATGAATGAGTTCTACACTTGAAGACTGATACTACTTTCACTCCATCTACATGACTGTGGAAAATGGTAGCTATTACAGCAGGCTTCATTCAAATTCTGGTTAAATCCAGCCATCTGTGCCTTGATTGTTTTCAGAGATCTTTAAGGGAGTCTGGGAGAAAAGAGAGGGTGTGTTCAAAACATTCTATCACTCTGCAGTACCAAAGATGGAAACCAGGTGGTAGGTTCTGGGCAGCTCCTCGGAGAACTTAAATTAGTGAGTTACAAATCACACACCTGGAAAAAAAAATGGCACACTAAATGCTATTGTAATGGTGGTTTAAAGAATCTCTCTCTCTCTTTCTGTCTCTCTCTCTGGAGATTGCTTTTAATGGCTTCATGTGTTTATTCACATGTACTTTTATAAACAGAAATAAAGAAAAAACAGTGCTCCCAAGTCATGTTTTCAAAGCAAAAACACAAACTGTCAAAACATATGAAAGATTATGAGTAAATACAAGACCATAACAGAATGTGTTAACATGCAACAAATTTGCTAGACTTTATGTAAATTGACAAATTTTTATGAAAATAATCTTTTCCATACTCACTCCCCACTTACTAAGGAAAATTAGCCAATGAATTACAACATTAAATTAGAGAGGTTAGAAGGGATGAAAGCAAATGAAATTTCATTTAATATTAAAATAGCAATGATGGGGACAGCAAGATAATTCGACAGGCTGACATCGAGCCTGAGTACCTAAGTTCAATTCTTCATCTACTTAATAGAAGAAAACTGACTCCTAATAGTTGTCTTTTGACTTGAAAATCAACATGGTTGTATGAAAGTGCATACACACACACCCACACACACACACAAAATAAGTGAATGTAATAAAGTTTTAAAATAACAGTATTTTGCATTTAAATTAAATCTTACCTTAAAATATAGTATATGTCTAAACCTTCTTCCTCCAAGGCTTGAGGAACATGATAGAAGAAGTTATGGTATGGCAATTTGAAAGAAAATAGCCCCCAAAAGGGGTGGCACTATTAGAATGTGGCTTTGCTGAAGACGGTATGGCCTTGTTGGAAGAAGTATGTCATTGTGGGGGTGGGCTTTGAGGTCTCTCTTGCTCAAGCTTCCCTCAGTGTGACTGTCAGTTGACTTCCTGTTGCCTGCAAAATGTTGCACTCTCAGCTCCAGCACCACATCTGCCTGCATGCCACCATGCTCCCTGTCATGATGACAATGGACTGAACCTCGGAAACTATAAGTGAGCCTCCCCGATTAAATATTTTCTTTATAAGATTTGCTGTGTTCATCGTGTCTCTTCATGGCAAAGAAAACCCAAACTAAGACACATGGTAAGATTGTAATGCCAGAGGTAAGGGAGGACGTCTGCAAAACAATGTCTTCTAAACAGAGCAGGGCTACTGCACTCATGAGTTCATGGAAGCTATGGTTGCCTGCATAAGTCCTGCTCAAGGTGAAGCCACTCAGCATTCCTACACAGGTGAGGACAGAGCTTAGGAGTCCTTACTTCTACTTGAGAAGCTTTATAGGCAATTGGCAGTTGATGGTTGCTGGGGGAAGTACAGTCCATTTTCTAAAGGAGTGTGGCCTATGCTGGACTGTACTCCAGGAGATAGGTTTGCATCCATGCATGTAGCACTAATTTTGGACTCAGTGGGTCACTAAAGAAACAAGACATAAATTTGGAAAGGGATGTGAGGGGGGAGGAATCCAGGAAAGGTTGAATGATATGGTCAACATACAGTATATACTTGTATGAAATTCTCAAAGAATGATCTTTAAAATCTCTATAGATCATATGAGAAAGTTAGAAGAAAAGCAAGTTGACTCTTACATTATCAAAGGGGCAAGATGAGCCCAGAGGGAAAAAGAACCCAGCTCCACAAAGCACCCACTATGTAGTATACCTCCCATGTCACTTTCTTAAGGTCAAATGTCACACACAAATTCGATTGCACTGCAAACTTTAGCTTATAAAGATCACATGGGAAACTTTAAATTTTATTCTGACTACTCTTATAAGAATCTTAGAAATCACGGTGGAATTCTTAGCAATCCAAAGTTTCTTGAATTAAAAAAGAAAGTATTTGATACCTAGAATATCTCTCTTTATCTGATAAACTGACTTCTGGTTATAAAAAACAACTGGTGTTACTGAGGCTATCCCAGAGTAAATTTTCTATCCTTAAAATGCCAAAAGATACATACACTAAAACTTTGACATGTTCTTTAAAGTCTTAGAAAAACATCAGTTTTATGAACAAGCATGCTTCTATTATATCTTCTATTATAAGCTTAGGTTTTTACCACATATTGTACATACATACATAGACACACACACACACACACACACACACACACACACACTGCATGATATTTGTTTACACCACGTGAATATGTGTCACTGTGATTGGTTCAATAAAGAGCTAAATGGCCAATAGCTAAGCAGAAGAGGATGGGTAGGACTTCAAGCAGAGAGAAAAACTTGGAATGACTCTAGGTCCATGGGAGATGCCAGCAAGACATTGAAAAGGTCAGACATATGTGGTACAGAGGAGAGGTAATCAAACCATGTGACCCAGAAGATAAATAATAGAAACAGGCGAATTTAAGTTATTAGAACTAGTTGGGAAAATTACCTAGGCTAAGGCCTGGTTTTCAAGTCTCTGTGTTGTTATTTGTGAGCTGGTAAACAAAAAAAAAAAAAATCTGACTACACACACACACACACACACACACACACACACACACACATTTTTAAAATACCACAATGAAGAGCCAGACTAAACCTAAAAAGCACATGATGGAAGGAACTGAGATTCTAACTAAACACATAGGAAACCCACTTAATGAAATTAAAGCAGAGAATTTTATGAACCTAGGGAAAGATATGGATATACAAACATTGGGGGCATTTAAAAAGCATAACAGATGCAACCAAAAGAGAATCAATCCATGTTACATTACAATTAAAAGGCTAAGACTACAGAACAACAACAAAAACAATGTCAAAAGATGCGAGAGAGAAAATGCCAACTCACAAAGCCAAATTCATAAAAATAGCATTAAACCTCTCAGGAGAAACCCTCAATGCCAGAAAAGTATAGAATGATATTACCCAAGCTGTTAAAACTAATAACTTCCAACCAATTTTGTTACATCCAGTGATCTTTCAAAACTGATGGAAAATTCCAGGACAAGCTCAAACTTAAAGAAACTCATAACATTAAATGAATATTTCAGAGGATACTTAAAGGAATTATATGTAATGAATATATATTTAAAACTATATAATGTACCTTATATAGTTATAAATATATATGTTTATATATAGTTTTTTACATATATACATATAAAGAAATAAAATCACTTATAAACATGGTAGCTGAGGAAAAAGTAAATTCTATTAGAGGAATAGATAAATGAACACTAGGAAAGAATCAAAACGTGTACGATGCAGTAACCCACAAGCTCCTAACAAGCTTTAGCCCCATGGTTCTGGCTTTTGAGTTAAGGATAGAAGAAAGGAGTTATGGAATAAATCCTATCATTTACAAAGACAAACAGAAAGGCTAAGAGTAAAAGGAAGGAAACCAAACACTATGCAAGGGGTAGCCAATTAAAAAACAGAAGTAGCCATTTACATATCAGACAAGTCAAGTCAAAATCAATAAGACAACACAAAGAAGGTCACTGGATATTAGTAAAAAGAAACATACATCAAGCAGATATAATGAGAGAAAGTATTTATCCACCAAACAGTAGTGCATCTAATTTCATAAAACAAACGATGCTGCACAAAAAATAGTTAGATAAATCTAGGCAAGATAATAGTCCTACTGACTTTAATACACCACTCTCATCAGCAAATAGATCACACATAAAAAAATAAACTTCTGAGTTAAACTAACCTATAGATCAAAAGGACTGACTTAACAGATATCTACAAATTATCCCTCTGACATTTGAAACACACAATTTTTCAACAGCCCATGGAGATTTCTCTGAAATAAATTACAGTTTACATCAGAAAACAATTGTTAACTGACCCAGGCCAGAGATCTGGACAGGGTCCCAAGGTAGAGGACCAGGAATAAAAGGGAAATAAAGAGGTAAAAAAAGAAAAGAGTCAACGAATGTGAGGGCCGATGACCCAGGCCAGCAAGTTTATTAACAGCACAGCTCTTTTTATGCTTTTTCCACAGGGGAGCAGAAAAAAGTCAGCAAGAAGCATTAGACAGCAGAATTATAGGGAGTTCAGACATCTCAAGTTCTGCCTTCAGCAAGGTACATCCTGGAATGCCAAAAAAAAAAAAAAAAAAAAAAATTCACATCTCTGAGCTTGGATATTTGATCACTTACATATGAGAGAATATCAAGTGCCATTTCCTAGACTACAGACCCCAGAAGCCCTGGTCCATAACAGGTTTTGCCTGGCATGATCCTGGCTAAGTGAGAGGCAAAATGCCCATATTCTATAACCAGAACTTGCGAGGTTTCAATCCAGTCAAGCCCCAATAGTCAGCAAATGAAAAAGTAAAAACGATTTCTCCCATATCATCAGATCATAATGAAGTAAAACTAGAAGTCAATTGAAAAAGAAACTATATAAACACATGGATACTGGATGAGGATGATATACTCTTGAATTCCCTTGTAAGGAGTAGTTTTTCCTCCCACCGCTGGTCTTGTCCCGCCACCGCCACGCCAGCCCTAAATAACGCACAGAGACTCTGTGTTAGATATAATGCTGTTGGCCAGGTACTTGTTTCTTATCCACTAGCTCTGTCTTAAGTATTAACCCATTTCTACTAATCTATGTATTTCCACGTGGTCTCATCTTACCGGACAGAGAGCCCACTGACGTTCTGCTCTCTCCATCTTCCATCTTGACTCCTCCTTACTACTTCCTCAAATCCTCCTTGTCTCCTAGTCCCACCTATCTTGCTTTCCTATTGGCCAACAGTGCTTTATTCATTAACCAGTATGAGAAATATATTTACAGAATGACATATCCTATTATTCCCTGTATGACATTAAATAAATGAAGAAAATTTTAAATTACTAGATTCAACTAATAAAATGAAATCAATTTAAAACTTACCAGGACCTCTACATTATAGCAAAGGCAGTCCTAAAAGGGGAATAATGCTAACATTAAAAAAAAACTGAGACTTTGTGAAAGCAAAAGGCTTCTGCATAATAGAAGGAAGAGTTAAGTAAAGAAATAGCCTCAAAAATTGGAGAAATTCTTTGCTACCTATACATCTGACAAGAGATTAATATCTAGAATATACAAAGAACTGAAAAACCTAAGTCATAAAAAAATCAACTGCAAATGAAGTGATGAAATGAACTAGTGATTTTCAAAATATTAAGTGCATGTAACCAACAATTTTTTTTAAGTGTTCAGCTTCACTGTTCATCAGAGAAATGTAAATAAAAACCCATTGGGATTCCATGTCACCCATTAAGAATACTGGTGAAACAGAAAATGAAAAGATGTGGATTCCTTCCAGACTAGTGTGGTTTGATCAAGCCAGACCACCTGAAACAGAGTACCAGGTGATCCTACATTCAAAACAGCTGGACAAAGCAGCCTGACAGACTACAGCCAGGATTTCTGAATCTTCTTCGAATCCCCCATGACAGCACCCCTTACCAGCAGGAAGTAGTTTGGAAAGAACAACGCCCAAATTCCCAAATATTCTCTATAAATGTTTGTTTTCATTTAAATGGACTTGGTTATATAAAATAATAAAAAAGAAAGAAAGAAAAGAAAAGAAAAAAAAGAAAAGAATACTGGTGAAATTGTTGAACAAAGGGAATCCTTATAGACTGCTTATCTGGATGTAAACTAGTCAAGCCAATGTGGAAATTAAAACATTACAAATAGATCTACTTTATGGTTCAGCTCTACCAGTCCTGAGTATTTTCCCAAACAGCAAGTTCAACCTATAAGAGAAATACTTGCACATCAATTTTTATTGAAGCACACTATTCACTATGGCTAAGTTATGGAACTACCATAGACATCCAGCCACATAGGATGGATAAAGAAACAGTGATAACATATACACAATGAATGAAGTTATATTGTTTGTGAGAAAATGCATGAAACTGAAGATAATCATATTATGCAAATTAAGCCAGTCTAAGGATGACAAATACCATATTTTCTCTCATATGTGGTTCCTCAATTGTACATGGATACATGAAATCATGTATGTATACATGCCTTGAAAGTAGAAGCACAGCTGTTTAGGAGAACAAAGAAGACAAACAGGAGGAAAGGAAGAAAGGGGAGATATGGAGGTGAATGTGATCAATAAACAATATGCATATATGCATAAAAATGTCCTTACATTTACTCTGGTGGCTTGAAATAAAATGGTCCCCAAAAGGAATGGCACTGTCAGAAGTTGTTGGAGTAGGTGTGGCCTTATTAGAAGAAATGTGTCACTGTGGGGGTAGGCATGGAGGACTTTTATGCTCAAGCTACTCCCAATGAGACAGATCACTTCCTGTTGCCTGCAAGTCAAGATATAGGATTTTCAGCTACTTCTCCAGCACTCATGTTTGCCTGCACATTCCATGCCCCACCATGATGATAACAAACTAAACCTCTGAAAATGTAAGGAAAATGTTTTTCCTTTATAAGGAGTGTCATGGTCATGGTGTCTCTTCACAACAATAGAAAGCCTAACTAAAACAAATGCCATATACAATGATTATTTACAAATAAATAAATAAATAATAACAAACCAGCAGCTTTTCTAAATACCAACAGTGAACTTTCCAAAACAGAAATCAGAGAAACAATGTCAATCACAACTGCCTCAAAGGATTAATTCATTAATTATAAATGTCTAGGAATAAACCAAACCAAGGAGGGAAAAAACCTGCACGATGAAAATTGTAACATGCTGAAGATGAAAGCTAAAAAGACATGAGGGATGAAAAGGCATCCATGTTCCTGGAGCAATGATGTGAAAACAGCTACACTCCAAAAATGACCTCACAGAACACTGCAGTCCCCAATGAAATCCCAGCAACACTTGTCACAAAACTGAGAAATACATCCTAAAACTGACACCAAAGTGTGAAGTATGACGCACCATGAATAGCCAAAGCAATCCTAAGAGGAAAAACAGCTGTGTTCCAGGTTCAGGTACTAGAGCAGCTGATATCAAATTACACTTCAGAACACTAACAACAAGGCCAGCCTGGTGCTGGCATAAAAACAGACGTGTGGACCAATAAAATAGAGTACAGAATACCCATGCAAATCAATTTGTCTGCTTTCCACTAAAGGCACCAAAAACGTGTTTAAAAAAGACAGCCTCTCCAAGAAATGGTGCTGAGAAAACTGGGTATTCACACAGAGGAATGATACTAGATGCCTGTCTCTCAACCTGGAGGACGGTTGACTTGGAATGGAGCAGACTTTAATGCAACACTTAAAACTTAGAAACTTCTAGAAAAATATAGGGTACATGTTTTAATATACAAAGACTTTCTGAATAGAACTTCAAAGGCCCAGCATGGTAGTTTGGATGTAAAGTTGCCCATAAGCTCATAGGAAATGGCTTTGTTGGAGTAGGTGTGGCCTTGTTGGAGAAAGTATGTCATGGTGGGGGTGGGCTCTGAGGTCCCCTTTCACTCAAATTACCCTCAGTGTGACTCAGTTCACTTCCTGTTGCCTGCAGATGTAGAACTCTCAGCTCCTTCTCAAGCACCATGCCACCATATCCTATCATGATGATAATGGACTAAACCTCTGAAACTGTAAGCCACACCAATTAAATGCTTTCCTTTATGAGAGTTGCCGTAGACATGGTGTCTCTTCACAGCAATAGAGATCCTGACTATGATACCAAGGAAATAATAGTATTTGAAAATGATATTGTGTGGCCTGAAAAGGCATAGAAAAGGAAATAAATGTCAGAGTAAAAAGAAGCCTACACAATGGGGGGGAGGGAGTATCATGCCCAAATAGTCACCTGACAGTGCCAGTGTTCAGAAGGTACAAAGAACTCAAAAATTAAACACGAAAGAAAAAAATCTTAACTGAGTAAATACATTGGATAGCTTTATAAGGATATATAAATGATGAATAAATACATGAAAATGTTCAACATTCTTTTGCGATGTTTTTATTCAGCCTTCGAGAATTTCATACGCTTTGATCATACTCATTGTTCCCCCACAGTTACCTCTGAGTACTCCCCTACCTTCCTACCCACCTAACTTCATGTTCTCTTTTTTAAAAGATGATATTAAGTTAGAAAATGAAAAATTGGGGAGTCTAGTTTGTGTTGAGTGACTCCTCCTGAGCATGGGACCTGCCTCGCAGTGTGGTTGACACTCCATTAAGATGCATCCAGTATCTCTCCCTTTAAGGAAACTGACTTTCCCTCTCCTAGCATCTGTCAGCTTTCAGCAGCTCCCTTGGTTAGGGGGTGAGACTTTGTCCCCATGTTCCCTCCTCCAAGCTGGGACTTTGTCTGGCTTGATCTTGTGCAGGTCTTGTTCATGCCATCATGGTCTCTATGTGTTCATATGTGTGTCTGCCCTATGTGTCAGAAAGATGCTGTTTCCTTGAAGTCATCTGTCTTCCTGCCCCTCTTCCACATAGATCCCTGAGCCTTGAAGTGGGGTATGGGATATAGACACCCCATTTAGGACTGAGCATTCTAAAGTGAGATTCTTAGCACACTGGCCAATTGTGGGTTTCTGTGTTAATTTCCATCTACTGAAAAAAGAAACTTCTCTGGCGAGGACTGAGTGAGATACCAATCTACAGGTGTCACAGTAGGTCATCAGGAGTCATTTTATTTAGCAGAATAATAGTAGTAGGCTTCCCATAGGCCCCATGAAATTTCTAGCCTCAGGTCTTGGCCTTATTGACAGTGGCAGGTGTGGGTACCATCTTGTGGAGTGAGCCTTAAAGCCGATCAGAAGTTACTCCTATAACATTTATGGAGCATTTCTTAGCCATCAGGGAGGTACAAATCCAAACCACACTGAGGCTCCATCTCACTCCAGTCAAGAAATCAACCAAGACTTGTTGCTAGCAAGGATTTATGGAAGGAGGCACCCCCTAAACACTGCTAGTTGAAATTTCAGTTAGTACAGCCATTGTAGAATTCAGTACAGAGATTCATTAAAAAGTAGAGATATCATAGGATCCAGCTGTACCACGTCCAGGCCTATACCTGAAGGATCCAAGTCAGCATGCTACAGAGACACATGAACATGCATGCCTGGTACTGCAACACTAGTCACAGAAGCCAAGTTATAGCATCAGCCGAGGTGTCCTCCGTTAAAGAATAACTAATGATATGTGTGATTGGGAGCAGGGCCTCATCAGACAAAGGAGCACGTCACTGCCATGCAGAGCCAGTTCTGAGGCCATAGGGAGACTCAGGCCACCACCAGGCCTGCCAGGCCCTGGAGTAGCCACTACTGCTGCTGCTCATGCTGCTTGCCATGCTGGGGTGGGGCGGGGGTTAGGAGAGACAGCGATGTGCCCTCAGGCTGCAAACAGGATGGTCATGCCCAGGGTGCCAGTGGGGCCACTAGGGACTAACGCAGGTCCAGCCCCGGATACACTACTCAAACACACAATCACCCTAACTCTGAGCAACAGCAAGATGTCCAAAACGGTTAAGTTTCTGAGTTAAGTCTTACTGAATGATTTCTGAGATCCGTGCTGGCACTAGAGGCCATGCTGATATCTGTGCTGCCACTGGAGGCTGTATTGATGTCCATGATCCGAGCTGCTGGTGGAAACCACGTGCAAGTCCATGGTCCCTGTTGCTACTGGATGCTGTGGTCAGGGAAGCTTCTTTTGCAGTGGTATTGATGACCGCAAGAGTCATAACTGAGAATGAGAGACATTGAAGGCTTCTGGACAACCTTCCCCTACACACACACACACACACACACACACATTCTCGCGCGCGAAATAATCTAAATGTAAAACTATTGAGCAATGTTCCTAAAAATTGTGATAAAGATACTGAAGTGTAACTCCTCACAGTCAATGGCTTCTGTCGGGAGGGAGGGGGAGAGGTTATGGGAAAGGACTTAGTTTTCTTCAAGGGGCTGGCCACTGGTAATTTGACCACGCTCCAATGAGCATGGTCAAGACAAATTAGACTTGTTTTTTTCTTTTCTTTGGCAAGAAGACAGGTGCACAAGGGTGGGAGGGAGGACCTGGAAGGAATAGGAAGTGAGTATAATCAGGGTGTTTCAATTGTTTGAAATTCCCAAAAAATTAATAAAAACATTATGTTGAGGCAAATAAAAGATATGTGTGATATATGCACAATGGAGTTTTACTCAGCCACAAAAAACGACATGACATATGTAGGAAAAACGGATGAAACTGGATATTAACATTTTAAGCAGAATAAGCCAGACCCAGAAAGACAAATATTACATATTTTCTTATATATGTGGAATCAATTCTTAAAAATAAATAAGAATTAAAGGCAGAAGCAAGCTATTCAGGTAGGAGAGAAGGACAGGTGATGGTAAACGGAAGGTGAATAAAAAAAGCACACAATACACACATGAAAATGTCACAGTAAATCCATTATTTTGCATAATTATTCTACACTAGCAAAAACTATTTTTAAAGTAAATAAATAATACTAAGCTTCAGCTTGAACATGGGAGCCAAGCCTTGAGGCTTGAAATGGTTTTCATCATGACAAAATTTAAGGCTGGAGTTTGCATTTAATTGTAACTTTCTTTTCCGATACTGGAAGATGTTATCAAGATATGATTTCTTTTACCTGGGAAGCCAAGATGAAGTTCTGTCCACTTCTTTCAGTTGTTCCCAGATACCCAGTTCACCTCCTGTGGGCATTTAATCCCACCAAGGCATGGGAACTCACACAAGGCACACACTGGAACAACCCTACACCTAGCTTTTCTCTTTCCCTTGTTGTCTTGAAGATCCCGCCATTGGGGATGGTTTGATTTCCCCTCATGGGGCATTCATTGTATCCCCTTGCATAGGAAATGATCTACACAATGCATTCAGTGTTCTGTCCTGCAGAGTGTCCCCTTCAGTGCACCTGGATCATACACCTGCAGCTCTGCTCAGGAAGGAGGGTGGGGGCTGCCTTCAGCACTAGACGGTGGAAATCTGCACTTTCAAAGGCCCCATTGTCTGTTTGGTTCCTTGTAGTATAAAACATGACAAGGGTGATAAGAGTCGGGTTGCTGCTCTCCTCTGCAGCCTCCCTCCCCAGTTCCTACACAGGAAAAAGAAGTGTTAACTTCTTTTCCTAAAAAATCTCAGAAAGAAGTTAAGGAAAAAAAGAAAAATTAAATCAAACTTCTGTGGAAATCCAGACTTCAACGACTGGTTCCACTGAAAAAAGTGTCCAGTTTATCTGCATGTTTGGAAATGATGTGTTAGCCTAAACTGATGCTTTTTACAACTTACTCCATTCTCTTCCACTCTACTCTGCCTTTTTACACTAGTAATAGCTAGGGGAAGTACACCGACCTAGTGGCTTGTACAGTGCTGAACAACACAGATTTTTATATTTGCTTGGAAATACATTTGCACATTTCTCAAGCATCTTTGCAGTGTTTAGAAAGGCTCTGTGCAAATGGAAGCAGCTCGCAGGTTATCGGGTGATTATCCCATACTTGCACAAATTTGTACCTGTTCAGCTCAGTGGTTTGTGCAAGAGTTACAGAAGCTCCTGCATCCAATGCTTTAACAGAGGGAATAAAGGAATACTTACCTTATTTTTATTTCAAAAGATTCTTAAAAAAAAATAAAGACAAGCACTCCAGTTTGTTACCTATGAACAGCTCTAACGTCCGGATTTATCCTGCAGAAACACACTCAGATCTTTTCCTGGGCACATGATTTATGTTTCAATAAAGTCAGATGGCAAGGTTGTGTATAAGGGGATATTTGTAGCTTGTTGGTGATCAGTGTTCCCATGTTGCTAGTTCTACAGTACAGTTGTTCATGGCTCGAGACTCTATCTTAGGCCTGGGACAGGGCTTATTTCAAATTTTCTATTACTCAACATTTGAGTGATTTGTCATTGTTAAGTATTCAAAGTACTTTTGAAATGTGTACACCTTTGTCTTCTCAGACATATTTTGATAAATTATCATCCAAGAAGATTTTAAAGCTTTGTTGTTGACTTGAGGATGTAGGTCCTTCTGTGAGCTGAGTGGTTTTGTGCTTCTTCTCATTGAGAGAGAGAGGAGCCAAAGAGGAAAGGAGGGAGGGGAAGGAGAGTGAGCTTCTGGGGCATGGAATAGACCTTAAAACTTGCATGTAACAGGCACACTTCTGCACCACCATCCCCAACTGAGAATTCCATGCCATTTTTTCCTTTCCAACAACATAAAAGTCCTTTTGCTCACACATTCGCCTTCTTCTGAGACTTTTAACTGGTTTGATGGCTATAAAAATTAATTTTTAAGTCCATCGAGATAGCTCAGGAGTGAGCCATATGCAAGCTTGATAAACTGAGTTCAAGGTGAAAGGAGACAACCAACTCCATAAATTTGTTCTCTGGCCTTCACATGTACACCATCCATACATGTGTGCTATGTACACGTGCGTGCTTGAGTACACACATACACACACCAACAACAATCATTAATTATCATAATAATTAACGCATTAAAGGTAGCCTCAGGGCTGGAGAGATGGCTCAGCTGTTAAAGGCTAAGCTCACAGCTGAAAATATAAGACACTCTCAGAGGCACCAAAATGTGTCAGCATCACAGTAAGGTGTGAAAAGAGACTTCTCTTACATTCATTTCACCAAAGGTAGGCTCAAATTTGAATTCCGTACTTCTCTCCCTATGTCTTCCATCTGTCTGTACCTTGTGGTTACTGGCCTATGTGTCATCGCTCTGTTGTGTCTGTCTGATGTCTGGCTGTCTTTGTGGATCTGTCTGTCTGTGTTTGTCTCTCTGTTCCTGTGTCTGTATTTATTGAACAACACAGAAAGCATGGCATAGGAAAGGGATGAGGGATGACATCTTTAGCAGAGTTCACAAGGGAAGAAATAACTTTACTGACCCAAACTGATGCAGACTAGCAGACATAACTGCAAACAGGTTGTCAAGCTTTATCCTATTACGAGTTGTTTCCCCGCCAGCCTGGTCCCACAGCCTCATCAGCCCAAAAAAAAAAAAAAAAAAAAAAAAAACCATGTAGCGACACTGTATTAGATATAAAGTTGTTGGCCTGTTACTAGCATGTCTTATTGGCTAGCTCTGTCTTAAGTATTAACCCATTTCTATCAATCTAAGTATTTCCATGTGGTCTTATCTTACCAGAGAGAATGTCTGGAGTTCTCTCTCGGTCCTACATTTTGAATCTCCCACTACCTCTCCTTGAATTCTTCTTGTCTCTTAGTCCCACCTATCTTGCTTTCCTATTGGCCAACAGGGCTTTATTCATTAGCAAATAAGAGAAACATATTTACAGAATGACATCTCCCATCAATATCCACATTACCTTTGCAACATTTATGACTACTGCTTATTTTACAAGGTAACTTCCAACCCATTAGCTGTGTTCAGCAAATGGTTACCACCACGCATACACTACTCTGGGTCAGAGCATAAATGAGTACATACCTTAAGGTGAAAGCTATGTATTTAGCTTAGGCTGAAAAGGCTGATTACATGGGAAAGCCATGGCAAGCTTGGTGGGTTACAGTGTTTTCCTAAAGGCAGGTTAACTTAAACAAGCTGGGTACACAGTGGAACAGCATATTAAGTACACAATCTTTTTTTAAAAAAAAAAAAACTTTATTTTAATTGTGTGTATATGTGTGTCTGTGTGGGGCTCTGTGCCATGAGTACGGGTGCCCATAGACTTCAGAAAAGGCGATGCTTTCCCTGGAGCTGCCTGATGTGGGTCTTAGGAACCGAACTCAGGTCCTCTGCAAGCACAATCAGTACAAGCTCTTTGCCACTGAGCCAGCTCTCTAACACAGGCTGTTGAATGACCTCAGGAACTGCTGTTAATTTTGCTGTGAGTCTTGGAAAAGTGTCATCTTTGTGGAGTCAAGAGATACTTTTATAACATTGTAGAACCACGATAAATAAATATTTTAATGTGAAAAGGTTTTTGAAGTATAGCTTTTTTCTTAAGATTTTTGTATTGCTAATGAAATATGGACACTTTTTTCTGGATTTGATTAACTGTGGTGTTTGGGGGGATTTTTTGATTTTTTTTTTTTTTTTTTTTTGTACTTTGCTTACTCAAGGATTTTACATAATTATTTGCATTTTTAAGTTTTTGTAAAAATAAGTTAAAACTTTATTGTAAAGAACTTGAAAGTAAAAATCATCACACTCTGACTGGGGTGGGGTAGTACTTAAAGTAGTTTAAATATACATTTTCCTGGGGGGATATGGGACACTTTTAAAAATATTTATTGGCCACTTGCATTTCATATTTTGAAACTGTCTGTCCAGTTCATTAGCTGTTTGTTGATAGGCAACTTTCTTTCTTTGCCATTTGATTTCTGCAATCCTCTGTAAATTCTGGATATTTGCTCCCTGTCTCAACTGTGGAAGGTAAAGATTTTCTTCTATGATGTGGGCTCTGCTGATAGTTCCCTTTGCTTAAAGAAACTTCTATTTTAATGTAGTCTCATCTATTGATACTCATAATTTTAGTTTTTAACTAACACAAACACATCATTATAAGATCAAACGGTGAACTGGAAGCATCCAGTTCCTCTGTGTCTTTAAAGAAAGACTATGGTCTTTAAAAAAAAAAAAAAAAAAAAAAAAAGATTCTAATATGTCATACCTCATTTTTTCCACTAGAGGGAAGTATTCGCTCATCTATAGTCTGGTTTCCACATGATCAATTTGTTTTCATTTGACTCTAAAATATGCTTGAAAAGAGTATGGTTAAAAATTAGGTATATGATACATTATAACAATAAAAAGTTATAATTTTATACTTAATTTCTCTCAACACAGGAAAATTTTTTAAATGGACTTTCAGTAATATATTCATAATCAGTACTACAAATGAGAATTGTGCCTTTATTAGCATCCATTACTTCATTAATTTACTCAGCTCATCATTATTTGTAGAATGATGTTTACAGAACAATTTATAATAGGCACTTACCAGTAATAAAAACTGAAGAAAAGCACTTACTCTTGCAATCAGACTAATCCTTGATTCCAAGTGTTTTGTTCCATTGGCTGGTGAACTGTAAAAGACAGGAGTTGGCCACTATAATACTCACCCAAGTACATGGGCAAGAAACAGAAGACATGAGACACTTCAACAAGGAAAATAAGGGCACCAACTACAGTTAGTAGTGATGCATTAATCCACTTGACAATTGCTGAGAAAATAGGTTTTAAATGATCTTTCCACATGCGGGATAGTGCCTATACTAACTAACTCAATGCAGCCATTCCACTCTGTGTGTGTGTGTGTGTGTGTGTGTGTTTAAAAGCACCATGCTGCATAACAAAATGCATAGATAATTTTTGAAATAACAAATAAGGAAAAACCAAGCACACTCCAAGGCCTTTGTCAGCACAGGCTTGCTTGATTTGCATACTAGTATTTTAAAGCATTTTTGCTAATTTCAAAAATATAATGTATTATTAACTTGTTTTCCGCACAATCTTCTTAACAAAGTAAGGGAATAATGTTCTGATATCTAAGAAAGAAAGGCAAAGGTTAAGAGGCCTGCATTAGCTCATGGTCCTTTACTGTGCACCTTATTGGAAACTGTGCTTTATATAAGCTGTGTTGGAGGAATAGGACCCATGCCACCATCTTTCCCCAGCCCCCACACCCTCCCTAAGCTGTCCCCACATTCAGTATTTCAGCTAAAGGAGAATCATGACAACATTGTCTCATGGGCCCCCTCTGCTGCTCTTACCTTCTATCTTTGGCAGGATGGCCTCTGTCTTTATATTTCTTTACGCCTAAGACATCCTGACAGAACATTGGTGTTTCACCAAGACAGGTAGATGCAAGTGATTTTTCTTCATCCAAAAGGAACTACTTTCCTTCCTTCAAAAAGGTCTGTTAAGTTCATGCATGAAGGGAAATAAAAGATCCTCTAAAAAAGTAAAACACATCTCCTCAGCATCTTCCAGAATGTGATTCCTTTACATCCGTATTTCCAAAGGCATTATTAGTGAAGGGGACTTATTTCACATGGTGCTGGGCATGAATGCGTAAAGATCTGCTCTTTCGCATAGTGAAGGAAACTATCACATAAAGCCAGTTTCATCTAGCTTATTTTTAAAAAGAACCTTGAAATGCAAGTGCTGAATTGAACAAAGCTTTGGCATGGCTTGGCTTTTAATTTCTTTAGGATTCCAACCAAATACTGACGTAATTTTTGGCACAAACGTCCATGTGCAATGTGATGGGCCATGAGCACAAAAATGCCTTCCCATCGCTTGTCACTCCAGGTAGCATTTCTCCTTTGGTGTACAGATACGACTGCAGGGGAAATCTGAGCCTATAGCAGCAGCCTTTCTAAGGCCCCAGGAGATTCCATGTGAGGAAATCTGCAGAATGATCACTGCAAGCATTATTCTAAAGGTCATTTCTAAGAAGGATAAGTTTGAGTCAATCAAATTGATAAAATGCCTACTATATTTTTGATTCCAGTGTGTTGTATTCTTTCTTTTGTTCTTTCTTTCTTTCTTTTTTAACAGTGTGTTATTTTCAATACTACACAATTGGATTGTCTTTCATAGATGGCCCAGATCTACATTCAGTAAATCTCTGCTTTGGTACAACTCCAGCTTTTAAAGGGAGAAAACAAATAATTATGATGAGTGAAAAATGTGTTCAAAGTTCAAAGATATGAAGACATCCACTAGACAGCAGCAGGCATGTAGAAGTGGAAATGTTCCTGATTCTGAGGTTTATTATGTCCCATAACTAAAGTTCATGAAAATGAATGTTGTAATTGTTAGCCAAGATGTAAATGCTACTGAGAAAACTCATAGATTTCTAGGAAGTGTAAATCTTTTCATCATTTTACTTCAAAATAAATGCTCTAAAGTAATAGATATGAACACTTCTCTACAAACTCCTGTAGCTTTTCATTGATGTATATTTTAATATACTTACCCTGAGCAAACTTTTGTGTTGTGGAATATTGTTTTAAGATGTGTTACATTTGCTTATGCTGTGGAATATTTGTTTAATGATACAAAGCTGTGTTGCGCTCTTTTATGATGCATTTGTTTAACTCTGTAAAGCTGTGTTCCTGTGCGTATCTAAAACCCCTGATTGGACTACTAAACAGCTGGTGATAGCTCTTTATTATGGTCAATGGCTAGGTAGGAGAAAGGACAGGTGGGCCTTCCAGTCAGAGGGAATAAATAGGAGATGAAATCTGGGAAGAGAGGAAGGAGCAGAAAAAAAAGAGGAGGACATCAGGGTCCAGCCATCACCCACACAGCCAGCTATGGAGCAAGAAGTAAAAAAGACACACAGAAATAGAGAAAGGTAAAAGCCTAGAAGCAAAAGGGACAATTAAGTTAAGAAAAGCTGGCTAGAAACAATCCAAGCTAAGGCCAGGTATTCCTAAGTAAGAATAAGCCTCTGGGTGTAGTTATTTGGGAGCTGGGTGGCAAGTCCCCAAATAGTAAAAAGTCAAAGAGTAAAAACTACCAACTACACTTATCTCTAACTGCTCAACAACAACACAGAGAGGGATGGAGAGAAGACTATGAACTAAGTCAGGGACTTTATCTTAATCTTTCTTAAGGGTCCACAAGTTTTAGTGGAGCATTTATAGACAATTATAGACAATGCTTGCATAGTAAATGTTCATCAAGCTGAAATTTCTTTTAACAATTGAATGTTTTAGCTCACATTTTCTTTATTTTTATTTTTTCCTTCTTTTATTTAAATTTAAAACAAAGTTGTTTTACACATGTCAATCCCGGTTCCCTCACCCTCCTGTCCTCCCCTATCACCCCCCCCCCACCAAACCCCAGCCCATCCCCTTTCTGCTCTCCAGGGAGGGTGAGGCCATATATGGGGTGTCTTCAAAGTCTGTCATATCATTTGAGGTAGGGCCTAGGCCCTTCCCTATGTTTCTAGGCTGAGAAAGTATCTCTCTATGTGGTATGGGCTCCCAAAGTCCATTCAGATAGGAGGAATAAATACTGATCCACTACCAGAGGCCCCATAGACTGCCCAGTCCTCCTAACTAACACCCACATTTAGGGGTTCTGGGTCAGTCTTATGCTGGTTTCCCAGCTATCACACTGGGGTCCATGAGCTCCCCCTTGTTCAGGTCAGCTGTCTCTGTGGGTTTCTCCAGCCTGGTCTTGACCCCTTTGCTCATAACTCCTCCCTCTCTACAACTGGATTCCAGGAGTTCGGCTCAGTGTTTAGTTGTGGGTGTCTGCTTCTGCTTCCATCCACTACTAGATGAAGGCTCTACAATGGTATATAAGGTAGTCATCAATCTCATTATCGAGGAAGGGCATTTAAGGTAGCCTCTCCACTATTGCTTAGATTGTTAGTTGGGGTCATCCTTGTAGATCTCTGGGCATTTCCCTAGTGCCAGATTTCTCCTTAAATCTACAATGGCTCCCTCTAGTATGGTAGCTCATATTTTCTTAAGACTTAAAATGAGAAAAATCTCTAAGTAAAATATCTAAAAGACTCTAGAATTGTAATAGTTCATTGACATGATATGCAGATTTGATTTTCTTTTTAATTAGTTCTATTATGATATCTAAGTTCTGCAATATAATGAGTTGCCAAAGTGCAAATTGCCTAGTCAAACCTGACACTGTGTTGGCCAAACATAAAAACAGTGACGGTGTACTGGCTTTTGATTGAATTAGTGTTAATGCTAGTATTTGGTTAAATTAGTATGTAATACTAAGTTTAATTAAATAATAATTAAATCTTGATTAATTAGTATTGATTAAATTACTATAAACTTCATTGCCTTTTCAATCTGATGCACGGGAAGGCTAAATTTAATTGCGCTATCAGGTTTTAAAAATTCTCTTCAGGACAGTTTCCTTTAACTGAAAGAGAACCTATTATCTCGCCTCCACCCTAGTACCAAGGATAGACTCTAAATTAAAGGTCTAGGGAAAGCAGTGCATGGATGAGGTGAAGATAACGGGTCCAGCTTTGTTTGGCAATGCACAGTAAAGAGAAGATGACAGAAGAGGGAGAAAGGAGGGGAAGGGAGGATGGGAAATAAAGAAGAGGGACAAAGGTGGGGGTTACCAAAGTGGCGCTAAGTCTGCCAGGGCCCTCTTCTTGGCATGTCTGTCTCTCTGAGGTCGCACTGCCTTGTTCTTTCTACCCGTCAAACGGTGCACAAGCATACAAAGCCACCTGCAGATCTCATAGAAGCGCAGGTTCTCACCCAGAGCAGTCCCCGTGGGGCCTGACACTGCCTTTCACAGCCTCTCAAGTGGTGCTGGGTCCCGGACAGTAAAGTACTAGTTGGCAAAGTGAGCTCTCTTGTCTTCAGACACAAAACAGGGCTTCAAAATCTTGGCACTATCACATTTTGGACCAGCTAATTCTCTGTGAAGAGGAGCTGTCCTATGAGCTACCAGTTGTTTGGCAGCAATCCTGTCCCCTGCCCATCCAATGCCAATAGTGTCCCCTCAAAAATGTCTCCTGATACTGCCAAAATTGCCCCTCAGAGACAGTCACTCCAACGAAGTACTGTGGGCATGGCAGGCATGCTGGGGTTGACTCAGGGAAAAGGCTGTTGGATAAAAATATATGCATCTTTGTACAAGCAGCCCTGGCCACACGGCTTCTTGCGGCAGTCTGTGCAAGCGTTGACCCTTATCCAACCTTGGCCTTTTAGAAACAGCGACAGAGAAAACATCAGCTCAAGCCTCATGCCAACACCTCCGATGAAAACATTACAACTGAGCCAACTGCAGCCTGGCCTCGGTCCAGGAGCGCCTGCGGTCCAAGAACCACCCCCTCCATTTGCCACAGGGCCAGCAGGATCACAGTGCGGTCTAGCTTCCAAAAGCCTTATGGTCCTTTGTACCTATTCCTAGACTTCAGGTGCAAGTTAAAATACTAAAAAAAGAAAAGAAAAATGAAATATGATTTTCAACCATATCAAATCAGACACAGGAAAAAAATGTAATTTTGATACCCTCCTTTAAAATCCCCCACACTATGAATGAACCTTGGCAAGACATCCTTTTCTTGGGCTTAAGGGTGCTTAGTGGTCTACAAAAAATATAAAAGAAACTAAAAGCGCTAGCGTGGTAAAGAGGTGAATTTTAGTTTCTTCCAAAACTCAAAAGGCCGTAAGGATGCAGCTCTTTGGAGCATCAAGTTCCTTGTTTCTGTCAGACAAAGAGTGCAGTTGCCATGAGGGCAGAATTGCTGGGTGGCTGGGGTCTGAGCCAGGTCTTTCTAGGCAGGCGCTTGGCCTCTAACAAGGGAGATGAGGGCGCACACACATAGCTGGCAACAGCAGCCAGGAAATGTTATTCAAACGGAAGAAACCATACAAACCAGAAAAACAATATGGTGAAACAACAATGCAGGTAAAAAAAAAATTTTTTTATTTTAATTTAAAAAAGCAAAAACATGTTATCAACCAGTAGGTCACATCAGTGGGGATACTCACAAGCCCCAATTACTGTTGGGGTTTCCTTTTCTGAGGTTCAAGAGAAGTGAGGACTTGGTGTCTAGGTTTTAGTGTGGGCGTTTCTCTATTTTTATTGACAGACTTGGATCACCTAAGCCTTTCTCACTGTGCCCCTCCTCCCCTTCTGGTTGCAATCATATGCACACTCGCTATTCATAGACGGAAAGTGACAAGTAGGGCATTCTCCCACAAAGTTCACCCAAAGGACACAGTTTGCTTTACAGCACATCCACCTAAAACTAGTTCAGGCTGGAGTCCTACACACACTTTAGTGACTGGTTATAACTGGTGTATGTTTGAGCTCTCTGAGTTCCATGGTGGTTAGAGGAAAGAGAAATATATTCCATTTATCACAATAGGGTGTGCCTGCAGCTCAGTGTATGGGGTGGTCCTAGGTTGCAAAACGCTTTTGGAAAAGGTGTACATACATAGTACAGGCAGGGAAGGATCATAGATTGCCAAGTGTATCATTAGAAGGATGTGTGTGTGTATACATGGCTCAGAACAAGCAGAGTTCCAAGTTGCTAACCTGTCCCTATGCTTGCCTGCCACGGAAGTTCACACAGAACACTCAGCTTCTGCATGGGGTCTCTGGTCCAGGTTTCCCTCTTTGGATTTTCACCTTGGCTTGCTCCTCTGAGTTCAAAAGATCTCAGCTCCAGGATGGGAAGTCTATGCCCTCTGTGCCTCTCTCTGTCAAGAGTGTTGTCTACTTATGCTTAAACATCCCACATGACCCATGTTAGGGAGAGCTCTCTAGTTATAAAGGTTGATGGACAAATTCAGGCTTACATCTTTAATATGTGATTTTTTTTTCAAATCAATTTTCCTAAAGCTGTAATTAAAAAAAAAAGAAATGCTGTCATTTTCTTTTTTGTGTACACTTGATTCTGTTTTTAAAATGTTTCCCTTTATTTTCTTTACTTATCGTGCTGTTCAATTGTATTTGAGGAATTCAACTGAGTGTTTATTGGGCCCTGCTAAATTATATACTGTGTGGATGACAAACCAGTATGTGTCACCAGTATGTGTCTCACCTCAGAGAAGCTATTCAGTCAAAGTAAAACAGATGAAACAGCTAACAATGCAAACGGCATCAAAACTCTGTGACTTGAACAACACCTACCCATAGAAAAACTAATATTTGTGAAAGAGTGAATGGAATCTGAACCCCGCCTAGTCCTTGTAATTCTGCAGCAGCCTCTATTCTGAGCCATCTCTATAGCTTCTGGTTTCACTATTTTTTTTTTAGATTTATTTTACCTTTATGTGTATAAATGCATTGCCTTCACGCATATATGTGCACTGCACGAATGCCTATTGGATCCTCTGGAACTGGAGTTACGGATGGTTGCAAGCCACCATATGGATGCTAAGAATTGAACCCTGCAAGAGCAGCAAGTGGTCTTAACTGCTGAGCCATCTCCCCAGCCCTGTTCTCACTGATTTTACTGATAAAGGTAAGATTCTTGGATCTGGGTTTCTTCATGCCTTCTTCATGTCTAGACTCCAGGCTCTCCACAACCACCCACATCCACAGCACAGCATCAGCTGCCACTTCTCTGCAGAGTGCTTCTCCAAAGTTTGAGCACCTCTGTGGTGTGGACTTTGCCTCTGTTCCTACAGCAAACTGGTATCTCATACCAGGAAAGTTCTGGTAGCTGGAGCGGCCCTTGTATAAAATATTACTTCTGAAGTTTCTGCTCTTCCCGGGTGCTGTGGGGAGAGGAGTACATTCCCAGAATGAAGGCAATGCAAAATCTGTCTGCTAGATCTGAGCTTTCATTTACCTGCCACTTATCTACAGCATCAGAGATGGGAGAGCTAGGGAGCCTCAGAGCAAAGTAGAAGAACCCCCTCATACAAAAGTTGATAGGTTTTTGTCTAGTTGGTTTTGGTCTTCTTTTTGTTGTCTCTTTGTTCATTGTAGCTGTTGGTGGTGACGGTGATGGTGGTGGTGCTGATGGTGGTGGTGATGGTGATGGTAGTGGTGCTGATGGTGGAGATGATGGTGGTAGTGGTAGTGATGGTGGAGATAGTAGTGATGGTGGTGGTGGTGATGGTGATGGTAGTGGTGCTGATGGTGGAGATGATGGTGGTAGTAGTAGTGATGGTAGAGATAGTAGTGATGGTGGTGGTGGTGGTGATGGTGATAGTGGAGATAGTGGTGATGGTGGTGGTGGTGATGGTGGTGGTGGTGATAGTGGTGATGGTGTTGATGATGGAGATAGTGGTGATGGTGGTGGTGGTGGTGATGGTGATGATGGTGATGGTGGTGATGATGTTGATGATGATAGTGGTGATGGTGATGATGGTGGTTGATGGGAGATGTCATTCTGTATATGTTTCTCATACTGGTTAATGAATAAAGCACTGTTGGCCAATAGGAAAGGAAGATAGGAGGGACTAGGAGACAAGGAAGAAAGAGAAAGTAGTAAAGAGGAGTCAAGATGGAGAGTCTGAAGAAAGCAGAACTGCCATTCCTCGGCTGTAACGAGTACGGTTTTTCTGCCTGCCGCCGCTGGTCTTGTCCTGCTGCCGCGCCAGCCCCAAATAATACACAGAGACTCTGTATTTGATATTATACTGTTGGTCAGGTACTAGTTTCTTATTGGCTAGCTTTGTCTTAAGTATTAACCCATTTTTGCTGATCTATGTATTTTCACATGGCCTTCTCTTACCGGGGAGGCGGCTGGCGTCCAGCTCTCTCCAGACTCTCCATCTTGACTCTTCCTTACTACTTCCTATTTCCTCCTTGTCTCTCCTATCTTCCTTTCCTATTGGGCAACGGTGCTTTATTATTAACCAGTATGAGAATATACAGAATGACATCTCCCATCATCTCTATATATTAGGTACTAGACTTATGTTTTCCAGCTTAGGACAACTCTATTGTAAACTCCATTGCCCTCACCCTAGGACTAGATATGTAGGTCATTTTGTTCTCAATTTTCCTTTTCTTAGAACACACTTGTTATTCACTGTTTTGTTTATAGTTTTGTATAAAGCCTAAATCTTTTCTTTAGACTAAAAGGGGAATTGTAGTGGGATAGTTCTTCTGTGACACTGACCACGCCCATTGGGGGTGGAACCATGGGCGGGTGACCTGTGGAAGGAGGTCGGAGGGAGAGTGAGGAAAAGCCCTCTTGGTGGCGTGACTCGGACAGGAGAGGATCGGGTTGAATTTCCTGGTGTTCATCTGTCTAGGTTGTAAGTTATTTCTCCCTGAATAAACATCTATTTGGCCTATTTGTTTATCCTGATCCTTATTTAACCGCGTTACTCGGCTCTCAGTAAGACCATGTGGAAATACATAGAAATGGGTTAATAATTAAGACAGAGCTAGCCGATAAGAAACTAGTAAGGGGCCAATAGAATTATATCAAATACAGAGTCTCAGGGTGTTATTTGGGGCTGGCGCGGTGGCGGGACAAGACTGGCGGCGGGCGGAAAAAACCATACTCATTACATATGGCGCCCAAAACCTTATTCGTTACAGGTGGTGATGGTGATGATGATGGTGGTGATGGTGGTAGTGGTAATGGTGGTGGTTATGGTGGTGATGGTGATAGTGATAGTGATGGTGGTGATGGTATTGGTGGTGATGGTGGTAGAGATAGTGATGGTTTTGGTGACTACTAGTCTCAAATGTTTGATTCTCCCACCTCAAGCCCCTGAGTAGCTGACCTACAGATGTGTGTCACCAACACACCTTCTAGAAGTCTCACAAATGACATTACTCTCCCATTTTAGGGAGAAAGAAACTGTGATGCAAGGAAATTAAGTTTCATTTGAGATTTAGCAATCATTACTTGGCAGAGCCAAAACAAAAACAAAAGAAAACCTTTTAGGTTTAGGTGGGGTTGGTTGGTAGATATGAGGGGAGGAGGTGTTAAAAGAAGGCATCATGGAGCCCCCACTGGACTCAAACTCCCTATGTAAAGGAAGCTGACCTTAGAGTCTTCCTCTTCCTGCCCCACCTGCCCAGAGCTGAAATTCACACATTACAGCAGGCTCAAAACTACTTTTTTAAAAATTTAGTTAGTGTTAAGATGTATATTTAGTTTTATTTGTGTGTGTACATACATGTTTCTCTGTGTGTGCATGCACAAGCGGGTGTGACTATCCACAGAGGACAGAACAAACAGCTGTGAGATTGTGAACTCCCTGATGTGGCTGCTGAGAACTCTACTCAAGTTCTCAGCAAGAGCAACAAGCACTAACAGATGAGCCATGTCTTCAGCCCTCAAAACACCTTAAAAAAGTACTTAACTTTGGGGTAAGTTCATGACTTGGGAGGTAGAACCAGGAGGAGCAGCCTCCCCTACATTGTGAGTCTGACCCCAGCCAGGATACATGAAACTGGGCTCAAATAAACAAACAAAAAACCCACAAAGTCTCACAAAGATGAAAATTCAGAAAGCCTTTGCTATAGTCTCCAAGTAAATGAAACATTAAAGCCATAACTGTGTATCCTTTTATACCATAATTCCTCTCCCTGCAACAAAATCTGGCATGTGTGACTAAGAAGACTGGTCCATCATATTAGATCATTACTGTTGATTGAGACAAAGAAGTTTGAAAGAATGATCACCACCCATTCTAATTTGCAAAATAAGTTTTGTTCAAATGTGTAAATTCATCGGTCCTAAGAATGGGTTGGGTGGGAATGGCCAGGGAATGTAGGAAGGAATTAGTAATAAGAAGATGTCTGTGGATTTGTGATCAAGTTTTCATTTTAAACATTTTTAATCTGACAAAACTAATAAAGTGACATACTGTCCTGAGAAAGGATAGAACAGTAAGTCTTGTCAGTTTATGAAATGCCCAACTCAGCAAAGTATCAAGACTTCCAATAGGGGGCAGCATGAGGCTGCTGCACGGATGATCTGTCACTTCAGAACTCTAGACTCTTTAACCTCCAAAAGTGCCCAAGGCCCACTTCACTCCAAAAATAATTCCCTGGGAATTGATTTGAAGAGTCACTGCCAGAAACTTCTGTCCTTGAGAGAGCTGCTTATGATGGTCACAGATAAGTACCAGAGAAGAAATGACTAAATCCTGGATGGCCTTGGAGTGTCCTTGGCTTTCCATCCTTATGTTAAAACAGGGTTTACACTGCCTGCATTGCACCATGCCAGTTCCTAGAGTAACATGTGTCTGCACATAGAGGAGCCAAGGATTCGATCCAAACCACAATCGTTTTAAATGCACTGCTGGGTCACTTCCTTGTACATAATCACTTCGAGAAAGCACGGGGTTTAGAACCATAGAACAGCAGATGGGAGATTCATGCCTCAGATAAGGCTCTTCCTCCCAGCAGCTCTCCCTAGCAGGGATTAGGAACCTCACTGGAGCCTGAGAGGGAAAGCTCTTCCAGGATTCGAGGATTTCTGGTAGGTCTCAAGAATCTACCTACCAGGATGTGCGTTGAACATTGCCTTGGACTTAACTGACAAGTACTCTACCAACCTCAAGTTCACTATGCTATCTTAAAAATAAAGTGAGGAGGCTGTAGAGATGGCCCAGGAGTTGAGAGTGCCTGCCATGCAAGTCTGAGGACTGATCCTAGCAACCGTGAAACATGCCGGGCCAGTCTCATAAACTCAAGTGACCCCAGCAATGAAGTGTGCAGACAAGGTTTCTGTTCAACAAAAACACCTCTGTCTCAAAGGAATGAACTGGAGAGTGAGAAAGAGAGAGAATCCCATGCCCTCCTCTGGTCCTTGAGATCACACACACAAATATGCTCGTACAACATATCCATCCACACGTACATAAACTGACAATAATAAACAACAATCCCCTGGATGGGATTGACTTTTTTAGGTAATTTTTATGGTCTTCAGTGAACCCAAGGCTGTACTAATGATTTGCCTACTCTTCTCCTACAAGGTAGAATTGCTAGATCTTGCTAAGTCATAGCACTTCTTGGAAATAGATGACTTGACCCAGGGAATCCTACTTTGTTCATTCTACATAAGAGCATGTAACAATCACATGTGTTTGTTTGTGATGTTTAAGAAGTATACTATGTCCCAGCTTAGGATTCAATTTCAAGTTTTTTTTTCAATCTCTAAAACTAAATGAGGAAGCATTTCAAAATCCTATCACTCAAAGTTCTTTGCTCACAGAGTGACTGTCTTTCACCAGTCCTAAAATAAAATCATGTTAATATTCAAAAAATTAAAACAACTTGGAGATTATCATCCCAAGTGATTGATAGGGATCTGCAAAGAGTCCTCAAAGTTCAGCCTAAACCTTAAAGTGGATTTGGAAAGTGGAGTCTGGCTAATAAGAACCTTACAAAGCACTGCATACAGATGGTATGAATTCTGGGAACGTGGGTGGGAAATCATCTCATTCTAGACAAATTTATCATCTGGAAAGAAAAAACAACAGCACAACCCTTAGTCAGAGTCAGAATAGGCCCAACCCTTGAGGAAAAAAGAACAGTATGCTGAACCAAGGCTCATCAGTCTGCAGAGTCAATATTTGCACATTCAAAACTTGCAAGTATCAAATGTACATATTTGTTTTGAAAAGAATTTAGGAGTTGGGAAATATTTTATTCTCAAAGACATCCATTTGATATCTCCTGACAATCCTTCCACTGGAAAAGAAAATTTCTCAAGAGAAACTTAGATCCTCAAAACCTGAGATCTGAACAACTTCTGCCTGGTGGTCCCACCGCCCTCCAGGAAGTTCCACTTTAGATTCCATTCAAAGGGCTGCCCTTCTGTCAAAAAGTAAAAGGAAATTTTTAGAAGCAATGAGAGGAGTGAGGAGAAAGAGGAGAAAGAGCCAAAGAAAAGGCTCTTTTGTGTTCAGGGAAATTTTCACGACAGTGCTGGTATAAAAGAATTAACTCTGTTGGTCCCATAACCTAGCTACTGTGAAAAGTTCAGCCAACAGCAGAAAAACAGACAAAGACAATGAGGCATAGACACACAGCAGGATGTTTCCTTCAGCCATGAAGAACAGTTATTTAGTTGGTAGGAAAATGGATGTAACCGGAGAGAATCGTATCAAGTGAATTAAGTCAGTCTCAGAAGGACAGATATCAAATTTTGCCTGATTTCAGGGGCCTAGTCATTATAGGTACATAATACCAAATATGTACTGATGGTATGAAAATGAAATTCTGAAACTGAAAGGGAATCCTTCCTCTTTTAACCATCATCTAAATGCAAGCAAACAGCAGCCACACTTTCTCAGGCTCTGGGATATCTTAGCATAAAGCACACTGGAAGTTTCAGGTCAATGTTTGCCCAGAAATGAGGCCTCAGGTTATGCAATCCCTGTCAACCCCACCTTTACTCTAACAAAGTGTCTGCCTCATCCCTGTGTGTGGCTAGAACAAAATATCCATATTTGAGTAATTTGTGAAGAACAGAAATTTATTTTCTTACAGTTCGAGAGGCTGAGAATTTCAAGGTCATAGTACCAAGAGATGCTGTGTCTGGTGGAGGTCTACTCTCCAGAGATGGTGTCACGTAGAAGTCCATACATGATAGACACGACAGGACAGGGTAAAAAGGAGAAAGATGTAACTTGGTTGATGGAATGTTTGCCTGTACACGTGAGGCTCTGCCTTCAGTCTGTAACAATCAGGAAACTGAGTATGGTGTCAGACTCCTATAACCCCAGCACCAGGAAAGAGGTACTATCAAGATCTGAAGTTCATGGCCACGCTCCTGGGCTACAAAATGAGTTCTAGGTCAGTCTGAGAAACATTGTCTCAAACAGAGAAATAAATAAAAGAGCACTGTTCAGGTGGTATAAAAGAGAAGATGCCTGACCTAAATTTCTCTGTTGCTCTTTCTTAAGGAATGAAGCCATTCCTGAAGGCAGACCTAATCACCCTCCCAACAACCCTGTCTCTTATCACTACCACAGTGAGAATCTCATTTTGGCACATGAGTTGTGACCATAGCCACACACTTAGCTTTCCAGAAGGCTAGCCATAAGCCTAGTTCATGCCTCCTGGCTTGTACTCTAGTGACCTTTGTGCTAGTTTTGAGTGGGCCCCACCCACTAGAGTCCTCCCTTTCTTTGACATTGGTTTGAACCTGGACAGAACTCTTTCTCACCACATGCCTGTCTCAAGCCTACAGTTTTATAATCTAGCAAACACCAGGATTGCCTACAGTGATGTGACCTTTCCCAGAAGTTTAAACAGGTGGGTCCAAAGCAGCTTTCCCAAAGCGCGCGCGCGCACACACACACACACACACACACACAAACCATGCTCCAACAGGAAGTCTCACACCCAGTCCTTCCTGCTGCATTCCTGCCAAGGGATTCCACAGATGAGCTGAAATGGCATCTTAGGTGGGCTTCTCCCAAGGATACAGTGTTGAAGAACATTGACTCCCCCATTCCTTGAGATAATTATTATAAAATGCTGAAGACAACCTCTCAACTCAAAATTCTCTCAGACTATTTCCTCATGCATGGGGAAGTATTATAAAACGATGAGATTGCCAAGAATGTAGGTTTTATGTCAGTGGCTTTTGTAGATAAGCCCGAGAAAGGTTGGTTAGGAGAGAGCAAGGAAATTTTCACTGCCAAGAAAAGAAGTTCAACTGGATTCTGAAAGTTGCAGAGCATCGATAAAGGCTTCTGTGTGAGGGGTAGCACAGCTGATAAGCCATTTACTCACGCCACCCTATTGGAACAGGGAGTGTCTGAAAGCAAAGTGATAGCTGTAGTGAAGAACAACATTTCAACACATTGAGTTTAAAGATATAGTTGATTTTGTGTGTATAGCATTTAGTGAATCAGGCAGCATTCCACTTACAAAACTGGACGATGGTCCGATAAATGAGCCAAATGTGAGGGCTTTTATAGGTAAACAAACAAAATAAATAAACAAACACCAAAAAGAAATCCCTGAAGAGTGCAGAAATGAGACATCAAGTGAATGACCTATTGAAAAGTTTATTTTCTTCAACTGTCAAAAAATCGAGTACTTGTTTAACACAGGTCCAGGTTTAGTCCCTTTGGGCTAGGTGCTGTGGGCCTCCTTTGTTCTGAAAAACTGGCCCAGTCTCAAGTGCAGTTTGATTGACACCTGGCATGAATGTTATTGCCAGCTAGGGCTTATTGATGTTTCATGCATGTATAAGGGGCCCCCATACATTTTATTCAGCATCCAGAAGGCTGGTATAATTGTGCAGTGGAGAAGGCATGGGGCCTGCCCTAGAGGGAAGCAAAGGAAATTCAGAAATAGGAACACTTAGGAAAAGAAGAGACAAGAATTGGGGCATAGAACAGACAGGTAAATTAAACGGGAGGCTTCAAGATTTTCTGGGAATTCATGAGCCAGTTTTATGACTTATGAGTAATTTTTATGGTTTCTTCATGCGCCAAATTAAAAAAAACAAATGGTCACTCTGCCTTTATTGGTGGTTTCTAGTACAATCAGCTCTTAGGCCATTATGAAGCTGTGAGCCCTCTTTGAACGACCACTAACTGCGGTGAAGGGATCAATAGAGCACTTCCGCTTGCAACTGTCAACAGAAACAGTGAGAAGAACATTGTTGTCAAGTGGTAGATCTCCAGGAACCACAGAAGACTGGAGGGACATTCTTTTCAATTCTACTAAAAGTTCATGTCTCAACTCTTCCCAGTGAGAATTCTATGTACCACCAGAAATACCAAACAGCAAGCTAAACTGTACCCAGACACACAGGGAGTGGGAACATTATCCTGGGACATATTTTAATTGATACTGAGGTAATTTATTAATTTTACACACTCTGTAGTAAAACCGTTACACAGATCCACTATGTAGTAGAGTATAAATGTTGCATTTATTTTATTTTTCTTTTAGACAAGGGATGGAAAATAAACTGAGGGCTGGAGTATCCAGCGGCCTGTGAAGTAGGGGAGGGCTGAGAATGAGGAGAAGGCAAGCACACACTCACTCTAGAAGACAAGGGGGACCTGGCAGAGTATCCAGCCCAGTCTCCAACCTCTGGTGCCTTAGGACAGAAGAGATCTCAAACTCAGACTCACTGGGCATCAGCCGTTTTTAAAATTCTTTCCCACGATCTCTCCTATAACTCTGAGTGCAATTTATATGTACTTCAGGACACTGAGTCTGTTGGCTCATACTATAAATTCAATAGCTCTCAGAAATCTAAGAGTCATGAACCAAAGGACTGCACAGTCATAACACTGATGTGTTGGAGGCTAAAACAACAGTAAAAGCCATCACAATCTGCCTGGCTCAGGTCTCCCCATTCCAGGCATTATCCACATGCCACTCAGGCACCTGGACCAAAATGTCAGCAGGTTTGGCATCCCATCACCTCACAAGGCCTTCAAAGAATTCAATAGCCCAGTTTCCCCCTCCCTTCTGGGATGTCTGTAAATCCAGACCAAAGTAAGTCATCTCCATAGTAACCACAGATAAATCTAGACATAACAGTAGCTTTGGATCTCTTAAGCCAAAATGGGAAAAATCCAATTTGGGCCATGTAACTTTTTTGTTGATAAAGATGATTGATTGCTTAGAAAGAGTAAACATGGAATTATTGAAATCAATAGTCACTTTAATGTAGAGCTTTAACTTTGAGAATCTTCCCTGCAGGCAGTTTGTCACATTGCGAGGAAACATACCTCACATAAAGACTTCAGCACAGTTTGGAGAGACCCACAGGGCTGGGACAGGGTGTTCTCCGAGTGTTGTTAATGTTTTCTAACCGTGAAACTTTTATTCTAGTGTTTACTTCCCCCTTTACCACTCCAGTATCTCCAACTCCATAATTGTTTAACTCCTGCTGGAAGAAGGTATTTCTTATCAAGACCCCTCCAAGGTGTTTTAACACACACACACACACACACACACACACAAACACACACAAATATAAATCAAAGAATGATCTACTCTGAATCAGAAAGGTTGATTCTGAAAGTGGAACATGAAAATAAATACATAAATAAAACATGGATGCCGGGGGCTGGTGGTGGCTTGGCTAACACAGCCCCACCAGCAGGGGACCTGGGTTTGATTCCCAGCCTCGTTGGGCAGTTTACAGCCATCTGCAACTGCATTTCCAGGGGAATTGACATGACACCATAACACTAGGCACATACACAGTGCATACACATACATAAAGGCAACACACCCACACACATAAAATGTTTTAAAATTTATTTTAAATTCCGGAAAGAACATTGAAGATGGGCACTATACCTTTCTGAGAGTGGCCATGTACAGATCAGAAACATGCCTACTTGTCAATGCAGATGCATAAATATGTGCCTGCTACAATTTGTTTCAGTAAAAACTGGTGCTACTGACAATCTACCAAGCATCTAGACCACCAAAGAGTTGCCAGGCTTGACTGGACTAGCAGGAAGAGACAAAATCTAGAAACTAGAAATGGGAAAGGCATTTTTCACATGGGATAGTACAGGAAATAAATTATCTGAAGATTATTTCTAATTATTTGTACTTTTAAAATATTTTTTACATTATAATTAATGTATAATTAATATTTTTTTTACATTTGAGTGTTTGCTGCGTGCACGTATGTGTACCACGAGTGTGCCATGGTGCCAGAAGGGGGTGTCAGATCCCTGGAACTGGAACTATAGACAGTTGCAAGCCACTATGTGGATCCTGGGAACTGAACCCCAGTCCTCTGGGAGAGCAGCAAGTGCTCTCAAACAGTGAACCATCCCTCCAGTCTCTAGTTAAAAGCATTTTTATGGTCTAATATGACCCACAAGATAATTTAGACAGAGGAATTCACCTCCACAAGATAGTCTGAGAAATGAAGAAGCCCAGGATTTCTGTATCATATGCTACTGCCCTCTCTTGCTCCTCACTGGTCAATTGGTATGCTCTCCTCTGTCATCAGCAAACATCACCTCCATGGTTTCCTTTTCCTTTCTTTCCTTTTGAGATAGACTCTATGTTGCCCAGGCTGGTCGCAAACACCCAGTTTCCTGAGTGCTGATCTATGGTCATGCACTACATCTCTGGCTCATTCTGATGCATGTAATGTATATCTTTTCATTTGTATCTGTTCTCACAAATGGATATTTTGTGTGAGTAATACTTAATTTTCTATTTAATTTTATTTTGTACCTTTTCTCACTATACCATAGGATTTCAAGATCCACTCATGTTGCTGCCTGTATGTTGCATCTGTTACTTTTCACTTTGCATGGTGTGAATTTGCCAAATTGATATACCCCAATATGGAGCCTCAGTGCCCAGAAAAACATGAAAATATCCCAGTATGTGTGCCTTTATTGGCCTGTGTTAACACACACTCACTAGGAGTATTGATGAGTCATACACTAGGAGTATTGCCGAACCATACCAATTTCCTTTGTTAAAGATAAATATTTAACTTTTACCTGTACTTAGTCACTTCTGCTATTCAACTTGTCATTTTGAAGATTGGTTTTGTAAATCCCTTCCGTGTTTCTAGGCCACAAGAAAATTCTACAGTCTCATCTATTAATGTCATACATTTCAAATTTGGAAGGATGTAACCAGAAAAAAAAATCACTCCTTTGTTTACGTAAAGCTCCTGACTGAAATATTCTCTGGGTGAACCAAGCTGCATCTCTGGGTCCTCTGCCTCAAACAGGCAGGTCTAGAAACATCTGCAACCTGAAGATCCTGGGTGACACCTTACATTATTTTCCATTCTTCATGTACATAAATCTTATGTTCTTTATATTATTCTGATGGTTGTAAGAGTTCCCACACTTCCTCACTAATAGAGAAAGGAAAAGAACCAAAAAAAAAAAAAAAAATGAGGACATAACCACCACAAGGTGTGGCTGAGGAGGAGATTTTTATTGTAGATATGATGGAGAATATACAGCCAGAGGCATCTGGAAGAGTCCCAAGCAGGGAGAGAAAGTAGTAGACTAACAGGACCAGTAGATCGGACCAGGCCATGGGAGGAGAGGGGGCGGGACATGAGAGAGGAAGATAAAGGTACAAGAGAGGTGGGAGAAGAAAAGCAAGGCACATGGCTGAAATGGCAGGGCTATATGAGTGAGAAGCTGGGGGAAGGGAAGGAAGCCCATGAGCTGGAGAAGTTTAAGGTACGAGGAGGGTGAGAATTACTGAGAAGTGCATGAAGGCCAGCGGACTCTTTGATATGCTAATAGAGACCACATTTAGCCATTTGTCCACAGTTATTTTGAACATGACAGGATAAAAATGTCCCCAGAGTTTTGTGTTTTGAAGGCCTGGTTCTCAGCCAGTGGTCCTATTGAGATAACTGGATCATGAGGTTGCTAATTCCTCTAGTCGGTTAGTTCACTGATGTGTTCACAGTCTTACTGGATGTGAAGCCTAACTGGAGAGTGTAGGTCAGTGTGGGTGCATTTCAGAAAACCATCTTTCCCCTGGTCTCTCTGTGTCTCTGTCTAAGTCTCTCTTCTCTGTCTCTCTGTGTCTCTTTCTCTTTGTGTCTGTCCCTCTCTCTGTGTGTCCCTCTGTCTGTCTCTATATATCTCTATCTCCTGTGTCTCTTTCTGTCTCTCTCTCTCACACACACACACATACACATACACACATGTACACGTACACACTAGATTTCAAATAAGAGTCATATTAAATGAAGAATCCTATAAACAACAGAAGGACATGAATGAAAGCTGGTAAGGGCCAGCTTTATGTCCCTGGAAGGTTGTCCAGGTTTTCTTACAGAAGACAGACAGAAGGCTCATCTGCTGAGACTCTCACATGGAAGCAAGTTTTTCAGGATATTAGGCTGTTTATAGAACCATTAGGAGGTTGGAGAATCAGGTTCAAGGTCAAACTTCAAGGGAGAGTACCCAAAAACAAAACCATAGAACTGGCCCAGTGAAGAAAATACCACTGCTGCCATCCTACCCCCTCAAAACTGCTTCTGTGCAACCACTGGCACCCCAGAAACAAGAAACCCAGGCCACAACTCTGGACAGCAAATGCACTCAGTATGGATCTCCCCATTTCTGAACCTAATGCTCCAGTGAGTGAATGGGAGCTGTAAAGGAAGCTAACATGTCTTTAGGGCCCTGCCTCAGAGGCTGGGAACTCATGGGCTGGAAAGCCTCCAAATGGAGCCAAGAAGATCAAAGCGTACCGAGCAGCCAGGAACTATGGCGAACACCCAGCCAGATGTCAGGCCAAGGGAGAGCCAGACAGGTGGCTTCTGCAAGGACTGAGTGAGTACCTCCGAGCTGGAGGGGCCTGACCTTCAATGACCAAAGCAGTGGCTTGGAAAACAGAAAGCTCTGAGGCAAACAGGCAAGACCAGGTTCCATAAACACCCTTCTTCTCAGCTGAGAAAACACAGGGACCATGGGCAGTCTAACCACATTTTTAAAATATAACAAATATTATGAAACCACAATGAAAAAGACTGCAGGATTAAACAAACAAGAAGAAAAGGAAACAAAGTGCCACTTGCAATACATGACACTAAAATTGTTCAAAGAGTTGTTAGGTTCAAAGCCTGCACCCTTGCTGCCCTGGCAAATAAGGCCCACTACCGTCTCAGCAGGCCAAGTAAAGAGGTGATCGATAGTGAAAAGTAGAAAAAGGAATAGATTCAAGGTGGCCACACTGGGAAAAGGAACAAAGAAGTCCAGTGACCCTGTTGTTCATGTTGGTTCTGCATGAAGATTTGCATAGAAGGCGAGAGGTTTGTGTAACTAAGCAGTCCTGGTCAAAGTGTGTGGGCCCACCCATCAGGGAATCATTATTCTGTCTAGGTTCCAGTCCCTCCTCGGTGAGACTCACTCTCTCCTCAGTGTGATCACTCTCTCTCTTCTCAGTGTGATCACTCTCTCTCTCTCTCAGTGTGATCACTCTCTCCTCAGTGTGATCACTCTCCCCTCAGTGTGATCACTCTCTCTCCTCAGTGTGATCACTCTCTCCTCAGTGTGATCACTCTCTCTCTCCTCAATGTGATCACTCTCTCTCTCCTCAGTGTGATCACTCTCTCTCTTCTCAGTGTGATCACTCTCTCCTCAGTGTGATCACTTTCTCCTCAGTGTGATCACTCTCCCCTGAGTGTGATCACTCTCTCTCAGTGTGATCACTCTCTCCTCAGTGTGATCACTCTCTCTCCTCAATGTGATCACTCTCTCCTCAGTGTGATCACTCTCTCTCCCCTCAGTGTGATCACTCTCTATCCTCAATGTGATCACTCTCTCCTCAGTGTGATCACTCTCTCCTCAGTGTGATCACTCTCTCTCTTCTCAGTGTGATCACTCTCTCCTCAGTGTGATCACTCTCTTCTCAGTGTGATCACTCTCTCCTCAGTGTGATCACTCTCTCCTCAGTGTGATCACTCTCTCCTCAGTGTGATCACTCTCTCCTCAGTGTGATCACTCTCTCCTCAGTGTGATCACTTTCTCCTCAGTGTGATCACTCTCCCCTGAGTGTGATCACTCTCTCTCAGTGTGATCACTCTCTCCTCAGTGTGATCACTCTCTCTCCTCAATGTGATCACTCTCTCCTCAGTGTGATCACTCTCTCCTCAGTGTGATCACTCTCTCATCAGTGTGATCACTCTCTCTCTCCTCAGTGTGATCACTCTCTCTCTCTCTCAGTGTGATCACTCTCTCCTCAGTGTGATCACTCTCCCCTGAGTGTGATCACTCTCTCTCAGTGTGATCACTCTCCCCTCAGTGTGATCACTCTCTCTCCTCAATGTGATCACTCTCCCCTCAGTGTGATCACTCTCTCCTCAGTGTGATCACTCTCTCCTCAGTGTGATCACTCTCTCTCTCCTCAGTCTGATCACTCTCTCCTCAGTGTGATCACTTTCTCCTCAGTGTGATCACTCTCCCCTGAGTGTGATCACTCTCTCAGTGTGATCACTCTCCCCTCAGTGTGATCACTCTCTCCTCAGTGTGATCACTCTCCCCTCAGTGTGATCACTCTCTCCTCAGTGTGATCACTCTCTCCTCAGTGTGATCACTCTCCCCTCAGTGTGATCACTCTCTCCTCTGTGTGATCACTCTCCCCTCAGTGTGATCACTCTCTCTCTCTCCTCAGTGTGATCACTCTCCCCTCAGTGTGATCACTCTCCCCTCAGTGTGATCTGAGAGTTGTCAGAACTGTGCAATCTTTCCAGGGAGACAAGTTTCTGCCCTGGCTGGCAGCAGGCTTCTGTCTATTTCTTCTCCCAGCAAGCAGTTCCTGGGAAACTCCTGGGAAAGCAGTTTCTCGGGATCTAGTTTGAATAGTTTGATAGCCCTAGGGAGGAGCACAAGTGTCTTTTCGTTCCTGCCAGGTCAATTGCAAACAGACAAATAGCGACCAACTGCTAACTCGTTAAATTAGATGACACTTCTTCCAGTTGTTTCTGGTCTGCATTCTAACACAGATCACTCATTGACC
This sequence comes from Phodopus roborovskii, assembly GCF_943737965.1. NCBI lineage: Eukaryota > Metazoa > Chordata > Mammalia > Rodentia > Cricetidae > Phodopus > Phodopus roborovskii. The sequence continues at coordinate 5,185,648 of NW_026126540.1, read as the reverse complement.
CCTCTACTTACCTTATGGGTCCACTTAGCTTCTGCTCCATTCTTGGGTCCTTCACAGCAACATTTAAGGACTGGCTAACCCTCACTGCCCCTCTATTTCCAATGTTCTTTAACTCTTCACCTAATACAAACCCACACACCCTCTCTTATTGAACATGTCTGGCCACACTAACCCAAAGCTTGGACCTGTCCAGCAACCTGTCAATCATTTTGTCTAGCTTCTGCTTTACATACTCATGCTGAAAAATCATTTTTATCTCAAAGCATCCCAGCTTTATTCCTAGCATTCCAGTTTCAATCCACTTCAACTCCTTTCTGTCCAGCTGCTAATGACTGAACCCCAGCACAAGGTCCTCAGCACTTTTCAAGCTCTACCTGTGACTTACAACAGTGTTTATCAGAGATATCGATTTAGGTGTCTTAGTCAGTGTTCTATTGCTGTGAAGAGACACCATGACCACAGCAATTCTTATTTAATTGGGTGGCTTGTTTACAGTTTCAGTGGTTCAGTCCATTATCATCATGGCGGGGAGCATGGTAGGGAGCAAGATGGCACACAGGTGAAGAGATTTAATGATACCAATAGTTCTCAAAAGTCCCTTTGCGAATATTTAGGTTCTGTAGCTTATTCAACAAACACCATATTATGGACTTCCTGCTGAGAACCAAGAATCATGCTGGCCACCAAGATGCTCATTGCAATGGTACAAAATCATAGCTTTGACACCAGTGGCTAGTCCTGATACTTATTACCTGGTATCTTTTGGATAATGAAGTTGAGGCAGGAAGACCTTATGTAAGCCTGAATGCCCTAAAATTCACAATCTTCCTGCCTCAGCCTCTTGAGTACTTGAATGACTGGTATGTATCACTATGCAAGCTAAGCCTGACAACCTGACTTCTTAAGTTTCCCAATCTGCAACATAATGCTTATAATAAAATATTAATCAAAATGTCCTCATAAAATTGTTATCTGGTAAAACAAAGTTGTACTATTAACAGTCTTTAAAGTGTTTTAAACCAGTATGGCAAGATGTGTGTATAGATGTCACAGTGTCTCAAATGTATTGGGAAGTAAGTAATAAGCATATGGGTAACAGACGTTGAGCTCACTTTGATCATAAACTCCTGCCTCAACTTCTTTGTATTAAAAAAATTGATAAAAAAGAATTTCCTAACAATTCAGCTAAATTGGGAAGAGAAATATTTAAATGTAAAGGAGAAAGGGAGTAAAAGAAAGAGAGATGTGAAGCTGGGAGGGAATGGGAAGGTTTGTGTGGATCTGGGAGAAGTCTGGTGGGGGATAGAAGGAGGTGGAGTAGATATAATCAAAACACACTGGAAAAGAATAAAAGAAAATATAACCAAAAAGAAAAAAGAAAAAAAATGCCTACAAGCATGTCCCAGTATCATGTAGAAATGAAAGTGTCCCTTTATACATGGAAGGAGAAATAGACAAGGAAATAAACAAGGAAATTATACATTTGACAGTAATTACTTGGTGGGTAAATATCCTCACTTGTGATGTGTGATAGTTTAAATGTAATTGGCCCGCATGATCTCATAGGGATTGACATTACAAGGAGGTGTGTCTTTGTTGGAGTGGGTATGGCCTTGTTGGAGGAAATATGTCACTGTAGGCTCTGAGGTTTACTGTATTCAGGATACAGCCCAGTGTCTCGGTCAACTTCCTGTTGCCTACAATATGCAGGACTCTCAGCTACTTCTCCAGTACCACATCTGCTGCCACTCTCCCTGTCATGATGATAATGGACTGAACCTCTGAAATCGAGTCACCCCAATTAAATGTTTCTTTAGAAGAGTTGCCATGGTCATAGTGTCTCTTCACAGCAGTAGAAACCCAAACTAAGATACTATGCAAGCCTAGAGACCTCATGACCTCATTTTGATCCCTAGAACTTATATGAAGGTGTAAGAAGAGAGTAGATTCCACAAAGTTGTCCTCTGCCATCCACACTTGTGCCATAGCAAACCTATTGGAACAACCACACATCATTTATACATATACACAACAACAATAAAGATGCATAAAATAAATTCTGAAAGAAAAAAAAAAAAAAAACGCTTTCCAACAAAAATCCCAACCCAAGCAATTGTACATAACATCAGCTTCATGAGGGGTCCTTTTTTCTGTCTTATGCTTCCTTCTTTAACTTCTTTTGTCTTTGCTAGGGATCATCTCATTCCCTCAAGCAGTATTCTGTAGTGAGATAGTCCTTCTGTGGCACTGACCACGCCCATTGGGGGGGTGAAGCCATGGGCAGAAGTGACCTGTGGAAGGAGTTCGGAGAGAGAGCCGGGAAAAGCTCTCTTGCTGGCGTGACTTGGACAGGAGAGCATCGGGTTAAATTTCTGGTGTTCATCTGTCTAGGTTGTAAGTTATTTCTCCCTAAATAAACATCTATTCGGCCTATTTGTTTATCCTGATCCTTATTTAACCGCGATATCTGGTGTCAGAAGTGGTATTGATGGGAGATATCATTCTGTATATGTTTCTCATACTGGTTAATGAATAAAGCACTGTTGGCCAAATTTTCCATCACATCCTGAGGTGTGTGATAAAGCAAGATGTTTCTGGGTTGGTTACAAAGAAGCTAAGATCTGGTGACACTACTAAATCTATAATAGGGTGATTGCAAGGTTATGAAAAATGAAGATTTTTCCAAATTCCTTTGGTTTTCCTTCTAGACTTATTTACCTACACAATCTAATTGCATTCTAAACAAGGGGCACCTTCCATGTATTTGTGGTTGTTTGTTTTGTTTTGGTTTGGTTTGGTTTGTTTTTTAAACATTCAAGAGTACCTTGAAAGGGCATTTTTGTCTTTGCATTTTTTTTTCTGTCTTAGACTAAAAGGATCCCTCTGTGTGCTTCCCCTGCCCTGCTTTCCTGACAAATAAGCTTCTGTTTTATTCTGATTCTATAAATAATACAATAGTGCTTTCCAAAATAAGGAGAATGACTTGATTTTCCCATACAAGAGAAATTCCCCAGCAAGGTCAACATCCATATCATATTGTAATCCTCCTTTCAACCAGTCTTGACCGAGCCCAGAAAGGACAGCCTGTGTCAGAAAATCCCAGGACACACTCCCTCCTTCACAGGTAGAAAAGCAGACCTGATGAGGTTGGGATACCTGCACTCACACAGCAGATCTGAGCACGATAGGCTGAAAGAGGCTTGTCCTATTTTGCATGACCCCCTCTTTCCTCTTTGTCACCAAGAAAGACTTGTTTTCTAAAAATGTTTATGATGTCTGTATCCCAACCCTTCATCTTCTCCTCTGCTTCAATCATGGAGAGCCTTAGAAAGCGACCCATTCCATCTGAGAGACTAAGGCTTCCCTGAGGTTCTGTCAGCACAGGGGTGAACTGTGGAGGTCTATCACCATAGGTAATTCTACATCAAAAATTTAGTCAGTGTGAGATCAAATCCTGATGTTAGATGAGGCAAAAATGAGCAGGGGCCCAAGAAAACCTACCTTAGAAAACATGACATGAGGGAAGCAGAAGACCCAGACACAGAACCAGGGATTCTCATGAGTCTCTCATTGACCAACAATGGGACATGATGTTGTCTCACTACTCTGAGCTCTGGCTTCCAAATCTGAAAATGGGAATACTACAAACTTCTGAAAATCAGACAGCATGACAGTGATGATCCAAAGAACAGTAGAATAACCCCTGTGTCTCCATACAGGACACTGAATAGACTAAGTGTGAGGTATTGCAATATAGGACATTACTCAGACATCAGCAGGGATGAATTGCAGATAGGTGCAGTCAGGCAGACAGGTCTCACAAGCTTTATGATAAGAAAATACAACAGATGCCAAAGACTGCAAGCTTCCATTTATATGAGTATTTACAGCATAAAAGAACAAACAATTAGTGATGGAAATCAGGAATGCAGAGATGAGGGTAGGGAAATAACTGAGAATAGACATGGGTACACCTTCTGGAGTGCCAAAATTAATTCACTTCTTGGGGCTGGTTAGAGAGTTCACATGGCAAAGTAGAGGAACTAAGTTCAACCTAAGAGCTCATGCAATGTGTGATGGCTGTAATTCTAGTGCTGGGAGTCAGAAAGAGACAGGCCCCTGGGACTTACTTGCTGGCCAACCTAGGACAGCCAACTCCAGTACAATGGCAGACCCTATTGTGTTGTTGTTGTTGTTATTTTAAGAAGTGTATTGCAGCTGGGCATTGGTGGTGAGTCCAGAGTGGTCTACAGAGCTACTTCCAGAACAGGCTCCAAAGCTACACAGAGAAACCCTGTCTTAAGAAGGAGGAGAAGAGTATTGCCCTTGTGAAATGACTTCCATAGTTGACCTTTAGCCTTCACAAAGATATGCACCCACATGAATGTAAACTCCCCTCCCCAAACAAACACTATACCTTAATTAAAGTATATGCTTATCAACACTGTAGAAAACACATTGAAATCTGCACATTTTACTGTATATAGAATGTACCTCAGTTTAAAAAAAAAAAAGAAAGAAAGAAATGATGAAATTAGAAGCATTTTGTAAGTACTAAATTTTATGCAAGCATAAAATGCCACTGTTAAGCCCAGGATGCTAGTGACCATCTTTAATCCCAGCACTCAGAAGGTAGAGGCAGGCGGATCTCTTTCAGTTTGACCAATGTGGTCTAACTACATGGTGGGTTCCAGGATAGGCAGAGCTACATAGTAAGACCCTGTCTCCAAACAAACAGAAAAACAAAACAAAACACTGTTGCTCACTGAAATATTAGATGTTTGTACATCATGGCTTTCTCAGATTACCTCACACGAGTGACTTGTAGTAACTCAAAAAAAAAAAAAAAATGTATGTTAGGGAGCTGGAGAGATGGCTCAGAGGTCAAGAGCATGTGTTACTCTTGCTGAAGACCCAGATCTTGTTCCCGGCATTCACATAATAGCCCTTCCTTGACCATCTGTAACTCCAGTTCCAGGGGATCCAACACCCTCTTCTGAATCAGGCACACATGTGGTACACATACAAAACAGGGCAGCAAAACACTCAGTAAAAATTGAAGTGTGTTTTATTGAAGTTCTTTTCTTTTATTATCTAGTTTGGGGCTGGATGTGAATATAGGGACTTGTGAGAAAAACCAAAGAGTACGCAAAGACAGCAATACTAAGTTTAGAAATAATGAGTCATTCTAATACCAAAATGGCATATGGGCTCTTCCATAGCATATATACACATCCTCTAAATCAGACTCCCTAGATTCCCTTAGGAAAAGGAAGTTACTATTTAAAATGTAGCCCAAGACAAACAAGTAGCAATAAAAAGAAAGATAACTGTTTTAGTTAAGGATGCCAGCACCTGCCAAAGGATCTTTTCCTCATCACAACAACCCTATGGAGCAGCACTGTTTTTATTCCAAGGGCAAGAAAATCAAGGCTCAAGGCTAGCCAAGGCACTTGCAGTAAGATCCATATCAGAAACTCAACCCTGTGTGACTGACTAAATATCTTCCAGGTATTATTCTAATTAGTTACCTTCACACACTATTAGGTGATTTAATCTCATTGTACAAGATTCAGTAATAGTGTTGTCTAACACTTATTGAGTCTTTACCCATGGTCACTTTTCTCCCAAACCGTGGAACATCCCAATGGTTTCCCACATGCTGGACAAATGCTCCTGCACTGAGTTCCAGGCCATGTCAAGGCTCAGACCCTTAAAACCCTTAACTCACTAATGCTCAGAGCAAACCTAAATCATTAGTGTGATGACTATTCTTGGTTGTCAAGTTGGCTTCAAACCCAACTAAATGGAACTAAAACCCAAATATGGCAGGCATACCTGTAAGCTGGAAGAACACACCTCTAATCAGGCCACACCTTCTCCTGGCAGCCTACATAAAGACATGAAAGAAGGAAACTTGCTTTTTGCCAGCTTGCCCTCGCCTTGCTAGCATGTCCATTCCTTTACTGGTAATAGAGTGTAAACCTTCTGGATTCCAGCAAGTTCATGTGCATAGTAAGAAAAACCAGGGTTCGTGGCCCTACAGCCTGGATTCATGAGTCACGTGATCATGACACCTGTTTTAGGGTTTCTATAGTTTCGACGAAACACCATGACCATAAAGCAAGACAAGTTGGGGAGGAAAGGGTTTATTTGGTGTATGCTTCCGCATCGCTGTCCATTAGTGAAGGAAGCCAGGACAGGAACTCAGACAGGGCAGGAAGCTGGAGGAAGCAGCTGATATAGAGGCCATGGATGTACTACTTACTGACTTGCTTCCCCTGATTTGCTCAACCTTCTTTATCATGGAACCCAGGACCACCGCATAGGGATGGCACCACCTACCATCAGCTGGGCCCTCCCACACTGATCACTAATTGAGAAAATGCCTTAGAGCTGGATCTCATGGAGGGGTTTTCTCAACTAAGGGTCCTTCCTCTCTGATGACTCTAATTTGTGTCAAGTTGACACATAAGACCAGTCAATACAACACCTTTACATCAATTGCTGCTAAGAAACCTAAAATACAAAGTGTATGTAATCAGATTAAAAACATTTTCCTTTTCCAGAACAGAGTCACAGCACTTTCAAATGTCTGGGCAAGGTCTGCAAGCAGAGAATGACCCTGGATTCTGGCATAGTTGGGATTAGCAATGTAACCAGATATAAAGATCAGGAAGTTTAGTTACCGAGGTGGATCTTACTTCCTTCATTTATTCTATTGGTTCACCTGGATGCTTCCAGAGGCTGGGTTGGGTCCCCAGCACACTGCCTCAAAGTGCAAAAATAAGAGTAGGAGGGCGGGGCAATAATAGCAAGGTAGGAAAGATGAGCAGCTGGTAGTGAAAGCAACCCTGGCATTTCTCAGTCTGGTCTGTTCTTCCTCCTACAGACTTATATGGCTCCAAGGTTCATATCTCTGTCATAGATTCTCAGACTTTAGCTGAAGTTGGAATTATCCAGAGCAAGTCCATTTCTATCAAGCCAACCCCACCCCCAGACTAACAGTGTTAGCCCAGAACCCAGAGTTTAGAAGCATAGTTCTGTGTCTTTAATCCTTTCTAAACCTGATAAAACCTCTCCAACCACAAGGAGCTCTGCCCACTTGTTTAGACCACGCACTGCATAAGGTAGGAAGTCACTATTTTATGTATCAGGAGTAAAAGTTTAAGTAACAATACATACTTTTTATTAATAGAGTATAAACACGGTTATGAAATAAAATCACTTATGGAATAAAACCAACAAAACTAGGCACACTTTGCTTAACATTTAGCTTCACCCAGATCAGTGAGAACTCCATAATGCTTTCTGTTATCCCTTCTCTGCAGAGACGACTAATGCTGAGCCGGGCCTGTCTGTTCATTGGCCCTCTCTGCTGCCCCTAGTCCAAGCAGGTGGTCCCTGTGCTTTATACTCCCTGCTCACCATGCTTTGTTACAGACTACCGAAACCTAGATGTGAAAGAGGTCTTAAAAATTCCGTACTTTAGCTGGCCATCAGCTTATGTGACAAGCATCATTTCTACAGTGTTCTTGGGAAGAGGAAGTAGGACAGAGATGAAGGTATGGATGCTCAGGGCTCTGCAGGCTGTATCTGGTTCTCCAGACTGCTTGTTCCTCATGGGACCTGACATGATGTCAGATGACACAATCAGTATGTGCTTGCCTTGCAAGCAGGAGGACCTGCCTGAGTTTGATCCCAAGAACCCTAAAAATACAAAATGTACAGTTTGAGGAGCACGAGAACACTGGGATGGGTAATAGAGCTAAGTCCGGAGCTCAAAAAGATTAAAAGTTTAAAGAGAAGCCTGATGTTAAATGGAGTAAAGGAAGTGGTGACCTCAGGGCAAGCCCCACCCAGCTAATCTTCCAACTTGTGGAAAGGAATTAAAGAAGAGCTTAATCAGTGAGGAAAACCATCAACCACAGAAAGCTGCACAAATGTAATTGAAGGAGGAGGTCAAGTTCCAGCTCCAGCAAGCAACAAAACTTGGCAGCTTCAGTCACATGGTTCTGGCTTTAGAATCAAGGATACGATAAAGGACTTGTGGGATCTTCCTCTGTGACTAAGGAAACATGCTGAGGATAGGTGTGTGTCAGGGGTGTCACTGCATGGAGCTGTGAAAGCGAAACCTGGATTTCATTGAAGATCCCAAGACATTGGCGATGTCAGAGTCATTGATACCTGTCAAAAAGAGCTGCAGGGAGTAGAACCAGCCCAAGAGAGAGAAGTGTGTTGCAGTCAACAAAGATGAAAGGAGCTGGAGATCTGAAGAGGATTTTGACATTAGACATGGAGATGCAGAATTCGAAGTTTACCCAGCTGATTTTCATTCTTTCTTTGGTCCAGTATCTCCTCACTATGCCCCCTTTCATCCCTTTTGGAATGGCAATGGCTATTCTGTGCCAGTGTATGTTGGAGGTATATCTGCCTTTTGATTTTGATTTTACCAGGGGTTATAGTTAAGAGACTGTCTCAGAAGACGCTTTGAACTTTGGGCTTTCAAACCATGTTGAGACTGAAAGACCATGGGGACTTTTAAAGTTGGACTAAATGCACTTCTGCATTATGCTATGGCCACAAGCCTATGGGGGCCAGGGAGTGGAATGCTGTGGTTTGAATGAGAATGGCTCTCATTGGCTCATAGATTTGAATGTTTGGTCCCCAGAGAGTGCACTTTGCTGGGGCTTTGTTGGAGAAAGTAAGTCCCTGGGGGTGGACTCTGAGGTTTCAAAAGCTCATGCTAAGGCCAGAGTCTCTCTCTCTTCCTGCTGCTTGCAGATCGGGGTGTACAACTCATCTGGATGTACAACTCTCGGCTATTTCTCCAGCACCATATCTACTTGCATGCTGCCATGCTTCCCAGCATGACAACAATGTAGGAAACCTTTGACACTGTAAGCAAGCCTCAATTAAATGCTTCCTTTCATAAGAGTTGCCAAGGTCATGGTGTCTCCTCACGGCAATAGAACACTAAGACATCAACCAGGTGACTTGTCTGTTAAATTTAATTTAGACAAAACAACAGTTACAAAGGTGGTACATGCCAGAGTGCTAACACAAGCCTTCATCCTATGTTGAATGACAGGAACTGGAGGAAACAAACATTGAGTGACAGTACAGTCAGGACTACAGCATACAGAATGCCAAATGGAGTGCACAGATATCCATCACCTTCTCGAGGACAAAAAGTCAACAAGGAAGACTGCAAGGGACTTTTGAATGGCTGCAAAGAAGATTAGGGTGACCATAACATCTTCACAGAGGTCTGAAAATCCCCAAACTGCAGGAAAATTCAAATAAGAAGGCGACACTTGCCACAGCTTGTAAGTACCCAATTTACCTGAACGTGAGAGTCACTAACTTCTCCCTTTTGTCTCTCACTTTCTACCCAGTCTTTCTCTCACAAACCCCAACTCCCCTGAGAACTACAACAGAGGAGGAAAAAAAAAAAACAGTTCTCAACTTTACAGTTCTTGATCAAAAACTTATATCATTCTTTAAAAAGTGTTGCCTTTTCTGAGTGCTAACATACTGTTTAAAACTTCAAGGTAAGGTAGGGATGTAGCTCAAGTGTGGGGTGTTCACATGGAAAGCACAAAGCCCTGGTTTCTAATGCCAGAACTGCATAACCCAGATGTGGTATGGGAGGTACAGGCAGGACAAACAGAACTTCAAGGTCTTCCTCAGCTACCCAGTGTGTTCAAGGCCATCTAACGATAAATGAGATGAGACCCAGTCTCAAAAGTCAATTGTTTAATTAACTAATTTAATAAAAAACTAAAACTTCAAGGTTTCTTAATTGAGTAGTCTTGAAATGTGTTTGTTCTAAACCCCCATGGGAGCTCATTTGGGATGGACTTGTGAAAATCGTAATTTCTGCAGCCCAAGAGAAGAGAGGGTATCTAAGAAGGTTTGATCACCTGTCAAGCCAATTGCTGAATTGGGGATAAGAACTAATAATTAATCAAGAATCTCAGCCCAGGAAGTATAGAGCAAATAGAACAGTGCTGTCATGGAGATACAGTGGCTTATTCCCAAGACCTTCCTGAATACAAGAAGAAGGCAGAAGGGCATTTTTAAAGGTAAAACTTCCATTAGTATTGGACATCTTTCAAACACAAACAGAAATCTCATCCCAGGTAATCAGCTATTGATCTATCTCTTAATTGGCCCTTCCTTTGTCATTACGGAATTCAAAATCAGAAGGAGGGCTCCATTTTGTTTGAGCCTCAAATGACTACAGGGACTTGAGGCTGACATGGAGTAGGCCTTTCTACCTCTGAAGCTTCTAAACTTAGAACTGGTTTCTGAGCCAAACGCCTGAAAAGAGAGGCCACGATCACAGATAAGCTGCTGACCAAATGGACTTGGCACTGCTTGCATATCCAAGAAAAACAGTCGTCAGCACACTCTTCACAGATTCAGAGAGAACCAATCTGAGGTCCTCTCATGGGTCACAATTGTGTATTTGGTCCCCACAATTTCTTTCTTTATCACAAAACCTACTGAGGCTCACTCTCTGTGGCTCTGATCACTTGGACTCTAACACCATCTGTCCTCAGAAGGACTTGAATCTGAGTTTTCATTCTCAAGCCCCAAAGTCCTCTTGAAGAGAATTCTGAAGATACTCTCCACAAAATGAGGTGCACCCAAACAGCGGCAGCAGAAAAAAATAGCTCTAACTCTTAAAAACTTAAAGCCATAACCAGCAATAGAACCCATATTATTCACCAACCCCTTGTGGCAATATCTTGTTAACGTAGGACTCAAAAGCATATCTCAGCTTTCCTTAACAAAATCAATAACCTGATTTTTTTTCTATTCTAAAATGCCATGAACCCACTTGAAACTGCATTGAAAAGAAATCAGCTCTTCTAATTCTTACCTACTTTTATCCTGAATTCAATTTGGCTAATTATTGTAGAAACATGGCCTCACCACAAACTTTCCTCCAACCCCCTCCCAACACCACTTGTAAAACTTCTGAGTATACACTGAGACTGTGTCTCCTTCACGTTAATGGGAAACATGATAAAGTGAGATAAAACGCAATGAACCTCAGTATTTCCTGTAGATACTCCTGTACCTCCTAGTTTTTTACCAGAGCTGTTGGGAACTGAAAACAAAAGCAACAAGTAAAAAAAATGGGGAGAAGGGGTTCTCACAGGAAGGGGATGCCCTCACTGAACAACTTCCTAGCTCAGCAAAATTACAAACCTCCTTGAATGTAGTGGACAGGTGGCCATTATCTCTGTTTCATGGCCTTCATAGTTCAATGACAGAGTGCATTGTTTCAGTTCCTAAGCAGTCTGTAAGACAATAAGCAGTTCACATCTTCCTCTGTGTGTTCTCTTGCGATAGTGCTGTTTCAGAAGTCCTCTGCCCCTCTCTATATATTTCCTGCAGAGAAAAACTGTCTGGGGTTTTAACTTGTCATCCTCAGTCAATAGTTTCTGAATTACTGGGTTATTTTTGAGTCCTTTATAACTAACTGAAAGTTTCCACCTCTTGGGTCCAGGAAACCATTGTTTTTCACTCGGTTAAAACCTGGAAAGTCTTAAGTCAGACACAGCAGTTCTTTCTAGACCATAGTGTCTGATTCCCTTGATAACCAGCATTTCTCCCACTACACTTCCTGTTACAGCTGCCAAGAAATTACCAGTAGGTTTCTGTTTTCCTTGTTAATGAGAATAGTGATGGCCTACCTGGCTACCACATCTTGACAATGACTACCTGGCTAGCGAGTGTTCTCTGGACAATTGAACACTCACACCCTCCTCTGATTTAGTCAAAGAAATCGACACATGCTTCATTCCACTCTAAGATTCCTATCAAAGGCTCAATCAGATTCTGACCAGGGCACTGAGCTCTTACCTAGGGCAGAGATAACATTCTAGGAGGTTAGTGAGTTACATCAGTGCTCCTCAACCTTCCCTATGCTGTGGCCCTTCAATTATGTGGTAGCAACTCCTGGCCATAAAATTATTTCATTGCTGCTTCCTAACTGTAATTTTGCTTCAGTTGTGAATTGTCACGTAAGTATCTGATATGTGACCCCCAAAGGGGTCTTGACCCTCAGGTTGAAAACCGCTGAGTTACATTAAGGAGATTTCTGACATGATCATGCAAGCAGAAAAGTAAGTCTGGAAGCACCTCTAACTTTCTCTATGGGAATCATACTCAGCTTTTGGTGAGATTCCAATGTGTCACTTCAATGTCGCCAGTGTGTAGCATGAAAATAACTCTCCGTTTCCATTCTAAATGCTTTGCTAATTTAGAAATACCAAGAAGATATACATCTCCTGAGTGAAACCCTTCTTTTAGCCATAAAAGGACCTAGATGATGTGATGATGTGCATTTTTAATGTAATTCAATAAAAATCACTTAGTGTCACCCCTCGTATCTAGCATTCTCTATGTCCTTTCAGCTTTTTAAAAGATACTGAAATTAATGCAATACGAGGAGGATGTTGAGTTGTACTTTTTTTTTTAATTGACATTGACTCAGTGCCATTTGACCATGAGAATTAACCACTTTGTCTTCATCAGTAAAGTTTCTTATCAACTGGGCTTAGTGCTCTTTCTGTTTCCTTTATGGTATGAAAGTGAAATGAATTGTTACTGTGAATTTTCCATAAATATGAACGATTCTTTTTTCAACTCACTTCCTTGAGCATACAAATTTCCTTGAGCATACAAATTTCCAACCATAATTTAAGATCCAAGCCAGATACTAAACTAGGGAGAAAAAAATGCAGGGTTAACCACAATAATAGTTCCTGGGAATTGCTACGGTTCATTTAAATTTAGAATTTCAAATAATAGTTTAACAGAGGTGCAAGAGCTTTATACTAAAATCAGAAAAAGCTCTACTTATAAAAGAATGATCTAGAGCTGGGCAATGGTAGTGCATGACTTGGGAGGCAGGCAAATCTCTGTGAGTTCGAGACCAACCTGGTCTACAACAGCTAGTACTGAGATGGGCTCCAAAATTACACAGAGAAACCCTGTCTCGAGAAACTGGGAGAAAAAGAAAACTCTAGGGTTGCCGAGATGGCTCTGCAAGTAAAAGTGCCTGCTGCACAAGCCCCTGATAGCTTGAGTGGGAGCCCTGGAATTTATGTAAAAGAGATGGACTCCGTGAGCATGATTTAATTCCAGCACTCCTAGGGCTACACTAGAAGTCTGGAGAATTGCCCAGAAGCCTGCAGGCCTGCCAGCCTAGAGAGCAAATCAGGAAAACAAAGACCTTGTCTTACCTAGATGGAAAGACAGAATGACTCCAGGATGTTCTCTGACCTCCATAAGCATGCTACTGCGCATGCGTTCATGTGCACATACCTGCCCATTCACACAAACCCACACCCCGACACAAACACAAACACTGGTGCGCGCCCAACACCAGTGTGCATGTTCACACCCCCACAAAAATAATAAATTATTTCAAATAATTTTTAATTCATTTTAACAACTCTTAAAGAGAAAAAAATCTATAGAAACAAAGGACTAACCATGTTAATGGATTAGAATACTTAATGTTATTAAGATGATAAGTTCTACCAAATTAATCTATTGATACAATCTATAAGTTATCTATAAAGACCTCTGCTGCAAGTTAATTATCATAAAATATATGAAAACACTGCCGGGCTGTGGTGGCGCACGCTTTAAATCCCAGCACCCGGGAGGCAGTGGCAGGTGGATCTCTGTGAGTTCCAGGCTATCCTGGTATACAAGAGCTAATTCCAGGACAGCCTCCAAACCAAAAACCATAGAGAAAACCATACATACGTACGTACGTACGTACACACACACATACATACATACATACATATATATATATATATATGAAAACACAAAGGATCAAGAATAATAAAAGTAATGCTAAGTGGAGCACCCATAGCTTCCAGATTTCAGTTATAGTTATGGTTATACGTCTAGGTTTATACATCAGTGAAATAGAACTGAGTGCCCAGAAGAAATACCTTACACCAGTGGTCAGTTACTTCCATAAAGTCTAGATAATTCAATGAAGAATGGTTTTTGTTTTCCAAAATTTTTCCAAAAAACTTTATATTGGGGAATTTTGCAAAAGCATGAACTTGGAATCTACCATTTACAAAAATTAACTCAAAATGGATCATATATCTAAATATAAGAGCTAAAGCTAGAAGAAAATTAGAATGTTTGCAAATTTGTGTTTGGCAGTGGTTCATAGATATAACATCAAATAAATAAGACACCTAAATGGAGGTGTTCATTGGACTTCATCAAAACTAACAACTTCTATGCTTCAAAGAATACCAAGGGGACAATTAATAGACAGCTCATAAGATGGGAGAGTGTCTTTGCAAGTTAGATCTCTGAGGAGTGATTTGTATTCAAACTATTAAAAGAATTTTTACAAACCATCAATAAAAAAGGCAAGAGACCACATTTCCAAACATTTAAATAAATGTGTCTCTAATAGTGTTAAGAAATAAAACCTATAAACATATGGAAAGAGGTTCCGTATCCCTATTCAGAGAGGAAATACAAATTAAAACCACACTAGCTACAACTTCCTACTCCCCAGAATGGTTAAGACAACGCCAGACAACAGCAATGTCAGTGACTTTGTCAGTGTTATATTGCTGTAACGAGACACCATAAACACAACTCTTTTAAGAGAAAGCATTTAATTGGGGCTTCTTATAATTTCAGAAGCTTAGTCCATTATCTTCATGGTGGGGAGCACGGCACAGACATGATGCTGGAAAAGCAGCTGAGAGCTACATCCTGATGCAAAGGCACAGAGAGCCTCTGGGATTGACATGGGCTTTTGAAAACTCAAAGCCCACCCCTATCATGTGGGAAATAAGATTGACTGGGACTCAGAATAGGTTGAGTGATGTTTATTCGGGGAGAAATCACTTACACCTGAAACAGATGACTGTGGTAGTTTCCCGCTCCAAGGATGCCATACAGATGCTCTCCGCAATCCAACCAGGAAGTAAGAGAGGGAGCTGGGGTCCAGGACCCCAGACCTAGCCTCCCCAAAGGTCACATCCGCACCTGTGCCCATGCACCAATGTTGTGGTTCAGTGCAACAGATGCTGGTGGGGTGGATATCTCTCTACACCTTCCCTTCTCCCCCAGTGACACACTTCCTTCAACAAGGCCACACCTGCTAATTCTTCTAATCATTTCAAATAGTGACAGGACTCCTGGTGACTGAGCATTCAAATCTATGAGCCTATGGGTATCATTCTTATTCAAACCGTGAGGTAGAATCACCAAAATTTCAAATGTGGTAATACAAATATAGTATTATCAACTTAGAAAAGCCATTTGGAAAGACCTCAAAAAGTTAAACAGTTTTATCATCTGACTCAGAGCATCTGAAAAATAAAAAATAAAAACACATGTCCACACAAAAGCATACATGTTAATGCTCAGGTCGAGTCATTCTTAAGCCTAAAAATGGCAACTGCAAACACCTGACAATGAAACTAATAAACAAAATAGAGTTCAGGTGCTAGAATGAACTATTATGATATACAATACCTCTTCAATGAACCTTGAAAACCGGACACTAACCTGAAGAATTCATCTACCAAAGACCGTTTATGAAAAATTTCCAGAATACACAAATCCATGCATACAAAAAGTAGATTGTTGATTGGGAATATGGGTGGGGGAATTCAATATGACAACTAAGGAGCATGGAGTTTCTTTTGGGTACCATAAGAATATTCTGAAGTGATGACAGGTAACTCAATGCAGGATCCTAAGGCTAAATTCTCTTGATGCCTTGTTTTTTATTTCATACTTTTATTTCATGTTTGCTCTTTTCATCCCAAATAGTAACACTGACCTGAAAGTTTAATTTGACAGGAATTAAAATAATACCTTTCCACTAAATGCCAAATTCTTCACAGTAAAATGTCAGGACAACAGAATGGCTGTGAATTTTTATGGTGGCAAAGACTTGGAAAACACAAGTGACAGTTCACTAGGTAGAACTGTGAAATAATGGGACTGGATTCTTCCCTGTCTCACAGATACTAATTGTAGCAGGGGTTTCACTCCAACCCATTAGAGACAGAAAACTACTCAGAGAAAGCTGCCATTCAGTCAGCCTGTTCTGAAAGCACAAAGTGTGCTTGTTTGGGAGAAGAATGGTTGATTTTTTTTTACCTAATTTAAGAATTTGAGAGTTTTGTCTTCCCCCTGCCATCCCCCCAACCCCACCTTTCTTTCTCATGTTAGGAATCCTGAGCCAAGAATGGCTAAGTAGGTAACAGTACCCACTGTCAAGCCTGACAATCTCCTGGTCCCAGTGGGAGGAGAGAAGTGAATCCTAGTGTTCATCATCATCATACACACACACACACACACACACACACACACACACACACACACACAATACAAATCATTAAAATACAATAAAGATTCTAAATAGGAATTCTGTTTCATTTATAGTAATTTCAAAGCTTCAATTTATTTATTTATTTTATTTTTTTTTTTGTCAACTGCTATTTTAAAAAGTCTCTGGGAGAGGTGGGGATGCTGTGTTTGATGTGTAGCACTGAGGGCAGATGCCTCCCTAACTGCACATGTCACCTTTAGGTCTCCAAACAGTAATGGGCACTTTCTGGAGGAGTGCCAATACCAGGTACCAGCTTCATGTGCATCCATGCAAAGTTAATTGAATTCTTTTTTTTTTTTTTTGCAAGCAGGCTTACTGAAGCCTTAGCTCCAAGATTTACATTTCCTTTGTTTTCAAAGTTTGTTTTCTCAGAAGTTTGCCTGCAACATTTATTGTCTTAAAAACCACAATACAGCAGCCACTTTTCATGAGGAAGAAATATCAGGAAACTGAAGCAGGAAATGGAAGCATCACTAGAAGGATTTGACAAAGCACCAAAAAGAAGGGTCAGAGTCCAGTTCTCTGGTTCTTTGGTTATTGTCTGTAAAAATTACATAAAACCATCGTCCTTGAAAACCCATGAGGGGAACAGGATTTGTAAAGCTCTTGGTAATTAAGTCACTGTTAGACGTCACTATTATCATCGATCGCCATCATCACCATCATCATCATTTGTATCATTCTTTCCTTTGGGCTTGACCAAAAGAGCAAAGGTCAAAGACATAAACCACTAAAAGTTCCCTCTTTTGGTTTTCTTAATTCAACAGAATATTGTAATGAATGACATCAAATATCTTATGCTGTTAGAAACTAAACAAAATAATTAGCACTAATAAGAGTTATCAGATGCATCTTTGTAATAAGATCGATATAAAGGGGATATGTGTAGTGAGATATCCACCCCACCCACACCTGTTGCACTGACCATACCCATTGGGTGGGGGCAGGTGCAGGCGTGACCTGGGGGAACTAGGTCTGGGGTCCCAGACCCCAGCATTTCTCTTGCTTCCTGGTCAGAGACACAGAACATCGGGAAGCATCCTTGGGACGGGAACCTGCTGGCAGTCATCTGTTTCTGCTGTAAGTGATTTTTCCCTGAATAAACAACCATCAGCCTATTTGCCAAGATTCTTATTTATCCGCAATAGATATTTTTACAACTTACATTGGAACAAAATCACCACTTACTCTGAGAAAGCAAGATAGATATGGGAACCCAGTAGGACTTTTCTCACAGGAGCTAAAGGAAATTAAAATAAAGTCATTTATTCCAGTAACTTAGTCAGGACTTTGGATCAGCCATGATATGATTCAGTTTCGGACTACCTGTAACATCCTATAACTGTAGTAACTCGTTCATTTACTGATACATCATTGGGCATAAATGTGCATCTTGGTGTCTATTAGGGAATGAGTGAATACGTTCAATGTACACACATAGTGGAATATACAGCTTTTCAAAGGAAGGAAATTCTTGCAAATATCTTAATGTGTCTAGAAGTTGGGGGTATTTTGTGTGGTGAAATAATCCAGCCCAAGGTGAAAAAAGATAGTGCTATATGATTATACTTCCATGAAGCAGTTGGAATCTCAAAATCATACCAACAGAAAATAGAATTGAAGTTGCATAGAGCTAGAGGAAAGAGCAGATGTGATGGCTGCTTAAGTGCCTGCCTCTACTTCTCTTCAACAAGGAATTGTAATTTGACAAATAAATCTCATCCACCCACCAAGTCACTTCAGGTTGAGTTCTTTAGTACAGCAACATAATTGAAAATAGGACAGAAACCAACACCAGGAATGGAATCATTTCAAATGAATGCTAACATGGCCCTCTTCCTTCCTTCCTGGAACCTTAACTCCAAAGGCATCCCAAACAAAATCAATAAGATCTTTAAAAAATGATGGACATCTGACCTCCAGACCTCTAATCTCACAGCTTGAAGGAGTATCTTCCCAGTTCTCTCTCTCTCTCTCTCTCTCTCTCTCTCTCTCTCTCTCTCTCTCTCTCTCTCTGTGTGTGTGTGTGTGTGTGTGTGTGTGTGTGTGTGTGTGTGTGACTTTTTAAGGGTTTCTACTACAATGGCTTATATTCTGTAGCAATTATGCAGCAGCTACTTTATAAGACAATGAAAGGGCTGTCACAAAATGGTCAGTTATAGTCCAGCAAGAGATGACTGAGTGTAAAAGTCCTTGATGCCAAGTCGAAAATTATTTCCATATACACGCATAGTGTGCACGATGTAAGAAAATAAACATAACTGAAAACATCAAGAACTGTGTGTTCTACATACCTTTAATCACAGCACTCAGGATGCAAATACAGACAGGCAGATCTCTGTGAGTTCAAGGCCAGCCAGGGCTACATAGTGAGACTCTGTCAAAAAAAAAAAAAAAAAATTAAGGTTCAGTTGATATAACTAATTGCTTTGTATTTTTATCAGTAAGTATTTTATCTTCATTTATTTTTGTTCATAATTTCAGTTTCACAGGGACCAAGGGCAGAATGGCATTAGAGGGTGTATATTTTTAAGCTGCTATGTTCTAGACAGTTTTTCCTGACTCCTCAAATTTCCTGTTCTGATACATGAGCTATGGTGTTAGCCACTGATGAACTCACAAGTTCTAGGAACTAACCTCAGGGTCAAAGCTTTTCATGGGGGGAAAAAACCCAGCCAAACAAACAGACAACAAAAAACCCCCACAGCTGATGGTTGGTTGCATAATGGCTTCATTTGGGTTATGTGTCATCTTTCCTTACTAATGCCCCACCCCCGCCTGTGTGTTTGGTATGTATGGGTGTGCACAGGTGTACACATGTATGGGGAGCCAGAGTTTAAATTCTGGCATTTTTTCCTACTGCTTTCCACATTATTTTTGAGACAGAGTTCTTCACTGGACCTGGAGCTCATTGATTTAGCTAGACTAGCTGGCTAGCAAGTACCCAGTACCCCACCCTTCAATTTCTGTCTCCCAGCATTGGTATTACAGGTGTACTGCAAGGTCCAACTTTTGTTTTCATGGCTGGAAGAGATATGAACTCAGGTCCCCATGTTCATATTGTAAGGATGGAAAAATTTAGCCTAATTTTCCCTAGACTCTGTCCTCCAGCAGTGAGTAGGCAAAAGGTCATTCTTGACTGTTTACGGCAGGGCAGTTTACGGACAGCGCCTGTGAGTGAATGAGAACAGAAAATGAGCAATGCCACACTACCCAGAAGCCCTAGCAAAAGCAGACTTCCTGGGCTAAGAGCAGGCTTGGGTAGTTCAAATAGATTGGTCCACACTGGATGCTATCAGATGATTTGTTTGTGATGCGCGGGCTTTGTTGTTGTAACCCTATAAAAGCTGTCTGAACCCTGTACCAGGGGTTCCCAGTCCTCTACCCCACGTGGGGTATGGCTGTGGACCCCAGTGCACTGGAATATAAACAACCGCTCATGCTTTTGCATCAAGACCGCTTCTTGTCAGTGATTTGGGGGGGCCACCTTTCCTGAGTCTGGGTGTGAGGGTCCATGCCCTCCTCAGGTCTTTCAGTATAGCAAGTACTTTACAGTTAATCTCTCCCATCCCAAGACTTACTATTTCTAATTATACTATACCCCATAAATATTTATAATTATTGTATATTAATAAAAGATCAAGTTACAGAGATGGAATATTAACTGTTCTGATTTGATCTTTACAAACTGCACACATTTATCAAATATTCCCACACTATATTGTACCTTTTCAATTTGAACTAAGATAATAAATAAACTTAGAGTTTGTAACTTCTCCATTTGTATTTGATCTATGTTTATCATCATCATCATCATCATCATCATTTGTTTGATTGTTTTTTTCAAGTGTGTCTCATTTAGCCCAGGCTGGCTTAGACCTTGCTGTGTATTGAAGATGAACTTGAACTCCTAACTGCCCTGCCTCTACCTCCCTGATGCTGGAATTACAGGTATGTACCGCCACTCCAGACAGTTTAACCCAGAAAGGAGAATTGTATTTCCCTAACTTTATCCTTATTGTATTTTTAAGAATGATATAATTTCAATGATTTCTACCTGTCAAGTGTCATGACCTTTATCTGGTGACTCAGTGATATGTTCACATGGCACACATAGACATTATTTTCTTTTCTCGGGAGGTGTCCAGATATAAATGAGGTGTGCCTGTGTGCTTTTTATAAAATACCATGTTTAATGGTCTGGACACTTTCGCCAGCAGTGTGGGTTTCCTCCAACGTCTATGAAAAGTAGTTGCAATAGGTGCCCATTTCACAAGCTGTTGCCCGAAAGATCTATGTCTCTTTTTCCACAGAGGCACGGTGATGTCACAGTCTAGGGCATCTAAGTCTAAGGTTTCTCAGCCTTCCTAATGCTGACTCCTTAATACATTTCCTCATGTTGTGGTGACCCCAACCATAAGATTATTTTTGTTGTTACTTCATAACTTAAGTTTGCTACTGTTGTGAACTCGTGTGTGTGTGTGTGTGTGTGTGTGTCTGTGTCTGTGTCTGTGTTTTCCTATAGTCTTTGGTGACCCTGTGAAAGGACAATGGCACCCACAGGTTGAGAATAGATGGTCTAGTGGGACAACTAGGAAATATATTCAAATCCAGAAAGTGTAAGAAAGAACATTGGTTATCCTGCCAATAGTAATTTCTCAGAGCCTCTATTTCCCTTTCTATAGCCATAAGCTATGTCTGACCTGCAAACTTTGTAAGGTGTGTCAGGAGACGCTAAGAGATAAGAAATTGGACCAATATAAAGTGATTAAGAAATAAAAGTGCTATTCACAAGAGCCACAAGGAAAGATAGCTGTAAGAAACAGCAAGCACGGGCGTGTGTTCTACTGGATCCTTTCCCAGCCCCTAAACTCCTTCAGTTTTGGGGGACACCCTGCTGCCTGCATGGAGAAACCGCCGCCTAATAGCGTGAGGCTCTTTTTGCGTAGCATTGGAGCTCCCATCCTGCTGAAAGTGTGTTGTGAGAAAGAGCAGAAAGCTGCCTGCCAGTAGCTCAAATTTGCGCTTCAACACAATCAGCCTAGTGGAGTCTATGCTGCCTCCCCCTTCTGGAGTGGAAGCTGAATGGCAGAGGCAGCCCAATCGTTCCTTAATCGAGAGGCTTCCGTCCCCGGACGCCCATGGATCTTGGACAGAAAAAATCCCGGTCGGGTATGTAGGCTGAAGAAATCCAGGTCCTCTGAGCCCTTAGGGCTCAGCCACGGTGTCAAACACAGGAATTGCCTAGGATGAAGAAGAAAGAGATCAATCGGGCTCTGCCTGGGGTTTTCCAGCAGCAATGCTGCGCGAAGGGCACGCCTGCCCCGGAGCCGCTCCGTGCGTCTCTGCGGCACCCCGCCGCCTGCCGGCCCCTTTTCCCAATTTGCCCTCTGGTCTCAGTCCTCTACAAATGAATATTTCCCTGCACTTGTGAGTGAGCCCACACAAGTTCCCCAGGCACAGTCCTCCCACCTTTTTCCCCCAGGGAAGGGTGGGAGCAGTTTTTCAACCATAACCTTCCTGCCACCTGGGGGAAGGTGACTTGTTTTGGGAGGGAGATGTATTGTTTTACTGGTTGCAAGGCAGCAGAATTAGAGACTGGTGCTAAAGTGCTTCGTATTCTTTCTTTGCTTTTTGAGGAACGGTGGACAGACCGGCAACCCCTGGGCTCACTTCGCAGCCGGACGCTGAGTTTCAGACTGCAGCTTGGCTCAGCGTAAAGCTGATCCCTTTTGCCGCTCATCGGAGTCTGCAGATGGATGAATGCTGACAGACATCCTCTGAGCATTGGTTAAAGCCTCAGAGTGCTCACCTTTGCACCTCCTATTTTTCTGCCATCGCCGCTGCCTCCTCCTTCTATTCCTCCCTTCCCCACCCTATCTTCAGCACCACTGGCAAAAGTCGTGCCCCTCTGGTAGAGCCGACGCTCCCCACCGAAACGAGGGGGAGGGAGACACCCATCCCCCCCTTCCCATCTCTGCTTAGGCTCTGGGTTTTACTGCAGCAATCGAAGGTGACAGCGCCACCTCGGTCTCCTCGGTAGCTCTCAGATCCCCGGCACCCCTCAGTATCGGTGGGGAAAAGCGCCCCCTCCTGAGAGGCTAATCTCCGAAGAAGTGCGAACGAGCTACAGAAAAGCGAATTTTAAAAATGTAGAAGTCACTGGGCTGCATTCCTCGGAGGACAGCCCAATTCCCCAGGACTGAGTGTCAGCGCATGGGAAGTTGGGACCTTAGAGCGAAGGGGGAGGGGAATGGTGCAACCCCGCATTCTCTTCGGGAAGGAGACGCTGCAAGCCCTGCGGTTGGATACAAGTTTGCGTAAGAGTGTTTTCCTTTTGTCAATTATTAATCACCGGAATCAGTTTGGCAGAACTGGAGTTTTAGCAGTAGTGCAGAGGGCGGGGCCCGAACACCTAACTCTGAGCCTCCCCTGCACCAGGTGCAGTGGCAAGCTAACAGCAGCTGGGAAGAAGCCAGAGCATCCAAGCTCACCCAAAGGCAGGAGGTAAGCATCTCCCAAAATACCTAAGTCCAATCCAACACAGAATTTGTTTTCGTGGGGGGGGGGGAAATAGAACTGAGCTTTAATGCAATTTGCTTATTATTTAACCACATGACAATTTTAAGAGCTGAATGGGTGCTCTTGGCATTTATTATGTTGGAAACTAACTTTTCACACTCAGCGGAAGCCAAACTTTATTATCGGAACTTTTCCAACTGGAAAGAAAATTATTTTACATTATTTTCATTATCCATCTCTGTGTGGTTTGTTAATATCCAGGGAAATATCTTAGGATGTGCTTAATTTCCTTGGTGGTAATATTTATCTAGTTCTCTGCTCTTCTACTTTTTGGCCAATAATTTACCTTAAGCAAGGGCACACCAGACAGCTGCCAGCAGATAAGGCATATCTAGCAAAGCATGTATTTTCTTGTGATTATTTAGCACAGTGTGTTTTCTCAAGGAGGCTTATGTGATTGTCACAAGCAATCGAAATATTCAGCCCATGGATAATGTGTGTCAGAGCATCCTTGGGGAGCAGGGGAGAAATGGTGAGGAGGATTTTAGGTGCAAGTGTCAGTCCAGACTTGTTTCAAAAGGCATTCAACTGGTTGTCAGTCTACAGATCAACCCAGCTGTGCTCCAATACAGAATCTGAGGAATTATTAAATGTAAACATTAGCTCTCAAAGTTCAAATAAATGTGTCAGGGAAATTGAGATGTTTTCTTTTGCAAAAGGGCTTTATGTCAGGAGTCATTATTTTGAATCAAAAGATATTAAGAAGAACACAGCCATTTTTGCTAAAGAACTTTTAAAATGAGGTGTGCAGGAACTGGTAAATGCACAGTCACTTTGATTTTCACATCTGGTTTATTCCTGTGCTTCTTTCTTAATGTAGTCATTATTTTCATGATATATTAATTTTTTTCAAGACAGTTTCTTTGTGTAGCCTTAGCTGTCCTGGAATTCTCTCTGTATACTAGGCTAGCCTTGAACTCATAGAGACTAGCCTGCCTCTGCCTTAAGTGCTGGGACTAGAGGTGTGCACCACCACCACTTTTTCATGATTTTTAATAGCTGTATTGACTTTGTATATGAATCACTTAGACCAACGACAAACTTTTTTGTGAGATACACTACCTCATTTTTCAAAACTTTCTAAACAACAATTTAACTGCAGTAAGTTAAAAATGGTTAGTTAAGGTAAATGCATAGACATTTAGAATTTTACCGTGTATCAAGCAGAAATTCAAGTCTTCAGCTCCCATTGGTTTTCTTAACCTACTGTTTATACGTTTGCTAATTTTAAAATAAAAGCAATCCTTTGTAAGTCTATGGACAATTTTACCTAACAAAGTCAGTGTAAACTTTTGCCACCAAATAGACAGAATCTTCATTTCAAATTATCCAATAAGGGTTGGGGCTGAGAAAATGGCTCAGAGAGTTAAGTACATTCAAGTACAAGGAAGGACCCAAATTCAAATCCCCAGTACCTACATAAAAAGGCACTGAAGAATATGCATGTAATCCCAGATCTTGACAATGCTAGAGTCTTCTCCAGATAGCCATTCTTGCCAAACGGGCAAGCTCCTGGTTCAATGAGAGACTCTATCTTAAAAATTAAAACATGGAACCATAGAAGGAGACACCAGATGTTGACTTGACTTCTACACACATGTACTAGGATGAATACACACATACCCATGTGCACATATACCACTCACAAGCAAATAATCCAAATAAGACTCAACTTCTCAAAATCTGTCTGAGAACACACCCCTTACAAAGCATTAACTGGTGAAAATTATCTCTGGATATTATCCTGAGGGAAAACAGCAAATGAAGCAGTGTTTATACAAAATAATCTGTAACACTGCAGTAAGAATGACAAGGGTGTGTGGTATTTGAGCACAGTTCATCTCCCCAGCCTCCTTGGGCTAGGTATGGTGGTGACCCACTCTGGCTGGATGGTGCTGTGCTCTGCATAATATACAGAGTTCCCTCTAGACTCTAGCCCAAGCTCTAGCCTATTCAAAGGGCCCCCACCCTCCTCATCTCTCTCTCAACCTTGAGATACAAGAGCTTTATTTCAGGGAGAATGAACTGAAAAGTCAGTCTTTCTTCCTATAGCCAATACACACACACACACACACACACACACACACACACACACACACGTACATGAACTCATACACTCATACACACACACTCATGCACATACACACTCACACTTATACACACACGCATGCACATGCATTCATACACACATTCATATGCCCACACACTCATATACACAACACATACACATGGCCAATGATGAAGAACTCAATAAGAAAAAGACAAACAACCCATTTTAAAGTGGGCAAAGGTTTGAATAGACATGTCTCCAAACAAGATGTGCATTAGAAACGTGCTTATATGTACTTGTTAGAAGACAATAATCAAAACCATAATGAGATATCACTTCACACCAACCACAATAGTTATAAAATGAAGTGATTCATATTGACAAATCAGCCCAGTCCATGTTCAAATAAATAATCTGGGGGTGGGGGAGATAATGCAGAATGGCAATGTTAAAAGATGTAGTGGGAAACAATTTGTTAGTTAGAACTATCATGCATTGCCAATGGGATATAAAATGATGCAGTGGAAAGGGATTTGTTAATTCCTCAAAAACTTACACCTAAAGTTACCAAATAATACAGTTCCACTCTTAGACATATATCCTGGAGACCTGAAAGTCTGCATCTACAAAAGAACAAATCCAAATCCACATCACAGTAGTATACACAACAGGCAAAACCATCAAACAATCAAGAAACCCTGGAAACAATCCTATTATCCATTGAGAGATGAGTGGGTGAGTAAAATTATGGAACAGAACAGTGGATATTATTCAACATGCTTCAGCACAGTTGAACACTGAAAAAAATTATATATGCTAAGTGAATGGTGAGCACACATTGTGTGTCATATCACTAACCAGTGAATCTGTAGAGACAGAAATCAGATCAGTTGTTGCTGAGGGCTGGTACGGAAGATAAGTTGGGGAGAAATGAGAAGCGACTGATGTCGTTGGGAGTTGACAAGTTTTAAACCATGGGAATGATTTATGGCTATGGATAGTGTACTACTGAAAGGCATTATACTGTACATTTAAAGTGGGTTAATTGCATAATAAATGGGTTACATCTCAATAAGGCATATTATTAAAAACCTATCCAATGTAGGCAGGTGTGGTGGCTAATTTCAAATTGCAAGTCTGTGATTAGCCAGAAAAATTTAGCAAGACTCTGTCTTAAAACACAAAGGGCAAGCCAGGTGATGGTGGCCCACACCTTTGTTCCCGGAGCTTGGGAGACAGAGGCAGGTAGAGCTATCATTCCAGGACAACCAGAGACCAAAAAAAAAAAGAAAAAAAAAAGAAAAAGAAAAATACAAAATATCAAGGGCAGAGGCTGAAAAGATGGCTCATTTCTCAAGAGCACCAGTTGCTCTTCCAGAAGACCCAACTCACCCACACAGGGACTCATAACTGTCTGTAACTCCAGTTTCAGGGAATTAAATATTCTCTTTTGGCCTCTGCAGGCACATAATGCAATATATACATGCAGGTGAAACACTTATACACATGAGATAAAAAATAAATAAATATTTTGTCTTTTCTTTTTTTTAAGATGCAAAGAACTAAAGGTGTGGCTCAAGCTTAGCATCTTTGCCTAGCGTGTACACAACTCTGGTTCAGTCCCCAGGACCACAAAAAAAAAAAAAAAAAAAAAAAAAAAATTAGAACCAATATGTTCAATGGCCATTTAGAAATATGTGAAGTAATTAAGGGTGGCACAGGAGTTACACAGCTGTGTGGTTTGCATAAGTTTTCATACCTGCCCTAGCTTGTCTTCTATTCAGAAATGAATCAGGTGCCATCAACTTCTTGTCACAGAGGATTTTATTGCAATACAGCATCTATTTGGACTCACCACCCATCCATTATCTTAACCCTGGACCTGTTGAGGCTAGTTATTTTTCTTGCTTTTAGGTAAATCTGGTCTTTAACATCTCTTAAAGTTAATTGTTAAATTTGCTATGTTGCACATTGGGTGAGAGAGGAAGGTACTTCACCCTCTGTTAAATGGGGATTTCTACTCAGATCAAACCACTTTAACTTACCCTAGATAAACACTGGAAGCCAGAGCCATGGAAGAACTGGGGAAGCAGCCAGTGTAGTCCCCAAAGCACATGGATATGTCCTTGCTGGAAAGCATCGACTGTAATTATGACATTCCCCAGTGCAGCTGCTCCTAAATAATTAATTCATGCCTCTATTTGTCTCTTGTGTTTTGAGTTGCCACAGCTTCCAGAGCCTATACTAAGATTCACAAAATGGGATGGATATTTTTTGCCCAGAACAAGTATAAAGTTAGTGAGACTTGTAGGGTAAGAAGCAGCAGAATGCATTGCAAGGACAGTTATGAGCACACTGAAACAAACCGTACCCTAAGCTGTATGGATTAAAGTCTTCCTGCTTCCGGAAACCTCAATGATTTTCCTTCTCACCTGAACAGGCCTGTCTATGTGTACACACACATATACAGGTCAGGAAACAATGTCATTCCTCAGGTGCAGCCCACTCCACCCTTTGGTAGCATCTTTCACTTACTTGGAACTTCTCAAATAGGTTAGGCTGGCTGGCCAGTACTAGGCTTGCTAGCCAGCAAACACCAGGGAATCTACCTGTCTCCATCTGTCTAGTACTGTGATTGCAATCATCATGTGCCATCATGCTCATCATGCTTTTTTTTTTTTTTTTTTTTTTTTTTTTTTTTTTTTTTTGGTATGGATTCTGGGGGTCTAATTCAGGTTCTCATTTTTTTTTTTTTTTTTTTTTACACATTGAGCAATCTTATGATAACGAATGAGTTTAATGTCCAATCATTAGTCTACAATTTAAACACATGTAGGAGAAGTTGATCATGACTTTTTGTTCATTTGTTTTTGGTGAAAGGAAATGGAAAAAGGAGAAAAGTTCTTGAGGCAGCACATATTTTATATAGCTCAGACTAGCCATGAACTCATAATACACTTACTAAGACGGCCAAGTGCTAAAATTACAGATATGTACCATCATGTCTGACTTGATCATTACTTTTTAATAACATTTTCATTCACAATTGAAAATGCATTTATATGGCTGATATTTACACCCTTAGGCCTTGGATAAGTACTAAGCGTACAGACAAAGCATCTTGCCTTTAAAGCATTTGTGCATCTTGCCTTTAAAGCATTTGTGTTCTAGTGGGCATCTCAGACATCAGTAACAAAAGTAATAGCTGGGTATGTAATATATAAAGATACAAGTGTTCTGGGGAAAATAAAGAGGGAATGGAGGACCATTTTAAACTGTGGCTCAGGCTGGAAAGTAAGAGCGCACTATAAAAGGCATTCACAAACCTGGCCCTGTGACAAGGATTTCTAACTTCCACTGAGGTTCTCTTTCCCACACAGAAGTTCCTTTTCCCCTTTGCTTTTGCCTCACCCATCAGCATCTACCTAAATATCCCATTGTTTCCTAAAGGAAAAATTATCCTCATCACATACAAAGTAGGCACCAGGAAGAACTACCCCAACACCTGTTTAAACAACTACAGCTGAACTATTAATAAGGCGGTGTCTTTAAATATAGTAATTTTGTTAATTCTTTGAGAGTTTCATGCATGCATGTGATGTATTTTAATCCTATTCAATTCCCCATTTGTTCTCCTAAGATCCACCCCTGCCCTCCTTTCTTATGATCCACTGCATCTAACCTATGCTGCCCTTATACTCATGGCCACAGGGGCATCCAGTGAACTGTAGTTAGCCTACCTGGAGACATACCCTTAAAGAAAGCTCACTCTTCCTCTCGCAAGTGGTGCCTTATAACAAAAATTCTCACTCAAGGAAATCGTCAGGTTGAGCTGTCAGTTTCTTCTTGGCCCTTTTCATCGTGTGTTGCATGGATGCTCGCAGTGTTCCGGGGGTTGTATATAAATAGTGCAGATTGGGTTCCCCAAAAGAAGCACCTTTTGGAGAGTAGAAGAGAGGCTGGGGGGAAGGAAATGTTGAGATCCACCCTGGAAAGGTAACAGAAGAACTACAGAAGTGAGCAGAACATGACATCCCACAGATCAGCTGTGGAGGGTGAGGGAAAAGCCACCACCCCACTGTTGTGGAATTTCTACACGACTACCTGATCTAAAAGGCAACCTCCCAGGAAGCCTTGTTCTAATCATACACAGTAGGCATAACAATGTTTCCGGTATAGAGCTCTTTTAGGTCTGGCCTAGGAGGAGCAGGGATGGGATTTTGTAAGTCAAAGGGAACATTTATTTTAGTCTCAAATGAGAAGTGTGTAAGAATATTGAGTAGAACTAGAAACAGAAACAGGGTGTCTTTTTTTTTTTTTAAGAAAATCTATTATAATGGGACATTAGAATTCTCATTCATTTATTTGACATGTTTTAATTAAACAGCTACTATATACAAATCATGGAGGAAAAGACACAACAAAGAAAACTTATTCAAATCTCTTTCTGGACTGCTCTGTGTGTGTGGTACTAGGAACTGAACAGGACTTCATTCATGCTAAGCAAGCCTGCCTACTGAACTGTAACCCCTTGCTACAAAATGGATGAAAAACACAGGATAAGACTTCCAAGAATGTGCTGCCCTATCAACCCAGCTCTGACAGCCTTTCTCACCCCATTCTAAGCCCTGGTTTACTCACTACTTCCCTGTCAGAACATTTACCACACTGTGGGGAGATACTTGCTACTTGTCCCTGCCCTCATGAAAGTGTCCTGGAGACAGTAACCATGTCACTCTTAAAGAACTTTATACCCCTCTTATGTCCTTGCTAACTTGTTGACTGAAATAGCTAGGGTGGATGGGTGGGTGGATGGATGGATGGATGGACAGACAGATGGATGGACGGACAGATAGACAGACAATGGATAGACAGATGGATGGGATTCATGGGGCAACAAATGGATGATTTGCCAGGCTGTGGTCAAAGTTCTTTGAATAGCAAGTCAGTGTGTTAGAGTAGTTCATACTATATGCTCTGCATTTTTGTTTTGGTTTTGGGGTTTGTTTTTATAAGACTTTGAGTCAACTTTTATTCCTAATACCCCCACTTTCATATTTATAAAGTGAATGCATAAATACTGCTACCCTTACAGCACTGTTAAGTGAAAGCTGAAAGGTCTTACTTATCAAAATTCTGGGCTATAAACTGCTCAATAAATACCTAAAGATATTATCGAAATAGAACAGCTTTTCAGGCTGACAATTTGCTATTCCAGTGTGGGAGCCCTGCTCTTCCAGCTCCATTATGAGATCAAAGGCTGTCAGTAATGCCTAGCTGGAGCTATCATGCTGATGTCAAGGTCAGTGAAAAGATTAAAAAGAAAATTTGGAAAGAAACGGAAGTAGCACACTGAACAAGAAAATGAAAATGGCCAGAAAAAGGAAAAGGCTCAAGATGACACATGTAAATCAGTTTATCTGGGATTGTGATTCCACCTGTTGCTGTCTATCTCATAGTTCAGTAAAGCACCAACTGGTTCTTATACGTACTCCGTATGCCTCGCAGAACAGTGTCAGTGATTTAAAAAAGAAAAAAGAAAGAAAGAATCGTGAAACAAATCCTACTTGAACCTGAGCCTTACCTGTATCTCAGGGCATTAAATTGTTCTTTTAACATCTTTTGCAAAGCCAATTATCCTTTAGGGATATTCCAGACCAGTAATCAAAATTATCACAGTGCCACATCAAGCTCCCTATAACATTTAAGTGAACTGAAGAACGAGCTGACTGGACCAATCAGTGAAAAATCTAGAAACTTTAATAATTACCTTTAATAAGACTTTAATAATTATAAGGAATAGAATACCCTTGGGCTTCTCTACAAGACTGGAAGATCCCCAGAGAATCTTAAATCTTACAAAGAAATGTTTTAATTACTGGACTAGCACCTCTGTGGCCCTGGGATCTCAGAATTGACTGGCATCTCCTGTGGCAGAAAGCCTGCATGGGCCAATGAGATGGCTTAGCAGATAAAGGCACTTGCCACCAAGCCCAATGGTCAGAAAACAATCCCTGGGAATTGATTGTGGGGGGAGGGGGTGAAGAGAACTCATCCAAGTGTCCTCTGACCTCTAGTGAGCTGTCTCACACACACACACACACACACACACACACACACACACACACACACACACACACACTACGTAAAGGTAAATTTTCCAGCATGACCACATGAACGACTGTGCTTGGTATGCACATCCAGGCCAGGCCACACTAAGAGGCAGGTAGCCATTCTATTCAACAGAACTTTGTCTCAACTTTCTGTTGTCATTAATCTGTGACTGCTGTATACTTCTTTGGAGAGCTTTTCCAAGACAGGGCTTCTCTGTGTAGCCCTGACTGTTCTGTTACTCGCTCTGTGGACCAGGCTGTCCTGGAACTCATAGAGATCTGCATGCCTCTGCCTCCAGAGTGCTGGGATTAAAGGCATGTGCCACCACTGCCCAGCTGGAGAGTGCATTTTTTAAGCTTTTTATGTGTGGTAGATTTAAACCTGGCACAGTATTTATACAAACATACACACATATTCCTCCTGCCTTAGATGATAATCAGCAACTAAATGAGCAACTTACAGACACCAGGGAGCAATAATAAAACAATAAGGGATGGAAAGGTAGCACAGAAGTGGAGTGGCATGCACAAAGCCCTAGGTTCAAGCCCTCATATCAGGAAGGACATTAATGCCCAAATTAAACATTATGGATTTGTTTCATAGATCACATATGTATCCTTTTACTCTCCTGTAGAATGCACAACACCCAAACCACTGCTAGGTTCATACAAATCGCTCAATAAGTTTTGTGATATGAATTGAGCATATCTGTGTTAATTTCAAATTTAGTTCAGTGTAATTGTAAAGAAGTAATTTTCAAACCTGTGTAGTAACAAATGTAAGAAAAATCCTTTGAGTAAAATGAATTGAAAAACTCAGGATTCAAAGATGAGTACATACTATGCCTTAGCTAGAGTTTCTATTTGTGTGATAAAATACCATGAGCAAAAGCAACTTGGGGAGGAGAGGGGTTTTTTGGCTTACATACCCTGAATTATAGTCCACTGAAAGAAGCCAAGGCAGGGACTTAGAGGCAAGAACTGAAACGGAGGCCATGGAGGGATGCTGCTTACTAGCTGACTCCTCATGGCCTGCTCAGCATCCTTTCTCCCTCTCTCCCTCTCTCCCTCCCTCCCTCCTTTTCTACTTCTCTCTCTCCCTCCCTCCCTTCGTCCCTCCCTCCTTTTTCAAAGTGACTTGTTATTTTGTCCCTGCACCCCAAGAGCAGAGGATCGAACACAGAGCTTTAGACTTGCTAGGCAATTGCTCAACCACTGAGCTAAATTTCCAACTCTTATAATATTTGCCCAGGAATGGCACAGCCAGCAGTGAGGTGGCCTCTCCCACATTAATCACCAATCAAGAAAAATGGCCAGTCTAATGGAGGCATTTTCTCAGTTAAAATTCCTTCTTCCCGAATACACACAGGTTTGGGTCAAGTTGGCAGAAACCAAGTAGACACCACAATAATCACACATAGGTTTAAAAGAAGAAAAAAAAATACATAGAAAAAAAAGAACCAAGAGTAAGCAATATATATTTAATATGCTAATTAAACATGCTTCTGTTTCTCGGCTACTCTGATGTTCTCACTGCTGCATTTCAGCGTTTTATTTTTGCACAGCTAGAGCAGGTTTAACAACCATCAAAATTGTTAGCCAAGATTTCAGCTCCAAAGGCTGACCACAGGATGGTGAGTTTGAGTCTAGCCTAGGCTGTATAGCCAAGACTATGTCACCAAAAAGAAAACAAAGTTTAAGAAACAAGGACTATTTGCAAAGCCACAATGCAACAATGTCTTCCTTAAAGCTGCGAACTCTGTTAACCAGACACGTTTACCTTCTCAGAAGTTGAACCACTGTATACAGATATGTAGTATTTATGACACTGAGACAGTTATGATGCTCTGTTCACCTGAGCTATTTTGAATAATACACAACTGAGGGACAAGCTGTCACATCATGGAGATTTGCATGTCCCCAGCTCAGGTAAAGATCGAAATGACATTTTTCTGAAATGTTTACATGTGTTCTGGGTGACATTTGTTCCATCTAAAAAGATTTCCATTAAACATGCTGCCTGAAACATGAAGAGTATTTAGAAATAAAAATAATTCTTAGATTTAGCAATGATATATATGAAGAAACACACATAACTAACCCCTTCTTAAAATCATATAATACATTAATTCTGTTACAAGATCGACTCCTTGTATATCTGAAGTATATATAAGTGCTTGTGTGTGTGTGTGTGTGTGTAAGAGAGAGAGAAAGAGAGAAATAGGCATCTACTAGTATTATAATATGTAACAAATTCACCTTCTTACAAACATGACTCAAATTCTAAACTTAACAATCACTACAAGTCATTAAACTAAATGCTACAAAAAGTGCTTATTCAGTTTCCATAGACCTTGTGAATAACACATGTTAAAACTGCAAGATTTCCTTACAAAACTTTAAATGGGTTATCTCACAAACAGGTCCTGCAACCTGCTTAACATCTGTATTCATGAACATGACACCTCTTAAGTGATAAGAGTTATCGTAATGTTGACCCATCACTCAAGCACATCAGTTTTGATATGCTGCAGTCTAATTGTTTCCTGTTATATAATTACTTAAAAATCCATTCACTTATGAGTGAGTTCCTGGAAAGAGCCTTAACTTTGAGCAGCAAAAGCTGTAGAATACATTTTTTTTTAAAAAAAAGGGGGAAAAGCAAAAAGTAGCATTTGAAGGGAACAAGAAGCATACAATTCAATGTGAACCCAACATGGCGTGGGGGTCAAGTGCAGCTTCTTTTCCCAGAGGCAGAAGATGGATACTCACTTCATTTTCATTTGTTTGTTTTTGTTTTTTCCAGACAGACTTCCTCTGTGTAGATTTTGAGTCCATCCCTTTGTAGATCAGGCTGGCCTCAAACTCACAGAGATCGCCTGCTTCTGCCTCAGAGTTCTGGGATTAAAGGCTTGTGCTACCATACCAAGGCCCAGGGGATACTCACTGCATTTGTCAGGATGTCTGAAAGACTGGGATTCTATGAGATTGCTCTGCTTAGAATAGTAAACTACTTTTCCAGGCTTTTCCTCAACAATTGAAATATAAGTTGTTGATCCAGGGGTAGCTCTGTTGCTAGGCACATTGTGCAGAGATGGCAAACAAAGGCACAAACAGCACATGCTTCCATTGCAGAGAGACTGAGCCTTCACATACTTTTATTTTATTTAGAAAAAAAATTTGGAGACAAGGTCTCACTGTGTAACTCTGCCTGTCTTAAAACTCACATGTAGATCCTCCAGCTAGGAGAATGCTAGGATTAAAGGCATATCAAGGCTTGTACCTGCACACCCAGCTAGCCTTTGTCTTAATAAATTATCTCACTGTCTAAAAATTTAAACAAAGAGAAAAAATATAGTCAAATTGGCCTCATTCTGGAGGCCAATTTGGCTGACAGGGAAATCTGATTATAATGTAGGACAAAAGGAAAGCGGAGCTTGGAAAGCAATACTACTTCAAGGTTCCCTCCACTGAGAAGAAAACAGACTAGGTGCATACAGAACCACCACACCACTGCACCTACTGCCTTCTTGCTGGTGAATCCCCAGTTCCCAGAATTGTCCTTACCCCCCTACCTGGCTCACTATCCCCTTACACATCTACCTGTTTCCCTGTCCTCTTACCCACCAACCTAGTTTGTTTCTGGAGTGTTCAAAAGAGTGAACTGAAATCTCTTAGATAAGAGGGGAGAATGCATAGGAAATATGAGAAATAATAACTGAGATAAGTTTGTCCTTACATCAGATATAATGAAATGCATTTTATTATGTTGTGAAGATTGATCTCTATAACATGCAGAGGCCACAAATCACACATGTTATTCATATAATCTGTGCTCAGAGGTTTAACCACCTCTAGAACGTCATTTAAAAAAAAAAAGTAAGTTCAGCAGGCACAAAGTAAAATATTAACAAATTAATACATTTTCCTATGGCATTTTTTTTTTCTGCTGTAGAGAATGGGTCTTAGAATTGGTAAAAATTTAGTGACTCTGTCTCTGCTTATTTTTTCCCATGGTTCTTTGAGACAGCTGACCTCTGGCACACTCTTCAGCCAATGATTGGCCTTGAACTTCTCCCACCTCCAACTCCCAGATGCTAACATTATAGGCATGTACCATCGTATCTACTATTGTAATCTCATCTTCAATCCTTCCTTCCAGCTCATGGCAGTCTGAAGAAGGCATTGAGCTATCTCTGCTAGGAGCATCTTCTTAATGGAGTCCTCAGTATCTCATCGTTCCCCTACTTTGCATGCTAGGCAAGTTCTCTCTGTCAGTTACCCTCCCTCCTACCTCACCCCTCCCCCTTTCCACAGCTCCTGCTGCCAATTGTTTCTCTGAGATTCACCTCTGAAACATGGGTCCTCCTTCCCCTCTGTACATTTTCCATTCCTTGGGGATGCACTCAGCTGACTGTCATGGCATTTTCTAAGAGCTAGAAGAAGAATATGGTGGGTTGAAAGAAAAAGGCCCCCAAAGGAAGTACACTATTAGGAGGTGTGGCCTTGTTGAAGGAAGTGTGTTACTGTGGGGGCGGGCTTTGAGATCTTTTCCTCAAGCTTCATTCAGTGACAGTCAGTTGACTTCCTGCTGCCACTGAGCCAAGATGTAGGACTCTCAACTACTCCAGCACCATATCTGTCTGCATACCACCACACTCCCCGCTGTGATGACAATCTGAAGCCTATGAAACTGTAAGCGAGCCACCCCGATTAAATGTTTTCTTTATAAGAGTTGTGGTCATGGTGTCTTTTCACATAAGTAAAAACCCTAATCAAGACAAAAACTATATCCCCTTTACTCAACTGTAGTGCTACACTTTGTAAATATATATATTTATCACATAGTCTACCATTATGCTCAAGGTCAGAGTTTTTTTTTTTATGCATATAGAGTATTTTTTATTTAATTTTATATAACAAAGTCCAATTAAATGAAAACAAACATTTATACACAATATTTGGGAATTTGGGCGTCGTTCTTTCCAAACTACTTCCTGCTGGTAAGGGCGCTGTCTTGGGGGATTCGAAGAAGATTCAGGTATCCTAGCTGTAGTCTGTAGGGCTGTTTTGTCCAGCTGTTTGGAATGTAGGATCAGCTTGTACTCTGTTTCAGGCGGTCTGGTGTGATCAAACCACATTAGTCTGGAAGGAATCCACATCTTTTCATTTTCTGTGGAAACAAAAATAGAAATACTTTTCCCCAGTAACTTGTTCTTCAACTTAAATTTTGGAGTCAAAGCGTTTTTTTTTTTTTTATTTTACATGTCGATCCCAGTTCCCTCTCCCTCCCTCCCTCCCTCCCCCCAAGCCCTCCCTCCCTCCTTCCCTCCCTTTTGTCCTCTCTACCCTCTCCCATGCACTCTAAACACCCTCCCCTCCCAACCCCCCACCACAATACAATATGTAGGGGAATGCCATCCAGTTGGGGTCATGTAGATCTGACAGGTCCTGTGAAGTAGGGACTAGGGCTTCTCTCCTATCTCTAGAATAAGGCAGTTATCCCTCCATGGGGGATATGTTTGCAAAGTCCTTTTGTGCACCAGGGATACATCCTGGCTCCACTGTCTGAGGTCTCTTAGACTGCTCAGACCTTCTGGCTGAGACCCATATTCAGGGGGGTCCGAGTCAGACCCCTGTTGGCTTCCCAGCTATCAGTCTAGTGGCCCTTAGCTCCTCCTTGTTCAGGTAAGCTGTCTCTATGTACTTCTACCGCATGGTCTTGTCCTCTCCATCTGCTTCTGGGTTCTAGTTTGTCAAGGTCAGAGTTTTAAACTCAAAGATTAACCTAGTTTCTTTTCCCTTTGACCACTCTCCATATGATATTAACAAGCTATTTGAAATCAAGAACGATCCCCTCCCTGAAAGAAAAATAAAAGTGCCTCAGAAATCCAATCCTTGAAAAAGAGTAAGAACAGCTGCTTCAGTGGGAGCTGCAGGAAGAACCCTATATCCTCAAACCTAGTTCTCAGGCCACAAGTCATCAATTAGCACCACGTTCTTCAACTCTGACTTTCCCCCAAATGGATTTTAACATAACATCAGCACATTCCTTGTCTTTTCACAGTATATCCTAGACCTTGGGGAAGAGAATCTGAACTGTTAAATGACACTTCGCAGGAGATAGGATGGTTGTAAAGTTGGAAGGTATCTTTGGCTTCATTTCACTGAAATCTTTATTTCTCAGATGAAGAGACAGAGCCCAGAGAAGAGAAGCAATTAATCTCCACCAGGTCATTCAGAACAGAAACACAACTGTGTCCCAGCCGTACCCCTCCTGCTCAGGTGAGCTCCTCTGCTCACATCTTGGACTTCTAGAAATCTTTTAGAAATGCGACCTTTCTCATGGTAACATTACATCCTTACTAAAATGTAACCCTAGTTCTCGCCAAGCAACCAACAAACACACCATGGGGAATATTGTATTGACCTTGGACACTGGCAATTAGCTTTATCTCAAAACAGTGATTCTTGGCTTACAGACTTAGAGGAACCTTTGAGGTGTATATAGAAGACTGTTCCATCTGTGCAAAAAGTGCAAGGGTTACATGGATGCCTCCTCCCCCAACCTTTGCTGATAGGTTACAAACCCCTGGCCTAGAAAAAGCCAGAGGCAGAATAAATGCCAAAAAATGCAATAGCAGAACACTAGCTCCTGCCTTATTTATGGGTCTCTGGTGGGAGACTGCTTCTGTTTCAGTATCCTTCATCTTTAATGTATGTGATGCAGCGGCTTATCCTGAAAGACCTTTGGTACAAGAAGAATGCTTTTTAATAGACATTAGTTAACCAGGTAGGATAAATTAATATATAACAACTATGGAAATATGAAGACAGGGTCTTCCAAAATAAATAATATTCACAGTGAAAATGAGGAGGGTCAATGTTCACAGAAGGGCATTCATTTTGTTTTGCTTTAAAATTATTATTAAGAAAAAGGAGTGAACTAAAAGGAAACCTAGCCTGCTGGCTCCCATTCAAATTATTATAAAAGCACACATTAGCTCATTGGAAACAGTGCGGATGAAAGGTCTCTCTCCTTGTGTCCTGTGAACATCTGGAAGCCTCTGGTCCTTTCCTGTTTGCAGCAGGATTTCAGGGGATTTGTAGTTCGAGAGTGGCAGGGCAGTGTTTTTTGTCTGTTTGTTTTTTATTTCAATATACTTTAAGATTAGTGTCAGGGTGGCCGAGTGGTCTAAGACTCCAGACTCAAGCTCAGCTTCCTCAATATACTTTAAGAAACTTCATGATTACTTTAAATGTCTTGGTCTTTCCAGTTGGAAACATCCTTTTTGGACATCCAGGCAGCATTATTCACTGTAGGAGGCAGCATGCTATGACAGGAGCTCTCACTTCTCAGTGTCACAGTGTCCCAGATCAAATCCCAGGACCAGTGCTGGCTTGACTCTTGAATAAACAAGACACAACCCCTGGAGCCTTGCTTTCTTCCTCTCATAAAGTGAGCTGATGCATTTGAAGTACTTCCTGTGGTGCTCTGTGTGTGCAATGATATGCTCGCAGAGGGTAGTTAGTATTGAACTTGCTGGAGCCTTTTATCTCTATTATGGCAGCCACATGAGAAACAAATAAAAATTCTCAACAGCAATCTTCCTGAAAGCAATTTCTAGGTTAGTAATGGAGAAAAGTCACCTGCTTGACCTAAAAGGTAGTGTTAATTTCTTCTATTCTTTGCCTGGTCTTTATAATCTGGTATACTATGAAGTAAACTTTATATACTAGTATGCTGGTATGTAGAGTAGTGATTATATTAGCCAGTAGAAACTAAACTTTCCTGAGCATTGCTCTAAACAGTTCCTTCTTTCCAATCTTCCCAGCAGATGTGGGCATGGAGTTCTGTCTCCATTCCTGTCCCCCAGCTGAGAAAAAA
The DNA here is from genome assembly GCF_943737965.1 of Phodopus roborovskii. Lineage (NCBI taxonomy): Eukaryota > Metazoa > Chordata > Mammalia > Rodentia > Cricetidae > Phodopus > Phodopus roborovskii. The sequence goes on along the minus strand of NW_026126540.1, from coordinate 5,146,598 downwards.
CGAGGGAGGGAATATTTAAGTTACTCAGAGTGACTTACCCAGGGCTGCAGTTCAACCCCAAACATGACCCAGAACTCCCCAATGTGATCACCCCAGCATTCAGCCTCTCCCAGCTCCACTCAGCATCACTGTGAGCTGTTAGGCCTCAATTTATTCATTTTATAAGGATAACTGAAGCCCCCAATCCAGCCATAGCCCACCACAGTGGCACTTAGAGAGGCTGCCTCTGCTTGGAGGAGAGAATTACAAGTGACAAGATCTCACTGTCCCCAAGGACATCTGTATTTGTTTCTGGGACAGCTCTACCAAATCACCACAAGTTTGGTGGCTTCTGGCGAAAAGAAATGCATCTATTGATAGCGGTGAAGGTAAAAGTATGCAACAAAGGTGTTGGCAGAGACATGCCACAACTGCCTTCCTGAGACACCCATAAACATACACTCTAACTACACACACACACACACACACACACACACACACACACACAGGGATGGGGGTGTACATTTGGTAACAGGTGTTTGGATGGCTTCCACCGGACTATCACAAATAATGCTGTCATACACGTAGCTGTACTTTTAATGACCTTTTGGAAAAACTTCTAATGACTTTAAAGACACTTAATTTTATAGTTGCGTTCATGTTTTACTTCTAAAATCACCTTGGCAGCCTTCGGTAGTAATAGCACAGAACTGTCATTCCTGTCGTTATAGAGTAACAGGGACATATTTTTAATAAAGCAATAATAAAGAGGAAACACATAGCTAAGCCTGGGACTAGAAGCCCATCTCTCCATTGCAGGACTCCCCAAAATGCACAGGGACACTGCCCTGTCTCTAGATTAGTAAATGATGAGATGTCAGAAGGAAAGCATAGCATATCATCTCCCATACCATTACAAACCCTCTTTCTAGCCATTTCTATATTAATATACCTTCCCCCATTTATGTTGTTGAAATAAATAATTTCTTTTGATAGTCACACAACATTGAGTTTAAACAAATCTCTGAATTTTGTATGCCCTAAATTACAAGGCAAATACTTTACTAATGTTGAATTACAGTATTTTTGTCTCAGTCATGAGTCCTTCACTCATAAACTCATCTGGAGTCTGAATTGAGTTCCCTCAACAACAAAACAAAGAGCTATTTCAAAATTAGTTATTCAGTGCACGCCGTATTGCCCAATGATGTCAGTTGATAATCGGGCTGGTAGAACATGTTTTATGGTATTCCACTTTTGTTCTTATTAGCAAAACTGAGAGATACTAGAGATGGTGGATCCACAAAGCACTCTGTAACAAATACTTGGCTGCATTGTTGCAGACCTCTAGTAGCTCCCTGCTAAGTACTGAGTTACACAATGTAACTGGAGTAACTCAGTTACCTAAAGGCGATGCCTGTGTTCACTTACCATGCTTGCTTCTTCCTCTCTCATCATGAATGCATAAACAAAATTCGTTAATGACTCTATGGTCATTTACTTTTCTCCCTTGCCTTTCATTCATCACAAACTTCTGGGTTACTTCTTAGCCTTCATTAAACACTTGAGTTTATACTCTGACTTCTAATATTCACTCTGCTGTCAGCTTGGGAAATTAGTTGCTGATGGAAACTTGGCAAGTACCCCAGTATGGAAAGGAAGTTCCCAGGGAGGGATTAAGCAAGATTAGCACTTTCTGTAGTGCATAGAAGGCAACAGAAACCAATAAACTAGTCACACTTTATTTTCACTCAATACTGTGTGAGGTTGTGTCATTAACTATAAAGACCATGAAACCAGACTCCATGTCACCGATGATATAAGAAATTAAATGCTTCAGAGTTAAAGAGATGGCTTGGTGGGTAAAGTGCTTTCTATGTAAAAATGAGGGACTAAGTTCTAATCCTGGAATCCACAGAAAAGGCTAGACATTGTAGCACATGTTTAGGGAGAGGTGGAGCAGAGAAAGGTGGATCCCAAGAGCTTGTCGGTTGGCTAGTCTACCCAAAGCCCCAGAGTCGGTAAGAGACATTGTCTAAAAACAATAGAACAAAATGCTCAACACTTACCTGGCCTCGGAACATACACATGGGAAAAAAGAAATTACACTCTGCATCTCTGTGAACTGAACTGCACTCATGGGAAGAAGCAGCTTGAGATTTTCCCCCTATGATAAGAACACACTTGTGAAGTTATGCTTTGCTCAGCCTACACAAGAAAATGAGGTGACCTTGCCCAGGACACATCTGACTGTCAGTTCAGAAATTGTAATGCCTTTCAAGGGAAAGTTTGGCACAATGGCCACATAGATGCATTGGTTGATTGGTTTTGACACTAGGCATTCAATTAACAAACAAGAATAAGACCCAGAATTTCCTCTTACAAAACACACAAACTGCTATGAAGTAATCAGAATACTCCACCAAGATGGTCTCGGTCTACAACTTAGCAAAATCATACGGTTTAAGGTTATATGACTACAAGTAACAACACACACTGCTTTACTATTACGTACACACCACCACTAAGTTAAATTTAAAAGAAACTATCAATTCTTACCGTTTCCTATATAAACAGCTTGTGGCACAAACAGCTTTGGGGACATTCCCAAGATATACATTAAAACAGACATCTAGACAGACAGACAAACAGACATGAAAGAAGGGGACCTGAAAAGGAAAATGGAACAAAAAAGAAGTGAAGGAAAAGAACAGGGAAGCAAAGAGAAGGAAGAGGGCTGCTGTAAAATCCAGGAGGTCCTAGCCTGGGCTACTTCCCTCATCACTACTGCTTTTCTATTCATCTTAAATTTCTCCTTACCTAGAACGAGCACTTGTAAAAGGCATTGTTGTGAAATTTAAATCCACTTCATGGGTGTTCCTTATTGAGAATGGAGCCTATAAACTTTTAACATTATGAGAAACTACAAATGCATTTGTGATTTGTGTGTGTGTGTGTGTGTGTGTGTGTGTGTGTGTGTGTCTTCAAAAAGACAGATGGTATTAAATTTGCAGAACACAATTTGTCCAAAGTCATTGCCGCAAGCAGCTCATGTGAATTCCTAAGCACCTCTTTGGAGCTGTACATCTTGCTCTGATTTACCTTGGAAGCACACCCAAGAATGTTTCTGCTCTCAATAACCACATAGTTTGTCAGTCATCCATCCAGTTATCTTCCCAACCAGGTGGGGGGGGTGTGATGAATTGAATGCCACACACCCCTTGTATTTTAAAGAAAAAAAAAAAGCCTTCAATCTACTGAGGAAATGAATTGCATGTGACTATTTATTCTAAGTGCTAAAACGTTAGTGCCGTGGTTAATGCAAAGAAGAAAGCAATGTGTTTTCCTTGAAAGAGAAGGTTCTTATGAGACCATTCAGTAAAAGAAGGCTATAGGAACTGGGTCATGGAAGTAAAGTGGATTTTATCTGTCAGGGATGAGGCATAAGAGAATAGGAAACAAAAGAATACAGCTTGAAATAGTAATGCCTTGAAGTCAATGTCTCTTAATGTGAGAAATCCGAAACGGCTCCAGAGAAGCCGAGCAATCAAACCAGGCAGAGTTGTGGATGAGTCTTTGTATTTCTTTGGGAAGGAAGAACCACTCACTGGAGGCTTCAATCAGAGAGGCTATAAGTTTTCAAAGTTAATGTTAGAAACAATGAAAAAAACAAAGTAGAAAAAAAAAAAGACGAGTTGGTAAGCTGTCTTACTCATCTAAGCAAAGTATCTGGAGTTATCTATAGCACTGTCTGTGAGCCTCTCTTCCAATGACAGAATGCTATATATTCTTGCTGGTCAAAATTCTCTACATCCATGCTCTTCAATATGGCAGCCACCTGCCGTATGTGACTACTGAGAACAGAGAGTTCAGATTTCCATGTCCTGCTCATAGAACATAAACATCTTAAACGAAAAATAGGGGAAGGGGCATTGTTGGGGATGTAGTCTAGTTGGTAGGATGTCCTGGCATCTATACTCAGTAAAATATAAATTAAATGTGACTGATTGTACACCCCTGTAATCCCACCTGGGAAATATCGTAAGAGAATCGGGAGTTCAAGGCCATCTTTGGCTACATAAATGAGTTTAAAGTCAGCCCAGGTTACATGAGACCTAGTCTCAAGTAAAAATGTAAAAGTGTATAATTACAAAGAAACAACTTAAATCAGCACAAGCATTAAGTAGGGTCTGTTGTTATTGTTTGTTTGTCTTGTTGGATTTTGTTTCTGTTAAGAAACCTATTTAGTGGAAAGGAATGTGTGGCTCATTTGTTTAGCACTCACTGGGCCATGAGGTCGATCCCCAATTTATCTTGGGATAGTTTGTTCCATCATATGTGTTTGTGACTCCCTGGACCACAATGTAAACTGTTCAATTTCTCTATTGTTCTTAATAATACCAGCACTTTATAGAATAGTATTATTTTTATAGTCTCATTTTCGGTTACTTCACTTTTTAGAAGAATAGTTTTCATCTATGACACAGGAATTACTTTGGAAAGTTTTCCAGAGAGGAAGAGCAGTATAAGCAAGGTTACCCAGTTGTCTAGGCATTGTGCCACTCACGATAACCCAGAAGTCAGGCATGAGTATCACAGGTTTGAGGACAGCCTGGGTGTCTTAAAAAGGAAACAACAGCAACACAAATGTAAACTGGAGGCTGGGAGAGATGGCTCACTGATCTAGAACACTGCTGCTCTTCCAGAGGACCTGGGTTCAATTCTCAGCACCGACATGGGGCTCACAACTGCCTGTAGCTCAGTGTCAGGGGATCTGACGGCCTCTTAAGACTTACTTGGGCACCAGCACACATCTGGGGCATAGACAGGCACTCAGGCAAAACATTCATGCATATAGAATAAACACACATCTCCTTAAAAAGTCAGTTAGATACTGGTTATTATTTTCCTTGGAAATTTCTAATGGACTTTACATTCTTTATAACAAGGTTTTCAATTGGCATATAAATCAAGAAGGCAGTACAGAAGTCCCATGAACTTTATTTCCTATTTACCCTACTAAAATCTTACATAGGCAGGATATGTTCATTATAATTAATGAACCAATATTTGTATGCCATTGATAAAAATCTTTACTTTATCCATATTTCCTTCATTTTTGTATCATTTTTATACTTATCATCCTTTTTCTGATCCAGGATCCTATCTGGGGTGTCACATTAGTCATCATGCCTCTGTAAGCCCTTGGCTATGACCATTTCACACACTTTGCTTGTTTTGTTTTTGGGGTTTTTTTTTTGTTTTTTTGTTTGTTGTTTTGTTTTTTGGCAATTTTAAGAGGTTTAAGGAAAACTAGTTATGTCATTTATAGCATATCACATGTAGTACAGTTTGTCTAATGTTTTTTAAAATTACTTCATGTGTTAGTTATTGAGAAGATGACTGTGGAAATAAAGTACCATTGTCTTGGTATTGTGTCATAGACACCCACTATCAACACTAGCTATTGTTGGGGTTGACCTTGATTAGTAATCTTATCTCCTGGGAAGCCATTCTCTCCCCCACCGCTCCTTTCTATTTTATACCTTCTGGAAGGAAATCATTGCACTACTAATCTATTCCATAAATGAATTACTTAAAGGAAGGCTTGTGTTTGAGTAAGTTTACATTGGGCCCTTTCAAAGAAAGGTACTTGAATACAGACACAGTTGGCTTAAATACAGCATCTTTTTCTCTGCCACAAACAAGACACTTTTATCACTCCTCAAATCTCAAGTTCTGAATATGAAGCATGTGTACAGTCGAACATACTGGAGCACGTGCACACACACACATGTGCACACACTAAATGACTGCTACAGATTTCCAAAATGAGTCAGGAAGGAGTTAGTCAGAATAAATTTGGGCCCTTTGAATCAAGTCCTTGATTCTGAGGTTTAAGGATGAAATTCAGCTCAAAACATACTAGCTCTTAACCAAGAGGGCAGCTAAGTTTTAGAAAAGGAAACTCCTTACTAAGAAGGGCCTTTTGTTGTTCATTTTGATGATTTGCTTTGCAATTGTCACAGTCTCCAATCACCTGGGAATTATGTTTTGTTGCCATTGCCTAACTTACTACCACTCCTATTCTACAGACTAAAAACAACAATACAGAATTTCTTGGCAAGCCCAGCCACTCCTACGTGCTCCTCTCACAGCATCCTCTTCCTGACTCAAATGTACAGGCTCATGTTAGGACATGATGTTTTAAATTGCTGCACTAATTCACTTCTTATCTACTTAAGCCGTAATGAAGCCCCATCGTTGACTGATGTGGGTCATGAGTGTTACTCTTGTCCCTTAGTCTGGGAGTAGAAACTTTTATTCCTTTCACACTGCTCATAAATCTAGCGTGGAATATTTACCTCTTGCTTGAAATGCCATGGCATTGAGGAATAGAAAATAACAAACCACTCTCTATTCAGTTATGCAACATCCCTAGTGGCCCTGGATGGGAGAACTGTGGCCTGTCTTTTTGGGTACTCTGAGGCCACCCTACCACATGTAATGCTACCTACAACAAACTGAATGTTAGGACAGGAGACTAAGGGCTCTGGGAGGTGACTAAGTCATGAAGGCAGAGCCCAAGGAATTGTGTCCTTATAAGAGAGACCCCACAGACTTCTTCATCCCTTCTGCTATGTAAGATGACAACCACTGTGAACCTGGATGTAATTCTCATGACTCTGTGTCTAATGGAGACCCAACCTTGAACTACCCAGTCTTGAGACCTGAGAGGAAGAATGAGCCCCAGTCCACAGTAATATTATACTAGACATACTTTCAAGTGAAGGGAAGAATAGAAGCTTTTTAAAAACAGACAAAACCCTGTATTTCTGGGATTCTTCTTCTCAAAAGGCCCCAGTGAAACATAAGGCAGCAGAGGTTCCCTGTAAGAAGGGTGCATGTGGTGATGGTCGGAATTGCTACCGGAAGGAAATGCTTTCTCTGAGCCACTGTTTTCAACACTTGATAAATTCTCTTTAGGATATAATTGAATCTTTTTTGGGGGGGGTGAGGGTTTCCAGACAGGGTTTCTCTGTGTAGCCTTGGAGCCTGTCCTGGAACTTGCTCTGTAGACTAGGCAGCCTCAAACTCACAGATATCCTCCTGTCTCTGCCTCCTGAATGCTGGGACTAAAGGTGTGTGCCGCCACCACCCTGCTGATATAAGTGTATTTTAAATGTCAAATGTAGGGAAGTATTTTTTAAATAATAAAATAAATTGCATTTTTCTACTTGTGAGCAATCATCATTTTAAAAGTATATAGCTAGAAACAAGGAGATTCATGGCAGGCTTGAATAAAGCAAACATTCCAAGTCCTTTGTTCATCATCTCTAGGATATGACATTAAGTATTTAAAGAAGTGATCACATTAATTTTGTAACTTATTGTAAACATTCAAGCATTTAAGACATTTACTGGAGGGACTGGAGAGATGGCACAGTCAGTCAAATATACACCATGTAAGCATCAGGACCATACTTTAGATCGTTTGCATCCATATAAAGCTAGGCATGGAAACACACACCTACAACTCCCATGCTGAGGAGGCAGAGGCAAGCAGACCCCTGGAGCTCACTGGCTGGCCAACCTAGCCAAATCAATGAGCTCCAGGTTCAGTGAGAGACCTAACTCAAAAAATAATGTGGAGGTCTGGCGTCGGTGGCGCACACCTTTAATCCCAGTACTTGGGAGGCAGAGGCAGGCTGATCTCTGTGAGTTCAAGGCCAACCTTATCTACAGAGCCAGTGCCAGGATGGGCTCCAAAACTACACAGAGAAACCCTGTCTTGAAAAACAAACAAACAAACAAACAAAAAAAAAAAAAACCTTGGAGAGCAGCTTGAGGAAGATATCCAGCATCAGCCTCTGGCCACCACAAAACACACACACACACACACACACACACACACACACACACACACGCACGCACACGCACACACACACGCACAGAAAGAGAGGATTGGGAACTATCATATAGTTCTAAATGACTATAGATAACCAATTTCACTGTATTTCTGTCATGGTTTTTCCAAAATTCAGCATCTGTTCCAGCTTCCTTCTTGGTACTTTTTCCCACACCCCGTCAGCCTCCATCTAGTATTCATCCCCAGCCTCTCATGCATGGCTTGACTACTACATTGTCCAAAAGAGCTTCTCCTTCTGGCCTGCAATGCATTTTGGGACAGAGAGTGTCCTTCTGAGGCCATTGCTATTCAGAAGCTACTTATTCAAAATGAGTTTGTTCAGTGAATTAATGTAGTCTCCCACCCATGACTCATCACATTGTCTACAGTGGTGTGGGTTTCTCTTCTAATTGTACATATTGTCTCATAGGAGATAAAACATGGACTCACAAAGAAGGAGAAATGAATTACCTAAGTAAGTCTAGAACCTAAAAGTAGTGCACATTCTACAATAGATTGCAGCAGATGGCTTTCCAATAATAACTAGCTCCCTCTCTTCTCACCTTTTCCTAGTAGGAAATGGGGAACAATTTTTAAATTTTCTTCTCATCATTAAATGAAAAGAAGAATCAAAGAGGGCAACCAATGCCTTCTTGAACTAGCTGTTAGACGTTGTGAGATTAAAATGAGACAGATAATAAAAGCACATTCCCCTGGGGCTGGAGAGGTGGCTCAGTGGTTAAGAGCATTGGCTGCTCTTATAGAGGACCCAGGTTCCTTTTCAACACCCATATCAAGCCATTCCCAACTGCCTACATCTCTAACTTCAGAGGGTTGGGCACCTTCTTCTGGCCTCCACAGGTACACACACATGAAAATAAATAATCTATAAAAACAAGCACTTTTCACAGGTAGAACTGGCAACTTAGAAGGCTGAGAAATGAGATTTGAAAATTGTTGTGATTTGAGAAAACAGCATTCGAGAGAAAGACACCGTGTGACAGGGTTCAAGTGGAGAGATTTTTTGTTTTGTTTTGTTTTTTAATTAGGGAATGGGATTATAAAAAAGGGGAAAGGGAAGAGAGAAGACCAGCCTCGGGAGACAGGAGCAGCAGGAGAAAGGAAAGAGGGGGAGAGAGAAGAGTGGGAGACAGAGAGGAAGAAAAAGGGGAATAAACAGAGAGGGAGAGAGAGAGAAGATGGGAAGTGGGTAGGGTCTTTTAAAAGGGAACATAGTGATTATGCACAGGTGGTGCTTTTAGTGGCCATAGCTGGGGTGTATCCTGTCAGAACCTCAAGGACAAGCCCCATACAGATGCCTGAATACTAACAGAAACAGTCAATAAATCTTAACATTTTGTTTTTAATATGAAAGTATATTTCAAATGTCCATTTCTAAAGCACTGTGACATTTGTGACCAAAGTGTCTGTCTTTGAAGTAACATATGTTTGTATGCTTTTTAATCTGTTATTTTTTTTTTTTGATTGTTGGTTGATTTTCAGCAGCTTTAAGTAATGGACACCTATTATCCCACAGTTTCCAAAGCTTAGCCTCCGGCTCAGGGTTTCTCAAAAGGCTGCCATACTTTTCTACTAGAGATGCCCAAGCAAGAAGTTAATTTTAAAGTAGAAATCATAAGCCAGGAGATTAATTGGTGTGTTAAAAAAAATAATAGCAGGATTTCTGAATCTTCTTCGAATCCCCCATGACAGCGCCCCTTACCAGCAGGAAGCAGTTTGGAACGAACAATGCCCAAATTCCCAAATATTGTGTATAAATGTTTGTTTTCATTTAATTGGACTTTGTTATATAAAATAAAATAAATTGATTAATAAAAAAGGAAAAAAATAATAGTAAGAAGAAAAGTGAGTGATATTCATGAATACAATATTATATCGTTCATAAAACTGAAGAGTATTACAATGTTTTATAAATCTTCAGTACATGGTTGATTCTGGACAAGCAGTACCCACAGGAAGAGCAGAGGAATAGAGCTCCCAAATGAGTGGTATGCAAATAATTTCACCTTAGTTTTAGGATGTACATATGAGTTACTCCCTCCTCCCAACACTACAACTTCCCTCTTGTCAATAACCTCTGGGACCCTCAGAGTCACAGGTTAAAGTAAAATAATTAACACCAGGTGGTGGTGGCACATTCCTTTAAAACCAGAACTTGAGAAGCAGAGGTTACATAGAGAAACCCTATCTCAAAAGAAGGAAAGAGGAAGGGAGGGAGTGAGAAAGAAAGAGAGGGGGAGAGAAAAAAAGAAAGAAAGGAAGGAAGGAAGGAAGGAAGGAACGAAGGAAGGAAGAACTTCTGGCCTCAACGCTGGCATAAGGCATAGCTTTAGCCTCTTGGGTTTTATGCCATTCTCTTTCCTGGACCTTTGACCCCCTCCCAGGCTCCTTCCACCTCTAGCTTTGCACTAGTCCTCTCTCCTGCCACCACCTCCTCCCTTCCTCATTTCCCTTTCTTTTGGGCTTTAACCATCCCTGTTATTTTTATCTTTTCCTCAGACTGTTCACACTGGATCAGGTTTAGGAAAGCTCCTTGAACACTATACTTTCCCTTCAGGGCATGGAACATAGTTGATAATTATGTATTCATTTGTACTAACTGTTTAAGATTTGCCTTTCCAACTAGTCTACACTCCTTACAGGGAAGAGGCGTGTCTGTCTAAGCCATAAAGACTTCACCATCATCCATCACCACCTGGCACTGGATGCCTAGTAAACAGAACCCAGGCTCCCCCCACCAGTTACCTGGCTCCTGTCTCAAACTCTGAGTAATTACAGGGAAGCAACTGCAGAGAGTTTTTAATAAGATTTTTTTTAAATTAACTTGTCTAGCAGGGCTGTCAGACCTCAAGGATTGGTACTCATCACTTTTATTTTGTCTGTTTGTGAGAAATCTTGGTTTCTGGGACAATCTTGCCCGTGGAAATTATCACTGTGCTGTGGTTTGAAGGCCTCCATCCATTCTAAACTCCATGTCAAACATAATCTTCAGAGTAGCAGCACAAAAAGGCTCAGTTAGGGACCAGTGAATAGAGTAAAGTGCTTGCTATACAATCCTGATGAACTCAAGTTGATCCCTGGAATCTACCTGTAAAGCCAGATGTGATCATGGGCATCTGTAATCTCAACACTTCTATGGCAATATGGAGGGTAGAAACAGGAGATTCCTGCAAACTCACAGGTCAGCTAGCTGCACAGAAATAACAGAGGCTACCTTGAAAACTAGGTGAATTCATCATGGAGGTCCCTCCCTCTCTAAATAGGATTAAGGGTCTTTTTCTTTAATGTTTTATTAGTTTTTTGAGAATTACAATTTTACTTTCTTTCCATGTTTTTAAACTCTGTACCACGATGTTTTTATTACTGTAACTCTGTAGTATTTGAAATCTGGGGTATTGATGCCTCCAGCAGGTTTTGATTTTGGTTTGGTTTTGTGTGTGTGTGTGTGTGTGTGTGTTGTTCAGGATTGTTTTGTATATCCTGGTAATTTATGATTACTGTTTTTAATTTCTGGGGAGAACTGTGTTAGAGTTTTGATATGGAAAATGTTGAATCTGTAGATTGCTTTTGGTAGGATGGCAGATAACCTTTCACAGTGTTAGTCCTGCCAATCTATGAGCATGGGAAATCTTTGTTATCACTGTCAGTTTCTCATTCCAGTGTCTCAAGAGTTTCATGCCCATGAGAAATCTATTCTCTCTCACACATACATGGTGTGAGTTATAGGTTTGTTTGGGGGTTGTTGCTGTTGAGGTTACTGTGAATCATAGTTTTCTAAGTGTGTCTGTCATTTGTACATATGGATCTTTGTGTCCACTTTATAGCCTCCTACTTTGCTGAGTGTGTATATCATCAGTAGCAGTTCTCTGGTAGTCATTAGGGTCTTTTATGTCTACAATTATATCAACTGTAAACAAAGCTGCTTTGACTTCTTCCTTTCCTATCTGTGCCATCTTCGTCTCCTTCACTTGTCTTATTGCTATAGTTAAGAGTTCAAGTACTATGTTGAACAGGATGGAAAATAATGAACATTCTGTTTTGTTTCACTACAAGTGGAAATACAATATTTAGGGTGTTGTTAACTATAGGCTTCCTGTGGAGTCCCTTTGTTGTGTTGAGATATTTCCCATATATTCCTAGTCTCTCCAGGACTTTTATTATAAATGGATGTTGGATCCTTGGTTCATTGGGGCTGTTATAACAAAGTAGTGAAGACTAGCTAACATTAAAAAAAAATTCACAGTTCAGTGGTTGAGAAGTCCAAAACCAAGGTGCTATTAGATTTTGGTTTGTGAGGATCTATCTCTGTATCCAAAATGGTGCATGCCTTGAATATTGTTTACTTACCTGGTAGAGAGAATGGAAGTGCTAAGAGGCTGATCTGGGCTTCTTGTTTGTTTCAGAGGTCCTCCAAACTACTCACATCTCCAGTGACTCACTAGAAGTCCTCATGAGACTCAACATATATTATGTGATCCAAGCCAAGACATATTATATCAGAACAGTATACAACAGGCTCAGTAAGAAATGAAGACACAGAACAGTCTAGATCAGTCCACTTGAGGGCTTCTGGTGCTCTCTACCATACCATTTAAAACATGCAGTAATTCGTCTACAGTCTCCAACTGACTAAAGTCCCAATGGGATCTTTTAGTGTTTATTGTGGTACATGATAAGCAGAAGCCACCATACTTCTTATTTTGAATTTTGATCCTTTCCTGGCCTTTACTATAGCATGCAATACTCCACTGATGCTAAGAAGCAGCAATGAACCACAGCTTCCAATCACCCTTGTTATCACAAAGGCAGATAAATGGTGCTCTGTCATGTGCTACATGGCTAAGCCCTGACATTCAATAGGCTAAGTATATTAAGTGTGGATTGTTTTTCTTTTTTCTTTACAATATTTGAACTTATATTGTACTTTTGGGGATGTACCTCCATTATAAATTGAAGAGGCTCTGTACATACAATATTTTTAAAGCCTCAGGGAAACCTGTTACAGGATAGCACCCAAAGATTATATTAGGACTAGTGACATGGATACTCTTTGCCCAAAAATTACCAAAATTTCAGGTTATGGGAAGTATCAACAATAGGCATTTGTATGTATTACTAGAAGATTATGTGCTCTGTTTCTTATTTCTTCTGTGGTGTTATTTTCTTAAACAGGAAGCCTTTCCACAGCTTGAGGAAGAACCATGGATTTGAAGAGTGTGAAGGAGTATTTTGCCTGGCTGTACTATCAATACCAAATCATCAGCTGCTGTGCTGTCCTGGAGCCCTGGGAACAGTCTATGTTCAATACCATCTTACTGACCATTGTTGCTATGGTAGTATACACTGCCTATGTCTTCATCCCCATCCACATCCGCCTGGCTTGGGAATTTTTCTCCAAAATATGTGGATATCACAGTGCAATTTCTAGCTGATCTCATCGGAATTCTGTGAAAATGGCATGATGTGTTCATGTTGCTTACTACTTGTTGACTTAGGTGACTGCATCATCTTTCACCTCTGACCTGACCAGCACTCTTTCTATGCATTCACATCCTGCCTGGAATCTGAGCCAGGCACCCTTCAACTTGCTTTTGTCTACGCAGCATTGTGTGTATCCGATGATAGAAAATGCATTGACTTGATCCCATCACCCACATTTGCTCAACTCAACTCTATGGCTTTAGATTTCTTTTGAAATCTGGATGCTTTCCAATAAAATGTTTCTGGAAAATAGGCTTATAAGGAACTCGACAGAGTCATATTTAAAATGTTCTCTTCATACTGTTCTATACTAAATGATATGTTACAAAAAGTATTCTTCATAGACTACTGTCCAAAGTACCCTGCTCTTGTTTACAATCTATTAAAATATATGAATAAAATAAACCAAACTTTAAAGTCTTATTATCTGGCAAATAGCCAATACCTAAAATTATTTTCTTCTTCTTTTTTAGTTGTTCATTCTCTTTATTTTACCTAAAATTATTTTACTTCAAAAGCAAATGAATAGGCCAGAGACAATTATTTTCTTTCAGATATGATTCAGGCATTGTTTCAAATGCCTCTGAAATATGGCTTTATCATAGTCTTAAATGACTTATGATTTTAAACAAACAAGTAAATATTGTACTAGAGAACAATTTAAGTTTAAAAAATAAATATAATCAAAAAAAAATTCAGACCTTGTGACTTTTGACCCTGCCCTGCCTTGCATGATGCTGGAGGTAAGAGAAGAGAAAATGTCATTTTCCCGTGCCTTCACTATATGGAAGGAAAACAACTGCATGCCCTCGGCTACAGGAAGAAGCTAATAAATAGGCTGGAAGTAATAGTCTACCAGCAGGAAGTCGACAGCTCTAGTTATATGCTTTGATATAGTAGCTCCTTTGCACAGAAGAAACAAGATTTATTAAATTTCCCTCAAAATGTTTATCTTCAAAGCAAATGTAAGATTTTAATTATAGTGCTGAGTCAAACATGAAAGCCAAAGACTAAGCCTTGAAGATTTTCTTTCCTCCCAATAAATGTTAACGTTAGCAATTCTGGGGTGGGGGGGGGAGTAAAAGATAAACAAGTTTTGGACAAAACTGGCACCTTTGTTTTAGTGGGGAATATTCCAAGAAGAGCTAAAATGGAGGATATTTGGCATGCAAAATCAACTTGCCCATCTGTTTAAAAAACAAAGCATATATTTTGAAGAGAGACTAGATATGAATGCATGCTTGTTGATTTTTGAAAAATAAAATTAAGCTTAATTTGATAAATAAATGCCCAGCTTGGACTTGCTTTCCCTTTCTTCAAGACACACTATAGTGCATTCCCCAGATGACCTCTACTAATCTAATCTGATCTCAAATGGTAGAATAAAACAAACCTTTGCTGAGTTGCTGGTTACTTTTCCTATTGCTGTGATAGAACACCAGGAGGAGCAGCTTTGGAAGGAAGGGTCTCTCAGGGTTCCTGTTGGAGTCCAGCACTTGGTAGTGGAGAAGACATGGCAGGAACATGAGGTGTCTGGTCATGCTGCAGCCACACTCAGGAAACAGAGAGATGTGAGTGCGGGTACTCAGTCTGTTTTCTCCTTTTTATTCAATCCATGACCTTAGTCCAAGGAATGAGGTAGCCCATTTCAAGGTGGGCCTTTCAACTTTGGTCAAACCTTTCTAGAAGCATCCTCATAGACATGCCCAGATGTGTTTCCATAGTGATTCTAAATCAAATTGAATTGACAATGAAGATTAGCCCTCAGACTAACGAACTTCTCAGATCTTAATAATGCATTTTGCAGGTTACATGACTTCCATTACATGCTGCAGTCAGTATCCAGGTCTCCCAGTAACAGTAAAGGGGCCTGGAGCTTAGAAAACTCAAATTTCTTGTTCAAAGTCAGTTAGCTACCACCAGCATGGCAAGGTGAGGACCACATGGAAGTTTGTGGGAGAATGGCACAAGGGATGAGCATCACTGACAAGTTAGGAAGCAAACTCCCATCATGTGAAAAATGCAAGAGTATGAAGAGACAGCCATGTTGGAGTCCCAGACACCACCTAGACTGCTGTACTTGGCAGGGAGGGGGGTGGGGGGATGGGGGGGTGGGAGATGAGGGGGAGGGGTCACCCAGTCCCCTTGCTGTCTTGGAAAGAGTGCTTTCATTTCTAGTTAACAGTTTAAGGGCAGGCCGGACTTGAATGCTTTGCAGGTTCACAGTGACTCAGCACCCTTCTGTAGGTGGCTTCCTGCTAAATTCTTTTAGAATTCCGTCACAAAGATACTGCTTTGACCTTCAAATCTACCTTCTAAAAATAAGAGTTAAAATAAATGCCAGTAGACAGAGGAGAAGTTAATAAAGGGTTATCACAAAACACCATCCTGGGATGTCACATCAAAGGCAACCATTGTCTCTAGATAATCAAAGATAGTCAATACAGGGTTCAAAAAGTGTACTCACACAGTTTTTGGTTTTGTGTGTATGTTTGTTTGCTGTCTAAAAGCTACCAGTGTGCAGCAGGGAAGGAAGCTGCCCCTGCCTGCCTGCTGCAGCTCCAGACTTAGCAGAGCTGATTTTCATTTTGGCCTCAGCAGTAAGTCTGGACTGGAAACACTGTGCCTCCCCTTTGCTTTCACTCTATAGATACAACGGTGTGCTCAGAACTTAAAACAAGAAACTCCTAAGGGTCTCAGGTTCGAGGCCTAGTATTGTCACTCATGACACCCAGACTCATAAATACTCAGTACTAGCCAAAGCAATAAATAAATAACTATCCAAACCTGCTTCACCTACTTGTATAATAACAACAACAAACCCATGAACATACAAAATGCCAAGAAACCAGATGGTTTTAACAAAACATGATTGACTAGTCTGCATTACGTGTAAAAAAAAAAAAATCACTAACATATCTTCTACTTGTTCCTTTTCTTTTTCTGTCACTAACTCATCTGGATCTTGTAACTACTGTGCTCCTAGAGGACAGAGTCAGCTTGTTTCTGAATGCCAGGTCGTTGGTACAAGGATTAGCAGGTGCCCATCACAGAGAGCATTCTCCAGCTCCCTGAACTCTGCACAAGGAAACCGAGCCTGTGTCACTCACCTCCGAGTGAACGTCTGCCTAGTATGGATCTAAAGAGCAACCTCCACTCACATGACATTCTTTAAAAGTTAACCAGGCATCGATGCATAAGCAAAAGGACTTGAGAGGTGAATAAATAGCTGATGAAAAATTATAACAGACGAAGTGACACGCATTTAGTGTCATTGTAAAATCCTCATCTTCTAATATTTGAACAAAACTTAGCCTACTGTAGCCAGCTGTTGAATTTGGTAAGGAAAAAAACCCCAAAAGACAAAAAGTTGAAATTGTCAACACACATACACACCACACACAATATCACAGCTTTCAACAGAAAGGGAATAAAAGATAGCTTATTCTGCAGCCAACTTTGAATGACCATGGCCTGGAAAAGCACAGATTTAGGTCACCCCACTTCTGTGTCTTCCAAAGTGGAAATGGTTTAACAATACTAGAACAAAGAATGTCATAAGTCAAAGCAAGTTGAAAGCACACCGGTGAGAACCTCAGAAAAGTGGATTACAGGCAGATGAGCCTTATATGTTACCTGATAGTATTCTTAGCCCTTTAATTGGTGGAGAATACAGTTTTAAGATAATAGTTGTGATGGTTTTAATCTGTTTATCAGGGTGTCTGACTTAGAGGTGGCTAAGGAATGGCTATTTGGGAGGCTGACTATTGATTATGATAAATAGTAACTGGGCTCTGGAATGGTAACAGTCCAGCCTTCCCATAGATATTACTGTTTTAGTAGGCCCATTAGCCTCTGGGCACACAGCTTCTTTCCAGGAATTTTTTTTCTCATAAAATGTATATGTTAAAAAAAATCTCTGAATTTATGCACAAATAAATGTGATGGTTGGCAAGATAACAACAACAAAAAGCAAATGAAATATTTGAAATATTTAACAAACACTTAACAAATATCACAAATTTTGAATAAAGCAAGTGAAAAACCAGCAGTGTTCTAAGGAGGAAGTCGAAGATGGACAGAACATGGGGTAAAAGCAGCCAGTGCATCTCTTGTGACTGTATAGACTCAGAGCCAGGCACAATGCGTGAGGACAGTGAGGACAGGGTATAGTGCCACTCCCTTGGGGGTAATATATAATGAGTCATTACCTCAACTTTCTAGCTTCATTTGTATATTATTTCAGACCATCCACTATTCTGACTCAGGCCGCCACCTCCATCCAGCAACACCATGTCTGAAGGAGCAAAGGAGCATCAATGTAGACTACAAAATGGGACCAGGCATTTGTTCCACTAACACACACACACACACACACACACACACACACACACACACAGAGAGAGAGAGAGAGAGAGAGAGAGAGAGAGAGAGAGAGAGAGAGAGAGAGAGAGAGAGAGAGAGTCTGGAACACCCAACCGTACCTGAGGTAGGTAGACTTCCGAGGGATGTCACCGTTGGAAAGAGCTACATGTCACAGAGTGCTCACACACCCCCATGCATCCTGTCTCAAATGCTTAAACTCTGAGTAAAGGGCCTGGGGCAGGAGAGAAGATGGGCAAGAGGAGGAAAGAGGGGCAAGCATAAGAAGGAGGAGGGGAAATTATAGAAAGAAGGGTGAAGAAAAAGAAAAGGGACCCCCCCTTTTTAAATTTCCACATTCAAACTGGGAAGGTCTAATGAGTTTCAAAAGACAAACATCATGACAGATTTAGCTGAGAAATCTAACTGGTATTTAATAGGGAATCCAGAATTGAACAACATCTCACTAACACTGGACTGAAAATAGGGAGTCAGTTTTTGAGGCAGAAAAGGACTGGAGAAAAAAGAAGCAGAAATAAGAACAGAAAGTAGCCTGGCTGTTTAAAGGGAATCCTCCTCAAGGACAGCATGGAAGTGATTTCTCTGTCTGCCTGGATCAGGCAAGCTGGACCCAGTTGTTTGCTATGAATTGTGGGTTTAGTTTTTCACTCTTACCCCCTAAACTGGCCCATTTTAAAGTTCATTTTGATTAATGGCACCTATCAGAAGTGATTCCATACAGGTCTGGTTGGTTTGTAGATGTCTTCAGAGGGAGCTTGGTCCAAAACAGTGGCTTCCCATGAACTTATTTAACCTAAGCAGACAGAAACTCTCTAACCTTGTTTCCCTAAGAACTTCCTGACAGCATGTACTCTTCCCTAACATAAGCCACAACTAAATGTCTTGCTTCTTTGTTCGTATTCATATTTCAATTCCTTTTGTTAAAATAATTCACGTTCCTAAAAAATTCCAACAAATCTGAATAAGCAGACAGCTTGTATCCCCACTATCCAGTGGCCTACAATCCACAACCCCAGAGAAGTTAGAAGCCTCTTCCTGAAACAGAAGGAAGCAGATGCAGAAATCCACAACCAACCATTGGGCCAAGCTTCTAGAGTACAATCAAAGTAAGGGAGAAACAATAATATGAACAAAGGAGTCACGACCATGATGGGGAAATCCACAGAATCAGCTGACCCAAGCTAGTGAGAGATCACTGACTCAGGTCTAACAAATGGGGAACCTGCATAAGACTGAACTAGACTCCCTTAATATAGGTGACAATGGTGTGACTGGGACAATATATGAGGCCACTGGCAGTGGGTCCAAGATCTAACTCTAATGCACAAACTGACTTAGTGGAGCCCATTCTATATGGAGAAATACCTTGTCCAGCCTAGACCCAGGAATGCAGAGATGCCTTGGTCCTGCCTCAAGGAGATGGGATGGACTAAGTAGACTTCCTATGGGAGGTCGTACCCTCTCCAAGGAGCAGATTGGAGGTGTGGGGGGGGGAGTAGGGAAAGCAGGAGGAGAGGAGGGAAGATGAAATGGGATTTGAATGTAAAAAATAAAATTAATTTTAAAAAATACAAAAAGAAAGAAATCAGAGTGAGCAAACCATGAGGAACAAGGAAATAGGAAACACCCCTCCATGGCCTCTGCATCATCTCCATCCTCTAGGTTTCTGCCCCATGTGAGTTCCTGTCCTGACACCCCTCAATGATGAACTATGACATGGAAGGGAAAGCAAAATCAACTCTCTCCTCCCTAAGTTACTTAGGCGATGGTGTTTCATTAGAGTAACAGAAACCCTAACTAAACGGAATGTGAGTTTGCTCTCAGGATACTTTGGGTCCAATGCTCAGAAGGATTTTATGCAGAAGCAAGATCTAAGCAACTACTCACCAGACAGTGGAGTGGTTAAAGAATCTGCCAAGAATAGAAGAGAGGATCAGGAGGAAAAACCAAAGCTAAAGAAAAGCAATTAGTGACTAGCCAGCAGCCGCTGTTTTATTGTTCTCTGTTCACTAAAGAAAATTTTCCCACTTCAATCGATTCAGTTTTGTTATAAGGCTCTACTGTTTGTTTGTTTGTTTGGAGGTTTTTGAGGGGGGTAGATAAAAGACAGGGTCTCATACTGTACCCTTGGCTACAACAGCTATTTTATAGCTAGGCAATCCTGCCTAAGCCTCTAAAGTTCTGGCATGTACCCCCACACCCAAATTATTGTATGTTTTTATAACATCTTAGTCACTTTTGTATTGATGTGATAAGATATTGTGGCCAAGGTAACATAATGGGAAGTGTTTGTTTGGTGCTTACATTTTCCAAGGGAGAGTCCATACCATCATCACGGCAGGGAGCATGACAGCAAGTGAGTACACATGGAGCTGTAACAGTAGCTGAGAGCTCACATTATCTTGAGATGCACTCACAAGGCAGAAGGGGCTAGCTGGGAATGACTGGTGCTTCTGAAACCTCAAAGTCCACTTCCAGCGACACACTTCCAACAAGACTGCACCTCCTAAATCCTACCCAAACAATCTACCAACTAAAGACCAACCATTCAAATATGAGCCTATGGAGGCCATTTTTATTCAAGCCACCACATAATGTATGATACTTTTTTTAAATTTAAGACTTTATTAATGGGTGCTTGAAATTTGTTAACTTTTTTTGAAAATGTCAAATTGTAAAATTTTATTTTATTATTATTATTATTATTATTATTATTATTATTACTGGAATTTTGTATTTCTTCTTGTTGGATGACCAAACCCATGGTGTTAGAGATGGTAAGCCAGTCTTTACTCAGCCCGGCCCTGCTCAGCCTTGGGAGCAGATGGATTTCCAGCTGGTGAATCAGCTGCTTTTGTCTTTGCCATTGTATGGTTCGGAGTTCTCAGAGCTTCTGCACTGGTAACTGAAGTTGGGGTGATACAGATGTGTTGAGGAGGATGCTGACGTTGGGTCTCATCTTCTTGATTTGCCTTGTCCTCTTCACTGCAGTCTTCTAGGAGGAGGGGTCCTGTGGTCCCTCATCTATTCTGTCTCACTGGTCTGCCTTGCTCTCCTGCACCCTGGTTGTGAGCACCCTCCATCACTTCTTGCACTGGTGGGTTGGAATACTATGGTCAATATCCATAGGGTCTCTGAGTAAGGTATTCTTCTCTTGTGCTGGACCTGCCTTGTTGGGCCAGGCCTTCAGGACTCACTGATATCTCATTCTTTCCCCTGATCTCACTACTCTGGTAATTTGCTGGTAATTGCATGGAGGACCCCTACTACTTGGATGGCATCTATAATGGTCCGCTGCATATCTACTGGCTTTTACTGGAACTCGAGCAGGGCCTGTAACATCTGCTGCCTCCACACCCTTTTCTCCTTCAACATCAAACCCCATGTCTCTCTATCCTCTGCACCACGAAAATACTTCCTGGTGCACAAATTCTTCTTCCTTGCCATTCCTGTTGGAGAAACCGGCTCTGTTTGTTCCTTACATCGAACCCTATCCCTTCGTTCTTCTTGTCCTTGCAGTGGGGAGGAACACAGCGTCTGTGAAGTTGTCAGGGTAGCCAGTGGAGCTGGGGCTGAGCTGAGGACAGCGACAGCACAGGGGCAGGCTTGTGGTTGCCGGGTCTAGTGATGATTGGGCCTTTGGAGACAATGGAGGTCTCAGGGTTCTCTGGGGTCTGCTCTCCACTCCTACTACTGATTGCACTTTGGTATGACACTTGAAATTAATATGTATAATGGCTTGGGGGGGGGGAGCATGCGACTATCCGTGGAGGTCAGAGGACAACTCTGTGGAGTCATGTCTCCTCTTCTACCTTTATGTGGGTTCTTGGGATCAAACTCAGGTCGTCAGACTTCTGTCATCAGTACCTTCACCCACTAAGCTATCTCGCCAGCCCAATTTGTCACATATTCTTGGGAGCAGTAATGTACTAACAGTTTTAAACAGGCTTTTTGTCTGTAATAGTTGTTCCTGGTAGATCCTTTTCTCGCTGGTATGAGAGCCCCCGCCTCAAATGTTTCTCTTAGGTGATGAAAACGAAATCTCCCAAACCATGACTATTATTTTTATAAAATCTTTAAGGTGATGCTGAACATAGAAGTTCTGATAATGACAGGGGAAATGAACCGGAGCCAGGAGTCTGAGCACACAGGAGAGCTTTAATTGGGAAGAGTCTGAGGCGAGGGAGTGGGAGTGAGTGGGAGGGGGTGTGGGAGAGGGTGGGGGGTGCCGGGATGGGGACCGAGCTTATAGCTATGAGGCGGTCCATGAACAAAAAGGAAGGAGAGGAGATGATGAGGTGATGGCTCAGTGGTTAAGAAGAGTTACATGATACTCGTGCAGAGGCCCCAAGTCCCATGTTTGGTTCCCAGCACCCAGGCCAGGCAGCTCCCATGGTTTCAGACATCCTCTTCTTGGCTCTATGGGCACCTACACATATATGCAAACCTACCTGACCATCTGTCTGTCTGTCTGTCTAGATAGAGAGATAGATAGATGATAGATAGATAGATAGATAGATAGATAGATAGGTATAGACACATGAGAGAGAGAGAGAGTTGTAAGTGCATGTGAAAGAGGAAGCTGTACTAGGACTGCTGGGATCCCACATATGTAGTTATAAATGTGTACTGAAGAGGAAACTGTAGGGGATTGTTGGGTAGAATAGGGAATGGTAATTTCCCACTGGTCATAACTATGGTATTTTGTAAGAAGCTGTTGCTTTCTGTAAGATATGGATCAGTGGGCAATTTGTCCTTTAGGACACTGTGGTGCCACCGTGATTCTCAAGGTATACTGGTAAGCTCAGTCTTTACAGTTGATCTAGTCCCCGAGATGAGAGCAGGAATTAAGGAAACATACATATATGATTACAAGAAGGGAAGACAGCACTCATTGCTGAAAGAGTGAGAGTGGAGGTGATAGGCTGTGGGATACGGCCTGGATTTAACCACTTTTGTCTTCTGGGGTCCCTATCACATACTCATCAAAAAAAAAAGCAGAAGTGTCATATATGTCAGAGATATATGCACTCAGTATGAGCAGTCTGAAAATATTTCACCATACCCCAATATGTACCAACAACTTGATCTTTACTTTTTTGGGTCCTATTATTTTGCCAGAAATCCTAACAATTAAGAGAATCATTTGAGAGTCTATGCCTTGTGTTTGAAAAAAAAAAAGACTTTATTTTTTTAAAATGGAGAGATGGAGTAAGGGATAACTAACACTAAGGGATATTAGGAAAACCCATATGAAAAGCTACTGCTTTATATGCACCCCTGTGTGTGTGTGTGTGTGTGTGTGTGTGTGTGTAAATTTGAGTTACCTTCCCTACACAGGGAATGAAGCTTCCCCCAGAGCCTGTGAGTTGCCAGCTGTTGTTGGTCAGTGTGTTCGTAACACTCCCCAAGACCCTGGAGCCCTGCGCAGTTGGCATCACATTCGTACTGGATTACTTATGTTTCACATAATGATGTCTTCAATCATTTCATCACAGGCCATTTCAGAGTAATAGAATAGCATAATTTATGCTTCCAGGCATAAAACAATAATACACACTCTGCCTGCTCCTGCTGAGCTTCGTGGAGCTTTCCACTTACAGCCAGAGTACATTATGATCATGCCACAATAATTCAGTTAAGTAGATACGTGGGGCGACAAAGGCTGTGGAATGAGAATCCCGGTGCATCACACAGCAAGGGCTTGGTTTCTTGAACCTTTTCCACCTGTGGCCAATTAATCTCTGCTCTACCACAAATATATAATAGGACTGCAAACCAAACATCTACTGACAATAAATCATAAAGAAATGCCTTCTAAAACTATTCCTTAGTGTAAGCAGAATCTTGTCATCCATTAAAGAGGAAAACAAATTTGCATGCCAGTGAGAATATATATTGTTCATTTTATTCAAAGAATTAAATACTGGTTCAGCATTCAATACTGCAGTGAATACGGCATCTTTAACATTTTTCTTCATTGATGGACCTCTTGATTCTGCAACTGTTAATGCCAGCAGTGCCATTCTATGTCAATATGTAGTGCAAAATAATAGAAGTATGATTGGGACCATTTCAGAAATCATTGGAAATTCTATTCTAATCCCAAGCTAAAATTATTTAATAGTTTTTTAAATGAAATTCAAATAAATTCAGCATTCTATCACAATATAATTAAAAAATATATTAATTTGATGCTCATATACTAAAGACTGACCATAGGAAGTTATTAAAAGTCCTTGTCTTCAGGTGTATTCTAAGAGATTCATATAAAGTCCCTCACAGAACTGGGAAGGGACAAGTCCCCCAGAGCTCAGGTGAAGTGGGGGAGGACAGCAAATGGAGAGAGAAGTAGGAAGGGGAGGAAAGGAAAACATGTGCGACCAGGAATATTGAGCCTGGTTAGGAATAGAAGATAGGAAAGAGAGAGAGAGAGACAGAGACAGAGAGAGAGAGAGAACATAAAAGAGGGAGCCAATATTGGTTTGAAGATAAGATTGAACACAAAGAAAGGTCTAGAGAACTATAAGACTGCTCCCAACTAACAAGTTGAGCTTACGTGGAAAGGCTATCATAAATGTCCTTCCCGGAGAGTGAGATCAACAACTAACTTCTCCATGGAGCCCTCAACTAATGCCTGTTGAAAACAGGATCAAACACCCATACATAAACACTGAGTCGAACTAGAACCCAGATGCAGATGGAGAGGACAAGACCATGCTGCAGAAACACATAGAGACAGCTTACCTGAACAAGGAGGAGCTAAGGGCCACTAGACTGATAGCTGGGAAGCCAGCATGGGACTGACTCAGGCCCCCCTGATTATGGGTCTCAGCCAGAAGGACTGAGCAGTCAAAGAGACCTCAGACAGTGGAGCCAGGATGTATCCCTGGTTCACAAAAGAAATTTGCGAACATATCCCCCATGGAGGGATAACTGCCTTAATCTAGAGACAGGAGAGAAGCCCTAGTCCCTACTTCACAGGACCTGTCAGATCTACATAACCCCAACTGGATGTCATTCCTCTACATATGGAATTGGGGTGGGGGGATGGGAGGGGAGGATGTTTAGAGTGCATGTGAGAGGGCAGAGAGGGTAAAAAGGGAGGGAAGGAGGGAGGGAGGGCTGGGGGGGCAAGGGAGCGAGGGAGGGAGGAAGGGAGAGGGAACTGGGATTGACATGTAAAATAATATATTAAACTAAAAAAAAAAAAATGCTTTGACTCCAAAATTTAAGTTGAAAGACAAGTTACTGGGGAAATGGATTTCTATTTTTGTTTCCACAGAAAATGAAAAGATGTGGATTCCTTCCAGACTAATGTGGCTTGATCACGCCAGACCGCCTGAAACAGAGTACAAGCTGATCCTACATTCAAAACAGCTGAACAAAACAGCCCTACAGACTACAGCCAGGATATCTGAATCTTCTTCGAATCCCCCATGACAGCGCCCCTTACCAGCAGGAAGTAGTTTGGAAAGAACGACGCCCAAATTCCCAAATATTGTGTATAAATGTTTGTTTTCATTTAATTGGACTGTTATATAAAATTAAATAAAATTTAAAAAAAAAGTCCTTGTCTTCATTATCAAACTGCAATGTTTCAGTAAGAGTAGAAGCTTTACGTGTGGAGAAAATAAAAAGTACTGCAGTTCATGATGTGGTAGTCTCAAGACTGAGCCGAAGTATTTCAGACAGAGCTCAGTGGTCTGTGAGGGAGCCAGTTTGTATCCTGCAAACTGTGCCCACTGCTTATTCAGAAACAAGGCCACAGTGAAGTTGGAAGATACAACACAGGCTGGCATACCAAGAACACCTTAGACTTATTATGAAGTTGATTTGGAAATAGTTTTTGGTTGTTGCACATTCAGAAACCCTTCACTTTGCAAAATGTTAATGAATCCCACATCTAGTTACATGACCCCAGTGAGGTTCTGACCCAGAGTTCAGGAAGCTGCGTCATAGACACCTTGGAGATGAATGACTGCATCTTGCTTCCTTTCTGTTTATATGTCCTTGTAGCTAGATATCTTTAACATGATACATATGGACATACATTAGTATAGTAGTATGGTATAGTATAGTGGCATCTATAGATACATTTTAACCAGGTTGAGCTATACCAATGTAATTTGTGATGGACACATCTTAATAGACAGAAAGTAATGTGTCTGATGGAAAAGATAAGAACCACAGAGTGGAGTGACCAACTTCTTCTGGCTAGTTTTGTGTCCTGGGTCAGTCACTTCACTTCTCTGGGCTCCTGATTCTCTTCCCAGCCATGGAAAATGCCTCCTGTGTCTACCATCAGCTTGACTGCACCCACCCAGTCACACTAGCACAGCAACCTCAGCTTGGATGCTACTTCATCCACCAGGCCATCTGCCAGAGCAATACATAACTAAGACTTATGTTTATTATGTTATTTATACTTATTATGTTATTTATGTTTATTATGTTGATACCCAGATTGGAATATACTTATTGTCAACATAAAACACATATTTCCATGCACAAGAAGTAGATAGTTTATTATCAAACCAAATAGAAGTTTTTGAATATAAATATGGCCTAGGAACAGAGCCTTGCACCTGTGAGGCATGTGCTTTACCACTGAGCTACAGCTATGGCCTGGAATTTTCTTGTTCAGGAAATGATGGGCTACTTCAGAGCAAGAAAGGGTGACAGGAAGAATTTCCTGTCATGGGACATCAAAAGCAACGAGCTGGGGATGCCATGAGAACACGAGGGAGAAGATACCACATCTGGGTGAGTTCTAACAGAAGCACATTCCATTTATATACTCTCCGACCTGTATCAGGATGGCTAGCTGATGGAGAAGTGTGGAGATCTAGGCTAGGTATGGGAATTTTAATGGAATTTACTGATTGGCACACTCTCTATTCAAGTTTCTAGAAAGCTTTAAGAGGGAAGATAGTCTCCAAAGACAGGGCTTCATTAAGGATTCCAGGACAGAAGAAAATAGGTCTATCCTACATTATTTCAAAAAGGCATGATACAAAGCCATCAAGGGAGAGCTTCTTGGGACAAACTTTGCTAAAACACTCTCTAAGGTCTTGTTTACAGTAGAACAGGCCTTTTCTATTGCTTCTGAAGACTTACAACATGAACATAGAATTTAAAGGTGACACCCAAGGCTTGAGCTACTTGGGAGACAAAGGCTGGGCCATTATCACTTTGGAGAGAAGCAATGGTACTGGATGACTTTCTATTTGTTTGTGAAGGCTCCCAGCAATCCCAGCTGCATTGTTTGTAAACAGATGAGTGAGATTCATTCACTGGTCCTGTACAGGTACACAACCAAGAAATAAGGAGGGCTGTCTTTGAGAGCTACCAGACCTAGGTAGGTATGGGACAGTTTTTAGTTAAGCCATATGTGGCTTCACTTCCAGGTTTGGACGATGGGTCTAAGAATGAGGTGCTTGCACACAGGCTTCCTATGGAAGGAATTCTGTAGTCAGATGAAGATTTCCCCTTCGAGACTGAGAAGGATCATTCAGCTATCATTGTGACCATCTCACTTACATTGTCCAGGCAGCATATCTCAGAACAAGAGATACATACGAGGGAAAGCATAATTTGGAAGGTTGGCATCAATCTGACAGGGCCTAGATATCCACAGGAATAATTTAGTGCAATCCTGTCTGAGAAGGGAAAATCTTTCCCTGACTTGGGTTTGGGGAGATAAAAACATGTGCAGAGCACAGTGTCCCACGCTGGGCATCCACTGCAGCAGCGGCTAATCCTGAGCAATAACAGTATTCTGAGATCTTCGTATTTGGAAAGGCTCAAACCTGGAGTCCTGTCTGGTGAATATGAATGTGAGGGCAATGTAACAAAAACCCTGAGAGTGCTGAGGAATCACTGTATTTATTTTCACATGATTTTAAAGAAATAGACATATTCTTAACCAATCTGTATAGCCACCTAAAATTGGCAAACAGTAGTTAATTCTTTTTTAATTCATATATATATATATATGTATATATATATATATATGATTTTATGTGCATTGGTGTTTTGCTAGCATGTATGTCTGTGTGAAGGTGTCAGATCTTGGAATTACAGACAGTTGTGAACTGCCATGTAGGTGCTGAGATTTGAGCCTTTTGAACCTGGGTTCCCTGGTAGAGTAGTCTGTGCTCTTAACCACTAAGCCATCTCTCCAGCCCCAAAAGTCGTTAATTCTAGTGCCTGACTTTTTGCAGTGTTGCCAGTAATTGTAATTAATTGAAATGTTTGAAGGAATGGTATTTAATATCCACATGATAATGAGCCTAACTCAATCTACTTGAGCCATTTACTAATCCAAATGACAGCATTTTGTGTATGTTTCAGTGTTTTATTTTAGCCAACCATGATAATAAATATTATGATTAGCAACAATAGGATTGAAAAGCATTTTCATGTACTCAACCTGTAGCTTCTTATTTGTTGAATGAAGCGAGAAATTTAGAAATGAAATCATGATGTTACCAGTGTGAATAATACACTCTAACTCAAATGAGGGAAGAAGAAAAGATGGGTTCAGATTTCACACAGCAAGGAGGCACCAAAGTCACCCGGAGGACAGATTAATTCATCTTGCACGATTCAAACAAAAGTTTAACAGAAGTTGGAAACAGGAAGTGACTGTGAGAGACATGAGTCATTATACTATATGGTCATTTAGATATAATGATATAATAGTACCATCCAGGAAAAATGTGGATGTGTAATGTGTATCCACCTATGCACTAACCATCCTGTAAAAGTCCATTACTAGAATGTTACCATAATTATAAAGGTATATGGAAATAGTGCTGGGGTTATTTTGTTGTTGCATTTGTTTTTGTTTTTTGGGGTCTCGGGAGTTCCATTTTTGATTTAGGCATATAGTGTCATATTACATTAGTTGACCTTATGCAAAAAGATCATATGCAAAAGAACATATTATTAAGAAAAAATAATAACACTCCTTTAAAGAAGGTCTGTTGTGCTCCAACTTAAAATGACCAAATCAACAGGGGAAAAATGAAATGTTTTCCTATCACTAAATCAAATGTTCAATAATTTTATTTCACTAACATCTAACTGTATTTCATTAGGACCAGCAGTTTGAGTTTTTATTCTGATACTTTATGGCCCATAACTTACTTTAGTTTTAGGGCTGTATGCCATCGAAAGGAACCAGGAAGTATTATACACGTCTTCAAGTACTTAAACCAGTGTATCATAAAATAATGCCAGCACTTACAAAAGTAGTGGCCTAGAGTAAAAGAAAAAGTACAAGGAAAAGAAAGTTAAAGAAAATCATAAACTAAATGACCCTGCTGAGAAAAACATAAGGCTCTTCTTTCCCCAATGTTATATAAGCAGTAAAGACTGCTAAGGAGATTCAAACCATACAGGTTGCATAGAAGAGTCTCTCAGAGCTGGCTAGCTGCCTTCCAGCAGTGCAATGAGCTTCAGCATTCCACCTTTTGTGGGTTGTCACCCATGCAGAAGAGGGCTTTCAGTGATGTAGTTGCCTTTGAATTGCCTATGCTGCTGTAAGGACCTCTCACCTATACACCTGTTTAAGTGACCCCAATAAATCAATTAGTTCACTGAGTATCATTACTTTAGTTTATCACATATTCCCAGTCTAATAGAATACATTTGTGCCATGTCTCTGTTGGAAAAATGGTACTTGATAATATGAACCCAAGTGCTTTTTAAGCATTCTCTTACATGCAAAGCTTTTGTGAGCACTCAACACAATATTTCAAACAAACAGTGAAGCCATAGACCAGTGAAGAAAGGAACATTAATTTACTATTCACCAACAGTAAATTGTGGAAAGTTTGCATAGTGGAATAATGGATAACAATCAAAGTGAAGAAATCACAACCACAGGCAAAACCTGGTGCAGTCACCTAAGGTTGAGCTGCCCATGAAGGAATGTCAGCTGAGTGTGACACAATCTGCACAGGGCAGGTGCTGCCTTGATGTTTCCAAAGTACTCCCAGACACCGCCCAAGGGCGGGTTCAGTGTCCCCATGGCTTTATGTTTGCATTTCCTGTTACTACTTCTCCAAATATTCCAGTGTGCTACTTGCTTCCTTGAGCCTCATCCATTTCTCCTGGAACAAAAATAGCAGAAAGGTAGCTCCATTCATCTTAAAGTTTCTTAAAGGCAAAGTCTGCAGGGGTGAATGAAGCAAACCCTGAAGCCATGCATATTAATAAAGCAATCTGTGACAGATGCCAGCACTCCACAGCCTGTCCTGCCTGAAGGACACAGAGTCAAGCAATCTACTCACTAACTGGCATAGGTTAACTGTGTGTGTCCATTTGGTTTCCCGACGTGCTACTATTCACATTTGATGCTTTTTTTAGTTGAAGAATAGCATTAGAAAGTAAGTCTGGAGGGAGAATGAGATGGCTAGGTGGGTACACAGCTTACCAACATCCCCAGAACCCACATGATGGAAGTAGAGAACTCACTCCTGAAAGCTGTCCCCTGAAGGAGGTGTGCTTGCATGAGTGTGTACCCATGGATGGATGTACATGAAATAAACATATAATGCTGTAAAGAAACATTTTCTGTTAAGACCTAAAAGATGTCAAATTTCTAGTAACAAAAACAGCTATTCTGACTTATTTTTTTAACCTGTTATTTACTTATTTTTGTGTGTTTGCTGGGGGATGCACAGCACTGAGCACATGTGGAAGTCAGAGTTAAATTGTACTAGTTTGCTTTTTATTGCTGTGATGAAATAGTCTGAGAAAAAAACAACATGGAGAGAAATGGTTTAGTTCATCCTAAACTTCCACATTGTAGACCATCACCAAGGGATGTCAATGTAGGAACCTGGAGGCAGGAGTTGAAACTAAGACCATGGAGGAATGCTGCCTACTGGCTTGCTCTCCGTGGATTGCTCAGCCTGCTTTCTTTTTTAAAAGTTTTCCTTTAAAGATTTGATTTCATTTCATGAGTATGGGTGTTTTGTCATGAGTGTGGGTTTATGTCTGTGCATCACATGTGTGCAGGACACGGAGGTCAGAAGAGGCCATTGGATCTTCAGGAACTACAGTAATGGAGGGTTGTGAGCCATCATACAGGTGTTGGAAACTGAACCTGGGTCCTCTGATTAAGAACAGCCAGTGCTCTTAAACAATGAGCCATCTCCCTGGTCCCTTAGCCTGGTTTCTTATACCACCCAAGGCTACCTGACAAAGCATGGCACCACACACTATGGACTGGGTCCTTTTAAATTGATCAAGAAAATGCCCCCACAGACTTGCCTACAGACCAGTCTGATGGTGGCATTTTCTCAGTTGAGGTCTCCAATTCCTGAAGACCTTAGTTTGTATAGAGTTGACCAAAAACTAACCAGCACATCACACCATGGGCATCTGTTCTCTCCTCCACCATGTGGGTACCAGAGAGTGAAGTCAGGTAGTCAGGCTTGGTGGCAAGCACCTTAGCCTGCCAAGTCATCTCTCCTGATTCTGTTCTGAGTTTAATAGATAAAATGCTCCTGAGAGTATATTGTTTTTCAAAACAAACAAACAAACAAACAAAAAACCCTTAAGTTCAAAGGAGTATACAACAAGTTCTGATTTTACTCTCTGTGTTCCACAAATGAGCAAAAGTTTTTGTGAAAAATGATGAGGAGAAAGCATGAAGTCTTTTAGGGTCCTGGTGATGGTCTGCTGTTGAACAGAGTGTCAGTTATGTGGAAGTGTGTCATTTGTCAAAACTCATAGAGAGATGTGGTAGAGCACTAGCCTAGCAAGTGCAGGGCCCAGGATTGATCTCCAACACACACACACACACACACACACACACACACACACGCACGCACGCACACACACACACACACACACACACACGTGCGCGCGCACACACACACACACAAAATCAAGCCATACTTTTTATATACTTTTCATTTATTTTATATGTTCAGGTGTTTTGCCTTGGGAGATAAAAAGACAACATTACCTCCTCTAGAATCCAAGTAACAGCCAGTTGTGAACCACTGTGTGAGAATCGAACCTGGGTCTTTTGCAGGAATAGTAAGTGCTCTTAACCTCTAAGCCATCTCTCCAGCCATAAAGTTTCAATTTGTGTCTTTTCCTACTTAAAATAAAAGCAAAAAAAGCTTATGTAGAAACTACAAATTCTCTTCATTCTAATTCTTAATTTTAAAGTTCAATATTTTTGGGTGTCAAATGTATGTCACTCACTCCACACAGCTGTTCACATACATGGTCTTTACACACACCTTCCGAAGTAAGCATTACTATAAGCATTTCTCCCCTCTCTTACTTGTCTTCATGTTCTCTGCACAGCAGTGCTTATTTCCTTTCAAGAACTCAACACAATAAGAAATAACTGTACTTGATCATTTCCTGTACTTTGTGAGCAAGTGACTTGACGGTTTTTTATTGTAATTCTTATTTAAGGGTGGGAGAGATGGCTTTGGTATTAAACACACATACTGCTCTTGCAGGGGAGTGAGCTTCAGTTCCCAGCTGGGATGTCAAACCACTCACAACTACATGTAACTCCAAGTCCAAGGGAATTGTCACCCTCTTCTGACCTCCATAGGCACAACCCCACACACAAACACACACATACATTTTTTGAAAAAAAAATCTTAAAATGTATAGATTGTACTACATTTGATCATTGACAATTTCACAATTTATCTTACTCACCAGTATAGCTCTAGTGCTAACCCATTGCCTAGAATAAGACAAATATTCAGTAGGTTCTCACAGTTGCAGAATATACTACAAACATGGGTTTTAGAAAGACAATGGACCTGGTAGGAACAAGACAGTCATAGGTAAATAGGCTTGAACTGGATGCTTGGATATCTTTGGTCAACTGGCTATGAGAGGGAGAACCACAGACACTATCAGGAAGGAGCTGGTGGGAGAGTGCATGGGACTGGGATGGATTTGGCTTGCTGGAGGAAGGAAGGTTTGGAGCATGAGAACAGGGAGCCAACGAATCTATGCTCCCCAAAATGTTCTACTCAGTTCTGGCCCTATGTCTTTCTTCCCATCAGGCCTTCTTCCAGAAGGCAAGCCTTTAAAAGTCCACCTAACCTTCACACCTCACCTCTTAAGGAAACTCTCATGGATTCCAGTCAGGAGCTAGGCACAATAGTGTTTACTTCATGTCCATACAAAGATCCTCAAGTGGCCTCCTTTCTTGTGTAACTTTACCTTATTCTATTGTGTGTTGTGATCATCCATTAATATTGTTATATCTCCCATCAATAACAAGAAACTTAAAGTTTTTTGTTGATGTTTTTGTTTTGTTTTTTTGCGACAGTTTCTCTGTGTAGCTTTTGCTTTCCTGAAATTAGCTCTGTAGACCAGTCTACCCTTGAACTCACAGAGATCTGCTTGCCTCTGTCCCCCAAGTGCTAAGATTAAAGAAAGTACACTGCCACTGCTCAGTCAGAAACTTAAAGATTTTCTAAATTGTGTCTTATTCATCTTTGTGGGATTCCCAATGCAATGTTAGCAGAATTGCAAATGTTGCCCAACACGAACTGAATTAGATTCATGACATAATTTGGCAGATGTGAATACAGAAATAGAGGGTAGCATTGCAGTCATATGAGTGGCAGTTCGGGAAGGGAAATATTTAAGGGATGCTTTTAGCTTCAAGCAACAGAAAAGCTGAACAGCAATGGCTTATATTAGTGCAATAAAGGGTTTCTCTCTCTCTCCTTCTCTCTCTCTCTCTCTCTCTCACTCACACACACACACACACACACACACACAAACCTAGTCATTTCTAGCAACTGATTTTAGCTTCCCAACCACATGTAAGGGTCCAGACTCTAAACTTGTTTCTGCTCAGCAAATTGTACAAGTTGGCTCTTGCCCCTGTGGCTGTCTTTTGGTGGTACCAAATGACTTTTGCACTTCTGAATAACTTGTTGACTGAATACAGTTAGAACAGCCAAGGGCCAAATCAATTATACATTTAAAATTCCTCAAGTCACCTGCATGTTCTGCTAACATCTCATTGGGTTACCTAACCAGAAATGAGGGAAGCTAAGAAATGTTGGCATAGCCTGGCACTTGGCACCTTCGAGCAATAGGAATCTTCACCGAGGGGAGTGTATTTTAATGTACAAATTATCTCAGCCTCAGGCATGATCTTTGTCTGAAGATGAGGTCTTAAGTGAAAGCTAAACTAGAGAGCTAAAATCCAAAGTCTGAAATGAACAAATGAATAATAAGGCAGGTTAATTCTGTACTGTTTTATATGGGTATAAAGAACTGAATATCCTTTACTTCCATGGAAAAATATACCTTCTTCCAATGTTCCTAGAAAATGAAGCATCTTCTTTTAAAAGTATTTTATTATCTTACATTTTTGAATTTTTTGACTGCATGTATGTCCAGTTGGTGCCTGAAATCAATGCTCATACTGGGTTAGAAGAGGGCGTTGGACCCCCTGGAACTGGAATTGGAGATGTTCAAGAGCTGCCATGTGGGTGCTGAGAATTGGACCCAAGTTCTCTGCAAGAGCAAGTGCTCTTAACTTCTGAGTCAACTCCTTACCCACAATGCAGCGGCTTTCATTGTCTTTATTACATTGTTGGCAGGCATAAAACAGGAACAAGAAATATTCAAATATATTTTGACACTATAATACAAACACCTTGTCACCTAGTTTCTGTCTGAAGAAAATGGGACCATGGAGTGAGGGCAGAGATAGCGATAAATTAGCTTTGTTAAAAATGAACAGCTTCTATTAGTTTTTACTGCTACTTGCTATGATGGAATGTCAACAGATTTGTCAAGAGATATCAGAAATAAGGATCTTTTTTGTGACACCTCATCATTAAATGTCCATAGCCAATTTAGGACTGATAAGCTATTGAGGGAGAAAGGATGATGTGGTTTACTGGGTAAAAGTATTTGCCTTATGACCTGTGTGAAATCCTCGCATCCATGAGGTAGAAGGAGAGAACCTACTCCCACACCATCCTCCACCTTAGGGCCAAGGTGTCCCTTGCCTCTGATGGTCCCTATAAAATCTGAGAGCTTTTACCACACACCAAACAGCATCCCCTCTTCAGGTCACAGCATCCTTCACACCATGTCCATGTCCTATTTTCTAAAATCCTGGATATTCCTATCAATCTTGGCAAACAAACGAACAAAAAAGTTGGAAATGAAGACATTTTTCATTCTAAGCTGGCGTTCACTTTAAGAGACAGCTTCTCTTTGGAGGTGCTTTCCATTCTCCCCTCCCCCCCCAAAGGTTAAATAATGTTTAATCACTAGACTGTATACCAGTGAGATGGAAATAAACAGAGGCAGGCATTGCCGGTTGCCATTAAGTTGCTGACTTGAGGCGCACCCATCTCTTTGTTCATCCTTTACTGTGCCTCTCATGTGGAAAGGAAGGCTTGCTTCACACAGTCTTTTTGGCTCAAGAAGAAGCTGAACTTGTTACTTTCTCAGCTTCCCCAAACTAAAACTTCAGGACACAGGGCTCTATGCGGCTGGCAAGCACCTGGGGTTTTCTTTCTCTCTCTTCTCTTGCCTCCCCCTTTCTCATTTCCCTCTAGCTTTTAGCCTTTTGGTAAGCGCAGAGCAAAGTCTATAAGCAATTCGATAAAGAAGACCTCGCTCTGTAGAGTAGTGTTGCTGAAGGTCTGTGTCACTGCAACTACCCAGAGCAGCACTTGCCACACTCAGATCCCTGCCATGTGCTGGCTGCTACCCAGGTCCCCACTTTCTTCTCATTGGGCCACTGTGCAGCTTTTTTCACCAGGTTTATATTTCCCACCACCCTCAGGAAGACTTTGGATTTTCTTGTCCTTTTCTAATGTATCAAATAAAACCTAATGAATGACCAGATTTAAAATGAGCTTTTCCCACATTGTTTCCCCACTTCATAGTACTCATCAGCAAATGTCAACTGCATTCACTCTCCCCATATATATGTATCCATCTGAAGTTAACATGGTTAATTCTGAATAATCCTTATTTGCCTTTTCTATTCATAGGCACATGCATACTGCCTTCTTTTAATGCTATCGTGCCTTGGTTTTTCTTATCATAGAGTTAGGTTCACCATGGTGAAAGCGTTGGTTGTGTCTTCCCTCTACATGAGTCAGGGATGAGCTAAATGTTGCCAATTGTATTTGCAGTTTATTGTCATGGTACTTCCAGAAAGCATTTGAGATAATTTATGGTGAGAATGTGTATTGAGGTTAATTCAAAGAAAACCTTAAACAGAAAGGAATACTTAGAATGGAATCGGACAGTTATTGTCACAGAGCTTCATGTTTGGCTTTGGTGTTTCTGACATGCTGCATGGGAATGAAGAACAGTACAAAGCTATTAGGATATGTTTCGTACAAAACAAAAAACAAAAAAATCTCAGTTCTTCTTTCAGTAAATAAGCAATTGACTCTACTTAACTGTGAAGGACTCAGAAAACACGCCCATGTATAGACACATAGACAGCAGCTATCAAATGCAGAATGAACAATAGAGTAGGCAGACACATCAACAATGACCACGGAGAGGAAGGACATTAGGGATGGGGGTGGGGGAACATTATAAAACTGCATTGTTACAAATATAAAAAGTCATAATGAACCCTATTGTTTTGCAAAGTTTATATATGCTAATAAAATGTCTAAAGCATTGAAAACAAATAAACAATAAACACATTTGGAAAAAATGGCTACGACATGGATTTGGTTCAATAATTACAATCTTCACAGTGTGCTGTGGGAACCTCGCCTGGAGTCAGGAGGAGCAGGGACCTCTGTAGAAGTGATGGCTATGTAGCCTGAACTCATACATCATGTCCTCACACACCAGATGCTCAAGCTAGAGCACACCACATATTCAGAATCCTAGGGGATTTGGGTATATCAGAATTAAACAACGTCTGTTTGCATAAAATGTTAATTATTTCCAATTTGGGAAGTGGCATTCTGTTGGGAAGACCCCATGTGCTAGAATCTACTGAATTCAAAGTGGATGACATATACCTAGCATAAAAATATATTCTAGGTGATGTCACATATTATGGATGTGGAGCTGGGGAGATGACTCAGCAGTAATGATTGCTCACTGTTCTTCCAGCACCCATTTCAGGCAGCTCACCTGTAACCCCAGCTTGAGGGGATCCAATCCTCTCCTTTAGCCTCTATGGGCTCTTCACTTGTATATACAAGCCCAAACACACAAACACATAAGTAAATTTAAAATATTTGCAAAATATAGAGGTGCTAGTTAATTTGGATTATCAACTTGACAGGTCTGGAATCACTTAGGAGTCAAACCTCCATTGTCTCTGGGAGTTTCTTGGTGGACTGGAAGTGAGGTTGGAACACACACCCTAAATGTGATGAGTGCCATGTTGTTCACTAGAATCCCAGAATGAATAAAGAGCACAAAGCAAGCTGAGCACCGAGCAGCATTCGCCTGCTCCCTGACTATGAATTCAATATGACATGCATGCCCCACTGTGATGGACCTGTGCCTTCAAACATCCCACCAGAACAAACCCTTCCTTCCTTACGCTGCTTTTCAGGTGTTTCGACACTGCAATCAGAAAAATAACTGCGTTGGCGGCCACACTCTGCTCTGCTGCTGCACAGTTCATGAGAACTGCAGTTTTAAAACTGCATCATGACTTGATGTTTCTATTAATGTCACACATGGGGGAAGTTAATCAGACCTTCTGCAAGCCTAGGAAGTGGCCCCTTAGGTAGTATAAATCCATTCAAAGACAGCCTCCCCCTTGAGAAGGTTAACAGTTAACCCACACAGAATAAGTAGCAGGGAGCACTTTGCCCAATTCTGTTTTGGGTTTTGTTTTGTTCCCTTTGGAGGGGGTGTTTGTTTTATTTTGTTTTGATGAAGTTTTTAAAGACTCATTTATATTTTCAAGTATGTTTGTCTCTGTGGAGGTAAAATGCACATAAGTTCAGTTTCCCACAGAGATCAGAAGAGCTGGAGTTACAGGTGGTTAAGAGCCACCCAACATAGGGCTGGAAACCAAACTTGGGTCCTCTGTAAGCACTGAGCCATGTCTCCAGTCCTATTGTTGAGTTTTCAAACAGGATTTTGCTAGGTTGTTCAGGCTGGCCTTGAATTCTCAGCAATCTTGCCTTAGCCTTCTACATACTGGAATTACTGTGTGAGCCACTATTGACAGCCACCAATTTTACTTTATTTTATTAGTTTTTATTCGTTTGATTTTTCCAGACAAGTTTTTCTGTGTAGCTTTGGAGCCTGTCCTGGAACTCAAAGAGAGCTACCTGCCTCTGCCTTCTGAGTGCTGAGACTAAAGGTGAATGCCACCAATTTTAAAGGGGAACCAAGAAAGCCAAGTGTATACTTATTGCTCCATGGTGGTCAGAGACTGCTGAGCATCCCTGAACACTGAGTGGTACTGTCCTCAAGGGAAGCCTGCCACACAGTCCTGGCTATGGTGTTCTGAATGTTTCTCCTTCCAAAATTCATGCATTGAAGTCTAATCATTATAGTGTTGGTTAGAAGGTGGGGGGGGGCTCTTGAACATGATTATATAAGGGTTCTGCTGACAAGGATGAAATACATGCCCAATAAAGAGAGAATTAAGAGGATCCTGGGGGGACTCTTCCGCCTCATGAGGACACAGTAGGAAGACACCAAACCTGTTGTCAAGATGATCTTAAATTTCCCAGTCTCCAAACTTGTCAGCAACACATTTCTGTTGCATATAGATCACCCATTTCAAGGTATTCTGTTACAGCAAACTACCCAAGACAATAGCCTTGAATGTGCTGAGAGCCAGAGGAATCTCTAGTTTGCTAACTCTCTTCTGTTTCTAATCCCTGTGAATAAATCATGGGTGTTAAAGTAAGGGATAATTCTAGATCATCTGGAGATACACAATATAATCATAGCGATAGCTCTAAGAGGGACACATAAGGATAAAAAGGCAAAGGGAGAGAGAGAAAAGTTTGTCAGGAGCAGAGATTGGAGCAATGTGCTTTAAAGATGTAAGAAGGGACCACAAAACAGAATATAGAATTCCTCCACAGGGACTCTAGGAAAAGCCAGTGCTGCCAACACCTAACTTTAGCCAGCCAATCCCCCTTGGGATTTTGACCTGAAGATAAATTTGTCTTGTTTTAAGCTGCTGTGTTTATAGAGGTTTATTATAGCAACAGTGAAGAATGTACACAATTTCTTGCCTTCCCTCCTTATCTCATTCTGGACCACCACATGTCCCATGGGACAAAGGACAGGCAAGCCAGTGGGTGTAAGTTTCTGTCAGGGAAACTCTTATCCCCTGTGATAAGAGCTGAGCCCCCCAATCTTGGCTGAAGGCTGCTGGTCCCCTGAGCAGCAGCAGTGCTCAGAAAGGAGAGCCTCATTTCCAGGGTTTCGGTCTCTTATTAGAGAAGGCATCAGACAGCACATGAGTGTGGACCACAAATTCACACCGCTAGTCTCCAAGGGAATTCAATTAGTCTGCCCATAATTCCAGAAAAATACAAAAAACAAACAAACAAAAAAAGCA
Organism: Phodopus roborovskii; assembly: GCF_943737965.1. Classification (NCBI taxonomy): domain Eukaryota; kingdom Metazoa; phylum Chordata; class Mammalia; order Rodentia; family Cricetidae; genus Phodopus; species Phodopus roborovskii. The sequence continues at coordinate 5,107,266 of NW_026126540.1, read as the reverse complement.
ATCTCAGAGATGGCAAAAAAAAATGGCAGTCTCAGAGATGACCCTCAAACCCCAAACAAAAAGAAGGGTGTGCTCTTCCATCATAGCCCAGAGGACAGCTTATGTGTGGGCAAAGGAAGGTGACCCAGAATGTGCGATTGGATGGATTACCAAAACTGATTCATAAACCCCAGACTCCTACCTTAAGGAAAAAAGGGGTGGGGCTTTATATCTCAGAATGACAAGTGCCACTCTTATGAGACAGCTCAGTCAGAAAATGCTTGCCTTACATGCACAAGGACCTGCGTTTCTTTTCTTTTCTTTTTTTTCTCAGAACCTGTGTGAAAGCACAGGAACAACAGTGCTCCCTTGTGATCCCAGTCCCCCACAAGGCAAACACAAGTATTTTCCCTCAGACTTGCTGGCCAGGAGGCTCAGCTCCAGGCTAGTGAGAGAGCCGGTCTCAAATAAAAGTAGACAATACATATGAAATGGCACCCAAAGCTGTCCTCTGGCCTACATGTACACAGTCATGAACACACACACACACACACACACACACACACACACAAAGACAAATACCATATATTTCTCTTTTAATTAAAAAATAGCTGAAAAGAGAAAAGTTGACTTTAAAAACTATTGCATTACTACCAACATCTTGCAGGGGGCATATGGCTTAGTTCTTTGTATGACAGAATATCTCTTTCTAGCCCAGGAAATCTTCCTAAGTCCACCTCAGTGCTGAGGTTACCAGTGTGTACCACAACACCCTCTTGAGTCTGGATTTGTAACCACTAAGTAGTAAGTCTCCTGGTCATAACCAAGAGATTTGGAAAGTCTCTTGACAGATCAAAGCACTTTACAGAATTTATACTGCACTGTAGATACCAATATGTTTAGTGAGGGGACCAGGTTTTCTGGTATGTTTGTATTAATTAGTGAGTAATTATAGTGCCATATTGTTTATTGATTTCTAAAATGATATATTGCAGCCATGCAATTGTCCATACCCACAGGGACGTTACAGCAGCTTGCTTCTCTACAAAAATGGGAGAGCATCTTGATCAGTTCAGGTTTCCATCTTCAGTAGCCTCAATATCTGAGGATCTCCTTTGACAGTGCTCTAAAATAAGGGGCAGAAATGGAAGGTGACAATTGGGACTTTAACCTTGGCCACCAGCCACATAGAGCTCTTTCCAGCCACACTTCCCTTAACACCTCTCTCTCTCTCTCTCTCTTTCTGTGTGTGTGTGTAAATGTTCATGTGTCTTCCTTAGTGTCATTGTTAAGTTTGTGTCCACTTGACACAAACTAGACATACCTGGGAAGAGGGAGCCTCACTGGTCAATTGTATCCCATGGCAGGTCTGTTAGGCGTTTTCTCGATTAATGATTGATGTGGGAAAACTAAGCCCAATGTAAGTGGTGCCACCCCTGGGCAGATAGGCCTGGCTTGTATAAGAAAGATAGTTGAGCAAACCAAGGGCAGCGAGCCAGTAAGCAGCATCCTACATGGGCTCTGCGTTTCTGCCTTGATTTCTCTTGAGGATGCACTGGAACCTGTAAGCCAAAGAAAGCCAATCCTCCCCAAGTTGTTTTGGTCAGAATGTTTTATCACAACAACAGAAACGAAATCAGATTACTCAGATACTCTCCATATAATTTTCTGAGATAAGGCATCTCTGAAGCTAAAGCTTGCCCATTTGGCTAGACTGGCTGGCCCACAAGCTCCAGGGATCCATCAGTCTCCATCTCCCCAGCACTGGAATTACACACTGTGGTGGTTTAAATCAGAATGGCCCCCGAAGCATATATATATTTGAATACATGGTCCCCAGTCAGTTGAACTGTTAGGGAAGGATCAAGAGATGTGACCTTGTTGGGGATATCGTGCCACTTTGATCTTTCAAAAGCCTGTACCATTCCCAGTGTTCCCCTCTTGCTCTGCCTCCTACCTGGGGATAAGGATGGAAGCTCTCAGCTACTGTTCCAGCACCATACTTGTTTGCCTGCCCAATGCTGTGCTCTCTGCTATGATGGTCATATATTCGCCCTCTGCAACAGTAAGCCTCCATGATGGCCATATATTTACCCTCTACAACTGTAAGCCTCCAATAAATTCTTTCTCCCATAAGTTGTCTGTGTTCTGGGGCTCTGTGATAGCAATCAAAAAGTAACTAAGGCAGTTATACACCATTAAGCTTGACTGTCTATATGGGTACTGGGGATCTGAATTTCGTCCTCATGCTTGAGTGGTAAGCATATTACTAAGACATCTCCCTGGCTTGTGGTCTTTATTCCTTTAATTTAACTAAATTTCTATTTTGAGGTTCCATGCAACCAGACAAAAACCAAAAAGACAACCATGGGCTTTGCCTTTTCATTGAGTCTGTGGTCTCATAGTCTCAGGCAAAGGAAGGTGTCAAGGCTAGATAACTCCAAAGACACCCATCAACTCAGGTAGAGGTCCCTGGAACTTGAGGGTCTGTCCATTGCTCTTGTAATGTATGTGGCCATCTTTAGACACCCACCCCTAGCATCCTCTCAACCTGGTGCCTGCACCTTCCCAAAACCCTTCCTACAGTTAGGAGACATGCGGTCTGTTTGGTTTGAATTCTAGTTCTGCTACTTACTACCTGTGAGATCAGAAAACTCTGTGGCCTGTGGCCTGTTTATGACTTTCTTTTCTTCAGTTGTGCATTAAAAATAGAGCATCTATCTCAAGGTACTACTGTGAAGAAATACATACGGCATTTAGAAAGAAGTCTGTACTCTAGAGTTTCATGTTGCAGTCACTAAACACCATGAAGGGAGGGTTTTTATCTCTTTCTTCACTGCACTTAAAGCCTGGTACAAGAGAAGTTGAAGGGTGTCGAAAGATTTAGGGAGTGCTTTTTCTGCCCTATGACTTTGAACCTCTGTTCTTATGTCCCCTCCTTCTGGCTCTGGGCACTCTTCTCTGACTGCATAAGAATCTTTTCTCTTTGGGTTTCTGGCCAACATGTTATTGGCCCATATCCCAGCACTAAAATTCCTAAAGCCAGGAAAATGTGCAACCCATTTCTGCTCTTCTTCCCAACTAAATCACCTCAAGGAAGTAAAACAAACAAACAACAAAACCACTTTATCTGCTTGAATAGACAGAAGAGAGAAAATACAAAAGAAAAGCAAAGGTTAGGGGGAAAACAATCTCAAAATAGAGGGTAGAGAAGTAGCTCAGTGGATTAAGTAGTTATTGCACAACCACAAGGACTTGGATTTTTATAAAGCTAGGCATGAGCATGATGGAGCAATCCTATATATAACCCCAGGACAGGGGAGTCAGACAGGTGAGTTCCTACAGCTCATTGGCCAGTCAGACTCAAGCTAGTGAACTCCAGCTCACTTGAATGCAAAATTATGACGATTTTTCTCTTAATCAGAATATGAAAGGCAGCTCCTCTTTGCCAGGTGCTAGCTGAATCTAATCAACTTGTGACTAAAGACCCTTAGAAAGGATGGTCCTGGCCATGTCACTGGGGTCCTATCTCTGACATTTGCTTTCTTTGATAAGGACTCTGCTATTATTGTTTCAATCCATGAGATATTTGCCTTTGATACAAGTTTTACTGTTCTGTAACACAGTCCACATCCAGATATACCACACCCTATTTCTGAATAGAAGTCAGGCCTTGGAAGTGTTTCCTACCAAATCAGGTTTCCTACAAACCTGTCATTCTCTATCCTTCCTTCCCTCCCAGCAATTGGTAGCCTCCCTCTACTCATTAGCTAAAGCCTTCAGTGTTTCTTAGCCAAAAGACACTCAGGAGGAACTCTTTGCCCATATCCTGGGGACCCTCCTCAGCCTTCACCTGCCTTAAAAGAGCCCTGAAATCTGGACACAGAATGGATGGGGCTTCTAGGATTGCAACATCAGAGCCTATAACTTAGTACAAATACTTATGGCAAAATGGCTCAACATTCTGTTTTAAGTGAGATCTTTTTCTTGTTCTTAGTTTGCTCCTGACTGAGATTAGCTTGTCACATACCCTATGCTACCCAAGGAGGAAGATGGTGAGCTAGCCAAGATGTACTTTCCTCTGTCTAAATATTCCTTCAGTCACAATATTGCATCACTCACATGGTATGGTGTGATATAATACTGAGGTGAGAGCCCTGAGGGAAAGCACAAATATCTACTCTCTAAATCAAGGCCCGATTACTGTTTTCCCTTGCACAGGCCAGCAACTCTTGACTATATCCACTTTCCAGGCTCCTCCCCCCAAAATGCCTCTGTCTCTTTGAAAACAACAACAACAAAAATTCAGGTTAGCTTTGTTTTGTTGTATTTTTGAGGCAGGATCTCATGTATTCTGGGCTGGTCTACAAACTCCCTACCAACCACCTATGTCATCAGTGATGCTCTTGAATCTCTCATCTTCCTGCATCACTTCCCCATGTACCACCACTCTCACTTTTACATAGCAGGATGGGTGGAAGCCAGGGTTTTATGTATATAAGGCAAGCACTCTGTCATGGGAGCTACATCCCCAGCCCACAATGCCTCTTTTAAGACTTCACACTAAAGCACTAAGGTTGAAGATGAAAATATTTCAATTTCCTTTTTATTTGTTTATTTATTTATTTATTTTGGTTTTTCAAGACAGAGTTTCTCTATGGGACAGTCCTGGCTGTCCTGGAACTTGCTCTGTACACCAGGCTGGCCTTGAACTCACTGAGATCCCAGCCTCCTAAGTGCTGGGATTAAAGGTGTGCTCCACCACCGACCAGTTCACTACCTTTTTATAGGAAACAGAATTTGCCCATAGCTTTCCCAGTTGTATGTGCTGTGAGCTGTTCAAGTGTGCTTAGCCAACATGGCCCTGTAAACAATGAAGCATTCAGGGCAAAACCGGCTTCAGCTACTGCCTGAGGACTACAACCTCTGGAGACACCATGAATGACACTGACCACCCAAATTCATCAGTTAATATGAAACCCAGGCTCCACATCACAACTCTAAGTAGTGTGACCAACTGTGATCTGCCTGCACCTATGAATGTTCTTGAAATGTGGGGCTTTTCTAAAAACCACAGAGGTGATGCAGCCTTTCCTGGCCTAGCTCTCCTCACACAGCCTCCCTGAACCATATAGTTTTCATAGAGGAATCACAATCGTTTGCTAATGGTCAAAGGAAATGGAAAAAGTGCAACAGAATTTATAGACTTACAAACCACCATGAAGATGAAGCTCAAGAACTTTTATAGAAAAACAAAAGAAGGAAGGAAAGTGAATTTTCAAATGAAAATGTGTTATTCATTACTGCCAAACTTCCCTAGGCCTGTAAGATCTCAGGGACTGGTATTAGATAGGTTAGGCTTCAAAAGGCTAGAAGTTGCTGTCCCTTCTGGGAAAATGTCATAATTTAGGGTGGTATTTCATTAAACAATACAAAACAAAAATTCTGCATGGGAACTGGGTGTCAAAGACACAGATCCAAAACTGAACAAAGAACAATTTAATTAATAGCCTTCAGACAGAAGCATATCTTGTCCAGTCCAACAGCAGGGTAAGTGGATCCCACACCCAGTGGCAGCAAGAAGAGATGCTAAGATAACCAGAGTGAGCTGGGCTCTCCCCAAAACTGTTAATATAGGCAGGCAAGATGGTTCCAAAGTTAGGAGCATTGGCTGCTCTTCCAGAGGACCAAGCTCCCAATGCTCATATCAGGAAGTTTAAAACTGCCTGCCACTCCAGCACCAAGGAATCTAACACTCTCTGTGGCCTCCTCAGATACACACAAACATATGATATAAGTGTTCATGTATGTATACACACAGACTCATGCACACACACACACAAATGAATAAATATATAAAGAAATAAATTAAGACTATTAATATACCAAACATCACTAAGACACAGTCTGTACATCAGTGGCCAACAAGATAGGCTCAGCTGACCATCTTAACCACTTTATTTATCTATACGTATAGGTCATCTGGTAGCTAAGATGGCAGTTACAACCAAAATGGCTGTAGTCCTGTGATGTTGGTATAACTAATGCATGACCACAGGAAACTAAAAGTGGGTAGCACCCAGTGGTGGTAGTCAGAGGGGCTACCTACCTACGACTGTGCCTGGTTATCAGGAGTCAAAGAATGGACGTGACAGTTCCTGCCTGCATCATGAAAGATATGAGAAAGTAGTGTTTTTCCTGGCAAAAACAAACAAACCCACACCACATTGATGAGGTCATCTGGAAGAACCTGGAGATGAAGGTATCAGAAACCTCTAGACTCAGGGATAAGAACAATGGCAACATAGAAAACTGAGGGAGGCTGAGTCTCTAGGAGGGAATCCAGAGAACAGACTGAATATGCCCAAGAGGTAGGATGACCAAAGCCCTGAAGGCTGCTAGACTGGGAAGCATCATCATGGAAATAGAGAACAGTCAGACAGTTGGGTGTCTGTTCTCCTTGCCACCGCAAGGTCAGGTGAGCTGCCCAGTACCTCTGCAGAGGGGAGTAGAAAAGAAATAAATCTGAATGTGCTCTAAGGAACAGGAGATGGAGGAGGGAAACCTACAAACAAGGTAGACCTTATTCTAACCAGTAAAGAACAGGTTGGGAGGGGAAAGGGAGATAAGGAAATATTCACCAGAGAAATAAATAACCTTGAGACCAGGGAAAAACAGGAGGGGAGCCAATTTAATAGAGTAGTAAACACCTTGATCAGAGCTGACATTTTCAGATAGTTTCTGAACCAGGCATGGTGACACACACCTCTAATCCTAGTGCGTGGGAAGCTATGCAGGAGGATTGCCATTGGCTTGAGCCTAACTAGGGCTTTGAGTAAGAACCTGTCTCAAAGTACCATTTAAATAAAAAGAAAGAGGTGTGAAGGATAACCCAGGTAGGTAATGAAAACCTAGGTTACAAGTAAGATGGAATTATGGGAAATTTATTAATTAACTGGCAAGTTTAAAGATTGGTTCCTTCTGTCTCAGCTACTATGAATATTATCATGTCAGTTATACAGAGAGAGAAAAAAATATCAATTTTTTTCTACAACCCATTGCAGGCTAGTTTTATAGACACCACCTCAAGTCTCAGCTTCAAAGGGACAATATTTACTGCCCATCAATATGGATCCTTTTTTTTCCCCTGACTTCTGTAGTCTACCATCCTCTAGACTTCTTCAGGATATGTTCTCACCCATTTTCACAAGACAAAAGCCTGTCTGTCTGGTTGCCCTCTCATTTGCCTTCATTCCTATATCTAATGTATCCATAACTCTGGTAGTTCTGCCTCCAAAACATCCTTATCCCTCCCTGCTCCCACTCACCTTTGTGCTATCCAAAGCCATATCCTTCTGGCCTGGCCAGAAGTCAGTGGCCCTGTAGCCAGCCTCTATTCCTGTTCTTATCTTGCTACAGGCTATTCCATGTCACATTCAGAAAATGTGTCTTAAAATATAAATTAGGTCTTTCAAGTTTTAAAATATAAATCAGATCTTTCAACTCCTCCCTTTAAACCTTCCCTTCTCTCAGGACCTTCAGGGTTTGCTGATCCCCCCAACAGGACTCCTTCTTTGCTATATGTGAGATCTGCCTGTTGCCTTCCTGACCCATGGCACTGAGAGTTAACCTGCTTGAGGCAGCCTCCCCAAATCTTAGCAAAATTGTTTCCTTTTCATAAACCCCCTTTCCTCCCAACTGGTTTCCTTCCCTGGTCTTTTCTTCTTCCATCAATTATCTCTATGATGAAATAGCTAGTCCATCCATTTCTTTCTATTACCCAGTGCCACCCCCACATATGTACTTAGGTAAGCTCCCTGCGAGCAGATGCTTATATTTCCAGCACTCAGAACCACATCTGGCTCCCTTCCAAGGGACCAGACAAACAACTATCAGATGAATACATGAATACCATGGGATCCACTTGTTTCCTGAAAAAGAACATTTTCTTCTGGGCTCAGTTTCCTCTTGAGTGAAATGAGGCCATAGCGCTGACCAGGCAGTGAGATGTCTCTGTCTTTTCTAGAGTTTATACATTCTCCTTCTGTGGTCTTTGAGGGAGTTGAAGACAAATAGTTATGGTTATAGTTTTCTATAGTTAGGATTAAAGGTAAGTTACGTAGACTTCAGACACACAAAGATAGGACAGATGATGGAATATTTTCTTTAAATCTTACTAAATGTTAATGGACTAAATATTGTTAACTGTGATTCTTACTTGATAAATGTTGTGTTATATATTTTGCTTTGTTAAAATTAAAACCCTTCTTTTTATTTAGACAGAAAAGAGGAGATGATGGGAGATGTCATTCTGTAAATATGTTTCTCTTATTTGTTAATGAATAAAGCACTGTTGGCCAATAGGAAAGCAAGATAGGTGGGACTAGGAGACATGGAGGAGAGAGGAAGTAGTAGGGAGGAGTCAGGATGTCCGGGCCCACTCTCCGGTAAGATGAGACCACGTGGAAATACTTAGATTAATAGAAATGGGATAATAATTAAGACAGAGCTGGCTAATAAGAAACTAGTAACTGGCCAACAGCATAATATCAAATACAGAGTCTCTGTGTGTTATTTGGGGCTGTGGTGGGACCAGACAGGTGGGGGAAAACCTTATTTGTAACAGGTTCCCTTTAGTCTGTAATTGAATAAGTCCTCTAATAGTTGGCTCAGTCATAGAGTCATTTCTACATAGGTACTTAAGGGCTATTTGAGCCCTCTCTTGAAGTATCAATTAGTGTCTGCAAGGGCGAAACTTCATTAGTCATACAGTTGAACCTTGCCAATAATGTAAGGCAGAATAAAGGGAAAGTTAGAAGTCACTCGCTACAGCAAACCCTGTCATGAATTGCTTGTGTACAGAGTTTATGTATATTTAGCATTTAGTTTTTCTTTTATTTGTCTCTTCTGAATTGGAGCCCCAAAATTAAATGCAAGAAAACATAGAATGGAGACTGCTCAATGGTTTTCAATTTCCATTAATTTTTCCCAGTTTTTCATGGCCACAAACTAAAAGGGAGAAGAAGCACTGATTTGGCAGAGCTTGCAGCCACATGAATGCAGTTTACTGTGTCCCAGCAAATGGCTGTAGGATGCTTGCTGCACAGCAAAACCCTCCTCCCCAGTGAGAGATTCCCTTTGAAGATCTAGAAAATTAAGGGACTCCTAAGCTCCCACTGAGATCCAAACCAAACTTGTTTCAAATCAGGCCATGGTCCATTTTACTGTATGTAAACTTATCGGCTTCAGCCGATAAGCATGGAATAATAGCTTTAGAAAAATGTAGAACTTGGATTAAGAAGATACTAGCTAAAATGAACCCCAAGGCATTTGTAGAAATTGTCCTGATTCTCCCCTATACTTTGCACAATCTAGATACCCCAGACACTTTAAAAGGTCCTTTCTAATTGCATGCATATCCTTAGATTGTGCACATTGTTGTTTAGATATGCTTATCTCCTTGGGATAAGCCACCTTTCCCACAACCCCAAAACTCAGGGAAAATGAGTCCATCCTACTCAATAGAAGCTGGGCAGTGATGGAGTTCAAGGCCAGTCTGGTCTACAGAGTAAGTTCCAGGGAAGCAAGGGCTACAAAGAGAAACCCTGTCTGGAAAAACAAAAACAAATAAACAAAAAGAATACTCAATAAAGCCTAATATAACATATTTTCCCCAACATCATTATTGCTTCATGAAAGCTGTTGCTAAATGATAGATACTATGTTTTTGTTTTTAAGAAAGGATGTCATTGGGCAGCCCATGCTGGCCCTGAATTTAACACTCCTGCTGTTTTAGCCTTCCAAACTTCTAAATATTCTTAATGAACATTTTTAGTTCCCACATAGGTTATTTTTTAAACCTTTTCCATTTTGAAATAATTATAGATTCATAGGAAGTTGCAAAATATCCAAATTTATTGTACGAGTCACACAGCACTGCCCCCATTGGTAATATCACAAGGTTAAAATAGTTAACTGGCATTGAATAATACCATTAACATGACATATGACCTTACGTGGTTTGGGGTTTTTCACAGGCACTCTTATTTCACAGGCACTGTGCATTTGTAGTTGTGTGTATTTCTGTATATAGTTCTGTTACCATAACAAAGCAGCTGAAGCAATCAGCTCTCAAACTGAGGTTTATTTTGACTTAGGGGCTCAGTCCCTGCCTAGTTGGCCCTGCTGCTTTGGAGCCTGTAGGGAGAGCAGAGCGTATGTGACCAAAGTTGCACACCTCATAGAAGGGGTAGGGTATCTGGGTCTCCCAGTACTCTTTAAAGACATCCTCCTTATGGCTGGGAGACTTCCCTTAGTGTTTGTCTCTTCAAGTTTCTACTACCGTTCAATAGTTCCATGTTAGGGACTAATTCCTTGAAATGGGGGCCATTCAAGACCCAAACGGTAGCACTGTGGTTATATTTATGTTCCTATCAGCATAGTCATGTGGCTGTACTACGACAGAGCCTCCACATGCTCTCCTTTTGTAACCACTCTCCTGGCTCACCTCTGCCTTTTTGGAATCATCCATTCTTCATTTCAAGAATGCCATATAATTGAATTATACAACATATCACCTTCTGACATTTTCCCCCCTCAGTATAATGCCCTGCAGATCCATCCAGGTTGCATAGGTCAACAACTCATTCTTTTTTTATTGCTGAATAGCAGTTCATGGTCTAGCCAGAGTTTTGCTTTTTCTAGTTTGGGGCTATAACAGCGAAGCTGATTTCAATATCTGTTTACAAGTGTTTGTGAGAGCATGGGTTCTTATTATTCTGGAAGAAATGCTGAGGACTAAAACTGTTGGCTCTCTCTGCTAAGGACAAATTTAGTTACAGAAGACATTTCCAAGCTGTGTCCCTAAAGTGGCTGTGTTTCTACTCTCCCAAGAGTACCTGAGCAATCCAGTTCCTCTGCATTCTTCCAACACCATAGCTCATCTGATGGTTTAAGTAGACTCTTAATGTGACTTTAATTAGCACTTTCTTAATGGCTGTTAATAAGCATCTTTTCATGTGTTTCTTTGCCATCTGTAGCTCCTCTCTGATGAAATGGCGTTCCATGTCTTTTGCCTGGTTTCAAATTCAGCGATCCAGATTTTTACTGTTGACTTTGAATGGTCTTGGTCAATCACATAGTTTACAAATGCTTGCTCTCAGTCCCAGGCTTGTCTTTTGTGTTCTTTATTGTTTTATTTTTTTTCCTTTTTGCCCCCTCCCTCCTCACCCCCATCCATTCCTCAGAGGGCAAGGCCTCCCATGTGGAGTCAACATAGCCTGGTACATTCAGTTGAGATAGAGCCAAGCTCCTTCCTGCTTCAAGAGAGGGAGGGGGGATTATATGAATGGGGTGTGTGTATCTTCCGTGTTCTTAAGAAGATCTTTCAGTTTGATGCAGACTTGTTTGATGAATAACATAATTGGCAGCACCTCTAAGAACTCTTCACAGAGCCCTGCGTGCAAAAAAGTCTTCTCTCCATTCTCTCCTAGGTGTTTTTCTTACATTCATGTGCACCATGGGTGTGTGGAAAGCAGAAGACAGACAACTCAGGGGGAGTTGCTTCTCTCCTTCTGCCATGTGAATCCTAGGAATCAACTCAGGTCTTCAGACTTGGCAGTAAGTCCCTTACCCACTAAGCCATTTTGCCAGCCCTTGAAAGTTTTTGGAGTTTTGCCTGTCAATTGGTGATCCTCCTTTGATGAATTGAGGTTTCAGGGTCAGATCATGAAAGGCTGGCCTGATAGCTTATTTGACTATGGGTGCTCCTCTGCTCCAATACATTTGTTGAAAACAATGCTTTTCTGTCATTGAACTGCCTTGCCCCTTTGTCTGATGTCAGGTGGGCATTTATACTGGCATGAGTTGAAGGACATACTCCAACAGGCACATGTGCACTTATGTTCACAGAAGCCAAAAGGTGGGAACAGCCAAAATGTCTACCAACAAATGAATGAATAAACAAACTATGTTGTATGCATGTAATGCAGTGTTTTGTTTTGTCTATCGAGGTATTTTATTTATGTGTGCATTTTATAGGCCTAGAAAAAGCAGGCCCAGGTTTCCCTTCTGTCCTTTGTCGTGGTCTATGGCATCAGCTGACATCAGTAAAATGAAATTAAACTGATGAATTGGGGACATAGCATTTTCCCTTTTTTTCCCCTAGGGTTTTTCCCCTAGGGTTCGCTAATGTATGACTCAAGATTCTGTGAGTTTACAACAGTTCCTGGTTCAAATCCACCAGCGGAGCCACACTTCATCATCATTGTAAAAAGCTGGACACTCACTTTGTATCAAGCCTCATAAGGACCTGGCACTTGCCTGTCTTTTCAATGTTGACACTCTGGAAAGCATCAGCCTGAGTGCTCATGCACACCACTATGGAGGCATAGAAAGGAAAAGATGAAATGATGCAATGTCACTTGACCATAAAAAGGAACAAAGTATTGGCACATGCTGTAGGGTAGTGGACCCCCAAGAATCTATGTGAGTGAAAGATAGCAGACACAAAAGGCGACAGGCTGTACAATTCCATTCATATGGAATATCCATGAGAGATGGCTCCATAGAGACAGAAAGAAGATGGTCAAGTGGGGCAGGAAGCAGACTCCAGATTTCCTCCTGGATGATGAAAGTCTAGAACTAGAAAAGCTTACAGCAGTTCAAGTGCACTGAGTGCCACTGAATTGTTAAATTTGAGAAAATCTTAAGTGAAATTTACTTCTTTTTTAAAAAAAAAATCATTTGAATAATTTTGTGTGTAGTAGGCATGTAGTTACCACTGTGCAGTTCACACTTAGACCCACAAAGGAGAGCTGAGTGTGAACTTTACACTGCATCTGTATACTCCCTGTATGGGCAATTTTACCTAAGGTACAGATCCCCAGCTTCAACGTGCATTCACAAGTCCCCTATAACACTCAGGTGGGGATGGCTGGGCTGGTGCAATTGGTATGCCATTGTCATCCTATTGACAATAGGAAATTAGGTCTAAAGAAGTTAGATTTGGCCTAAGTCACTTCCTTTGATCATTCTTCATGTTTCTGCTTACCCACCTTACTGTTAAAAAAAAATCTCCCCCATGGTCTGGCATGGTGACACATGCCTTTAATCCCAGCACTCAAGACATAGAGGCAGGTGGAGCTCTGTGAGTTCAAGGCTAACCTGGTCTACACAGTGAGTTTCAGGACAGACAGGGATCTCAATTTCAGGGTCTCAACCCCTTTAGGGGTTGAATGCCTTTTTAATAGGGGCTGCCTAAGACCATTGGAAAACACAGATATTACCATTATGTTTCATAACAGTAACAAAATTAATTAAAAAGTAACAACAACTGATGTAAAGGGACCTTGTTTCAAAACAAAATAACACCTCCTGTAAAAATTAAAGATACTGTCTACATTATTTGAAATTGTATACAAAGGGGCTGGGTTTATTGTCACATGCCTTTAATCCCAGCACTCGAGACAGACAGGTGGACTTGTGTGAGTTCCAGGCCAACGACTGTCTCAATATACCATCAAACTGCACATATCAAACTGCAAGTGGGGGAAAGGAGAGGTTTTTCATCTTCCCCTGGCTCTCTAGACTTGTTCTGATTGATTAGAGTTTCACAGCTTCCCTTCCTTCTGGTTTTGACAGTGATGAGGAAACTTCCGGAATGCATTAGCAAGACCCGCATGAACTGTCACCACAATGCCTCTGCAGACCCACAGGACACGTCTGCCTTCCATTCACAGAAGGATGTGCCTGTGATTTGCCTTCTTCACTAGACAGGCTGGAGGCTAGCTAGGGCAGATAGCCTCATCTTATGCCCGCTACCTAACTCAGGAGTTTCAAGCATCACATACCCAATTTGCTGACGTAGTGGAACTGATTCAAGGATTGATTTTTGCTATCTTGTCCTTCCACTCACATGCTGACAGTGGGATGGTAAAGGAATCTGCTCAGGTCACAATCCTTCCTAGAGCCCTCCAGTGACCTCAGAATACAGCCGCAAGTGACAGATGAGCCCCTTGGCTTGTAGCTTCCTCTGCCCACTTCTCCAGCCCCAAGTCCCGCTCTCCCATCATCGCAGTGTACACACCTTCCCAACATCAGCCTCCACCCTAGCTCTGTGCATGTCAGATCTCACATGTGCTGTTGATGCATCTTCCTTTCACATAAGATTAAGACAAAGATTGTGTTAGTAGATGCTCCAATGTTTTTTTTAATAATACAATTACCTATTCTTTATTTTCTAAGAGATTTGTTGAACCTTTATTTTATGCCACCACTGCCTTCAGTGTGAAGGCCCAGTAATCACTCTATAAGGCAAAGTCTCTGCCCTGTGGAGCTTATAATTGAACAAGGGAAAGATGATGATCCTGTGAGGGGGGGTACACATGGGTGTGTCTGTGTTTTTAAGCGGTACTAAAGGATGCAAAGAAAACAAAAGCAAACAGATGAATGAATTGCATGAACTCAGAGTTCAAAATCAAGCCGCTCAGCCATGCTGCTATAGAGGTCCAGTGAACTGCTAAAAATTCAAAACATGAAAGGGTGCTAAAACTGATCCTGGTGATGCAGGCATGTAATCCCAGATTTTCAAAGGGCCGAAGCAGATACATAATGATTGCAAGGCTTGCTTGGGCTACAAAATAAATGCAAGTTCCTCCTAGGAAAGTTATTAACACAAGGTCTCATAACTAAAAATAAGCAAAAGGTTGTGAGTGTAGTTCATTGGTAGCTTAGCATCCACAAAGCTCTGGGTTCGATCCCCAACACTCACACACACACACACACACACACACACACACACACGAATTTACTTGTAAAATACATAAACTATAAACAGTTATCAAGTGCTTCTAATGCCAGCTAGTGCTGTATGTCTAGGACACAGCAAGATCAGAAAAGAAAGTCTGTCCTTGTGGAGTGTGCCTGTCTGCTCTGGGATGGTCTTTCTCAACACTGTGAATATATGTTCCTCTCAATGGTTTATAAATAAAGCTGACAGCCAGGCAGAATAAGGCTGGGCAGGCAATCAAGATGGAGATGAAGAAGGGTGGAATCCAAGGAGCAAGATACCAGGACACCAGTAAGCCATGAGCTACGTGGCAATACACAGATTAATAGAAATGGGTTAATTTTAGATAAGCCTGAGCCATCGGCCAAGCGTTTAGATATACTATTAATATTAAGCCTCTGAGTGTTTATTCAGGAACTGGCAGACAGGAGAAAACCTCTGGTTATACCTGTCATAGCTAGCAAGTGAATATATACTATGTCAGATGAACAACAAGCAATTTGAGGGAAAGTAAAACAAGTAAAAGGGGGAAGATTCTTGGGTTATGTGCAAAAAGCAGGAGTTATTGATATCCTAACTACTCCACCAGCAGCAGCATGATGAATCTCCCTGAGAAGGCTGTTCTAGACTTCCTCTAAGACTTTAGGAGCTGATTTCAACTCCATCTTTCAGCAGAGTGAACTGCTGCATTGTCCTGGTCAAGGACTTGAAGTCGGCACTGAAGGATGAACAGGAACAGGCATTTTACAAGTGGCCCTCTCACATACACACCCTCACACTTCTCCCCCAAAGATACCTGTCTCTTTAGTCAGGGTTGGTTTAGTCAATAGATGGACATGATTGGAAAATAATAAAGGTGTAAATCTTCGAGCAAGGAGGTAAAGGAGGTGAGATGGGGAGACACAGCAAATAGCGCTGAGGACGCAGCAGGAAGATCCTGAGGCGGGCTGGACTTCTGATCCAGAAACCAATTCCCAGGATGCAGCAGCTCACCTGAACAAAAGCCGCATAGACCCAGGTGAGACTCAGAAACCTTACTGGGTGACTGTGTTTCTCTCTCCTCCCCAGCACCAAAGGAAAGCCTGATTGAAGGGCTATGCTATGCTATGGCTGAGAAAGGAGAAATAGGAATCCTTGTCCTGCCTCGTTGGGCTGAACAGTAGTTTTCCCAGAACCAGGGCAGGTAGCCTTAGTTCTAAACCACTAAATACTCTGCATTTTCTTTTAAGGTGTATTTCTGGCTAGGTGTGATGGCACATACTGCTAATTCCAGTACTCAGGAGGCAGAGGTTGGCAGAACTTTGTGAGTTCCAGGCCAGCCAGGTATACACAGTGAGTTCCAGGTCAGCCAGAATTACATAATCAGAATCTGTCTAAAAATAGAGTGTATTTATATTCATTCATCTCTCTCTGTTTCTAGAAGTTATCCCAAACTACTAAACACATTAAAAAATGAAAGGGGCCAGAGAGATGCAAAGCATTTAAGAGCACTGGATGGTCTTCCAGAAGACCTGGGTTCAATTCCCAGCACCCTTAATGGCAGCTCACAACTGTCTATACTTTCAGCTCCAGGGGATCTGATGTCCTCTGTGGCCTCTAAGGTTACCAGATATTCATGTGGTGCACAGACATAAATGCAGGTAAAACACCCACACACATAAAATAACTTTGAAGAAAAGAAACCCAAGAGTCTTTCAATATCCAATGACCAACATAAAGTCAAGATCTGCAATCACTGTTCACAAAAAAAATTCATCGGGCTGAAATAAACCAGCTGCTCAAGACAAACCCAACTACTGCCCAACTTGAGGATCAGAAGAGTATTTTCTCATAAAGCAAAGTAGCAGCCTGTACCAGTATGAGCAATACCAGCTACATCTTCATCAGGGGAGATGGCAGCAGACTCTGCAGCCAGACTGTCTCCATACCTTACACAACCTGTCTGGTCTCAGCTGCTTCTTCTGTGAATGGGAAATGAGTAACCCTGGAGGGTTTTATGAGATAATGGAGGGCCTTTCTCACGGTGTCTGGTGACCAGGACACTGCACACAGGTACTGGAGCTGCCATTGGCATGCTTCTCAGCATGCCAGGCCCCTCCTGCCTCAGGCCTCTGTATCCACCATGCCCTCTCTCGGCCTCATATGCTTTCTCCATGACATGTCTGTCTGACTCCCTCTCCTTTCTCACAACATCATGTTCTTCTAAAAGCAAAATGCTTTGGGGCTGGGTTGATAGGTAAGTACTAGAGTTCTTATCTAACATGTGAAGCTCTTGGTTAATTCCTTAGTATTGCCAAGAAAAGTATAGATGCTTTTCCTATTTCCTGTCCAAACTGGCAGCGACCTTACCTGCCCTGACTCGCTTTTCTCTATAGCACTTCTTATACTTCAATAACCAATTGCTCTGCTTTCTTTATCTGTAGCAAGGCCCCACCCCAGACCTGAGTAGGCCCCCAGAACTTAGCACAACTGACTCCATGATGGAAGTACCAATCAGGCCATAAAATTCTGCACACAGACAGTACCACCTGCCAAAAGGAAACAAAGACTTAGTCCATCGAAGTCCATAGTTCTGGGAAAGTCTCTACATGTACTGGCCTTTGTGGTTTTTTTTTTTTTTTTTTTTGTTTTTGTTTTGTTTTTGTTTTTGGTTTTTTTGGCTTCTGTACTTCTGCTTCTAGCTGTTCTTGGTAACTGACGTATGTCAACCCAGGACATGACTTTTGTGCTTAAAAGCTCACCCTGAGAATGGCTCAGGGCTACACTGGTATTCTGAACACCCAGTGTAGTAGTCACCTAGCTAGTAAAAGACTTTCTATTGGCTTAAACCTATGTCACAGCAGGCTTCTCTGGTGAACACCCCATATTATCTACCTTCCATTAAGTGAGATATTTCTGCCTTCTACACTACTCTGTTCCTAACAGCTAAAGCAGCAGAACAGAGTAGAAGCCTCATGAATGAGTGAATGAATAGGGTAGTCAATCAACAAACTTAACACTTTACATCTGATTACAGGGTCCCTCCACATACTTACTGGAATCAGCCACTCAAAAGGAGATCCAGCAAAGTTCTAGATCTTTCCATCTTGTAGTAACAATTCCAAGACTTTGGAAGTCTCAGAGAATTCAGTCAGTGGTGACAAAAGTAATTATGTTGAGACTTCTGATAGCAGATTCCATTTTACAATCTTCTGGTGAACTCAGAATTAGTGATTGACGGTCACTTTCTGCAAGGGCAAGGCTAGAAAAATTACTCAGAATGCAGAGGAAACTATCAGAATCAAACCACTACTGTCAACTGTGACAATTAATGTTTTTAAATTTAAATTGTTGTGTTTGTGCTTGTGTGTGTGTGTGTGAGAGAGAGTGTGTGTGTGTGAGTGTGTGTGTGAGAGAGAGAGTGTGTGTGTGTGTGTGTGTGTGTGTGAGAGAGAGAGAGAGAGAGAGAGAGAGAGAGAGAGAGAGAGAGAGCGTGTGTGCATGTGTGCTCAAGATCAGAGATCAGAAGAGGGCATCAGACAGGTAGCTGTGAGCTGTTAAACGTATGTGCTGGGTCCCCTGCAAAAGCAGCAAGTGTGCTTGACTGCTTTGTTATGTACTCTCTGTTAAGTACTTCTGGCTGTCCTGGAACTATGTAGACTAGGCTGGCCTCCAACTCACAGAGATCCACCTATCTCAGACTCCTGAATACTGGTGGCATATGCCACTATGCCCAGCTAAATGCAGTGTGTTGTGTTTTGTTTTGAAATACAGACAAGAAAGAAAATTGTGCATATTTATGACAAGCTGCCAATTCTTTATGCAGCTGGTCTGAGGAGATCACAAGCTTTCATTTGCAGCTCTGTCCTGACAGCAGACAGAAGCAGGGCAGCAGGTCCCTGGCACTTTATGTACAATGCACCTTGAGAACACTCAGAATCCCCTACGGTGAAATGCAGGAACTCAGGAAGATGCGTGTTCTGGAGTAGCACCAGGAGAGGTAGGGCTCCTGTTTATTAACGAGAGGTACATGCCTGCACAGGCCACTGGCGACAGGTCATCTTTACAGCCAGCAAGGAGCAATCCAGCAGAACAGAAAACGTGCTCCAGAAAGGGCACCGATGGTAGACAGAGTGAGTCAGACTGCAGGTGCAGCTGAGAAACTCGCCCAGTCAGTTAGTCCCGAGACCAATGCAAGTGGTAAAACTGGGACCTCTCAGATGACGGAAGCCATTTGTGCCTACCCCTCCCTTGCCAAAGAGCAGGGCATGAGAAGCCATGCACAGGCATTAGAGCCTGGAATATTTCCCCAATAAATACTGTTTTTAAAATACTAAAATTGAATTATGAAGCTGCATTCAACTGAACAGTCTAGCACTGCCACCTCTGTGTGTGAATTGTGCCCAGAACACAGAGGTCACTGTGGTTCTGTGTCCTATGGGTTGCTGGCTGGGAATCAGCAGGGATTTCTGAACTCTGCCTGCTGCAAAGCCCCCAGAGCCTTCATAGCATTTTAGTTCTCTCCAACCCAACCCTTTCCCACAGGCGCCTCCATTCTAGTCTTCCTAATTAAATTTAAGTTCACCCTGCTCTGTTCTTCTAAAATCTGTGACTCCTCTCTCACAGATATAACCTGGGTTATAGGTTCTTACCAGGCAGAAATACATTTAAGAAGTTGGGGCTTTCTATCTTTTTCTTTCAGGGAGGATTAGTATCCACAAAAATAGACTCCTTTGTATCTTTAATAAGCTGAGCAACTCACAAAGAGAGCTCAGAGATGGACATGATGAGGCAGGAGCATCACAGTTAAGAGCTCCAGAGTAAGACCCCATCTCAGCCTAGATCTCACCACTCCTCAAATGTGCCTGCCTCCCGTCCTCTCCCTCGGTTTATTTAAGCTTTGGTTCCATCCCTACACCCATAAGCTCCATCCCTGTCTCAGCTTTGAAAACTGCCTTTCCTTTCCTATTCCACTGAATTAGAAATAAACTTGAAAAAAAAAAAATGTGTACGATCCCCATTCACCCTTGGCCTATCTCCCCTGGGCACTTACTCCAGGAGATCTCGCCCATGTTCCCAGTACCCAATCTGCCCTCGGGTGGCACATAAGGCCACCACTGGGCTCATCACAGTTCAGGCCTTCAGGCAGAGCTAGATATACTGGTCATGTTGAGTGTGGCAGGCACAGGCGACATTCTGCTCTCAGTGGGAGCCCAGCTACAGCACCTGTCAGGCAAGCAAGGATGAAGGTTCTGGCCAGCTCACTATCACCTGGGGTGACATTTGTTTTATCAGGGACAGTGAAATGAACTGAGGAAACAAAATATAAAAGTGGAGAGATCTGTAAGTTCCCTGGAGGTAAGACACATGTGTTTTATTCATAATTCAAGCTTAGGGCATACAAGTGTCTTGACAGGAGACCCTTGAGACACTTGTTCAAACAATAAATCAGGGAAGTAGCAGTCTCTGGTCTTCATCTTGCTGATCTGAGGGAAGTTAACCAACTCATTATTCTACTCACAATGGAAAACTTGCAAACATGGGGACAGGTGGACAGGGTACACTGGGGCTGAGGAGAGAGTTCAATCCATAAAGGGGCTGCCACTCAAGCACAAGTACTTGGGTTCCATCCACAGAACTGAAAACTTAAACAGTCAGGCATGGTGATAATTGCTTGTAATCCCAGTGGTAGATAAAGACAAACAGACCCTGGGGCTTCCTGGCCAGCCAGCCTTGTCTACTTGGCAGGCTACAAGTCAATGAGAGACCCTGTCTCAAAAAAAACAAGATGATGGTGCCTGACAAAAGAAACTGTCCTACACACACACACACACACACACACACACACACACACTCACACACACACATACACACCCAGAAGAGAAAAGCAACTTTTACTCTTGATAAGCCTATAGCTCCTTTAAAGCATCCTTTTAGATGCCTTTGTGTTGTTTGATGAACAATATATTTAAAATGCTATGACACAGAGACAACAAAGAGTGATTTCAAAAAAAAAGTGACAATTGAACTGGGACTTGAAATAGGCAGTACTTCAAAACTGACCTCATTACTAGGACTGAGGGTCAGCCCTAGATTCAGCAACAGAGCCTAGTGCTGCTCAGATCCAATTGCTGACTGCAACCTTCTACCATGAAAGGTCCAACATCCACCAGAGAAGCCCCAACAGAAGCGCCAAGCAACAGTGATATGGAGCAAGTAGCCTAACAACCAGCTTTCCCCCAGGGTCTGCTAATGATGCACAGCTCAGCTGAAATGTGTCTCCTTATTCTCGGCACTCTTCTAGGGAATCCCAAGCTGCTCTGAGTGAACCCTGGGGACATAGTCTGGCTATATGATTTAGTATCCTGAAGAGTCTAGAACCTCAGGGAGGGCCTAGAACTACATGAGGCTCTAGAGTGACAAGTCTCCTGCAGCATTTCCTGCAGTTCTGTAGGTGACCAGAGAACAAAGGTACTATGAAGACCCAGGCTGGTCTACTTATGTGCGTGTTAGACATAAACCAGAAGATTCTCTGACCTGCAGTCTCTCAAGTAATCTATAAGCTACAGACTGATACAAAGCCCATATGAGAAAAAAAAAAATCTATCCATGCATGACCAGGAAGAAGCTATGGGGTCTCAAGAAAGTCAGACCAACTTGTAGGAAAAGGCATCTACTTCCCTAAGCAGTTTATTAGTTATGCAAAGTTGAAGAGGAGGGAGCTAGGTGCACTGTTGCTCTGCAAGTTTGAGGCCAGCCTGGGCTACATACATAGTAAGACACTGGGAGGGAGGACAGGGATAAGTAAAGAAGATGAGGAAGAGAAAGAGATGGGCAAAAAGGCCATGCTTGTTCAATGTTTGTCCACTGGTCCACGGCTATTCCAAGAATGCATACTGTACCTCAAAACAGGGCATGTACCACCCTTTGCCACCAGGTGTTTCAGTCATAGCTTCGCTTTGTCCAAATTCTACCTAGTCTCCACTATTCTAGTCTGAAAACATTGGTAGGCTCCCATGTTGGATGGATAATAAATTTTTACTCAATCAAAAAGACAAATGAAACCAAACAAACAGCTTAACAAAACTTGGCAACAAGCATCAAATAAAAATGCTCTTATGAAATAAATTTAGCTAGGGGAAAATTCTCTGGACTTTTAAATATGGTAGCTCCTACATTTACCAGAGCCAAAACATCCTTGCAGTAAGCTGCTTTTTAACATCTTAATTATTACTCTGAAATAAAATTCAAATAGACTCTATATCAGCATAACTTCCAAAAGAGGCCACACAGTTTAGTTAGATCATTCCATCTGTATTATCACCACAAAGCTGACAGGTACAAATATAAGCTAAGCTACACAGCCATGCTCTATCAGCCACTCAAGCGCCAACAGTGGCATTGATGGTGGTGAGCAATTTTAGGTAAAGTTCCAAGCAAAATAAAAGTCTTTATTTGACATACATAATCATATTCTTAAGATACTCAGTCACCCTATAAAATCTCAATTACTCCATATTTAAATGTAAACAGACATAGGCAGTAATCTTATTAATTATATACTGGCACAAGACTTGTCAAGATGAGCTAAAATCCAAGAAGGTGGGTGGTAGGGACTTTTATGAGTCTCTTATGGGGACTGTGGTTTCCAGGCCAAATACTGACAACAACACCCATCAAATGTTCCTCAGGTAGTAGTGCCTAGGGATTAAAGAGTGCCTTTAATGTAAGCTAAACAGAAGTAAAGATCAAATAACAAAAAAAAAAAAAAAAAAAAAAAAAAACGTTTCCTATACTCCCTCAAAGTATTTTCTTGGAGGACTATTGCTTTACTGCCCACACTTGGGAAATGTGGGTATAATTTGTGAAAGGTAGCCAACAATGAAATCATACAGAGTACTAACTGTAAGTGAACAGCAACCAGAAAGATCAGGAGATTTATTTTCAAAGAGCAGAAACCATTAGTTACCTGTGCCTCTCAGCATACCAATAACAGAGAAGACTGGTTAGGAGGGTGTGGGAGAGGATGGGAAACCTTTCTATGGCAATCACACAGACAGCCTGGCTCCCATTGGTGCCATGAACACTCCATGGCTTTTTGACTATTATCTGGAGTCCAGAAGGTTGAACATTATGATACATAGACATATTAATTCATAATGAACTTATGTTTTCAAGAGCTCAGTCTTTACGGTCTTTTCTCATGATGAAAGAGGATTTATAGTCTAGTAAATAAGGTAAGCAACATTGACTGCCATCATCAACATATAAGTCTATACGTTTATTTTCAACTTTTCTGTGAACCTGTAGGATTTATATGCATTCAAACACAAATCTAACAGGAAAACCTACACTTTAAATTTTTTCTTCCAAGCCTAGCTTTAAATCATAATCCAGAGTCACACACACACACCACACACACCACACACACACACACACAGAAAAAATCTAAAACGCCTCACTGTTCAAAGCCTAGGCTCATGAAACTGAACAAGTCCTGACCCTGCCTCAGTGATAGAGACTCACTATAATTACAAATTATAGAGAAGTCTGAGTGCTGTTACCACAGGAGCCTGAGCCTCGCAGAGTGTTTCTTGAGGTCTGATAGTGGTGTCTTTCAGATTAGTCAGGCATTAGTGCCACCTGGTGGACACGTGAACTAACCCTAAAATTATTGTCCCATCACTTAAAATGTCACTTAAAAACAAGAGGTAGGAAACCATTTCTATTATTTGGTGACATACTTCATTATCTTAGCTTCAGAGACTTAGTTTCAGATGACCAAAACCCATGTCAATTGCTTTCCCAAAGGCCATACCTCATTTTAATCCAGACTGAATGGTTCAAATTCCATTACTTATAAAGCACTGGGCAGTAGCACTGAAAATGCATACAAGACAGGGCACTTCAGGGTAGAATGTCTGCACATGAAAAGCCAAATGACCAAACAGTAGACCACCCCTCAAGTCATTCCACATTTTTTCCCTTTTTCTGTTTTTTTTTTTTTTGTTGTTGTTGTTGTTGTTATTCATATTTACATGATCAGTGTTCTCTTTCCAACATGTGGGTGCCAGGAATCGAATTCAGGACATTAAGCTTGATGGCAGTACCCACTGAGATATCACACCAGCCCTCTCTTCTATTTTTTTTTTTTTTTTTGTTTGTTTGCTTGCTTGTTTAAGACAGGGTCTACTATGCAAACCTAGCTGGCCTGACTAGCTATATGGACTATAGACTATCCTGGAACTTGAAGACATGTCTGTTCTGCCTCCCCAGGGTGAAATTAAAGGCATGCACCACTTTACCTTAATTCTCACCAACTTTTTTTTTTTTTTTTTTTTTTTTTTTTAATGTATATGGGTGTTTACCCTGCACATACCTGCCTGGAGCCCTCGGAGGCCAGAATATGCAATAAATACCCTGGAATTGGAGTTCCAATGTTGTTACAGGGTTGTAAGCTGGGAATATAGCCAGTTCTCCTAACCACTGAACCATCTCTCCAGGCACATTCTCAACAATATTTAATACAAAGGCCATGGCATTATTTGAAAATATGAATTTCAGATGTCAGTTGTCCTGCCTAGTAAGACATGAATCTTAAACAAACAAATGTATGACTGTAGCTACATCAAGTGAAACTTGTTTGGCAAAGAACAGCATAACAAGCAAACATCTGGGCATTTTCCACATCCAAAACCATCAAGAGTCTTTTACATAAGAAATGTCTTCAAATCAACAAGACAGAAAAATAAATATGAGCACTCAGAAACGGAATCTCAAGTGTCTAGTTAATATTAATGGCTACTCAATATGTAATCAAACAAATGTAATTAAAATGAATACCACTGTTACCTCTTACCAGGTTGACATAAAATCAAAATGAAATAGTCTAGTACTACCAAGTGCATGGGAAAGTCAGGGAAGAGGAACCCTTGTGAAATAATGGTGAAAAAGAACTCTGTAACCTCAAGGGTACATATAATAGTTACCAATTGCTGGCCAGATGACACACTCCCCCTCCCCCACAGATTTAATGATTAAAGTAACATTTATCATTTTAGATTTTGTGGGTCAAATGCCCAGACATGTCTTGCTGGAGTGCCTTCAAGTCTAAAGGCTGGCTGATGGTTGGCTGGGGTTGCAATCTTATGAAGGTTAAGTGCTGGGTAGAGCCTCAGAAATCAAGTTAGGCCAGGGCATAAATGGACTATAGCTGGATAGGATGTGTACATTTGATGGTTACTAAGGGTTGCAGAAATTTATCCCATTGTTTAAAATGGAGCATGAAGCTCTGCAGGTAAGGGGCTCTAGGTTGCTATTAGGCTTTGAGGTGAATTATTTGGGGTGGGGGGAGAGGAAGATTGGGGAGAGATGGGAGAGAGAGAGACATACATATAGATAATAGTCTTAGAATGCCAGGTATGTTATTAGAAGAGGAGTGAGTGCATAGCCTAAACCAAGTGGATTCTTGGAGTAAGTAAACCTATTGCCCAGATAATGGTTTATCAAACTATTTTCCAGTAAGCAGAATAAGATCTGTGGAAAATGGCCAACTCGAGGATAAATACACAAGCTGAGCATAGGCATTTTGTAATTCCAAAATGAAAAAAAAAAAAAAAAAGCTCACTGCAAAATACCCATATCATGCCAATCAAAAGGGCATAGGTAGTAACTCAGTTGGCTGAAGTTAGGATAATTCTAACAAGATAACACAGTATAAGATGATATAATACACACTAAAAACTACCCATGAATCCATACTGAGTTAAGTGATAGAACTCACTACATCTTAGCTATGGGCTATACACAATGAATGTCTTCTGAAGGAAGGGGAAGGCAGAAGAGTCACTTTACAGGATAAACGTAGACCAATAAGTTTATCTAGCATGCTTGAGGACCTAGGTCCTATCCCCAGCAACACACACACACACACACACACACACACACACACACACACACTCACACCACACAGAGGAAGCAGATACTCAAATCCCCAGCAACACACACACACCACACAGAGGAAGCAGATACTCAAAATATCTATTAGGTGGAAGATGACTCCAAACGGTTTCCATTTTTTTGCTTGTGGTAATGGGAACTGGACCAGGGTCTCATGCATGTTAGACAGGTGCTACACCACTGAACTACATCCTACTCCCACACCCCAAACATGCCATTACTTTCTTCTCTATCTCCATCACAAGGCCTGCCTAGAAGAATTGCTTATTTAGCACTTCATGAACTAGTGCTAATGCATTTTATCTCAAAATACTTCACAAGAATGCTGTGAAGTAGGTTATAAGTACCAACTTATGTGAAACTGACAAAAGGTAATGTGTAAGAATCATAGTTGAAGTACTAACCCCAGTGGATCAAAAAAAAAAAAAAAAAAAAAAAAAAAAAAAAGCAAGCAGCATTGCTAGAGAAGCATGTGGCTACCCAAACTATTCTTAAAGAGAACAGGCATTCTTTTCCCCAGGAAAGAGGGTAATTCATTCAAAATTATCATCATTACAAGTTCAAGTCAAAGTTTTAAAGCTGAGTATTTTCATCACTCTACTTTGCAATAAGAGAAACCTGGACAGGTCTCTTGCCTTAAAGGTCTACCATCCTGGAATTGGTCAAGTTATTTGAAAGTGTCACAGGCCAGGCATGACAGTATACTATACACCTTTAATCCTAGCACTTGGGAGGTTTCCAAATGTGAATCTAAATTTGAGGCTAGTCTGTATAATAAACTCTAGTCCAGCCCAGATTACACAGTAAGACCCTGTCAAAAACAAGTAACCCACATGTGACAAAACTGAGCAGCTGAGAATGATCAACCCTTACATTTATGTTACTTTTTATGAAACTCTTTCATGATTCCTTAAAACAAGTGGCTCAATGGAGACCTGTCTGATTTCTAACTAACAGCACAGCTTCATGAAGCAAAATACACCACACCTGAACAAGATTTCGTGTAGCAAAAAGGCAGATGTCAAAGACAGAATTCAACTTGAAAAGGCATCTACTAGTCGGTTTTAGTATATCAGCACTAAATTTAAAAATTAACTACTCAGCAATAAGAGCAAACAACCTGCTATGAGCTGAATTTATGTTCCCCAAATACACGACGTTAACAATGAGGGGAGGCCTTGGGGAAGTAATTAGACCTTGAGAGTGGCACCATTAGTACTCAAGGAGGTGACTCGGATAGGGTTTGCTCTGTGCCTGTGTGGAATCAGGGTCCTTGCAAAACTGTAAGGCCCTCCCCAGAGTCCAACCACAATGGAACCCTGAACTTGACTTTCTAGCCGCAGAAGCATCCAAGTTTACAGTGTTTATATAGCCCATTATATAATATTCTTCATAGGACCGCACTAAGACAAAAATCATTAAAAAAAAGAAAAATAGATGAAAGGAACTATGGGCAACTGAGTAAAACTGGGAGCTGGAAATGTGATGTTCCCCAGGAAGAACACATCAATTATTTGTCAACTGCCAAACAGTGAGCCCTGAAGACATAAGTATCATTATATGGACAGAGCAGACTGTATTTAGGATTACATGTGTATATAAATATACATATACACATGCAATAACAATTAGTGAAAAAAGACAATATTCAAAAGAACAAGGGGAAAATATATGAGGTTTGGAGGGAGGAAAGAAATATTCTAATTATAATCTAAAAAAAACCCAATAGGCAAAAGATTTGAACAACCATTTTATCTAGGAAGATACACAAAACTAGCACATGAAAAGATAAGTGTTGGGACCCAGCAGTCTGCTAACCCCGCCCCCGACATTGGGCAGGATGCTCATGGCCATGTCATCGCTACATCAAGCTTTACCTGGCTGCTCAAGCTTTACCTAGCTGCACAGACGACTCAGTTATGCATGCACAAGCCCCCCTTTTAAAGCAAGCACGCCAAGCGCACCTCTCTCTCTGTCCTTGTCTCTCTCCGCTGTTTTTCTCTTCTCCTTCTCTCTCTCTCTTTCTCACCTGCTTTCAGTTGGCCAACAGCTGAGGTCATTCTGTAAAATAACTGTCTTGAACTCTTTAAAACTGTCAAATAAAACATACTCCAAAAGGACTGGTCCAGATCAAAGACGCACAAGATGCTAATGTAACACAGAATCTTACACTTACACATTCTGTACCACGGCAAGGTATTAGCCTGACCCTGCTAAGCATCTTAATTATAAAAGCAACTCTCCCTCATCTTCTTTCTTCCTTGTTCATTAGACTTCTGACTACAAAACAGCAGCTTTCAAGTGTGTGTGTGTTCCATTACATACAATGATAATCACAGAATTTACCAAGCTGATTATGAACAACTTCTTGTGCATTGGGCTAAGATTAGCTTCCCACTACCACCCCTTGAAAAGCAGCCAGAGTATCACAGGACTCACTGAAATGGTAGACCTAGCAACCTGCTTAACTCTGCAAGCAATTGGATGCCTTTATTCAAGACCAGGGCTAGAAGGAAACTAAATAAAGTGGAAAAATCACTTCAATATTTAAATTGACAATTCCACTTTAGAAAACTGCACGAAATGCTGCCTTAAAATCTTGATAAAGCAACCAGTGGTAAAACAAGTGAGGACTTGATAAGGTCATGCTCATCTCTGAAAAACAGCCATCCTCATCAGTCTACCACCAGGGCAGAATATGACTATTAGATGAACACACATACAGAAACAGAAACTGAGACTGGAGGTTGTCTGGGCCTTTATTCTTAACTTGAAAAACCAGGGAGTTGAGTCTCAATAGACTATGTTGCACAGTACTGAGTAGCTGTTCCATCTGCTTATGGTATACAAAGACTAAGTAAAGAACATTCAATAAGGTTTAGCAAATCTGCTTATAGGAACAAGGTAATAAAACTACATTTTCAAAATGCTTAAACCCAAACCAACACTCTTCTTTCAGGATACAGAAGGCATTATTCTTGGTTACAAAAGCTTTTCCTATTCTATCATTTACAGTCACATTTTTGCTGATGGTGGTGTTATATTCAATGACAGAAACTTATAGAAAAAAAGTCATCCTTCTCACTTGAAACCCCAAATTTAAAAACTGTATCCTTAATAAAAGGAGCAGGTATTTTTATAATATAAGCAAGCTATCACCCTAAAATGATGTCCAAGGTAGAATCAATATAAAACAAATTGCTATTTAACCTATAAAACTACCCTGTGTTCCCTACAAATCTATAATGCAATCTATTGAAATAAAAATTAAAATAACCATCAGTTAAAAGATTTTTGTAGAGCTAAAGTTGTAGCTCAATGATACGACACCAACTTTGCAAGCAAAAGGCCTGGGCTTTCTCCCAGAAAGGGAAAAAAGGGTAAGGACATTAATTCTACATAGAAATAAATCGATTGCCTTCCCAACTGTCCAGTGATAAACCTTCATTTCCCTACCCAAGAATATAAAAATGATTTAAAGTGGACCAAAGTGCTTGATTTAATATCAAAAGAGATATGCATGTTTTTATATGTTCATAAAGCAATCAATATAAGACAAACGTAAGAGGTTGGTTTATGTTTTAATATTTGGTTGATATCTACAGGATCCTGTCATTTGAATCCAACACTAAAATAGTAAAACTACTACAGTTCCTCTGATAAAATTGAATAAGATGGCCTAAATATCAGTAATAATTATATTCCATATAATCTCTTATTTCTAACTATCAAATTACGAAACCTTTTCAATACTTTAAACAATCAAAATAGTCATTTATTCAAGTTTAAGGCCAAATTTCTCCTCTCAAAATATAAGGGAATACATGTTCTATACAATAAAGATTATTTTGCTGACTTCCTGAGGTCACAGATATGCAAACATCACATAACATGCCTCATGACATCATTGATGCACCTTCTTCACCAGTGGCATCTTGAGAAATATGAAGGTCTTC
This sequence comes from Phodopus roborovskii, assembly GCF_943737965.1. Lineage (NCBI taxonomy): Eukaryota > Metazoa > Chordata > Mammalia > Rodentia > Cricetidae > Phodopus > Phodopus roborovskii. The sequence goes on along the minus strand of NW_026126540.1, from coordinate 5,077,605 downwards.
AAGCATCTCAGCCAGACTAACTCGAGGTGCTCCTTCATCATCTGTGTCACTTTCCACAGGGATGGCTGGATCTATGGAAGCCGAGAAATATTTCACATATAAAATATGGGAATGCAGGGGAGGAGGGCAGGGAGGGGGAACTTAGATTGACATGTAAAACAAGCTTGATTCTAATTAAAAACAAAACAAAACCTGATTACTATGAGAGAGCAAGCTGAAAAAGCCAGTAAACAGCACCCCTCCAGGTTCCTGCTGTTTGAGTTACTGCCCTCACTGCTTTTGATAATGATCTGTTATATGGAACTGTGAGTGAATAAAGGCTTTCTTCTCCCCACAAAAAAAATATGGAAATGCACAAACAACCACCCCTACCACCATCAGTACTACCTACCTAACTAAACTATGCTGTAGTACAAGTTCTCAGCTCTTACATACAGCACGCTTCCAAATACTTACTGAATAAAGGAGCAAATTAAACATGCAAGAGCTAGCAACTTAAATAATCAGGTGGGATAATAACCTCATCATATGTATACAGTAAATAATATTTAGTAAATTTTACTGCTTCTTATTATCTGTAGGTAAAAGCCTGACTATAGTACTTTATAAGATAAATAAAAGTCACTTATGAAAAGTTTAAAATACCAAACATCCTCACAGATACTACCTGCAATATGACTTCAATACAACTAAAACACCAACCTCTGTAAATGTTGACATTTTTCCTAATTGCCTCATCTTCTTCAAGATCTTCAAGGAAATCTTGATATTGCCTATAAGAAAATGAAACTTTGAGCACCTTCCCAACAATCATAATACAAAGGTCAATGGATGCTAATTAAGTAGGCAGGTTGGAAAACAAATTTCCTTGCAATATCACATAACTGATGAATATTAAGGTGAAGGTAAATGCAAGACAATGAAAAGATACCTCCCCTTCATTCTACCCACACATGCCAATTCTTACAGACAAGCAAAATATATAACCTTTTAAGACTACCATTAATTTGGGTTGTTCTGTTTTATGTTTTAAGGATTTATTTTTATTTATGTGAGTGTGTATGTGGGTATTTGTGTGAGCATTTGCTAGAAGTGAGAGGGTACCCGCAGAGGCCAGAAGAGGGAACTTGATGCTCTGGAGCTAGAGCTACCCCATGCGAGTGCTGAGAACTGAATTTGGGTCCTCTGAAAGAGCAGGAAGCATCTTTACAGCCCAGAGGAAAATGTTGAGTCAGTCCTCACCTTCAGTTTTTATGTTAGCTCTAGGGGCTGGAACTCCAGTCACAGAGCTTGCACACAAGAGCTCTTAGCTGCTGAGCCCTATCTCCAGGCTAAGATTACAGTTGAAATAGTCAAGTATGTACTTCTGAACAGTTTAACATGCTACATATATATATATATATATATATATATATATATATATATATATATTTAAATTACATTATGAAATGCTATTGTTTCCTAATAATGTAAACTCTTCGTTTTTTTCAATGTTTTTACCATCACCAATAATTAAGGTCACAGGCTGAAGACACAGCTCAACAGTTAAGGTCACTGGCTGCTTCTACAGAGGACCCATGTTCACCACCTAGCACTGACAACCATTTCTAACTCTAGGGAATTTCACACCTTCTTCTGGCCTCCATGGGGACTATATGCACATGGTGCAAACATATATTTAGGCAAACACTCATACGCATAAAATAAAGACAAATAAAAAGAACAAGAGAAAAAGGAAAGAAAGAATTAAGGCTACATCTTAAATTCATTCAATAAACACTTTTAGAAAACACGACTTTTACTTCTGCTTAAGTTATCTGAGTAATATCTAATGTCAGTAACTATTTTACTGAGCTTAAGACATAAGCAACCATCTACTTATAATAACCACATGGTAATATTCATTATAATGGAACTTTTAAACTAAATTATTTACATCAAACCTGTAAAAGATAATAACCCAAGAAATAATTACTCAGCTGTCATTACATTCTTATCGATTCTCTTATGCAGATTCCATTCATAACTTTCTAATCCAAAGTTAATTTTGAGTGTAAAGATCGACTGGATAATAGCAATTTCTTTACAATGCAAGACTAGTTTCTAAGGGTTTCCCTGGAAACAACTTTTAAGACTTAATTAAGGAAAGCAGGACCTTTCATCATCTGTGTCCATGTCTTCTCTGTCTCTTGCAAGCTCTTTCAGTTTCCAGTTTCTACGGCGCTGACGTTTGGTACGGTCATAGCTCTTCTTAATTAACACCTGTAACAAAAATATCTGCAGTTACAGCACAGACACACACAGTAGGGAAAAAAATTCAAACTGATGGCAGCAGTTATATTTCTTCTAGAAGAAAGGTGTAGAGATCAAGAGGCAGTGTCAAGAGGACTTTTAAAAACCTTTACCATGTATTAATGAGGAGACATTCGAACATTGTTTATCTGTGAAAATTTCAAATAACTAAATGTTAAATTTTTAATGCCAAAAACCTACATTGTTTTTCCTACACTTTTAGTTTTCAGTCACCACTCATATAGCATTTTGAAACTTTACAGATACATTCCATTTTTCACATAAGCACTTACAAAATTTACATGAATTTTATAACAATTATGTAGTAAAAATTTTAGAAATCAGGAACGTTTTAAGATAACTAGTGATCTCTTCATGTGACCTTTTAATAAATACCTATACTGCAGCTGAAGAGATGGCTCAGCAATTAAGAGCACTTGCTGCTCTTGAGGAAGACAAGGATTCAGTTCCTAGTACCCATGTGGTGTCTCACTGCGACATGTAACTCGTTACAGGGAATCTCACAACCTCTCTGACATCCACCAGCACTGTACACATGTGGTGTACATTGTTACATGCCAGCAAGACACTCATATACACGTTAAATTAAATAAGTAAACCTAAAAAGTAAATTCCAATTCTGACCCACACCCAAGTTCTTTTTCTATGTTATCAACTGAAGAACAACCAGATGACATAGGAACCTGCTATTACCAGGACTTCATTTTTGCTCAGTTAAAGAAATTCATGTTTATTCTAAAAAGATTACGCAAGTAGGAGTAGTAATGTTATCCTTCATCCGGTGCTTTTTATGAACACTACAACTCTATAGACTTTTCACAAGTAAAAGTCTTTCTTTGGGAGTAGGTGCTAAGAAGATTATTTTCAATTCTAATCTGTACTTGACACTGAATAATGGTCTTAATTCTAAATGTCCTATGAAGTGGAGAAAACATATAAAATAAGCTGAGCCTAACATAAGACTGAGTTTGAATAAATTTTAAAAGTCATTTCCAGAAACAAATTTATTTTCACTCCATCAATAGTATTTTGAGTTTTGCTTGGCAGTACTGGGGGAATTAAGCAGGGCTTTTTACACATGCTAGACAAGTATTTTGTCACTAAGTAATATCCCCAGTCTTCTCTCCATTTTTGTTTTATTGAGACAGGGTCTCATTAAGTTTCCCAATCCAATCTTAAACTCATTTAAACTCACTCTCTAACCCAGAAAGGTCTTGAACTTGTGATCCTCCCAGCTCAGATTCCTGTGTACTTGAAACTATAAGCCTGTGCCACCAGGTCAGGCAGTAGTAAGTGTTTGCTAAGAAAATGGAAATTTGATCATTGAAGGTGGGGATGCCCTGAATATATCCTCAGAGTTACATCAACCCTCTGTAACACTTGAAAAACTGTAACAACAAAAAAACACCTAAAGCCTTACCACATCTGGAACTCTATCTGAGTTCATTTTGTTGACATGTTCATCATTTAAATTACAGTTGGCCAAATCAAATCTGTAATGCAAACAGTGAAAAGTTTAATGAGTATCCTCTGTGTATAATTCCACTCTATATATACATCTCTATATGTGTACACACACTCACATATACACATACACCACATCTATCTTTCTAAGTAAAAGACTTAGTATTTTCCCCATTTTAAGTTTTGAAATTTTGGGCTAGAAAGATCCAGAAGACTTGGGTTCAATTCTCAGCATTCACATGACAACTCACAACCATTTTAACTCCAGTTCCAAAGGATGTAATGTCCGCTCCCAGCCTCTGAGGGCACCAAGCACATATATTCATACAAGCAAAAGATGAATATAAAATTTTAAATTTTTAAAAATTAAAATAAATAAGTTATGAAATATGCTATGCAAAACAAGAACACAATGCACGTAAGTTTTTCACTGTCCACCATGGGTCCTCTTTCCACATACTTGTTAAAGAAACAGGACAGATGGACATAGAATCCTTAATTTTAGGATGCAACAAAATGACAAGCAAAAACAACAAAAAACAAGCAACAACCTTACATTCTCTTGTAAATGAAACTCAAATTGGGAACAAAGCCCAGCACACTGATGAGCTCAGATGCAGAGACTGTTATTTACTTTATAAGCACTGTCTGGCTTAGTGTTTTAATTTATTATGTGCACATGCATGTGCCTGCATATATTTATGTACACTAAATGCATGCCAGTGCCTAGAAGTCAGAACTGTCAGATCCCTTAAAACTGTAGCTACTGACGGATATTGGTGGCTCACGCCTTTAATCCCAGCACTCAGGAGACAGAGGCAAGCAAATCTCCGTGAGTTCGAGGCCAGCCTGGTCTACAGAGCCAGTTTCAGGAAAGCCTCCAAAGCAATAGTTGTGACCTACCCGATAATGAGGACTGGGAACTGAACTTGGGTCCTCTGCCAAGAGCAGTACAAACCTCTGAGCCATCTCTTTGACCCCAAAAAGTGAAGTATTTTTACAGCCATTAAACAACCCACTACCACTATATAAACTACATAAATTCAGTGTTTACCAAAATCTTTGAATAAATGACTCTTTCAGATGATGGCCCAAAATGGAACAGCTACAAGCTTCTGTGTAATTCATGGTTTTATAGTTACCAATACTAAAATAAGTAATAGGCTCATAAGAACTTCTAAATCTTTTTCAAAATTAACAAGTTTAGTATTTTAAATATTTATTGGCTCCTGAAGAAAACTTGTAATGTTATCGGGCAACATAAAACCAAACAAAACAAACCCCAGCACCAGGTCTCCAGGATTCAAAAGATGTCCCAAGTGAGTGCGACAAAAATACTGTTTATCCGTATTCATTTCAGATGTCTTCTGGATCCAGACTTCCCCAAGGGTGTGCTTGACAGAAAAGAAATAAGATTCAACAAAAGAAAAATTCAAGAATCATTTCATAAAAGAATTAAATACAATACTGACATTTTTTTCTCATTTAATACACATTTAGAACTGCCTCCTACTTTCCAGAATTCTAAAACAATCAAAACTAACAAATTACCAAATCAGGAATACATAAATTGACTTCAAAGGAAGCCATAAAAACAATCTAAAACTTGTATAAAACATTAACATCACTCCCTGAAAAAACAAACATGCAATATATACATACAGCATTTTCAAAGCAAATATCTTCATAGAATAAGCACAAAAGTAACTGAAAAGGTAAAAAGACCTTAAAGCAAGGAAACAGTCCAAGCAAATGACTATAAGACCCAAGACTTAAAACAATCAAGGGTTCAAAAAAAACCTACAAATTACACCAGAACACTAATACTGAAAACACCCCCACCCCACCCCCACCCCACTAGGCTGGAGAGATAGCTCAGTGGATAAAGATGATTGCCACAATTCTAAAGATCTGAGTTTGATCCTGGAAGTTGTCCTGACTTCTACATGCACACATGTGCACATGCACAGCTTCCCCCCTCCCAAAATACAATTTTAAAAAAGATATCACCCCTTAAGCATTCTCATAAAAATATTTGTTTGCCAAAATGTAGGTGTTCTTCTAATTTAGAGGGAAGACAATAAATCAAGTTAAATGACACTAAAAGCAAACAGTATAGAGACCCAGAAGGTAACACATTCTATAAGGTATGTGCCCTTTCAGTTTAAGAAGCTGGCATCGTAACAAGAAGGTATCATCACTGAAGAAAAGATTTAAGAATTACAGTATTCACATAATTTAATTTAATGTGTGCTCCCCATCTAGACACTAGTCTGAGAAATCCCAAAACACTTATGAGACAAGGGAAAGAATCTGAATGCAGACCAAATGTAGTTCTCATAGGGATAAACTGATTTGACTCAACTGATCCCTACGCTGTGTAAAACTGTATGGATGACTTCATATTCAGTAATGATTTTGAAGCCTAATTATCCACTTGGTTCTCTTCCACCAAAATAAAGGGGAAAATTTATTTTAAATAAAAATAGAGCAAAAGAAAAAAAATCCTTTTTCCCAATACAAAAAGAAGAAAATTAACTTATCAAACTATACTTCAGAGACCTTTACCACAATGACTCCATTAAATTTTATTTTTTGTGAGAGAGAATCTCATGCAACACCAAATCCAATAGATTCTATGTGACAAATTCCACAGACAGAGTTGATAACTTTAAAAGGAGATCTCCTGGAAACAGCTGTGGAACTCTCTGCTAGGGAAAAATATTGAGCTGTCTTTCTCATGGCAATCTCCACTCTTCTATTATTTTCTCATATTAACAAAATATTCCTGAAAGCCTATGCTGACATTTTAAACAAAAGATACCGTCCCCTCTGGTCACTGACCATGGTCTCCAGGAAAACCAGCACTTTTCAAATCATTCATGTCATTCACATAAGTACAACAAGTATTGATGAAAACCTTCCCAACAGTAAAATTTCATATGGCTGTACATGTGTAATGAGAGTAGGTTTAAACATTTGGTAAAGAAAGTCTTTTGATAAGAAAAAGTCAAAATAGCTCAGTATTTCAAAGATTAACAAGAGCTAGACAACAAATGTTAAACAATAACTGACCATAAAATTTTATTAACCTGATCTTAGAAAATAAGTGGTTAGCTTATGATATTCTGATTTAATGTTAGCCTTGGCTAAGTTGTATGTTACTGTGCCTAACAATGACGATGTCATTTGTTCTATCTGGATTTGCTTCAATGAACACAATTTCTGAGAAGCTATGCTTTATCCTGGATAAAAAGCCTTGCTTGAAAGCTGCAAAATACACTCAGACTCAAACTGCCTCTACGTTTGTTTCTGTTTGTCAGCACCGAATCCTTACCCACATAATCTTCGAGAACCCACATCCCAGGGACCCCCATACCCAGCTGGGATGGTCCATGGCACATCAGTATGCAGTCCTCAACATGTTAACCAGGCTGGCCTCAAACTCAGAAATCCAAATACTTCTCCCTCCTGCGTACTGGGAGTAAAGGGATGCACTACCACACCCAGTCATGACTGTGTGTGTGATGGGGTGTGCACTCATGCGCATGTGTACAAGTATGATGGGGGTCCTGGCACATGCCACAGCATATCTGGAGGTCAGAGGAAAACTTCGTAGTGTGGATGCCAGGGATCAGATTCATATCACAAGACTTCACTTTTCCCTGCAGATGTCTCTGGCCCTCATGGCTAACCTCATGGTGTTTTCCTTTATCTGGACTCTACATTTTATTATTACTAACAACTGAAAACCAAAATTTTTCAACAAGTAAGAATGGGCAGATGCTACTTACCTTTTTTGATATGACTCCAGCCCCGGCACTTCGTTTCAGATCTCTGACTATGCTGCATTCCATCACAATAAACTCTTCGAGCTGTTTAGGGTGGCATAAACTATTGAAAGGATGGCTCCAGAATGTGTTTCCATCAATATCTGCAACTAAGAATAAGCATAAAAAACAAGATAACTGACAAATTTCTGAGTCATCAAACATATTAACCAGAAAGATGTATGTAACAAGCAGGAAGTATCCCGCCAGCAGGAACAGAAGTCAACCCACTTTAAGTCATCACTTATTTCCATACATGAGTGTCAAAATATTTACACCTTATTTAGGCATTCTAAGCAGAGTACCACAGAATAAATTCACCCAGTTTTATGGCGATTTTATGTGCTGACACTTTGCTATAGAAACTGTTGGTCACATAGCTACTTAAGTTATAAGCCATAAACCCGACTTTTATCTGACAGGTATGAAATGCCCAACTACCCTTACTGCAAAAGACCTTAGCTGATAATATAACCAATGAGTTTCTGAAATGTACCAAAATAACAGAAAACTTACATGAAACTTAAAAATTGAGGAGACAAATATCAAGACTTCTATCACTATGCAGTCTTCCTTCTTTTAAAAAAAATGATTTATATTGAAATATGCTAATGACCCATAATGATGAAAAGTTAAAATTCTTAAACTAGGTGTTCCACTGGACCACAGCTCAAACATCCCAAAACTTAAATTACTTGTTAAAAACAGGCTAGACATAATTTTGCAGCAAAATCTCTGCCTAGCAGGCACATTGCTCTAGATCCAACCCTCACACATGAGCACACATATACATTTGGCAAAAGACTTAGTCACCAAAATTATACAAATCAGAAAATGAATAAAATAAAACTGAAATACCTAAAAGTTCACAGAATTGTTTCTTTAAAAAAGAAAAATAGTAACAAAAAAAACTTTATAATTCTAGTATTTTTAAGTACTAAACTTAAGTATTGTCTTCCAAAACAATATTATCAAGAATGACATTTGGGACTGGGGATGTAGCTCACTTAGAAGATGCCTAGCATCTATCAGTCCTTGGGTTCAATCTCCAGAGGCATATAATAGTTTCAAGGCATACTTCTGTGATCCTAGTATTGGGGAGATGGAGGGAATCAGGTCAGGGACTGAAAGTAACCCTTGACTACATGTAGAGTTTATGGCCAGCTTAGGCTACAGGAGAGTCTCAAAAAAACTAAAAGAAAAAAAAAAAAAATGAGGGTGGGGGAATAAACAATATAAAGACCATGAGTGATTACTATTTACTATAGAGTATAAAACTGTTAAATCTAGTTCCAAAGCTTACCTTGTAGGGTATTTGGGTCTATGAGATGGATGGCACTAGTTACTCGAATACAAATACATATCTGGCTCATATTTCCAAGACTCTGCGCCAACTTTGGTGACAGGCAGACAACATTATCCTAGCCAAAAAGAAGTAACATCTAAAACAAGGCAAATTCTACGTTAGCATCCTTCAACACTCACTAATAAACCTGGCAAAATTGTTCTTGCATGAGCAAACCTGTCTGTCTGTCTGAATGTGTACATGGGCTGATCTCAAATTATCAAGCCTCGTGATTCAGCCTATAGGATGCTACTATGTCTGGCTCCACGTTATGCTTCAGTCTTGGGCCAATAAAGGGCCAGCAGATAAAAGAGCCCCACCTTAGAGAAACTGAAACACTCTGAACATTCCTAAAATGGAACCATTTTGTCTTAACTGAAATATCTTTTGAGAATCTTTTTTATAATCTTCCACATCCATATTAGTTAAATTCATCTCAATTTAATTATAACATGAATATTTGCCTGACATTTTATATGTTAATATAACTTATACTCTAATCAAAGTATAAGATCAAGAATAGAGTAACCTTCTAAATCTCCTTGTGACTGACTTCTTTTGATCTCCAGGCATTGGTAGTGCATGCCTTTAATCCCAGCACTCAGGAGGCAGAGGCAAGGGAATCTGGGAGTTTGAGGCCAGCCTGGTCTACAGAGCTAGCTAGTTCCAGGACAGCCTTCAAAGCAATACAGAGAAAACCTGTCTCAAACAACAACAACAACAATTCAAAGAAAAAATACATTTCTTTAAAACAGCTAAATCGTTGAGTATATAATCAAAGACTGAATAACTGAAAAAGTCAAATCTACATGTATAATGAAAGATACTATATTAACCAACAATGTTACTCATCCATTTCTTAACTATTAAAAGATACAAATGGTTGGGCATGGTACACCTCTAACACCTCTAATCCCACACTTGGGATGAAAGGCAGAGAATCTCTGAGTTCTAGTTCATCCAAGATTTGAGACCTTATCTCAAAAAAATAAAACAACCAAATAAAATAAAAAATATTAGGTTTACATAATGTATAAATGAGTAACATACACTACACAATTTTATGAGGAATTTGTACATCTCAGAAGTTTAGTATCTACAGAGAATCCTAATTACCTATAAATACCACAAGACAACTATAGCCCTTCGTTATATTTAATACACCAGGCCTGATTATGCCATTACACCTAAATTTCTATTACTAAAGGCTTTCATTATTTTTCATGAAGACTGGCAAAAAGTGGTACTCAAGATAAACTACTTCAGTTATGGTCATTGGCTTTCATATTAACATCCATGGCTACTCTTGTCAACAATAGAGTTGAACAGTTGTACTAGAAAGATGGACCGAAAGCACAAACTATTTACTAACAGAAATATTGTTAGAGAAGCCCGCCAACCATATTTTAGGCTGTCATTTCATCCCTGGTGCTGTACTGTTATGTAATTCAGTGTTAACAACTTCAAAAGCTCTAGTCACAGACCTAGGTACAAAGAGTAGCTTCATCACTTTGCAGTTACATAAGTCATCTATCTAAACTTTCTAAGCTTCAATGTCATCATCTTTAAAATCATATACCTTATTTCTATTAGTAAGATATAAATCTAAGTGAAAAATACTGAAGTATATAGATATCAGCTTAATGTAGCACAGCCACCAAAAATTATAATAGTGATTTTTTAGTGATTTAATATAAACACAAGTTTCTACATGGTAAAGAACTCTTTGTTAGTAAAATCTTTCCTTTCTTGTTGGAGATAGTCTCATGTAGCCAGTCTTGCCTGAAACTATTTGTAGCTGAAAATGACCTTTAACTGTGATCTTCCTCCCTCTATCTACCTCCCCAGGGCTAGAACCATACGTGTGTGCTAACACACCTAATTTTATAAAGACTGAGCCCATGGCTTCAAGCACCTAGACAAACACTCTATCAACTGAGCTATGTCCCTAGCCCAGTACAACTGTTATTACTATTTGTTGAGATTTTTTGGTTGTTTTCTTGAGAGAGGGTCTCACTAAGTAGTCTGGCTGTCCTGGTCTTAGAACTCAGAGATCTGCCTGCCTTTGCCTCACAAATGCAGGCATTAAAAGCATGTGTCACAATACCCAGCTAGTTGTTGGAATTTACTCATTTGGTTTTTAAAAAAAGTTTATCTTAGTACATTTAAACGAAATGATAATGTATGTTTTAAATGTTTTATTTAAATTTGTTAACTAGCAAAGACAATTCTAGGGTCTCATTTCCATTAATACTGTAGTCAAAATCCTGTTGGCCAGGCTACAAAGATAGCACAAGATGAGTATAGATTCGCAGCACTCAGGTACAAAAGCTTATAAGCCTGAAGCAGTAGAGCCAGGCAAATTCCAGGGGATAATTAGCCAGCTAACCCAAGCCTAGTCAGTTGGTTTCAGGTATAGTGAGAAACTTTCTCAAAAAAAGAAAATGGACAGCCATTGATGAAGACACCTAAAACTGACTTCTGGCCTCCACATGTACAATCCAAGTATACATGCACTCAGATGTGCATATACAATGTAATATGTAATAAATAGAACAAATTCCAAAGCGGCCCACTGCCTTTTTTAACTACCATTTCTTTTGTCTAGAAGTTCAATGAGCTATCCATTGTGCCACAGAGCCAAGTTAACAACCATTTCTTATGGTAGTTTCATGAAAGTTTCATGAAAGTATTGTATATCCACTAAGATCTAATTTTTAATAAAAGTAGATTATAAACTTTTATAATCAATTTGTTATAATTGTATTATTTGTATATGTGTGCACACATGTTCATTCAGGTGTGCATGCTGAGATCAGAGGACAACTCTGTGGAACTTGTTCTCTCCTACTTTGCCATGGGTGCCAGAGATGCAACTCAAGTTATCAAGCTTGCATGGCAAGCACTTTAAAAACGCTAAGCCATCACCTTAGCCCCATCTTTTTCTAATAGGACACAAAAATGAAGAACATTCCAACTCATAGTTATAAACATGTATATTAAACCTTTTCAACAAAGCTGAGCATGTCACAAATCACTGAAGGAAGTCATTCTTAATTTTAGCAAGCACGAGTAGGAAACCAGCAGCAATAATACTATTCTCTTACAGGCATGAATTAATTATATGAAGAGATGTACCTTGCATATTGGAACAATTTCCACAGAAAAAGTGCTCTTGTAATTGTATGTGTTACTATGGATATCTTGGGAGATCAATCTTTGTGATGCTTTGTATCTGTTAAGAAAAAAAATCATATAGTGAAAAGGACAGGTCCTTCCTTGTATAAAGTTGGGGGCATCAACTTTCATAATCAAAGTCCACTGTCTTCGAACAGCTTCCTGATGGTGTGGTTACAATCACCTGAAAGGACTGGCTTAGTACTGACAAGGACCAGGCTGGTTGTGGGACGATCCAGCCCCACAGTAGCACATTCCCTAGGCTATCAGTTCTCAGTCTGTGGGTCCTGCATATTTGCATTGCAATTCATAATAGCAAAATAGTTATGAAGTAGCAATGAAATCTAGGATCACCACAACATGAGGAGCTGTACGAAAGGGTCACAGCATTAGGAAGGTTAAGAATCACTGCCCTAGGCAGAGGTTCCTGAACTGTTTTAGAATAGAGAAATCTAGCTGAGAACAAGCAAGCAAGTGGAAGGGCATGTCCACATCCATTTCTCTGCTCTTAGATGTGATGTGACTCATTGATTTGACTTATCCATGATGATGAACTGTAGCAACTGTAAGACTAATAAAATAAACTCTTTCTCCTAAGCTGCTGTCAGACAAAAAACTAGAACACAGGGCAAAGCCTAATTTTATTCACTTACATTTCAAACCTTCATCAGAATGACAATACTACTCTAAGCCACACTAATGTACCTCCCAGGTCTTTGCTCCTGCTAATCTCAGCTTTCAATATAAACTCAGCTTATGAAAATTTCTCCCATCCTCAAGTCCTAGCTCTTCTATCCATCTTACTTAATATTTCATGACAGTTTAAATAGTCATACTAAAATTTTAATTTTAATAAAGTATGTTGTCTAAGCCTGAAGAATAGATGTGACCTATGTATGTCCTATTCCCAGACCTATGGACTTAACATACTTAGGTTCACAACATACCTACAGGGAACCACGCCCTGAAGAAACTCCACCATCTTCTGAGCATGCTGTTTTGAAGAATAGTAGAAATCCAGACCATCTAAAAAAACAATAAAATTGACTCTACAAAATAAGGGTTTCCTCTAACATATCACAAATTAAACCTGTAGGCAAAATATATTATTAAAAATATTATAGCCAGGTTGGGGATATCAATTAAGACCTGTTGGACAAAAAGGCAGACAAAAATCTGATAAAAGTTAACAAATGAAAACAAAATTCATATTAATTCACAAGAAAAAAATTCAGGGCCAAGAGAGAAAAGGGAAAGAATATTTCATGTAATAAATAGAACAATCTACCAAGATGATGACAGTTAACACACATGAAAAAAGTCCCATGAGAATGAACAAAGCAGTCACTAGACAACACTATCTATGCAACTGCACTATCATTTCATACATCAACAAAGGAACAGCCCAAAGCAAATCCATTGCTATTATAAGATACCTAACGTAGAATTAAATTTACCCATAATAGTCATGACAATATTGAGGGAAGAGAGCAAATTCACAAGCCTTACATGAGATTAAGACAGCATGGAACTAACATAAAATTGTAAGTACATGTAACTTGAGATTACAGAAATAGGCTATTATATTTAACCAAAAGAACTTAACAGATAAAAGATGAACTTAGGCACTTCATACCATTTAAAGAATTAAGACATAACTGAATTAAAATTATAAAGCATATAAAAAATAGGATATGTTTGTGACCCTAATTAAACTCACAGTTTTCAAGCACATGAAACATATAGTTGAAAAATGAAAACATTTGATTAGATGGTGCTGTATACAGTTTCCTAGAGATTTAAACATTCCATCCTGCAGGGCCACTTAGACAGCAGAAGGAAGGTAAACAACTAAAAACAGCTTCACAAAGTCCCTAAACTAAGTAGATTCCCTAGAGCCTGCCTGCCACAGTAAGGAGAGCTAAACTGCAAGCAAAACTGAGATCAGAGCAGCTGCCTGGAACAGGTTAGACCAAATGAGTCACAAAGACACTCTTCAACCTGAAGTCTACACATTTGGTCTGTAGTGGATCCCTATCTGGGGTAAGTAAACATGTGTGTTGCAAACCTCCCAGGAAAACTTCTGTCACCCAACAGCGGGACCTCATCAAACTTTAAAAGGGGGACTGGAGCAATGTCTAAGCAGTTCAGAGGCTCTTTTATAGAACCTAGGTTCAGTTCTAGCACCAACTTGGCAGCTCACAACCGGATGCAATTCCAATTCAGGGAGAGGGTGTCAATTGGCTTGTTCTGATCTCTGTGGGCACTGCACATATATTGTGTACTTATATACATGCAAACAAGACATTCATGTGTATAAAATAAATAAATTTTTAAAAGTTAAAAAAAGTTAATGTTTGCAATAGAAAGGACAACATTAAGAAAAGGAAGAGACAGGCTATAGTCCTGAAGAAAACACTGCAAATCACACAGGCAGTAAGAGATTTATATGTGGAATATGCCTCATATCACTAGTTCTTAGTGTAATGGAAATTAAAGCCATAGTAAGACACACTACAGACTTCCCTCTACCAAGACAGTCAGCAACTGAAAGAGAATCTGGAACCTTTCACCACTCCTGTCAGGAGTGTAAAGAACACAGCCACATACACTGTGGCCATTTTGCAACATAAACACCAACATAAATTTTCCATATAACTCAGCCCTTCTGTTTTTAAATACAGACTCAGAGACAGAGCTAATGAAATGGCTAAAGATGACAGATGTTCCCTAACTTCCACACATGGCATGGCATATGCCACAACAAACAAAATTAAATACATAAATAATGCAATGAAAATGGTTCTCAAGGAGAACTAGCTGAAATACATTAATGTCTTAAAGGGAAATGAAATTACTTATGCCCAGGAAATACCTCACTAAATGGCTTAATGGACAAGTTCTTCAAAAGCATACATTTAATGAACACTAAAGAAAATGAAGGCAAAGTTTATAACTTTCTCCAATGCTAATGTAACTGATAGCAAAATTGGACAAAGGTCAGGAACACATGTATGTATGTATGATGTATGTACATACACATACAAGCACATGTATCAATTAGAAACCTCAACAGCTGCTCACACACAAAATCCCAGTACTAAGAAGAATGAGGCAGGAACACTGAGAGTTAAACGACAGCCTGGGTTACATGGACCCTGTCACTCAACACAAATCGGACTCTTGTGTTTTTTATGTGTTTTGAGGGGGTAGGGTGATAAGGGGTTGGTGATTTTCTTTCTTTTTTTCTGAGCGAGACAGAGAGAAAACATGAAGTTGGAAGGTAATATCTGAGAGGAGATGTGATATACGAAAATTTTTTAAAATTCATTTAAAAAGCATGAGAAAAGGAAGCGATGCAGCTTCAACAAATATTATTCTTAGCACTAGAAGGTAACCAACATCCTAAAAACACATACAAAATTAGAAGAGAGTGAAGGATAACTAACAACAGATGACTCACATTAGAAACAAAATGATTAAGATGCATAAGAAAACTGTTATCCCTCATTACTAATCAAGAACTACAGATTAAAACAATATGCCATCATCGTGTCCAAAATCTAGAAAAGCCAATACCAGCAAGTGTCTGGAAAAATGAAATCTTACTTACTAGTGCTGGGAAAGTAAACTAGCACTATCATGCGACATCAAAATTTATACTTTATAACACCAACAATATAAACTCAGAGATAGATACTGGGATTCAAGTTGAAGATCAGAAAAACAAAGCAGCCAAGCAACCAGAGAGTTCTTACCTCTACCAAGGCTAGGGGAGGGATCCTGACCTCAACGTAGCTAGAGACTAATTTCCAGAAGGCCGAATACTGAATGCCCTGCTCCTATATCATATACCTCTCTCGTGCTGGGATTAAAGGTGTGAGCTCTGTTTCTCCTTTAGACTGATTCACTTTCATGTGACCTTGAACTCACAGAGATCCATCTGCATCTGTCTCCTGAGTCCGGGGATTAAAGGTGTGTGCCACCACCTCCAGCTTCTATGGCTGTGCTTCCTTTGCATTCTGATTTTCAATGGCTTTATTCAACCATAAACAATATTATCACCACATATTTGAATTCTCTTGTCCAGTAATTGCCAATTCTTTACATCAATTTCCAAGAAAAACCACTACATATGCACAAAGATGAACGTAAGGATAATCAGTGCTATTTTCAACAGCAAAAAATAACTGTAAGTCCACTAATAAATCAATTTATAGATCCACTAACTAAAGACTATCAGTCAGGAATTAAAAATAATTAGATGGTACTACATGCACTGCTGATGAAAGTCTTCCAAATGTATTAAAGGTGTATCAGTCATGGAGCACTACATGAGAGCAACTACTGACTTACAGAGTGTATTAGTATATTTTGTTTTAAGGAGCTATATATATACTATCTCTAGAGGTGACAGACAGGTAGATAAGGTAGATAAAGTAAAGTGGGGGAGGAGTTCTTAACTTTTAAAATTAGTTTTAAATGCACACTTTGTTTTTATTAATGTGTGTGTGTTTATGTACATACATGCAAGGTGCCTATAGAACAAAGAAGGCATTAGATTTCCCAGAGCTGGATTATAGTGGATTTTGAACTACTCCAGTCCTCTAAAAGAACAACTAGCACTCTTACCTTCTGAGTCATCTCTCCAGCTCCAATTACATTTTTGTTTAAGTTACTAATATACAAGCTAAGGAAAACACTCATTTAAGTCAAAAATTAGTAATGAAAAAAGACTTTAGCTGGAAAAAGGGTTGTTAAACTTACAGCTCTGGGGGTTTGACAGTAATTTAAAAAATGTATCCAGTCTTTTGCCAACAAAACATTCTGTAGGGATAATTTCTACCACAGTCCTTAAAATGTGAATGTGTTCCTTGCCTCAAACAACTTAAAAACAAAACAAACAAACAAAAACAGACTCTCATGTTGCTCAGGCAAACTTTTATCAAAGACAACCTTCAAATTCTAGTTCCTCCTGCCTTCAACTCCCAAATACTGAGATTAAGAATGCAACACCACCCCAGCTTTGAGTTTCTTTATCGGCCATTACTCAACACACTTCTGCCTAGGGATTAGCCAATAAAGGAATCTTTTACACAAATGTGGTGGTTTGGATGAAAATGCCCCCACAGACTCACAGGGAGTCTTGTGTTTGCTTTAAAATATCTATATTCTAAATTATTAATTCCAGAACTATAGCATATCCATCAAACATATACACATATACTGTATCTATTGATGGGAGATGTCATTCTGTATATGTTTCTCATACTGGTTAATGAATAAAGCACTGTTGGCCAATAGGAAAGCAAGAGAGGAGGGCTAGGAGACAAGGAGAGAGGAAGTAGTTAGGAGGAGTCAAGATGGAGAGTCTGGAGAAAGCAGAATGCCGGCCGGCTCCCCAGTAAGAGAAGACCATGTGGAAATACTAGATTAACAGAAATGGGTTAATAATTAAGACAGAGCTAGCCGATAAGAAACTAGTAACAGGCCAACAGAATTATATCATATACAGAGTCTCTGTGTGTTAATTGGGGCTGGCACAGCAGCGGGACCAGACCAGGTGGAGGGCGGAAAAACCTTACTCCTTACAATCTATAGTGAATGTTATGGGCCTGCACTGTCACTCAGGGGCAGTCATGTAAAATCCAGATGCCAATCCCTACCAACATCAAAGAAACCATGCCAAGCAAACAACAGTAAACTCTGAGGCAGCACTTATAAAGTACTAAGGAATTTTTTAAGTTTTAAAACTATTCAGACATTGCACTATCTATTCATCCCTCTTTATTTACTTCATTTATACTGAATTCTAGTCATCAAAAACACCTCTCAGCACATAAAATACAGAAGAAAAGTACAAAAGAACTTAAGAGATCTTCTAATCACAGCAATCTTTCCAAGTTGAAACAAGTTGTTAGTGAGTTTCTTAATGTAACACTTTACACTGCATTAATGGAGTCGCTGGCTTATTCTTTAAGATAAGCAACACAGAGGACAATAGTTAATATTAATGTATCATTATATTCAAGAATGAAGAATGGCATCTATTACAAACTAAATGCTTAATAAATGAATGGGGGCCATCATCACAGCAAACAAACAAACAAACAAATGGTTCTAGATACAGAGTAGTCACTAATGACATGTGAGCTTAGTATTAGCTAACAGAAGAAAATTCAAAATTCAATTCCTAAATTGGACAGTCATTACCATACTGGACAATACAGATAGAAAATTAAGTCTGCTTTCTTTTTTCACATGCACATGCATTTTTAAAAGAATTTCTACAACTGTTTCAACTTTGAGAAAAATCATTTAGGATAACTGAAAGAAAATTTTGATATTGTTTCAAATTTGAAACTTTTAAATTTGAACTCACCATGAATCTCTTTGATTCGCAGTGTATTCTGATGCATTCCATATTTCAGAATCAACTGTTCCAGATAGTAGAAAGTTTTCTTGTGCAGAGTCTAAATATCCATGCATCATACAATCAATAAATCACATGCCAAAAAATCATTAATACATATAACACACATATATCATCTACAGATATAGCACATTTTATCAAACAAAACATCTTTTAAAAATTTACATAAAATAGTGCAGTATTTCTAAAGTTGAATGTTCCAGAAACCTAGATTCTGATTACACATAAAGGACTTAGAAAGGGAACAGAGAAGGTCTTATCAGCTATTTATAATGGACAATGAAAAGTTCAAGATGCAGAATTCCCTGTTTTCATTACCTTCTGCCTGACTTGAATCACAGCCTTCCAGAAGTCCTTAGCTTCTACTCTATGGCAATCACCACACATTTGGGACTGAACAACATAATCCACCACAAACACTTGCTGAAGGATAGCACCATTCATCACCTGGAAAACAAAGCAATCACACCACTCCTTCACTCTTACAGTTCCGTCCAATTGTCAATGTCTGATTAAACAATTAGTAAGTAATTTAAAACTTTTTTCTATGAATGCATTGAGGACAACAGTTAAACTTAAAAACATAAAACTAAGTTATGCTACCTATTCTAGGAGAGGGAAAGGCACAAACAGCAACTGAATATGGGACCTCACCTATGCTGGCCAAGTGCTCTGTCACATATTGTTTTAAGAAAGGTACACATGTTGAATTCTAAAGATTAGATTACCACTTTAAGTTTACCTCTAGAAAAAGTGGTAGTGAACATAATCTCTTATGGGGGTAGACATGTGGCTTGATTGGGAGAATGCTTGTCTGTCACACTTGAAGCCTTGTGTTTGATTCCCACTGCCATATAAAGCCAGGTGTGCTGGCACACACCTATAATCCCATGACTTGGGAAGTAGAAGCAGGATATCAAAACTTCAAGGTCATCTGTGGCTATTTACTGAATTTGAGAACTCACTCTAAAAGAAAATTTTTTAAAGTTATATATACATATACATGCTGTGTATGTATGCATGTGTACCTCTATGTGTGTATGTATGTGTGTGTGTGTGTGAGAGAGAGAGACACATACAGAATTCACTTTTAGAACATTAAAAAGGAAATTCTCCAAAAACAAACATCACATGGGAAGCTTTTTAAATGCAGTCTAGGGATATACATAAGCTTAATAGTCAAGAGCTCGCCTAGCACACCTGAAACCCTAGGCTTGCTCTCCAGTGCTTCAAGAAAATAATAAGCAAATAAATAAATATTCCAGAGATTGATTCTGCTACTTTGAAATATGATAATCAGCCAAGTTTGAGAATCACTGTCTTTGGTAATGTTTTAACTGCAGTCTTTTTAAAATTAATTATTTTTGCTTTTAAAAAAGTTTTAACTTTTTAACTGTGTATGGATGCGTACATGAGCGCAGGAGTCATGGTGCCAGAAACGAGTGTTGGATCCCCTGGAACTGGAATTACAAGTGGTTGAAAGGTACCCAATGTGGGTACCAGGAACTGAACTAAGATCCTCTGGAAGAGCAGAAAGTATTCTCAACAACTGAACATCAGTTCTGTTGTTTGTTTTGTTTTGAGAGTGTGTCAAAGTATATAACTTCTTGTTGTATAAACCAAGAAGACCTCAGACTCACAGCCCTGGAATTACAGGCACAAACAACATATAAGTGAGAAAAAAACTAAGGGTTGGGCACAGTGGTACATACTACCTTTAATGCCAAGACTCAGAAACAAAGTCAGGAGGATCTCAGTGAGTGCCAGGCCAGCTTGGTGTTCTTAGTAATAATCTCTAGTGAGAGCCTATCTTAAAACAAAAACAAAACCTTTAAAGAGACTACTAAACCCACTAATTTTGAGTAATGATAACTACTAGTGACCACAGTCATGACCAGTGATCGATCATATGTCAGATGATTAAAAAATAACAAATGAATAAGATTTAAACTGTACTCTACCTTTCTAAGCCATTTAGTCTATAAAATAATTTAACACTAGTCCTTCATTCTCACTCATAGTATTTTAACCATGTTTAGAGAAAAAAAAAAAGAACACCTTACCTCTTTCTGAATTGTCAATTTAACTTTAAGCCTCTTGGAATGGGGTTCAGTCCAAACAAAGCCTGCATCAACAAGTCGAACCTTTGATAAAATATTAAAAAAAGAAAAGAAAATGTTAAGTCCCCACCTGAAGGATAAAAAGATACCTTATTAATAGAGGCATATGATCTTTGAAGGAACATGTGAATAACATCATTATATACCATTCACTACAAAAACAGGAAAAAAAGTTATCACTAAAGCCATAGCATCAAAAGCAGCAAATAAAAGGGCAACCCAATGACTGCACTAATGAACCAAGAGAGAATTAAAAGTATTTCACACGTGAAAAAATTATTTGAAGAAAAAGAGTTACTGCTCTTCAAGCAACATACATACACACACATACACACTTTAATAAGAAAATGAACTGGTAACTTCATTACCCAAAAGAAATAGAACAAAAGCTTCTACTCAAGTTATTAATTGTTCTATGTTGGTCTGTAGCTTCTTTTTTGTTTGTTTGTTTATTTTTGCCTTTTAAGAGTGGACATTCGGGGGCTGGAGAGATGGCTCTGGGGTTAGGAGCACTGGCTGCTCTTCCAGAGGACCCTGGTTCAATTCCCAGCACCCACATGGCAGTTCACACCTGTCTATAACATCAGTTCCAGGGCTTCTGACCATACATAGACATACATGCAGGCAAAATACCAATGGACATAATATGTATATATAATGCAGTAAGGTTAGAATAAGAGCTTTGGAACAGAAAGACTGAGAGAATAATGGGAGCTTTGTAATAATCTGAGTAGAAACCTGAACAAAGAGGAACCAGAAATAAGAGAAGCAAGAGCAGCTACTTAGCAGATAGTTCTACAGGATTTAAT
Source organism: Phodopus roborovskii (assembly GCF_943737965.1). Taxonomy (NCBI): domain Eukaryota; kingdom Metazoa; phylum Chordata; class Mammalia; order Rodentia; family Cricetidae; genus Phodopus; species Phodopus roborovskii. The sequence continues at coordinate 5,056,114 of NW_026126540.1, read as the reverse complement.
ATCTATATATTAAAAAAGGTAGGACACATTCACTAGTACAAAGTCCAGTATCCAGCTTAGGCAAATAGGTAATACAAATTTGTTTTGACACAAACAAGCAATAGATTTAATGGAAAAAGATTTCTTCATGGCATCTATGACACACATAAGTAGACAATGATACTGGCCTAGAGGTGCATGGAGAAATCTGTTAGCAGACTTTAAAGTATGAGCAAATGGATTATAATTATACCAAATATTGTCTGGTGAGAACAAGGCTAGCCAAGGCAAATGCAGTACTAGGCAATAAAACCCACCCAATATGACTGACACACAGCATATCCCAGTAGTCAAGAAATCAAGTCAGATAGAATGATAAGCAGATTCCTAACCACCCCACACCCCAGTCTCATTACCAACCCCACCACCACCACCACCACCACCACCTAGTTAGGAGGAAATGTACACAGTACTAAATAAGTCTGCCTTCCCTTCCTATACCCTCCACCCTTCAACTGCAGGAAGGGCAAGCCCCTGACACCCATCAGCATTCAGAAGGCTCACCACACTTCTCCTTAGAGAAGCAACTGACAATTTTACTGACTCCTTTATCCTTTACCATAATTCCAGATATCTCAGTCACCCCCTCATTTCCTACAATCAATCTCCATATAGTTCTCCAGTCTCTCCTGCCTCTATCTAATCCTAAAATCTTTTTACTATGCTCTATTCACAACAAAACCTTTAAAAAAAAAAAAAAAAAAGAGCATCCTTTCCCCCTTCCTGATTATATAACTTCCCTCCCGACAATTAAAAGCCCAAGGATAAAAAGAATCAGAACTTTAAAATATTACTGCTAAAGCTACAGCAATGGCTCAGTGGTTAAGAACACTTGCTTCTCTTCCATAGGACCTGAGGTTCAATTCCCAACACCCACAAATCTGATCACAACCATATGGAACTCAAGTTCCAGGTGATCCAACAACCTCTTCTGGTTTCCAAAAGTACTGCACATGTAATGCACAGACATACATGCAGGCAAAGGACCCACACACATATAATAAATAAAAATATTACTGCTGAACAAAGGTCAATATAAAAGTTAAGTGTATGTGTAAATCAAAACATTTGTAATGGGAGTAGCAAAATGGCTCAGTGGTAGAGTACCCTGCAAACATGGGCAAGGACCTTGGTTAAATGTCCAACACCAAAAAGCAGAAGGAAAAGAAAATCAGAGAAAAACAAACAATAGTGACCAAAACAAATGCACACAGAAGGATTTTCTGAAAGGAAGTGTTTTATTTTAACTGTTCCACCTACCTTACTCAGAGGTGCTTTAATTTTTTTCAAGCACAAAGCAAGAAGCTCCCTGGATTCTAAAGCACACTGTACCCAAGATGCTGGTGGCTGAAAGTATCTGAAATAAGACAACATACTAAATCTGCCACTTCTCAGAAAAAAATAGCAATTTCCATTGGATATGCAGAAATTATACTCATTATTAACCAGATGCAATAACCAAAGCTACACTGAAGACTTAACCCAAAAAGACTAAAAACCCATGAGAGTCCACATCTTTAGCTCAGAACTGAAATTCTGAGAAAGCCCATTTGTAATATCTATCACGTATTGTGTCACTTCAATTAGTAAAAATTCCAGCTTAGAGACACTGCAGATAGTTCAGAGAGTGAAGTGTGCTACAGGCCTGATGATGTGAGTTCACACAGTGGAAGACAACCAGCTCCAAGTCATCCTCTGACCTCCACATACATACAAAATAAATCCATAAATGTTAGGGTAAATTAAAACAATTCCAGTGAGGAGGGCTGGAGAGATGGCTCAGCAGTTAAGAGGACTCAAGTTGGATTTCCAGCACTCACTATTAGCAGTCCATAAATATAACTCTAGCTCTAAGGGTATTCCATGCCCCTGACCTTCAGGGGCACTGTATTCATGTGCACATACCAACATATACAATAAATAAAAGAAAAACAAAATTTCTAAAAATTCCAGTAAGGAGAGGCAATATGCCCAAAATTCCCTTGAAGCTATACTGACAAACAGGTAAGAATCATTGCAAAATGCCACTAAAATTGTTTATTTTATATTTCTAAAATGTTTGAGAAATGTTTATTTCTCACACAAAAACCCACAGAAATTTAGTACATCATAGCACCGTGTGTATTAACAACAGTTTGTCATCAAGTTGTTTCAATTTTTAAAAAGATGTTTCAATTGTGAAAAACACAATTTTCAAAACAAGCCTCATTAACCCAAGCATTGGTGATACACATCTTTGAATGTACTCTACTCAGAAGTCAGGGACAAGCAATCTCTGAGTTCAAGGCCAGAACATCCAGGACTACAGAGAAACCCTATCTTGAAATAAATAAATAAATAAATATATATATATATATATATATATATATATATATATATCCTCATTAAAGTGAAGCATAAATCCTTTTTTTATATTAAAAAAAATTTAACCTGGTCTTACAAGCAGTAGTACACAATAGGTATTTACTTACCATATTTGTTAAATATTCTCAAATGAATTATATAAATGCCATAGTTATTAAATGGTTAAACACTTTGATTTTCATAATTCAAGTTTCAAGAAAAACCATGTTTATAAGTACTTTCAAAAGGTATTTCAAATATTACCTATATTCTAATAAAAATTCCTTCATTCTCATGAGAAAATTCAGATTCAGAGAAACTATACCTGAACATTGCAGAAAACCAGTTGATATGAAATCCAAGATAGAGAAGTGATAAGCAAAAGGATCAAAACCAGGCTACAGAAACTGACAGAGACAGCTGACCTGAACAAGGGGGACCTCATGGTCCCCAGGCTGATAGCTGGGAAACCAGCATAGGACCAACCCAGACTCCCTGAATTCGAGTCTCAGTTAGAAGGCCTGGGCAGTCTAAGGGACCTCTTGACAGAGGAACCCAGGTGCATGACAGGATATATCTCTGGTGCAGGAAAGGACTTTGGGAGCATATTCCCCATGTAGGGATATTCCCTTAGCCTAGAGACACTAGGGAGGGCCTAGGCCCTACTCCAAATGACAGATTTTGATGATCCCTCCTGGAAGACCTCACCTTCCCTGGGGAGTGGATGGGGAATGGGAGGATAGTCAGTGTCTAGTAAAACCCCACCATGTGTTTAATAATATTTATAACAGATCAAAAGCCTCATACTTACCAGGCTCACCCACTATATATCCCCCAAAACAGTACACTAAGTACATGGACTTGTGCATGTGCACACAGATATTCTGAGGCAACATACTTTGAATTCATGGGGAGGTCCAGACAACCTCCCCATATACAAAGCCAAGTGCTAAACCTGTTTGGGAAATTATAGGCATAAAATTTTATATTCACTAGCAAGTTTTATGTCTCTCAGTGGGTCACCAGATGTAAGTAACTTGTGCCAACAACTAAAAGAATGAAACTAAAGGAATGAAACATCTACTCTCAGAAGGCATCTCCTACTGTCAAATTCAAAATACTATTTATATAAGGACTTTTATTATCTTTACCAGATTAGTAGGACAGTAGAAAGCACACTATAAAATTGCAAATTATGAAATCCTTGGTACCATCAAATTAAATCACAATTGCATATGCTTCCTTCTGTGTACTTTGGTGTAATCTCAACACATCACGGTGGCTCTCTGTAAGAACATCAACTTAAGAAAGCTAAACAAGTAATGTACTGTACCTTTGACATTGTTTGCAGAAAGAAATGGAGACCTGCTTTGGAACACCTTGGCTGATGTCAACTTTACTTCGTAAACAGGCCACACAAACATTGGCAGGATTTGGACTAATTGGAACGCCACACTCACAGCACAAACTTGAGGAAATAAAGTATAAGAATTTTCTGATTAGATTTTATAAATTCACTAGGCAATATATATATATATATATATATATATACTTTTTAAAATTAATTTTAACATAAATTAATGTTTCATTTATGACATCTTTATGTATACATACATAAGTGTGTGTATATATACACAAATATATACATATACATATATATATACATACAACATACATACATACATCCTACCAAATCAGAGACCCAGAATCAGTTTCTAGCACCAAGTGGCAGCTCACAACCATGTATTTCAGTTCCAGGACTGATCTCTGTAGCCTCCTGCATGTAGGAGGTACACACACATACATACACTCATGCACACACATGTAAAACAGCAACAACAAAACAAGAACAAGCTGAGCACAGTGGGAAACCCCTTTAATCTTAGCAACCAGGAAGCAGGGGACACAGTTCTGAGTCCCAGGCCAGACAGGACTACACAAGGAGACCCTGTCTCAAATGGGGACACCCTAAGGCAGAAAAAAAAAAAAAAAGCAATCTTAAAGACAGAGTGAAGAAGAGCCCTGGAACACTGACATAAACGCAAGCAGGCTACAACTGTGAAAATGCTTAGAACATGGCACTACGCAATAGAACGTCACACAATGATAGAAAAATTCTAGTCTTTCACCATTCCTTCTTTAAAACTGGAAAACTAAGGAAAAGGAGATTAACAATGCAAACTGTAACATCAATGGCAAAAACTGAAGCATATTCTGTGAGAATAATATTTAAGACTGCCCAGTGTGGTGGCGCACACCTTTAGACCCAGCAGCACTCAGGGGGCAGAGGCAGGCAGATCTCTGAGTTCCAGGACAGTTGGGCCTAAACAAGGTGAGACTGTTTCAATAAACAAAGAAAAAACCAAAACAAACAGAACATGTAAGGACAGTTTCTTTTTAATCTAAACACTGACAGATTTAGGACACATCTGACTAGATGCCTATGTTCTGAGCACCATCTCCAGGACATTAGGAACAGTTCAGTTATTGGGACAGGAAGGAGGTTATTATGGGGAAGAAGGAGCTTGGTGGGGGAGACAGTGAAGCACAGTGGCAGGGTAAATATGAGCACCGTACTATGTTAAATATATGTATTCTCATACACACACGTATGTATGTATACATAAAGATGTCATAATGAAACACGTTAACTTATTATGTTAAGACTAATTTTAAAAAGAAAAATAGACTACAGGACAGGAAGAACATCTATGTCTGCTGAAGCTCTAGACAGAAGTATAACTCCAGTGTACCTGGAAGCAGAAAATTTTTGTGAACTGGACTTGACATAACCTCAGCAGGAGGGAGGCTAAGGCTGAAAGACCAGGCCCTCAATGCCAGTCTTGGCTACTGGGTGAATTTCATGCAAGTTGGGGCTACATTACAAGCCTCTATCTGAAGCAGATTAAAAAAAAAAAAGTTTGTGAACCACTGACATTGTTGCCCAAAAGAAAAATAAAAACTTCCAGCGGTAGCCACTGGCATATGTGACTACTGAGCTCTTAAGTGTGTGGCTGTTGTGTTGGAGGGACTGAGTTACGAACTCAAATACCGGTTCATGACTACCCAGTGCAGTGCCTCTCTGGCAGGATGTCTAGCAAAAAAGCATGCATGATCTAGATCGAACTTAGAAACGACCTGAATAAACTAAGATGAGTTAGATTTCCTAAGGGATTAAGACCTGAATTTTTCCCAACTGAGAAAAGGGCTTCTGACACTAAAAGTTTTCCCGGGAAGCTTTACAGGGCTCATTTTACGATCCATAAACTAAGGAAGGAAAGAGAGGCTCGCAACTCACATGTGTCCCGGGGTGCGATCAACCGATTCTGTCATATACTCCATCGTTCGGGACCTATGGAGGGAAGGGAGAGGGGGGTGAGCTTTACAGGCGTGGTACCTGCCGAGCAGGTCAGGCCCCGGGTGGGCGTCCAGACACACGAGCCCAGGCCGCGAGCCGCCGACCCCGCATGTGGACGGCCTCCGCCCCGCCCCGCCCCGCCCCACAGCACCCACGCGGTCCGCTCGCAGCCGGGGTGCACGGCCCGGCCCGCTCCCTCTGCGGACCAGTGCTGGTGCCAGGAGACGGATCGCGACCCCAGAACCCACCGGCTGCAGCGTGACGAGCCGAAGTACAAGGGCTCCGGCAGTTCGCCGGCCTGGAACTCTCTTTCAGTTGCCTCAGCTGTCCAACGCCACTCGGAAGATCTCGCGATAGCTGGACCGGAAATTCCGTGTTCAGAATGGCACCCGTGAGTGAGGCGGGTGGGCGGGGCAAAAGTACATGTGTAGCAAAGGGCGGGGCCTATGGAGGAAGCAGGTCGTGAGAGGCGGGGCCAGCTGAGCAGGCAGGGACACTGGTCACCGCAGCTTGGCTAGTATAGTCCTCCCTCTGGGCTTCACCCTTCCCATGCCTTGAAGATGCTATATATAGGTAAGGCCTGGAGAGATGACTCACCGGCAGTTGTTTTTTATCGAGGACTTGAGTTCAATGTGCAGCACGCGCGGACGGGGTGCTACAGTTCTAGTTCTAGAGGATCTGATGCCACAGATGGTGCACATATGGTCATGCAGGCAAACACACATATACATAAGACAGATAAACCTTTCTAAAAATTGCCCATTATAAATATCACCATGGATAGCCTGTTTACTAAACAATTGATATACAAAAAATCTGATAACTCTCCTATATTTACAAACATTGTACCTTTTTTTAATGGCAAACGTTTTTCATTAAAGAAAATTATTCTTAAAGAAATAATCCAGACATACTTTCTGAGAAATGAATTCACAAAATGGAACTGTTACAATGTGGTTTCAGAAACTGGTATCAAAGGGAGATCCTAACATTTCTAAGACATTTTTAAAATGTATTGCCATTTGAGTGTTTCACCTGCATGCATGTCTGTACTAAATGCATGCATGATGCCAGAGGAGATCAGAAGGAGACAATTGGTTGTGAGCCACTTTGTGGGTGCAGGGAAATGAAGCCATGTCTTCTTAACCTCAGAGCCATCTCTCAAGCTCCAATTTGACTCAAGCTGAAGTCATCTGTGAGGAAGGAACCCCAACTAAAAAAAAAAAAAAAAAAAAAAAAAAAAAATGCTTCCATATTCCATATGACTGAGCTGTAGACAAGCCTGACAGGAATTTTCTTGAATAGTGATTGATGGAGGAGGGCTCAGCCCATTGTGGGTGGTGCCACCCCTGGGCTGGTCCTGGGTTCTATAAAACAACAGGCTAAGCAAGCCATGAGAAGAAAGCCAGTAAGCAGCTCTCCTCCATGGCCTCTGCATCAGCTCCTGCCTCCAAGTTCCTGCCCTGCTTGTCCTGATTTCTTTTGATGAAGAACTGTGATATAAGCAGAATAAGCCCTTTTCTCCCCAACTTGCTTTTGGTTGTGGTGTTTCATCATAGCAATAATAGCCCTAACCAAGACACAAAGTTACACCCTTCTGAAGATCTTAATAAAAGAAATAAAGCAAGAAAAAGAAACAGTTTCCAGAAATTATCAGTGGAGTTAAGCAGAAAGCAGATTGCCAGTCCATTGGTAGCATTCCATTTGATTCTAACAGAGACGCCATCAAGGAAACAAAAATTGACAACATCTATTGTTGTGCCTACCGAGTTTCCTCAACCTCCAAGGAAGTGACTCCCGACTGTAAAAGCACAAGGTTTTTATTGCTAAGAACCGAACCGGCTGGGACCTCACTCTATCAGAAGAGTAAGATGCCCACTTACAATTGTGAAGCGTTTTAAAGGGAAAGGAATGTTTGAGACTGATAGTCTCAACCCATAAGTTTTCCAAGTTTACAGAGATTTCACAGAGTACAAAGTTTTTACAAGGCAGGATTGTTTGGCGCACCTGCAAGGTTAGGGGGTTTTCTTTCTCTAGGACTGGCGGGCTCAGTGGCCTTGTCCCTAAGATAATGGGGAGCAGGGAGAATGTCCTCTCCAGTCAGGGAGTTATCTATATCTATTGGCAGAAGCACTTGTTCTTTCTAGTTGTCCCTTTTTGCCATGAGTCCCGTATCTTTTATTATTAATTTTCTGTAGTCAGTAACTGATGCTCATCATCCAGAAGTAGAAGACTGTTGAGACATGTTTAAACTTGGAACAGAAGTTAAAACTTATATATTTAATTGGAACTCTTAGGCCCAAAGTTTTAGTGATCAAGAAGGACAGGAGTCCTAAGATCAGGGAGAAAATCCCATCCTCAGGAACAGCCAGGTAAGATAACAAAAGCTGTATTATCTGGAGTCCTTTTGACCTGTGAGAAGTGGATCCAAGTTTTATGACTTTTGATCTTCTTAAGCCTATATGAACTTTATTATATAAAAGGACATCAATGTTTAGATATATTATCATTACCAATCTGTACTGAAATCCATATTGTAGAAAAAGTAGATATTGGGTATCTGTAAAAAGCAGGAATATACGTATACCTTTGAGTCCTAGCAAAAACTACAGATTTGGGTTAGAAGTTTGTACATTATTTTTTCTTCTGTCTAGAGAGAGCCAGGTATAGATTGGACAGCGGTTTTAGGCTGATGAAAAGCCCTTTACATTTATAGTTAGATGAAAACCAAAACAAATTATAAAACCTTGAGCTTGTGACTGAATAGCAGGTAATCACTATTCTATTAGCTTATCAGAACTTTATTAAATGTTAAGCTCTGAATTTTTATATTTTAAATTATTGTATGTCTTTAAGACTTACATATTTTTAGATTTTTATTTAGGAGCCATATTAAGGCAGCCTAATACTGCCAAGCTGACAAAGTTATGGCTAGCCCAGCCATCAATACTATCAGAGATCTGAGAAGGATAAATTTTATGTAACTTTTTAAACTATTAAAAATGACAGGGACCAGTCCATATACAGTTAGCCATAACCAAGTCTCTATAGTGTTGGGGGCAGAAGTAAAACTTCACCAGGTCCATAAAGTGGGAGAGTTTCCCTCTCTCTCTCTCTCTCTCTCTCTCTCTCTCTCTCTCTCCCTCTGACTCCCCCCTCTCTCTTTTTCTCTCTCTCTTGCTCTTTCTGTGGAAGAGGGACATGTGGAAGACTGACTAGGCAAAGGTGGTGCAATTAATTTTCCAGTACCCTGCAGCTTGTCCACAGTCTAAGCCGGGTCCTGCCTGGCAGCAGGCATCACATTTGAGCATCTTGCTCACTGGTCAGTGTTGTCACACTCTGTGGTGCCCCTTAATCTTCTTTAGAGACCTTATGTCACTGTCAGGATCTGGGATTCTCTGTCTGATATAAGCTTCTAAGTTAACATTGTAAATGTCATAGTCTGTAGATCTCTGTAGTTAGAACTCTGCCTAAGTATATCTGAATAGACAACTCTCTTTTTATTTACTTGTTTTAAGCTTAACTTTTGAAAACATATACAGGCAACTGAGTAAGGTTTATCCCCATTATTAATTATTAATATTTAGCTTGATTATAACCAACAGTTTATTTATAAGTGAAGGAGTATGGTTTCTCCACCCACTGCTGGTCTTGTTCCGCCGCCGCGTCAGCCCCAAATACACGGAGACTCTGTATTTGATATTATGCTGTTGGCCAGTTACTTGTTTCTTATCAGCTAGCTCTGTCTTAAGTATTAACCCATTTCTATGTATTTCCACGTGGTCTTACCGAGAGCGGAAGGAATGGTGGTTCTAGTCTCTCCAGGCCCTCCATGCTGACTCCTCCTTCCTACTTCCTCTTTCCTCCTTGTCTCCTAGTCCTTCCTATCTTCCTTTCCAACAGTGCTTTACACATAATGGCATCTCCTATCATCTCTTTTCTGTCTAAATAAAAAGAAAGGTTTTAAACTTAACATAGCAAAATATATCACATAACAGTATAAAACCTAAATCTTTTCTTTAGACTAAAAGGGGATTGCAGTGGGATATTCCCTTTGTCTCCTTCTGTGGCACTGACCACACCCATTGGGGGGTGGAGCCAGGGGCGGAAGTGACCTGGGGAACTAGGTCGGGGGAGGCTGGCAAAAGCCTCACGGGACAGGAGGACATCCAGAGGAATTCTTGGAAGCAGGAACCTGTTGGTGTTCACCTGTCTATGTTGTGAGTTATTTCTCCCTAAATAAACATCTGTCCGGCCTAATTGTTTGTCCTGATCCTTGTTAAACCGCGATATATATATAAGGATGGCTACTAACGTATCTTTTTGTAATATCAAAAATAAAGTACCCTTTATGTTTTTAAAACCATTATCACCTGGATGACTGTTAAATTTGTGTTACCAATTTTTAGTATTACTAGTTTTAACCTTTTAGTTTTCATTTGTAACAGATTTAACCATAAAACAGCTTTATCTGAATTTAATGATCAAAGCTCAGAGATAAATTCTGAGCTATATCCATAAATGACTAGCTGCTGTTAGCATTAGACAGTAAAAATATTTAAACCATTTTTGTTTTAGCTCTATGTTTGTAACAAAACTTACATTTATACCAGAAAACACAGATAGAACTTTTTAACAAGTACATATTTTTTTTTTTAATTTCCCTTTAAATCTTGAGTCTCTCTGTGCCCTCCATTCTCTCAAATGTTGACTTCTGTTGGAGTTTACCAGCTCACTTATTATTATTATTATTATTATTATTATTATTAGGGGCAGGGTCTGGTAAATCATTTTTGTTTTGATTTGTTTTATCTTTTATTGTCCAGAGAAGTAGAGTTGTACTTTTAACACTTGAAGCTCCTTCCGATGTTCTTTGTGCTGCTCTGGTGTGTTTTGTGGACCTCTGAATTTGCAGCCCCATTTGACCTGTCTCTTACTTCCACTGTTTTATCATATTTTCTCTTCTTTGTATCGGACTGTACCAAGTCTGCACATAACCATTAAATCTATATACCATCTATTTTGTTAGTTTTAATTTTTTAGTTGACATAAAAATCTTTACCAAAGGCATCCCCCATCAACCCTCCCCACCCCCACCACCCCCATACCTGCATCGCTTGCCCTGCAGCCCCTGTGCAGCCACTGCCACCTACGGAGAGGAGGGAGGGGCTGGGTGCTGTTCATCCCAGTGTTCTGCTTTGCCACCAGGCTGTAACTTCCTAGCCTGGGAGCTGATGCGGCAGAAATTTTATGATTTTATACAGGGGAGGAAGGAGTCTGTCCTATGTTATGTGTAGGTCTGGTCCCACTGCCACGCCAGCCCCAAATAATACACAGAGACACTGCATTAATATAGAATTCTGTTGGCCAGTTACTAATTTCTTATCGGCTAGCTCTGTCTTAATTATTAACCCATTTCTATTAATCTAAGTACTTCCATGTGGTCTTATCTTACCGGAGAGAGAGGCCACGTTCTGCTCTCTCCTGTCTCTCCATGTTGACTCCTCCTTACTCCTTCCTCTCTCCTCCTTGTCTCCTAGTCCCACCTATCTTGCTTTCCTATTGGCCAACAGTGCTTTATTCATTAACCAGTAATAGAAACATATTTACAAAATGACATCTCCCATCAGTCCTATGTTCATTTTTGTCTGGGGTAGCATCTGTAGGGGAAAGACAAAGAAAAAATACACCACACAAATAAACGCCACAAGTAGACAAAGGGTCTGTAATGTTCTGGAACAGCTTCAGAAGGAGGTATATAAGCAACTGGCAAAGTTTATAAGGGAATTCTGTAATGAAGCTATATAAACAAATTCAACAACTTGGATGAAATAGACTAATTCCTTAAATCTACCAACTAGCAATACTTGCTTACTATAAAAGCATTTGAGTTACTCATTAACTACTAAGGAAATTGGATGTGTAACTTGAAAAGTCTTCCCATTTCCACCAGGTCCAAATCAGTTTCCTGGAGAACTAAAAGACATTTAAAGAACGGGTGGCACAAATTTTGTGCACTTTCTGCCCACAGAAGAGCAGAGAAAGAAACACATCCCAATTCTTTACAGAACAACTGCTATCTGTATACCAAAACTGAAGACAGTATGAAGAAGGAAAGCTGCACAGTAGCATATCCCATAAACAAGCATGTAAGAATCATTAAAAACTGGAGGCATCAATTCACTAGTAAAGCAGATGCTCAGCATGTGCGAGGCCCTTTGTTTAATACCCCAGCACCTCCCAATCAAAGCCCTCATGATTGCCAATGTAGTTTGTTAGCATCATAAATTAATTACTATGACCAACTGGGATTTATTCTAAGGGGATGCAAGACTGAACTGATATAATCAGTATTACAGAATCAAAACATTAATTCCATTATCAAATTTAAGAGCCTAAAGTAGCACACAAACATACCAACAGAGAAGAAGCATTTGACAAAATACAAAATTATTTCACAACAAAAATTCTTTAAAAAATAAGAATAGAGGAAATTGTCCCTAATTTAATAAAGAAGATTTACAACCTATACTCCCCTCTAAGACTGGGAAGAAGCAAAAATATTTACTACTACCACTCTTGGTCAATCAACATGGTAGAAGTCCAATCCAGTGCAATAAGACAAGAAAAAGGAATTAAAAGTGTGTTCATAAATATTTAAATAAGAAAGAAAGGAAACTGCCTCTAAAGGCAAATGGCATTATTGTTTGCATGGGAAATCCAAAGAAAGTTCCTAGAACTAATAAGTGAACTCGACTAGATATCAACATACAAAAGAAACATACAGAAATTGCTTAGATGTATTTGTATTTATATGTATGTATGTCTGTGTAAGTTTATTCTGTGTGTGCAGGTGCCTGTGGAGGTCAGAAGAGGGTGTCAGATCCCTTGGAGCTGGAGTTACAGGTGGCTTTAAACTGCCCAACATGGGGGCTGAGAATCAAACCCTGGACTTCTGAAAGAGCAGCATATGCTCTTAGCTGCTGAGCCATCTTGCCAGCTCCATAAATCATGTATGTTTTCTATACTCATAATAAACACTGAAATTTAATTACAATATAAATCATAGTTACTTTTTAAAAGATATGCTTAATTTCTATTAAAACAAACAAGAGAGACATAAAGAAGGATTACAAATAAGAAAGGAGGAAATAAAAAATACTCTTATTTGCAGTGATAAGAACCTATACATAACAGACTTAAGGACTCCAACAGAAGTATTAGAACTGGTAGCTAGGGAGATAGCTGTGTCAGTAAAGTGCCTGTCATGCATGCATGAGAACCTGAGTTTGGATCTCCTGGCAACCACATAAAAAGCTGGGTGTGGGATAGAGAGATGATTCAATGGCTAAGAATGCTGTTCTTTCAGAGGACAAGAGTTCAATTCCTAGTACCCCGTTAGCAACTTACAATGGCTAGGAGCTTAGCTCTGCACTCTAATCTTCAGGTATTATTTATTTGTTAGATTACAAACAAAATGTCACTGCAGATGATAGAAAATTAACACAACACAGAATTCAATGACTTTTCTTTATACCAATAACAAACATGCTGGAGAAGAAATCAAGAAAAAAAAATCTCATGCACAATTACCTTATAAAAATACCTTGGAATAAATTTATCTAAAGACATGAAAGGCCTCTACAATGAAATCTTTAAAATATTCAAGAAAAAATGATGGAGAGACCCCCCTCATTTTCACAGATTGAAAGAATCAATATTGTGAAAATGACTATTTTATCTAAAGCCATCCACAGATTCAGTAAAATCCCTATCAAAACTCTAATGCTATTTTTTACAGAGAGAGTAAAAAGATTCTTAAAATTAATTGGGAAGTACAAAAAGACCTTGAACAGCCAAAGCAATGCTGAGCGAAAAGAACCATGCAGGAGGTGTCACTATTCCTGATTTCAAGTCATGTTACAGAGCTGTAGTAACAAAAGCAGTATGAGACTGGCACAAAAACAGACATGAAGAGCAATGGAACAAAACAGAAGATAAAGGAGATTTGCTGAACTGATGCCAGGGCAGGGCAGTGCACTTGACAAACATCCCTTGAAGACAAAAAAAAAAAAAAAAAAAAGTTCAGTTAGTAACATTTCAGTGTTCCTGGAACTTTCACATCTGGTGCCCAATGTGGGGCTTGAAGAATGCCATGCAGCTTTCAGTAAAGACACCAGAAACTGAAAGAGAAGGAGTCCACTGGGAAATAATGGCAACTTTTGGCATCAAGAACAAAGACAGGGGAAATTCCCTGTCAATTGAAGAAAAGTATATACAATTACTCAAAGCCTTACTTAAGGGGGGCAGGGTGCATGTGGATTTTGAAGGACTGTCCTATCTTGGCAAAGCTTGGCAGTTGCTTTTTTTTTTTTTTTTTTTTTTTTCCATCCTGCTGATCCAGTTCAGACAGTATAACTGTCAGTAATGAAAGCAAGGACAATTTTTTCTTCCCAAATGGCTAGCTTTTGCCATAAAGAAAACAAACTCCATACAGTAGTTCTTCGATGCCCATCATCTTCTCTGAAGTAGATTGGTGCTGCCAGGAGCAGATGTGTCTCACTATCATGAAAAGCCTTATGTTACTAAACATCTTAAATGCCATATTATTTAGTTTTTGAAATGATCAAAGACCACCCATCTATGTAAATATATCTGTTTATGACCTTGGAAACATATTAACATGACTATGAGTTTGATTATTAAAGATGACTACTAATCTGCATTTCTTAATTATATATTACATTTTTAAATGAGCTACATAAGTATCATATCATACAGAAGAGTAGAAACCTACATATAGTATAACAAAATTAACTTTAGATTTGTATCAGTAAACTAAAATCCATACCAATGTGAAATATTTTAAAATTAACAGTAGTTTTTGGATTAAAGTAGATTCAATAATCTATCCTTTCATCTCATCATTTTTATATTATGTTCCCCATTTAATCCTTTAGGAAGAAATCTTTGAATTTAACTCTTGTTTGGCTTTTTCTAACCAACCCCCCTAATCATTGACAAACATCTATAATCCATTGAATAACCAAAGCTCATCCATACTCCATCTCTTAGGAATGTGGGAATTGTTCTCTAGACTACTTCCTGTTGTTTATGGGCACTGGTATCTTTGGGGGAACCTTGAGAAAATTAGGATAATTGTTAGGTCTTGACTGGAGTAGTTTGTGAGGTTGGACCATCTAAGCCAGCAGCCTTGAAGCTGTTCGGGATGCTGGATCACATGGGCCATCTGTTTCCATTGGTGTCTGGTTCCCTTATTTTGAAAATACATAAATGTTTAAAGGTAACATACATGTCTGTATTCATAAAAGTATATATTGTGCATTGTACACATCAATCAAAGAAGATTTTTTTGTTTTGTTTTATGTTTGAGCAGGTAAAGTATACATCACATCTTATAGTTCTTTTAAGTTTATTTTTTTATGTCTATAGCCAGGATTTCAGGGGGAATCTTCCCCAATCAAACCTAATTTTCTTTAGTCTGGAAGGAATCCATAGCATTTCATTCTGTGGGGGGAAAAAGTGTAACCTCTCCCCCAAAGTTACACACCTTTTGACTTAAATTTTGAAGTCAAGATATTTTTAAAATATATAGATTTGTTTAATCCAGCAGCTTTTATAATCAAATGTCCCTTAGCAGTTATTATTCACTAATGAGCAGTCAAAAAAATCTAAAACAACACAATAACATACTTTATTATTTCAAAACTGTATTTTTAATATAAGACTGTATATGCCTATGTATATTTTTTAAAATGCTGTAACCCGTTTAGAGGGTTTTTTTTTTCCCCATGTGAATTTGTCTTTACTGTGTATCTGTAATCTTTTACTATCTACATGAGCAAAACTCCAACATCCATGAAGTATGCTAGCAGAGCTTGCCCAGACAGCTTAAGCCCATAGGCAGCTGCTGAGAGATGCCTCAATGTACCAGCACTCATGTGAAGACTGAGGAAATCACCAAGTCGCTTAGCTCATGATAGGCATACTGGCAGCTGCCAGATGTGTCTCTGTACTGTGGCCAGCATGAGAAACACAGGACAAGGAAAGTGAGTTTGATTCAGTTCTTGTGTGTTTAGAACCTTTTATAAGCTTCTTTTAGGTCTTACGTAGATCTATGCCAGATGTCAGGCACCTTTTGTAGATGGAGTTTTCATGTCCCAGCAGCTATTTCCCATATAACACAGAGCCTTAATCAGAGACTTAATAGTACTTACAAATATTCGACCAATAACTCAGGCTTGTTACTAGCTAGTTTTTACAACTTAGCTGATTTCTATTCATCTATGTGCTGCTGGGAGGCTCATGGCTTTTGCCTCTAGCCCATTTTGTGTGTTCAACTTGTTCTGCATCTGGATGGAGAATCCTCTGACTCTGGCCTTTTTCCTCCCAGCATCCTCTCAGTCTGTTTTTTCTGCCTAACCTCCTACTGCCCAGCTATAGGCCAGTCAGCTCTTTATTAGCCAATGAGAGTAATAAATATTCATAGTTTATAGAAAGATTGTTCCATAGCACTATGTTGCACGCAGTTTAATTTTCCAAATTCCTCAAAACGAAACACATCCATTTGCCAAATTTCATTTCCTTGAGTATATTTTGGCTTATTTCCTGCAGGTAATGGAATTAGGTTATACAAAGGACAAGTGGGACATTTTTTTGGCTTGCCTCCAAGTGATAGAAAAATCTTTCTTCAAACCTTTGCTTTTAATGTGGTGTTTCTTATGAAATTCTGAGGCTTCTAGCACATTTCTTACAAATAGTTGATCAATTTCATTGTTGTATTGTGCTAGAGTGCCTGGTAGACTCATATAGAATCTGATATGTGTTATATACAAGGGATGATTTCTATTTCTGATTATTTCTTGTAATTGGATAATTAACAATGTTAATTCTGAATTCTCTGGAGTGAGCTTAGGAGTTTCAATATGTAAAACAACTCTTTGTGTGTGTGGAGAGTTAGAGAGGTTCTGGAGAAGGTTCATGAGAATAGCATATAATTCTGACTTTTGAAAAGAATCATATGGGCTTTGAGATTCTTTTACTTATTTTTCCTGACGTGTAACATGCCTTTCATGTTTTATTTACATCAGTATAAAATGTTGAGGCTCCAGAAATTGGTGTTCCTCATACAATGTGAGGAGGGATCCTTAGTTCTTTTTATAAATGGAAATCTCTTGCTTTTGAAATGTTTGTTGTTAACCACTCCTAAAAAAATTACTGCAAACTCTTTGCCAATGTTCATTTTCTGCCCATAATTAGGCAATTTCACATTAGTAAAAGGCACCACAATTTATGTTGTGTCTATTCCTGTTAAGTGACAAAGTCTCAATTTTCCTTTCAGAATCAAATCGAAAACCTTTTCATAGGTCTTTGTGTTTCACTCTGTGTGGCAAAATACCCATTCTAAAATATTTTTCTTAAGAATTCCTGTGGAAGAATGCATAGAAAATAAATAACCTGAATACAATCAAGCTCTGGATCCAAGCATTCCACATGTGCAACCTATAGTTTCTTTTCTACCAAAATCAAGTCTTTTTCAGTCTCAGCTGATAATTTTTTGGACTATTTAAGATTTTATCACCTTGTAAGGTTTGAAATCATTACTTAGCTCTTGAGTTGTCAATCCAGTTGTGAGCTGTAGCCAGTTAATATCTTGCAGCAATATTTGGAAATCATTAAAATTGATTTCTCTTGATTTGTACTTTCTGTGGTTGAATATTTTATAAACCTATTTTATGTCCTAGGTAATTAATAGATTCTCCTCTTCGTATTTTTAAGGAGTAACTTGGTGTAATTTAATGCCAATCATTGGACGCCAGATGCAGCATTAGTTATTCTTTCATCAATAAAAACTCTGGAGTCAGACATTGAGGTAGACACCTGATAGATCCACAGAGCACTGGAGAAACGATCAGCTGACCCTGCCTCTCCACCTTCTATATCTAAAGAACCTGTGAATCTATCTAAGTCTCTCCCTATTCCTTCCTGTGTCTCTCTATCCTAATCTGGGTCCACAAAAACTCTGTGGTTTACTCTGGCCAGCTGAACATGGACTCCATCCTCTGATTCAAAGTTTAACTTTATTGCCAGTCTCGGAGGGACAGTGTCAACAAATTTCCTGCAACATCTATCTCCTCATATCAGCATTGAGTAACATTTGGGCCTGGAAAGGGAATATATAGAAAAAGATTTCTAACAATAAGGCTATGTTCATATATATATATATATATATATATATATATATATATATATACACACATATATATATATTCTATCTTATAATACTATGGTATGTATTCATCTTCTTTATTTATGATTGGAAAAACTACTTGGAATCAGTCTGTATCTTGTTCAAATTGTTCTTTATTTTTGTTAATTTAAGTTCCCAGAGCATTTATGTACTTTGAACCCAAATTGGAGTTTAGATGCCTGAACATATGGATCGAGCCTGGAAAGAATCTCCTTCCATGTCTATGCTTTATCACATATCGAACCAAACAAAGAAAATGACTGAAAGTGTGGTTGAACTAATTATTGACAATGTGTTTGGAAACGTTGCCATTACTGCCAGTGCTGCTACTCCTGGAGTCAGAAAAATTATAAAACTCTCAAAGACATATAGGCTGCATGTTGAAACCACTGACTTAGAATCTACTGTGGCTATGTTAGACGGCCAAGTTATTATCTTACAAAGACAATTACAATTAAGAGATAATTGGAATGTAACCATTCAGTGGACTGGAATCAGACCTTGTTCCCTTGAGTTAAGGTTAGAAAACTTTTATTGAATCACGATAATGTGACTCAAGAAATATTGAAATTGCAGTCTGATATTAAGTCAGATGTTTGCAGAACATTTGCATGGACTATCTGGTAACATTTTTGGAGGGTATTGATGGCTTGAGACAGTTAAATTCATTTAATCAATTTAAGATTGCAAGCTCCCACTATGCTACAATGTTTATGTTGATGGTTTGCTTGTTTTTGTTATTTTTAATGGTCTGGGAACAAAAACTTTCCAACATCAAGAAATGATTCAACTTTTAGCAGCTGTATTCAATATTATGTTACAAAATATGGCTAAACAAAAAGGGGAAGATGCAGGAGATTTTCTGAACTGATGCCAGGCCAGGATAATACACACACAAGATGTCCCTTGAAAGCAAGAGGATGTTTTCAGAGTTTTGTCAGAATACTGCATTCATACTCTTAACAAGAGTGTTTCCTTGGCCAGACATCATGTTCTTCAGATTTATCTTCTGGAAAGAAGGCTCAATTGGTAACATATAAAAAGCTGCTCTTTGTCCAGAAGAAAAAAGCCAACATTACAAATTGGTATCTTATACACTAACTATTTTGTAATCAAAGATACAACAGTATATTATGGTTAAGAATAAAGGCTCTGCACTCTGAGTCCCGAATAAGCTGAGTCCCTTGCTCTTCCTTATTTCAGTGTCCATGGTCTTGACCCTGATCTTTTGCAAGAAGACCCAGATTTAAACCTACACAACTGCAGCCCAAGTCTCTTTACAGAGACATCCAAAATACACATTGACAAAAAGACAAATGCTTTGACAGTGGTGCTGGAAAAATTGAATACCTTGTATAGATGAGTGAAGCTGCATTCCCATCTTGCGTCCAGCACAAAAATCAATTCCAAGTGCTTCATAACCCTTAATGTAAACAGAGGAAAACATAGTGACTACACGAATACATACAGGCATGGATAAAGACTTTAGGAATAAGAGTCTGACAGCTCAGAATATAAGGTGAGAAGTCAAGAAATGTAGCCTCATAAAATGAACGTTTCCCTACTGCAAAGGAGACAGTTGATCACGTGAGGACACAGACTGAAGAAGAGGAGAAATTTTTGCCAACTATGAATCTGACAGATTAATAGGTAGAACACACAAGAAATAAAAACAAGAAAACAAAAGCCGAATAAAGAGTCTAAAAAACAAACAGTTCACAAAAGGTGAAATACAAATGGTCAATATGGAAAAAAAAAAAGTTCAATCTCACTAGCAATCAAAGATTCTATCTCATCCTAGTCAGAATGTGAGTCATTAAGGAAACAAAGGACAAATGCTGGCTATGACCTGGACAAAGGGGATCCTACATATACTGCTGGTGAGCATGTGAACTCTTCCAACTTCTACAGAAATCAGTATAACGCACTCTCAAAAAAGTGGATTGACCAAGTGACCCAGCTGTACCAACCCTTGGTATTTGCTTGAAGTCAACACACCATATAGCACACCGCTGTTTTCTGCAGGTCTAGTCACAATAGCTAAGTTATGGAAATTGAAGTGTTCAGCAGCAGAGAAGTTGATAAGGAAAAGGTCATTTATGTACACAATGGAAATGCATTTTAATCATTAAAAAGAATGGAGTTGTTTGTGACAAAATGGATGCACCTGAAGGCAATAGGATTACACCAACTGAGCTAGTTGCAGAAAGATAAATATGAGAGTTTTATCTCATTGAGACATGGTAGTCAGCAGAAAATGGCTAGAGAAAATCATTGTGCCAGTATTCCAGGGCAGCTTTAACATTCTCATTAAAAAGGCTTAGCATCAATAAATAAAAATACATTTTAAAACAAAGTATTCATCTCTATACCATAATCCCCTTTTTACCTTTAAAAGAATTGGTTGTGATCATTAACCATTTATAACCAAGCCCATTCAAATGACAGCAAACATTTATAAACAATACTTGGGAATTTGGGTGTTGTTCTCTCCAAACTGCTTCCTGCTGGTAGGGGGCACTGTCATGGGGGAATCCAAAGGAGATGAAGAAATCCTGGCTGCAATCTGTAAGGTTGCCTTGTCCCAACTGTTTTGAATGTTGGATCACCTGGGAATCTGTTTCAGATTGATCAGACCACATTAGTCTAGAAGGAATCCTCAGCTTTTCATTTTCTGTGGAAACAAAATTAGAAATCCTTTTCCCCAGTTACTTGTCCTTAGACTTAAATTTTGAAGTCAAAGCATTTTTTTTCCAAGCTGATAAGTTTTATTTTCTCAGGAGAGGCTTATGTAGGACCATGGGCAGGATGTGAGCAGGGTTTGAGCGTAGCCAGGCCATGGGCTCTGGCACATAGGCAGAATGAGAAGGTCAGTAGAAGGAATGCCCTGAATTGTTTAGCTAACCTGTAATTGGCTGTAAATTGCAGCAGGAGAGATATCCCTGAGCTGGTTAGCTACTCTTTAGAGTTAAACCACAACAGGAGAGAGAGCCTTGAGCTATTCTTTAACTGGCTGTGAGACCACAAGCCTGTACCTTGGAATGTTCTGCTGAATATTCTGTTTATTTCTTTAAGAGGCAGTAATTTTCTGCCTGAGAGACCTGAGGTTGTGAGGATGGTGATGGTCCCCAACAGTACCAGGCATGGCATGACTCATTATGACACTGGTGTCCACTTGCTGTGGGTGAAACTTTTCTTCCTAGGCTGCTGTATATGAGACACTGACTTCTAGACTAAAGACCTTTAGACTAATATTCAAATATTCTCTACCTGTAATTGCATTGATTTTTATCTACCTTACTCCTAAAAAAAGGAGTTAAGACTATTGTACGTTAATAGATTAGCATGAAAAGGGAGCTTATTATTTTAAAGAGATTTTGGTATTTTAACCTGTGGATGCTGACATGTGGAATAACATATTTAATTAGTAAAGAAAAATGGTGTGCTTAAGGAAATGCAGGCATCTGGAAAATACATTTGGCATTTCAGTGCTTTACTGATTTGTATGTGAGCCTCAGTATATTATTTATTTCTCTGGCTTAATTTGTTGATTTGTAAAATGAACTGTTGTGTCATAAAATTTGAAATATGTCAGTGTATCCGTCTGAACATGATGTAGTAAAACTTAAATTCAATAGAAAGCAAATCTATAGTGATTAAACCAGTCTGAACCTGATTGAACTGGCTTGAACAACTTAAACCAGTCTCAACCAGATAGAAACGAATTAAACCGGTCTGAATCAGTCTCAAACAGACCAAACCGGTCTGAACCGGATCAAACCAGTCTGAACTTGATCAAACCTGTCTAAACCAGTATGAACTGGATAGAACTGATCTGAACTCAATAGAGCCAGATAAAAACAGGTCTGTACCGGTCTGAACCGGATCGAATCTGTCTGAACCTGTCTGAACCGGATAAAGCCGGTCTAAACAGGTTTGAACACGTCTGAACTGGATCAAACCAGTCTGAACCAGTCTAAACAGGATCAAAAATGGTATGAACCGGATCGAACCTGTCTAAACCGGATAGACCCAGTTTGATCAGGTCTAAACCAGATCGAATCAGTCTGAACCTGTCTAAACCGGTCTGAACTGGTTTGAACTGGATAGATCCTGTCTAAACCAGTCTGAACCAGAACGAACTGGTCCAAACAGAATCAACCCGGTATGAACTGGATTGAAACAGTCTGAACCAGCTTAAACAATATCAACTCAGGATAGAACCTGTCTGAACCGGATTGAACCGGATTGAACCGGTCTGAACCTGTCTAAGCCAGTTTGAACCAGATAGAACCAGTCTAAACCAGATCTAACCAGTCTGAACTGGATAGAACCAGACTGAACTGGATTTTTAAACTATATAAATTGAATTAATCCAGCAGTATTTCTTTTAACACTTGTTATTTCCTCAGCAGTCAAACAATTTAAAG
This sequence comes from Phodopus roborovskii, assembly GCF_943737965.1. Lineage (NCBI taxonomy): Eukaryota > Metazoa > Chordata > Mammalia > Rodentia > Cricetidae > Phodopus > Phodopus roborovskii. The sequence goes on along the minus strand of NW_026126540.1, from coordinate 5,033,673 downwards.
ATAACAAAACAACATATAGTATCCAAAGTTCCTCTGTGCTTTCCATCTTTATGTAGCTTTTTTATTACTCTATTTCTTCTACTTCTATTTTTTAATTTTTTGAGATGAGTTTCTCTGTGTAACTTTTATCTGTCCTGGAATTAACTCTGTATACCAGGTTTACTTTCCAATCACAGAGATCTACTTGCCTCTGTCTCCTAAGTACTGGAATTAAAGGTGTGTGCCACCACACCCAGCTACTCTACTTCTTCTTCTTCTTTTTTTTTTTTTCTTTACAAGCATGTTTTATTTATTGTTTAGAGTAAAACTCCTAATCGTTGCACTCTGCTGTCCTGTATCAAATATTTCTTTTTTTTTAATTATTTGTTTTTTTATTTTATATGTTGATCCCAGTTCCCTCTCCCTCCCTCCTTTCCTCTTACCCTCTCTGCCCCCTTACATGCACCCTGACCACCCTCCCATCCCCCCACCCCAATTCCACATGTAGGGCAATGCCATCCAGGTGGGGTCATGCAAATCTGTCAAGTCATTTGAATTAGGGACTAGGACTTCTCTCCTGTCTCTAGGTTAAGGCAGTATCCCTCCATGAGGGATGTGTTCGCAAGGTCCTTTTGTGCACCAGGAATGCATCCTGGTTCCACTGCCTGAGGTGCCTTAGACTGCTCAGTCCTTCTGGCTGAGACCCATGTTCAGGGGGGCCTGAATCAGTCCCATGCTAGATTCCCAGCTATCAGTCTCAGGGCCCATTAGCTCCTCCTTGTTCAGGTCAGCTGTCTCTATGTGTTTCTGCAACCTGGTCTTGTCCTCTCCATCTGCATCTGGGCACTAGATCGACTCAGTGTTTAGTTATGGGTGTTTGCTTCTGTTTCCAACAGATACTAGATGAGGGTTCCATGATGGTGGATAAGTTAGTTGTTGAGGAGGGATTTTTATCTTTCATTTATTCTTTGATAATTCCATACATGTAGAATTGTTTTAAAGATTTATTTTACATATATGAGCTTGTATGTATATCTGCATTATGTGCAGAAGAGGATATCAGGTCACCTGTAAATGTAGTTGCAGGTAGTTGTAAGCTGCCATGTGGGTACTGGGAATAGAATTTAGGTACATTGGAAGAGTAGCCAGTACTCTTTTTTTTTTATTTTTATTTAATTTTATATAACAAAGTCCAATTAATGAAAACAAACATTTATACACAATATTTGGGAATATGGGCGTCGTTCTTTCCAAACTACTTCCTGCTGGTAAGGGGCGCTGTCTTGGGGGATTCGAAGAAGATTCAGATATCCTAGCTGTAGTCTGCAGGGCTGTTTTGTCCAGCTGTTTGGAATGTAGGATCAGCTTGTACTCTGTTTCAGGCGGTCTGGCGTGATCAAACCACATTAGTCTGGAAGGAATCCACATCTTTTCATTTTCTGTGGAAACAAAAATAGAAATACTTTTCCCCAGTAACTTGTTCTTCAACTTAAATTTTGGAGTCAAAGCGTTTTTGTTTTTTTTTTTTTAATTTATTATTTTACATGTCGATCCCAGTTCCCTCTCCCTCCCTTCCTCCCTCCCTCCCCTCCAGCCTTCCCTCCCTCCTTTCTTCCCTTTTGTCCTCTCTGCCCTCTCCCATGCACTCTAAACACCCTCCCCTCCCAACCCCCACCACAATACCATATGTAGGGGAATGCCATCCAGTTGGGGTCATGTAGATCTGACAGGTCCTATGAAGTAGGGACTAGGGCTTCTCTCCTATCTCTAGAATAAGGCAGTTATCCCTCCATGGGGGATATGTTTGCAAAGTCCTTTTGTGCACCAGGGATACATCCTGGCTCCACTGTCTGAGGTTTCTTAGACTGCTCAGACCTTCTGGCTGAGACCCATATTCAGGGGGGTCTGAGTCAGACCCCTGTTGGCTTCCCAGCTATCAGTCTAGTGGCCCTTAGCTCCTCCTTGTTCAGGTAAGCTGTCTCTATGTACTTCTACCACATGGTCTTGTCCTCTCCATCTGCTTCTGGGTTCTAGTTCGACTCAGTGTTTATGTATGGGTGTTTGCTCCTGTTTTCAACGGGCATTAGTTGAGGACTCCATGGAGAAGTTAGTTGTTGATCTCACTCTCCGGGAAGGGCATTTATGATAGCCTTTCCACGGGAGCTGAGATTGTTAGTTGGGAGCAGTCTTGTAGTTCCCTCAACCTTTCTTTGTGTTCAACTTTATCTTCAAACCAATATTGGCTCCCTCTTTTATGTTCTCTCTCTCTGTCTCTGTCTCTCTCTCTCTCTCTCTCTTTCCTATTTTCCATTCCTAATCAGGCTCATTCCTCCTGGTTGCACATGCCTTCCTCTCCTCCCTCTCATTTTCTCCTACTTCTCTCTCCATCAGCTGTCCTCCCCCACTTTACCTGAGGTCTGGGGGACTTGTCCCTTCCCAGATCTGTGAGGGACTTTATATGAATCTCTTAGAATACAACTTGTATCCTAGTTCCTCTGGTGATGCGAATTATAGGCTGGTGATCATTTGATCTAGTTCTAAAATCCATATATGAGTGAGTACATACTGTGTTTCTCTTTTTGTGACTGGGTTACCTCATTCAGGATGGTTTCTTCAAGTGCCATCCACTTGCCTGCGAATTTCAAGATACCATTATTTTTTTCTGCAGAGTAGTATTCCATTGTGTAGATGTGCCACATCTTCATTAACCATTCTTCAATTGAGGGGCATCTAGGTTGCTTCCAGGTTCTTGCTATTACAAATAGTGCTGCTATGAACATAGTTGAACAGATGGCTTTGTTGCATTGATGTGAATCCTTTGGGTATATGCCTAAGAGGGGGGATTGCCGGGTCCTGTGGTAAACTAATTCCCATTTTCCTGAGGAACCGTCATACTGATCTCCAAAATGGCTGTATGACTTTGCACTCCCACCAGCAGTGGAGGAGTGTTCCACTTTCTCCACATCCTCTCCAACATAAGTCATCACTGGTGTTTCTAATTTTAGCCATTCTGGCAGGGGTAAGATGGTATCTCAAAGTTGTTTTGATTTGCATTTCCCTGATAGCTAAGGATGTGGAGCATTTTCTTAAGTGTCTTTCAGCCTTTTTGATTTCCTCCATTGAGAATTCTTTCTTCAGTTCTGTACCCCATTTTTTAATAGGGTTATTTGGTGTTTTGTTGACTAGTTTCTTGAGTTCTTTGTATATTTTGGAGATCAGCCCTTTGTCAGATATAGGATTAGTGAAAATCTTTTCTCAGTCAGTGGGCTGCTGTTTGGTCTTGTCAACTGTGTCCTTTGCCTTACAGAAGCTTCTAAGTTTGAAGAGGTCCCATTTATTAATTGTTTCTTTCAGTGTCTGTGCCCCTGGAGTTATGTTCAAGAAGCTGTCTCCTATACCAATTTGTTCAAGGGTACCTCCTACTTTCTCTTCTAAGAGGTTCAATGTGGCTGGATTGATGTTGAGGTCTTTGATCCATTTGGACTTGAGTTTTGTGCATGGCGACAGACATGGGTCTATCTGCAGTCTTCTACACACCCTCATCCAATTGTGCCAGCACCATTTGTTGAAGATGCTGTCTTTACCCCATTGTATAATTTTAGCTGTTTTGTCGAAAATCAGGTGTTCATAGGTGCATGGATTAATATCAGGATTTTCAATTCGATTCCATTGGTCTACCTGTCTATTTTTATGCCAATACCAGGCTGTTTTCAGAACTATAGCTCTGTAGTAGAGCTTAAAGTCAGGAATGGTGATGCCTCCTGAAGTTCTTTTATTGTATAGGGTTGTTTTGGCTATCCTGGGTCTTTTGTTTTTCCATATAAAGTTGATTATTATCCTTTCAAGGTCGGTGAAGAATTGTGGTGGGATTTTAATGGGGATTGCATTGAATCTGTAGATTTCTTTTGGTTAGATTGCTATTTTTACTATGTTTATCCTACCTAACCAAGAGCATGGGAGGTCTTTCCATTTTCTGGTATCTTCTTTAATTTCTTTCTTTAGAGTCACAAAGTTCTTATTATATAGATCTTTTACTTGTTTGGTAAGCGTTACACCAAGATACTTTATGTTGCTTGTGGCTATTGTAAAGGGTGATGTTTCTCTGATTTCTTTCTCTGCCTCTTTGTCGTCTGAAAAAAATAGGGCTACTGATTTTTTTGAGTTTATCTTGTATCCTGCTAGTTTGCTGAAGGTGTTTATCAACTGTAGGAGTTCCCTGGTAGAGTTTATTGGGTCACTTATGTAAACTATCATATCATCTGCAAATAGAGACAGTTTGACTTCTTCCTTTCCAATTTGGATGCCCTTGATCTCCTTTTGTTGTCTTATAGCATTAGCTAGAACTTCTAGTACGATATTGAAGAGATATGGAGAGAGAGGACAGCCTTGTCTTGTTCCTGATTTTAGAGGAATTGGCTTAAGTTTCTCTCCATTCAGTTTGATGTTGGCAGTTGGTTTGCTGTATATTGCTCTTATTATGTTTAGGTATGTTCCTGTTATCCCTGACCTCTCTAATACCTTTATCATGAAAGGGTGTTGAATTTTATCGAAGGCTTTTTCCGCATCTAGGGAGATAATCATATGGTTTTTCTTTTTCAGTTTGTTTATATGGTGGATCACGTTGATAGATTTTCATATGTTAAGCCATCCCTGCAATCCAGGTATGAAGCCTACTTGATCATTGTGAATGATTTCTCTGATGTATTTTTGAATTCGGTTTGCCATTATTTTATTGAGTATTTTTGCATCGATGTTCATCAGGGATATTGGTCTGTAGTTTTCTTTCTTAGTTGTGTCTTTGTGAGGTTTGGGTACCAAAGTTATTGTGGCCTCATAAAAAGAGTTTGGCAATAAACCTTCTGTTTCTATCTTGTGGAACAGTTTGAGGAGTAGTGGTATTAGTTCTTCCTTGAATGTCTGGTAGAATTCTGCACTGAATCCATCTGGCCCTGGACTTTTTTTCGTTGGAAGGCTTTCGATGACTGCTTCTATTTCATTTCGGGTTATAGGTCTATTTAAGTTGTTTGTCTGTTCTTGATTTAATTTTGGTAAGTGATAGTTATCCAGAAACTTGTCCATTTCCTTTGAATTTTCAATTTTTGTGGAATACAGATTTTCAAGTATGACCTGAAAATTGTCTGGATTTCCTCTGTGTCTGTTGTTATGTTCCCCATTTCGTTTCTGATTTTGTTAATTTGCATGTTCTGTCTCTGCTTTTTCGTTAATTTGGATAAAGGTTTATCTATCTTGTTGATTTTCTCAAAAAACCAACTCTTTGTTGCATTGATTTTTTGTATTGTTTTCCTGGTTTCTATTTTGTTGATTTCAGCCCTCAAGTTGATTATTTCCTGGCGTCTGCTCCTGCGGGGTGAATTCGCTTCTCTCTGTTCTAAGGTTTTCAGTTGGGCTGTTAATTCATTTATGTGACTATCCTCTGTTTTCTTCATATGGGCAGTTAGCACAATGAACTTCCCTCGTAGCCCTGCTTTCAAGGTGTCCCATAAGTTCAGGTATGTTGTATCCTCATTCTCGCTGAATATTAGAAAGTCTTTAATTTCTTTCTTTATTTCTTCTTTGACCCAGGAGTGGTGCAATTGCACATTGTTAAGTTTCTATGAGTTTGCAGGTTTTCTGCTATTTGTGTTGTTGTTGAATTCCAATTTTAAAGCATGGTGGTCCGATAAGATACAGGGGACTATTCCTATTCTCTTGTATCTGTTGAGGTTTGTTATGTCTCCTAGTATGTGGTCGATTTTAGAGAAGGTTCCATGTGGAGCAGAGAAGAAGGTATATTCTTTTGTCTTTGGATGGAATGTTCTATAGATGTCTGTTAGCCCCAGTTGAGACATAACTTCTGTTAATTCTTTTGTTTCTTTGTTGAGTTTCTGATTTGTGGTCCTGTCTAGTGTTGAGAGTGGTGTATTGAAGTCTCCCACTATAAGTGTGTGAGGTTTTATATGAGCTTTGAGTTTTAGTAGTGTTTCTTTTACAAATGTGGGTGACTTTGTATTAGGGGCATAGATGTTCAGAATTGAGACTTTGTGTTGATGGATTTCTCCTGAGATGAATATGAAATGACCGTCTTCATCTCTTTTGACTAGTTTTGGTTTGAAGTCTAACTTGTTAGATATTAGGATAGCTATGCCTGCTTGCTTCTTATTTCCATTTGATTGGAAAATCTTTTCCCAACCCTTTACCCTGAGGAAATGTCTATCTTTTGAGCTAAGATGTGTTTCTTGTATGCAGCAGAGGGATGGATTCTGTCTTTGTATCCATTCTGTTAGCCTGTGTCTTTTTATAGGTGAGTTAAGACCATTAATGTTGAGGGTGAGTAACGTCCATTGATTGTTGATGCTTGTTTGGTTTAGGTTTGTTGTTGGCAGTGGTATTGTGAATATATTTGTTCTGCTTCACCCTAGGTTTCTGGTGTAGTTGGATTATCTGTTGCCTACATTTTTGTGGGCGTAGTTACCTTCCTTGGGTTGGAATTTTCCTTCCAATACTTTCTGTAGGGCTGGATTTGTAGATACATATTGGGAAAATCTGGTTTTGTCATTGAATATCTTGTTCTCTCCATCTATATTGACTGAGAGTTTTGCTGGATATAGTAGCCTAGGCTGGCATCCATGTTCTCTTAGTACTTTTAGAACATCTATCCAGGACCTTCTGGCCTTGAGGGTTTCCATGGAGAAGTCAGGTGTAATTTTGATAGGTCTGCCTTTATATGTTACCTGTCCTTTTTCCTTTGCTGCTCTTAATATTCTTTCTTTATTCTGTATGCTAGGTGTTTTGATTATTATATGTCGAGGGGTCTTTTTTCTTTGGCCCAGCCTATTTGGGGTTCGGTATGCTTCTTGTACTTTCATGGGCATGTCCTTCTTCAGATTTGGAAAGTTTTCTTCGATGATTTTGTTGAATATGTTTTCAGCACCTTTGAGCTGGGCTTCCTCACCTTCCTCTATGCCTATTATTCTTAGGTTTGGCCTTTTCATGGTGTCCCACATTTCCTGGATGTTGTGTGTTAAGGATTTGTTGGATTTATGGTTTTGTTTGGTTGATGAATCTATTTCTTCTAGTTTATCTTCTGTGCCTGAGATTCTCTCTTCCATCTCTTGAATTCTATTGGTTATGCTTGTGTCCGTGGTTTCCGATTTTTTTGCCCAGCTTTTCAATTTCCAGCTTTCCTTCCATTTGTGTTGCCTTTATTTTCTCAATTTCGGTTTTCAAGTCTTGAACCATTTCCTTCACCTGGTTAATTGTTTTTTCTTGGCTTTCTGTACTTTCCTTAAGGAATTTGTTCATTTCTTCCACTTTTTTGTTTGTTTTTTCCTCCATTTCTTTAAGGGATTTTCTCATATCTTCTTTGAGGGCCTCTATCATTTTTATGATGGTTATTTTTAAGTCGTACCCTTCTGCTTCCTCTGCTTTGTTGTTGTGTTCCATTCTAGTTGGTGTAGATTCCCTAGATTCTGGTGGTGTCATGTTTGTCTTTCTGTTGTTAGGTGTTCTCTTGTATTGCCTTCTTCCCATAGTTTCTTCCAGTAGGTGTTGGTGGTGTCTCTTCCCTCTCTCTATGGTCCTTCCCCAATGGGCTTATGTGGATCAAAGATTCAATGTTTGTAGTTCTGTGTGGTCCAAGCTCTCTAGGAGGTTTCTCTGCAGACAGGGATCCAGGGATGGGGTCAAGGATGAGGATCCAGAAGAAGATGCCAGCAGGTACTCACAGTGGTTCTCTGGCCAATAGCTCTGGCCAATAGCTCTGGCCAATGACTGGCAGAAGAGGACGAGGGCTGAGCTTGAACTTGAGAAGGTTTTGCAGGGTAGTAGGATCTCACTGGAAACTGGCGCTCTCCAGCTGAGACCTCCTTCTTTGGCAGGGGCCCGGATTTGGGGGTCAAGGATCTTGCCCACAGGAACTCCGAGTCGCCAGTACTCTTAACTACTAAAATATCACTCCAAACCCTTCCTAAATTTTTGCTACAGTGCTCTCATATTCTTACAGTTAATATAACGCAGATGACAATTCTTAAAAAGTTTTTATTTCTAGAAATCGTCCACTTCTCTATAAGGAGTAGAATCCTGGCAGTTGCCATTCAACTCAAATATATCATGTTTTACTTTTATTAGTGTTTATTATTGCTATAGTCTCTTAGTTACTTTTCTATTGTTGTGATAAGACATCATGATCAAATCAATTTAAAGAAGAAAGAATTTACTTTGGATTTACAAGCTTCAGAACATGATTCCATTATGGCAGGGTGCTTGGCAGCAGGCAGGCAGGCATGGCACTGGAACAGTAGCTGAGAGCTTATATCTTAATACATAAGCAGAAGGAAGAAAGAGACAGAGAGGGAGACAGAGAGAGAGAGAGAGAGAGAGAGAGCTAACAGCAAATGTGGTATGGGCTCTTGAAACCTCAAAAGCCACCCTTAATAACACTTCCTTAACAAGGCCACGCCTCCTAATATTTCCCAAACAATTCCACCAACTAGGGACCAAGCATTCAATTATATGAGCCTATGGGGACCATTCTCACTCAAACCACAAAAGAGTGGGTTTTATTGGTCCCATTAAATACCCTTCTTCTCCCTACTGGTCCCTTGTTGTACCTAATAATCCTCCACATATGAAAAAACGTTACATCCTTGTCATTCTGGGTCCAGCTTATTTTACTTAACATGATAATATCTAGTTTTTACCCATTTCCCTACAAGTAGCATTATTTTCTTCTAAATGACTAAGTAACTAATACACACACACACACACACACACACACACACACACACACATTTTCTCTATACATTCATCTACAAATGGGCATCTAAACTGATTCTATCACTTGAGTTGTGGCTAGTTCTATAATAAACATGAGAATGAAGGTATTAAAAGGTATGCCAACTTTGATTCCTTTAGGTACATACTCTGGGTGATATAGCTGTGTGATAGATACATTTTCTTTTTATAAAGGAACCTCCAAAAATTTTTTCATAGCATCTGTACTAGCTTAAGTTCCCAGAAGTAGTGTTTTGGGTTCCTTTTTCTTAACATACTTGTCAGCACTTTATATTGTTTTCTTGATAAAGGCCATTCTGATTAGGCGATCGCATTTTGCTTTTGAAATACATGAATAATCTCTTCATTTTTTAAGACATAATTTCACAATTTTCACTTTAAAAACAATTGGGCTATAATTTTTAAGTACACTGTTCTAATTAATGTACCTGCATCTGTCACCCTTGGGAGCATATCTTTTCCTAATCTGTTTATCTATAACATCCTGATCATACACTGCTTATTTCTCTAGATTCAATATAATAAAGTGAATTCCAATAAAACAGCAACTCCAAAGGTGTGGAATAACTAAATCTATTGGATAGCATGAAGGATTTTACTCAGGTGAACTATAAATAACTTTACTTATGGACTACAAGTTGCAGGGGATGAGGGCTACAATTTACACATCTTTAAATCTAAAAAGCCCAGTGGAAAACCATTTCAACAATGCATAAATGCTTCTCTTTTAAGAGTAGTCATATGATACATATTTCTTTGAGTGATTTTGGGTTGCTGTAAACATTTGTAAGCATCTGTTGATCTGAAAGAGTGTTAAGAAAGAAAAGGAAAAGTTTCCTGTCTTAGTTATGGTTTCTTTCTATTGCTGTGAAGAGACACTATGACCATGGCAACTCTTATAAAGGAAAATGTTTAATTGCCCAGTCTTACAGTTCAGAGGTTTGGTCTATTATCATCATGGTGGGACATGACAGTGTGCAGGCAGACACGGTGCTGGAGAAGAAGCTGAGAGTTCAACATCTTGATCCACAGGCAACAGGAAGTGAACTGTGACACTGAAAGTAGCTTGAGCATAGGAGACCTCAAAGCCCACCCCCACAGTGACACATTTCCTCCAACAAGGCCGCACTTCCTAATAGTGTCAATCCCTTTGAGTTTGTGAGGGCTGTTACATTCAAACTACCACAGGTCTTTTGCCTCCCTTGAAGCATATTTTTCTCCCTGAACTGCACTATTCTCAGCAGTATGGAATAAGTATTTTCCTGCCAGATTGTCAGGGGTACTTTCCTGTGAAATTTATAAGATCTTAAACTAGAGTTTGGAGTGGAAGAAACACTTATAAGAAAGGCACTTGAAAAGTGGAGGTAAGAGAATCAGAAAGTCAGGGACATTCTGGCTATTTCACAAGGTTGAGGCCAATCTGGTCCAAACCCAAAGTTGGGGAAAAGTCCTTAAACTAACCTGCTATGCCCCTGAACTATATAGCATTTGTAAAACATGATGACAAAAAGAACAGGCTATTTCAAAAAGATATTGCTTTAATAACTAGCAGGGGGTTGGAATGGGATTGTGATATAACTGGAAGAGGCTCCATTTGCATTTTACCCCAGCTTTATTAATTTATCGCATGTGGCAAATTGGTACCTAACACACCAAATCTAGTTGGTGAGATTTTTTTTTAAAGTGAACCTAAAATAGGCTTTATAGGGTGATATTTGACCACAATGTGAACCCTAAGTTTACTCTTGTGTTAGCTAAATAAATTTAACCTTGGGTCAGGACGCTGCATTAGAAACTAGTTGACAGAAAGTAACCATAGAGTCTCAGAGGGCATCCCAGAGAGTTAGAGGGACACAGGAAGTAGTAGGGTGGGGTATGGAGTGGTGCAGCCTTTTCTGGTGTTGCCAAGCAGAAGCATGAGTCTCCCATGGACACCAGCAAGGAGAGAGAGAGTTAGCTAGTTGCTATTCAGCCTCTAGCAAGCCTCTCTGAGCTTTCAGGTTTTCACCCCAGCTTTTGAATATTGAGTCTTATTCATAAATAGAATGATAGAGATTTAGTTAAAGCTACCTTTAGTGTCAGCAATAGGGCAGATACCGTTGGTAGCAGAATTCCTACCAGGCTGTGTCCTGAGTGGACAAGCAGCTGCTAGAGAAGCAATTCCTGACTGAGACAGCAGTAGATTAAGGTGCAGCCAGTGTGCCAATACTAAAACAACAAGGCTTCTTAAAACTTCAATTAGTTATTTCATCATTTATTTAGCAGGAAAAAAAAAACGAATTGTGAATATAATTTTAGTAGATCCCAGAATCCAAAGAAGGAATTGGGGTGGTGGACCAGATTTAGGATCCTGCAGCCAGGAACACGAGCAAAAATCATGCAGTTGGCCAACTCACCACATCCAGCTCATACAGTTACTGTATGTGGTGGTTTGAATAGGAATGGCCTTCAAGGACTCATGTGTTTGAATGCTTATCCCATAGGGAGTGGCGCTATTAGAAGGTGTGGCCTTGCTGGAGGAAGTGTGTCACTGTGTGGTTGGACTTTGAGGTTTACATGTTCAAGCTATGCCTAGTGTGAGATCAGGATGTAGAATTCTGAACTCCTTTTCCAGCATCATGTCTACTTGCATGCTGCTATGTCCCATCATGCTGATAATGAATCCTTGGAAATTGCAAGCCAGCCCCAATTATTTTCCTTAATAAGAGTTACCATGGTCATGATGTCTCTTCACAGTAATAGAAACCCTAATGGAGACACTATGTTTGTGTCATACATGGATTACTATAGAAACAGCCCATTGCCCATACTCTCAGCCATGGAGCCACCCAAGGGTTCTTTGGAATCCCTGCTTCTTTGCATCATTTTTTCTTCACTAGTTCAGGGGAGAAAAATCAAATCTGCAGAGGGGAGACTGTCTGAGCAGAGGAAGGTTGGCTAGAAGAGAAAGAGTTGAGCCACTACTTCCTACTAGCCTGTCCTTTTCTTCATGTCCTTTGTTGCTGTAGTTGTTATTAATTTTCAAATAACTCCTGTTACTCCGGCACTTCTTCCCCTTTCAAGTTTAGAGTCACAAAGCATACATAATAATTGACACATCCACAGCCAAAATTAACACAGTCGGAAGCGCTAAGTTAAGAAATCTAATAGTTGGCTGTTCTTGGCTAATATTTATTAGTCTGCTTCTTAGATCTTGGTAATGTGCCTAATAAATATTTATGATTGTAAAATAGAGACTCTAAATGGCCATGACTGCACTCATCAAATATTTCTTTAAAATTCAAAATTAGCTCCTGAATAGAGTCTGCAAGTGCCTTGAGAAAACCAATTAAAACCTTAATCCCTTATGTGGAGTGATTTTTCCTTTCCTGCTATATTATGAGACCTCTGTGTTTGCTGGTCCATCTGCTGCACTGCCGACTGTGACCCCTCTCCAGTACCCTATAATCCATACAACAGTGAGCAATCAAACAGCTCAGAGAAAATTGACTTTGTTCAACCAATTTGTGGATAAATTCATTAATTTTCTCAGAAGGCTTCTAAGAGGATAAGTGGCAGCCTAGAATTTGAGGTTTATTTGTCAGTGGCTTGGCATGTAGTCCCAGCTTTGATTTCACATACCAAAAAAAAAAAAAAAATGGTTTTAGCTACAATAATTGTTTGTCCCTATTCATAACATAACAGATTTGACTTATTCTGGAATCTTAGCAATTTCATTTATCACCGAGATTCAATTTTCTGCTTCTTTTAAAATAAGACTCATTCCTGGAAGGGAGGATTATAGACCATAAATAAATTTTACACATACTATATTCCAAAAAATTCAATCTACCAAATTTGCACTCCATTGATGTTTACTGACTATTCACATGTCTTAGACACTGAGAGCACAAATCTGTTCCCCATCCTCATTGATAAAATGGGGATAAATAGAGACAGCACAGATAATGTTTGTAACATTGGTAATGGCAGGTAAGAAAATATTTGTAGCCATAACAGCTAAGATAATGTATGGGTCACTGTCAATAACAACTCCACTTAAATTTGGCAAATTTTATCTTTTGGAGTATAATATGGAGAACAGTCGTCTTACTACTAAACAATTAGATAATCAATGACTGGGGGAGATAATTTTCATTCTTTCTACATGCACTCCTTGCCAGCTTAAGTATACAGGGATTCAGGTTAATTAGTGTGCTGTCATCTTGAGTTACAACTGCCTCATAACAGCCTCTTGAGTAACCTTAGTCTGTTTTTCTCCATATAGTGTCCTCATCTCACTAAAATCATGAAAAACTCTTACAGTGGCACATAGCTATAGGAATAGACTTTTGCCATTGTCATTGGTAATTTTACCTTCATCCCTGATGTTAGCCTGAGATCAACCAAGCAAAGAGGCATGGATGGAATCAAACCATTATATAATAGCTTTCTCCTTCTGACTTAAATTGAGGTAATCTAGCTGTGTTACAACTGTCAAGACCCCTCACCCTCAGTAAATTGCACTGTGGCATATTGGGTTCTGCTTTTCCTTAATCTTCCTCTCTCTCTCTCTCTCTCTCTCTCTCTCTCTCTCTCTCTCTCTCTCTCTCTCTGTTTTCCTTTACAGTCTTTAAGTATAGTATCATATGGGAAATGGATTATCCCCAAACTATGAGCCTGGACCTGTGAATCAAATTTACAGCTGCCCCAAGGGTGACCTCCAGAGCTGATAGATCCTTGCTCTGGTTCCACAACATGAAATTCAAGATGATGTGTGGTCCAAACTCTGTTAGCTTGGAGTGGTTAAGAGTAAGAAACAAAGGGCCACCTTTGTGGATAAAGACACCTGAGTTCAGTTCCCTGGGCCCACATAACAGAAAAAGAGAGCTGATTCTTACAAGTTTCCTCTGACCTCTCCAACACCCACACAATGGGACACACATGCCATACACATGCATGCATACACACATACATGTGGTAATAAAAACTTTAAACAAGTAATTAACAAAAGGCCGAGAAACTGGTTCAGTCATGAAAGTGTTTGACATGCAAGCATAGGGACATGAGTTCCGTTCCAAGCACCCATTTAAGAGCTGGATGTATGCATTCCCATTGTTCCCATACAAAGAAGACAGACACAGGAGGATTATTGGAGTTTCCTAGTCAATCAGTCTAGCCAAATGGTGAGCTGACTGAGTGACTCTGTCTCAAAAAATGAAACAGAGTGACTTTGACTTCTAGTCTCTATACTCCTGTGTAAATACATGAAGGTACGTGCGTACGCGCACGTTCACACACACACACACACACACACACACACATGCACCCACCACACACACCCACCAACTGGCATGGGTAGCAGGATGGAACTCAGTCCTCTGGAAGAGTGCTACCCTCTCTCAACCTCTGAGCCAGCTCTTCAGTCCCATTTTCACGTGTTCTTTGAGTTCTGGGAACTTAAGCTCACATAGAGAGAAAGCCTAGGACAGAACAGGCATTAAAATTTATGGAATGTGAAATGTGCTGGAGGGATAAAGCTTCTAGAGGGGCTCATGATGTAGCCATAGCATCTAATGTCCTTTGGTAAAATAGTTTAATATGTTGTATATGAAGGGAAGAATCCCTTTGCAACTAATGTCATGCTAATTTGAAGGCTTGGGTATAGATGCATGAGAATTAATAATCCCTGGGAAACATTTTTTTCTGCAGCATATAATGTTCAATTACCTTTTGCTCAGCAGAAAGCTGCCCTTTATGTCCAGTAAACACATACACGGCTCATGGATCCTCCACTTTTTCAACCACTTATACAGATCTTTCTACTGAGACTTTTCTTTTGTCTCTGTCTTATTAGTTTGCAATGATTTCTCCTTTCTCTAGCGCTCCAGATCAAAAGATTAAAACGGACAAGGTTGTTTTGTCTTTGAAAACTTTTAAAATTGTTTATCCTATTTTCATTTTTCATATATAAATCCATTACCTGTATGTAAGTGTACGACACATGTACTTCATACCCTTGGAGGTCAATAGAGGATTCCAGATACCATGAATCAAGGTCACAGGTGATAGTAAGTCACCACATGGGGGCTGGGAACTAAACAGTTCCTCTGTAAAACAGCAGGTACTCTTAATCTCTGTCCCTGCCCCTTCTCTCTATTTTCTGCCTCTTTCCACCGCCCCCCCCCCCAGACTGGGTTTCTCTGTGGCTTTGGAGGCTGTCCTGGAACTAGCTCTTGTAGATCAGGCTGGTCTCAAATTCCCAGAGATCAGCTGCCTCTGCCTCCCAAGTGCTGGGATTAAGGGCATGTGCCACTACTACTCAATTATTCTCTGCCTCTTTAAAACTTATAAAAAGACCACTTCTTTCTTCCTAAGTCATATGGGGACAACATAGAATTCTATTTGGGTATAACACTATTGGCATAATTCAGTTTCCTGAAAGATTTAGCATATTTTATTTTTATTTAAATTTGAAGCAAGAATGTTTTACATGTCAATCCCATACCTTCCCCTACTTCCCTTTCTATCCCCTTTCTGCTCCACAGGGAGGGTGAGGCCTTCCATGGGGAATCTTCAAAGTCTGTCATATCATTTGGAGCAGGGCCTAGGCCCTGCCCCATGTGCCTAGGCTGAGAGAGTATCTCTCTATGTGGAATGGGCTCCCAAAGTCCATTCAAGATTTAGATTTTTATGGCTGGTACAGGTATTTTCTTTCAACTTTTTGTTGATTTATGTAACCCACCAGTGCTGCTATTTTGTAGTAGAAAGGACTGACTCACAAAAGGAATAAAATTCTTTGTGCAAGATCCTATGGTGAGATAATAGGCCTCTATTACCCTATCTAATGGTTTCCATGTCCCAGCCCCTTCAGAAACAATTAGAGAAACCAATGCATTATTGTTTTAGAATTATCATTTGGGTCAATTTGCCTTTAAAATCTAAGGAATGAGTGTTGTAAGGTAAATTATTAAAATTAAACACCTGGGCCAGGTGTTGTTGGTGCACAGCTTTAATTCCAGCACTCAGGGGGATCTCTGTGAGTTCAAGGCCACATTGGACGTTCCAGGACAGGCTCCAAAGGTGCAGAGAAACCCTGTCTTGAAAAATAAAATTAAAATTCAACATCCACCAAGAGCACACAGATCTTATGGACTTTGAACTTTGATAAATTTTCTCTTAAGTAGAACACCATAAGCCCCAGTCAAGCAAGAAAAAACACATGGCCAAGATTCTAGATTCCTCCATTGTCCCAATGTCCGTAGGTCACCACTTCGGTGACTTTTACATTACAAATCATTTTTGCCTGTTTTGAATTTTATGTAAACATAAAAATACAGCTGTAAACTCAAGGATCTGGCTTCTTTGATTCAACGTTTCATTTATGAGAGTGATCTGTGTGGGTAAGTGTAATGATAGTTTGGTCATGCTTTATTTTCTTTTATTACTGCTTTTATTATTGCTTCCAAGTTGAGGTTGTTATGAACAGCGCTACTGTGGACACTCATGTAGTGTCTTTGGTGAATATATGTGCACATTTTTGCTATGCAGAGATCTAGGAAAGGAATCATAAATTCATGGGATTTTGCCCACTTTTGGTCCCTTTTTCTCCTGGCAGGTTCAGTGGTATGCTGTGATTGTGCCACAATATCTCTCAAGAATTTTGGATGTTTTTTTGTTAAACACAGCCATTTTTACAAAACTATTAAGCCACATAAACATAAATAGAATAAGTTGAAACAAAGGCAATAAATACTCAAATACACACTGCCTCTTTGCAACACTATCTGTGTTCTTACTTGGGTGGTAGAAATGCTATATAATAATGGATCATTGTGTGTCTCCTTGGGTACACCATGTATGTAATGTAAAATAGTTACGGAGGAGATTTATGCACAGGAACTGGAAAATTCTACTTGGTTGGGTTACATGGACTTCAAGTGATAGAAAAAATTTCAATACTGTACATTAAACTCAAACAACAAGCTGTGTTTATGTTGTGAATAAAAATAAATTGATGAAGCTTGTTTGAATTTCCACTTTGGATATGAACACACAAATTTAACAAAATCAACACAAACATTCTACAATACTCAATGAGGTATTGGAAATTCACAATAAAGAGTACTGTGTATTAAAATAATATAAAAGTGCTATTATTTACAATCTTGTGATTCACACCTGTGCCTCAATGGTCATTTACATACACCTTTTCTTTTGTTTCTGGGAAGTGTACTTACCAATGTGTCTAGTGTTAGTGACACAGTGATTCTCTATACCAGCCCTGTATTGAGTGCATGGTTGGGTCTTGGAACCCTGACTTGGGCATCAAGGGAGTGAAGAAAGGACCAACACAAGAGATCAAACTGGAGGAGTTTTCCAACCTACTGCAGCCTTGAACCTCCCATGTTTATTATTAGGTTCAGCACGGGGGGGGGGGGGTTCAGTAGAAGGAGGAATCTTAGTCCCTAAACATCCCAGAAGAGGAAGCAGCAGTTGCTAGTCATTGCACACACTATTTAATCAGTCATAAACACTCAGGCTCAGACTTTTGAGGAGAGCTTTGCCAGGCCTCTTGAGTGTGGCCCACATGGGGAGTCAGAATGCCTTGTGGGTCGGAAGCCTTGAAATTCTCACATGGCTGCACCCATGTGAATAATATACATTCACACTCTCGACTTCACACGGGGTTTCTTCCACTCAAGCATGAGGAGGGTGAGGGAACTCAGAGGACAATTCTTGAGAGTTAAATTCAGGTTGTCAGGCTTGCTTGTCCATATGAATATTAGAGAAGATCCTAATTTTTGTTTGTCCAGTATTTTCTGTTGTGCTTAGTGCACTCTGTTTCTTATTTTGAGAAACATTTGCCGACCTCTAGATTTATGTTTTCCCTCTCAAAGCTTGTTATTTTGCTTTTCTAAAAGTTTAAGTACTGCTCAGATCCACAAGACCAATAAATAAATGTGTTTTTAATCATAGTTTTAAATTTATGGCTACAGAAACATCTTGCCTCATTCTCAATGACAAAGTCCATGGTTTACTATAACACACATAACTCTATTACAATATTCTTGCCAAATATCAGTAGCCTATTGTTCAGAGACTGTCTCCAAACAAGATGTTATTGTGACTTCTTTGATATTTGGACTTGCAATCTTCCTGAAAGGAAGAGGCAGGATAAAAACCAAGATTTATTTTGTGTTTGTGTCTATGGCTATTCAGTTGACTCAGAGCCATTTTTTGAGAAAAAAACAAAAACAAACAAACAAACAAAAAAACCCTTTCCCTCTTTCACTTAAGTGCATATTTTGTCACAACCCAAGGAGCATGGTGAGTCTTGCAGGACTAATTATAACTAATAGAACATAGGAGTTTTAGCATTTTACAGATATTTGTCACCCTAATTATCTCAATATTTCACCCAAAAGGGATTTTCTTTCCAACGATTAGAGAATAACAACTCTCATCTCATATTTTCAGTGCTTATTGATTCCCATCATTTTCCACTATAAACAAGCCCCTGGATCTTTGAGAGTATGTGCTCCCCATCAACTGTAGACAGTCTTCCTTAAGCATGTTGACTCTGGAAGTCATAAAACACACATTTGTGTCTTCATTTCAAGATACACCATCAGATTTTCTGTCTTAATATTAAAGCAGTTTCATAAAAGTAGATCTAGGGTTGGTTATTGGAATCAGTGGTAAGAGCACTTGCTACTCATGCAGAGGACTTTGGTTTGGTTCCCAGCACACATAAGGCAGCTCTCAACTGTCTGTAACTCCAATTCAAGGGGATCTGATAACCTCTTCTGGCCTCCATGGGCACCAAACATGCACCTGGTGTACATGGTATACATATATACATTCAGGTAAAGCACTTAGGCACATAAATCTATTTTTTAAATTTTAAAGTAGATTCTGAAAACACTAGATCCTATTTATGGGACATCAATATTTATTTGTGTAAGCTTGCCAGAAAGAGTAGATTGAGTGACAAATACTATTTTTTAATTATATCATTTACAAAATTCAATATTCTTCCTTTTCAATTTTCAAATTAAATATATTTATTTGGTGGATGTAGTCAGACTCCTTTTATGGGTCTGTCAGCTTCAAATAATGACATAGAGACTGATTAATTATGAAAACTTGGCCTTTAACTTAGGCTTGCCTCAACTAGCTCTCTCTCTTTTTTTGCCTTCTTTATTGAAAAAAAACCTTTCATGCAATATATTGTGTTCAAGGTTTTCCTCTCTCCCAACTTCTCCCAGATCCAGTTTATCATAGCAACAGAAATGAAACTAGAACATCCACTATATTTCACAATTAATATTTTGAGCCTATATTTTCTAACAGGAATTTATTACCTTTTGACCAAAGTCTCCCCAGCATTCCCCACACCCTGGTGCTTGGCAACACCATTCAACTCCATTTTTATCATACCAAATGTTTTAGATTCCTCATATTGAATATACAGTATTAGTATTCTGTGTCTGGCTTATTTCATTAACATAATTTTCTAAAGACTTATCCAGTAATGTTGTTAAAAATAACAGGGTTTCATTAACATTGTGGATTGGTATCCCATTTGAGATGTAACTATATATAACAATGTATATATGCTGCATACATGCATGCAGACAACATTTTCATCTGTTTTTCAATCTTAAGACATTTAGGACAATTTCCTATTTTGCCAAACTATAAACAATGCCACAACAAACATGATAACACAAATTCAACTAGCTCTTATAACTTAAATTAACCCATTTGTATTAATCTGCATTCTGCTATGTGGCATTACCTCTCTTCCATCTTGTACCTCCTGTTTCCTCTCTGTGTGTCACTGGCAACTCTGCCTTTCTTCTTCCTAGACTCCTCTCTGTCCCCAGAAGTCCCACCTAACCTGTTCCTGCCTAGTTATTGATCTTTCAGCTCTTTATTACACCAATCGCACTTTATTACATTTTCACACAGTGTACAAATATCCCACAACAGGGAGTACTACGTGGCTCTCAGAAATTGAACTCAGGCCCTCAATTTTGGCAGGAAGTGCCTTTACCCACTGAGCCATCTTGCTAGTCCACAAATATTTTTTGAATAGAGAAAAATGCAGATATTGGTTACATGACAACTACTTATAAGATATTCTTTTTATAGGGTAATGCATCTTGAAGCAATTAAAACCAGTAAAATCTAAAATGATATTTTAAGGACAATCTGTGAGGATGCAATTTCTAATGTTGTTTCTGCTGTTCACAGAAAATGCAACAGCTTCGAATCACAGTTGAGCGTGTGTAGCACTTTATAAAACAAGGAACAGTAGATTCATTCTTTTAATTCCATTAGAAAGAGGACCTAACCTTCCACAAGGGGGCATCTTTACATCACTTGGACTTGGTCTGTGGGAAAAAGTTTTTTTTTTTTTTTTTTTTTTTTTCCCCTTTAACTAGACCTCAGGATGGAACTTAGGAATATAGGCAGTGACATAACCCAGAAAAACAGATATTATGCATGCACATCCTAGTTTCGTGTGTGTGTGTGTGTGTGTGTGTGTGTGTGTGTGTGTGTGTGTGTGTGTGTATCTGTGTTTATGTGGGAAGAAATGAGGCCATGAAACAAGAAAGGGGCCCATGAGAGGAGAGGAAAGCGTTGTAAGGAGTAAAATAGGAGGGTGATAGAGTGCATATGACATTAAAGAGGGAGAGGAATACCTAGGGAGAAGAACTTAAACAGGGACGAAGGGCAGGGAGGGTGGGGTCAAACAAAACAAGTACATATATGAAAATTCCACAGGGAAGCCTATTACTCTATATGTAATTAGAAATAATAACAAAACCATAGTAACCACAGTGTGAACCATTCAAACAACACCTTGACCATGAAAACAAAATTAAGTGACAACTGAGAAATAGGTGGCACATAGATTGCATGCCTCTGGCTGTGATCCCTTGAGACCAGAACATGCTGTATGGACTACTTGGGTCAGGATGAATGGTCTGAAAGCAATCATGAGAAATAAGGACAAAATAAGAACTCTTCTAACTTTGAAAAAAAAAAAAGGTTAATTTTTCCAGGAAAAGTTTCATATTCAGACAAAAAAAAAAAAAAAAAAAAAAAAAAAGACATGATAACTACCACCACTTGATCCTAGTGGGAATCTTGTGCTGAAAAGAGGAGGAGGGCAAAACTACAGAATACATCCTTGGGCCAGTTGATAGAGTTGGAAAATGAATGGTAGGGTAGAAAATAGAAGAGGATCAATAAGGAGTAACATTGGGCTGCAGTGTTTGTATAAAAAAAGACTCAACCCTGTTCTTAGTAAATACAAACTAAAGTTATTAGGGATAAACATGGTAGGGATAGGAAACAGTTGAGAAAATGCTTGTGTGTTCCCCAGGTATAGAAACAAAGAGTCTGGATATACTCCCTGTCTCATCTGATCTTGGAAGCCAAGCAATGTTGGGCTTGAATTACAGCTGCACATCAAAGAGAGTAGCAACAGAAGAAACCAGCAGCTTACCAGGACTTAGAAAATAATGTCTGAGAGTACAAGACTTGCCATGGCCTTCTTCTATCCTCACCACATCTCTTGCCTCTTTTCCTTTCCCCAAGCACAAGAAGGTGCTTTCTCTGATGTCCCCCACATTACTTAAATGCCGTATCTCCAGCATTTACATGGGAACTGGAGTGGTCAACACACTGACTAGGATCTAGGTGAACTTGGTCTGAGGTCATTGCCAATTCTTCAGTTCCATTTGCTGCCTTTAAGCACTTCTCCCCAGTTGCTTACAAAGCTCACCTCTCAGCTCCCTGATATTGAAGCTTCAACCACCTGAGCCACACTTTTTGACCATTGTACATTTGCAGATGAATAAATCTTTGCACCTTTTCTCTTGGTCAGCTGTGTGTTGTAGGCTCAGATCATTGGGGGCTTCAGGGGCTGGGCTACTTTAAACTGAAAGCTTTGAGTTAGAGAGATGCAGAAGGAAATTGAATCTGATCCTCAGCTTATTGCAACTAGCTATGTCACTAAGCCAAATGCCCCAGAAAACAGCTTCCTTATTTCTTTGGTGAAGTGTAAATACAGCTGCTGTAGACCTCTATGGGAGTTTCCAAACAGGATGGAAAACTACACATTCTCATCAGTGTGCAAGAACCCATTAGAACTTGCCATACTTGCCCACTGAAGCCCTATAAATGTCAACCTTGCTCCCAACTGTCTGCTGCATATTTCCAGGCATATTCATAAAATCTTGTCTTTGCTTCTGGTAATTACCTGTCAGTTATACACCAGACCTAATCACTTGGGTTAGCATGTGTGTATTGTATGTGGAGAAACGGTTACATTTATTCTTTTCTTCTCTAGCCCCAAACAAGCAGTAAGTAGGGTACTTCATCATCATTGTGAAAATTGCAGGCTGTACTTATCCATTTAAGATGGCTACATTACTAGGTGATTAAATATTATGGGAGTACAGTTAGACAACAGTCTACTGTGAATGGAAACACCATTATGGGGGTACATGACTAGACTCACAGCACAAGACAGAAGATGTTTGTGATGTTTTAAGGAAATAAAAAAAATGAGTCTTACCTAACCTCTGGTGAGATTCACTTATATCCTAAGAAGTTAGAGCAGGGACTTGGCTCATTTCTATTTCCAAAGAGCCTTGAGAGACCTTTCAAAAGAAAAGGAACAAAATTTTTGTAGAAGCTGAGGACTTCATCTTAGGTGTGATGCCAGCCCTGTGACCAACCTGAGTCTGTTAAGACAATACTAGGAATTCCAGAAATGGAAAAGACATTCTCTCACACCTTTGAAGCACACTTATGCAAGAATAAAATGTGCCTAGATACATGGGGGAGGGCCTAGAACCTACTTCAACTGATGTGACAGACTTTGATTATACACAATGGAAGGCCTCACCCTCCCTGGGGAGTAGATGGGGCCTGAGATAGGGGGTTGGTGGGGAGCTTGGGAGGATGGGGGGGAAAGGGAACTATGATTGGTATGTAGAATAAGATTGTTTCTAAATAAAAATTTAGTTTTAAAAGACAGAGAGATGGGGGGGGGGGAGAATAAACTGACCTTTGCCTTTAAAAATGTCCCTCCCTTTTTTGGCTGGGCCTCAGTTCCAAATAGGACCCTGGGAACTGAGGACAGCAGCAGCTAAAAATAAAAATTACAACTTGATAGCGTTCAGTTGTCTCTTGATGTTTTCTAGCTCTGTAACAATTTTCCTGTATTGGTAGCCTGTGCCCCAACTTTCCTGGCTTTAGGGATGATGTACATGAAGGGTGGGAGTATACAATAACGTTACCTGGCAAGCAACCAAAGCTTGAGCTTTCAATAACCTCATTGCCAAAGGCTTTCTGTGCCTCCTGGGATGGATTTCCCACGGGACACCACTCTCAGATCAGGCTCTGGCTTCTGCTACAGTTTCTGACTCCAGACTGCCCACTTTTCCTCCCTTGCACTACTTACTGTTCAGGGGAGTTTCAATCCCCAGGCTCTGGGCGGCAGACACAGTACTGTCCCCCAACACTTTCAGAGCTCATCTAGAGTTATGGGCACCATTCCAGGTCCCACTCTTACCTCCAAAAGAAAAACGGGCAGAGGCTTTGGAATTTGAATCCCTTGCTCCCTCTTCCTTCCCCAGAACTGCATGTGGAGAAGGAAGCAAGATGAAGTCATGTCACTAACGAGAATTGTACCCTTCTCCCCTCTGCTCCCTCTTAGGAAGCAGAAGGGGCTACAGTCAGTTTGGGGATTATCTTGGGATTTTTCTTCTCCTTTCTTAAACCGTTTTCTCAGATAGCTGTTTTTGTTTATATTTAATCTAAACGTTGAGATATGAGCAAGTGGTCAGAATACTTACATTAGAGGTTAACATGGGGTTGCCTGCTATATAGCCAGAGGACTTAAAAATACACTGTCTGTAGCTAGCTACACTTTAAATGGGCATTGATAAGCACATTAAAGGCTGTTTGAACCTGAACCTGAACGTGGGGTTCTAATTTTCTTGTTGGCACCAAAAATTATGTTCCTAAGGAGTGCATAACTAGAGTTGCAGAAAGCCAAGGTGTACTTCATGAAGTAAATATTAGGCATATAGATACATACATTATATATAAGTGTGTGTGTATGTGTATGTGTGTGTATCTGTCTTTCTCCTGGTCAGTACAAAATGACTGCTTGTCACCTACCAGAAAATGCTGCCAAAATATTACAGAATTATCAGATTTTTTTCCTCTCTGTAACAGGTCATAGAATTTTCAAGGCCAGGAGAAGTTGGTTCTGACCCATTTGTGGCTCATGGAACACTATCATTAGACATTGTCACTAGCTTCTTCTTGATTTTAAGAGAAGCTTTATCTCTTCCTTCAAAATGGAATTTAGTCCAGGAATTCAATAAATCCCACAGACTAAGAAATAAAAATCAGAATTATTTCCTTGTTAAGCTGTATGCAACTGCCTACTTGGAGGCTGCTGCTGCTGTTTCCTGATGCTATAACAAATTATCTGAAGTTGGGTACTTCATAAAGAAATAAGGTTTATTTAATTCATATTTCTAAAGGTTTAAGGAAATGACACCATCATACTTGTGAGGGCCTCCTGGCCTCATCAGGGCACAGCAAAGTACAAAGAGCCTAGACTGCATGCACCTGGAGCCAAGGTCATGGGGTAGTCTCACTTTATTCCTCAGGAAACCATCTCACTCTATGAGGTCTCATATTAAGGACTCAAGGGGACACAGGCAGATTGTCTTCTGTGTAAGCAGTTTATTAGAATTATTGATACCATAGATTATAGCATGACAGTGTATTTGAGATAGTTCAGGCCCATGATGCATTGTGAGGGTCCCTTTTCAGTTTCAGAGGCAGAGAGAGAGCCCGTGCAAGGTGCTTTGTGAGTAGTCCATGGCTCTCATATTCCTGGGTTGCTACAAGAGGGAAGCATTCCCATCCCTGGTTAAATATATGTCCATCACTCTCGATGTGCCACCTGAACCCCCACTATTAAGGATTTTGATAAACTTCCTTTGAGGAAGTGAGAATTACAGTCTCACAGGTAGACTCTCCCATACCTGTCATTCCCAGTGTCATCGTTAGGATTTCTGCTACTGTGAAAGTCTGATAAAGGAAACCATTTCCTTGTTAGCCACTTACAGTTTCAAAGGTTTAGTCTGTTGTCTTCCTGGTAGGAAGCATGGCAATGCACAGGTAGACATCATGCTGGAGAAGGAGCTGAGAGTGTTACACCGAGTCAGTAGGAAGAGAGAGAGAGTGGGCCTGGCTTGAACATTGGAAACCTCAAATCCCACCTTCAGTGACACACTTCCTCCAAAAGGCCACACCTACTCCAACAAGGCCTCACCTCCTAACAGTACTACTCCCTAAGGCCAAAGGATCAAACTCCCTGGTGACCAAAACTTTCAAACACGTGAGTCTATGGGAGCCATTCCTTTTCAAACCACCACACCCAGTAACAGTGGGAGTTACTGAGCCAGCTATGAAGGAACAAAGGAGCATGGCCTGAGTAGTCCTTTGCCCAAATGTAACAGCACACCCATAACCTAATTACCTTCCATTACATTCACCCTCTTATAGGCTCTACTATCGACACTGCCATATTACGGGCCAGGCTTCCACACATATCCAAACCACATCCCAACAGTATCAGCTGCTAAAAAAAAGTCCCTAAAGGAGAACACAATTTTTATTCACCATGTCTTCATGATGATCTGCAGGAAGATCTTAGCATCCAAAATGTAAGAAAATGCCTACTTTTTTTTTTTGCCATCTTGGAGCCTACTGAGGTCTGCTGAAAATCAGATAACTAAAAAGCAAGCATGAGGCAGGCATGATGGCTCATGCCTTTAATCTCAGCACTCAAAATGTAGAGACAGGCAGGTCTCTGAGTTTGAGGTCAGTCTGGTCTACAGTACTAATTCTAGGACAGCCAGGGCTACATAGAGAAATCCTGTCCCAAAACAAAACAACTACAGAAAGTTAAAAAGCAAGTATGTATGAAAGACTGTGTGATGCAAGGCCATTTTTACTGGCTATAGGCAGAGTGTTCAGAACTAAAGGGAGCCTACTGCATGTCTTTAAAATCAAAGGTATTTATGTCTAAAGCCAAATTCTACTTAGGCAATGATATGTTTACATATACAAAACAAAAAATAACACAATGGTTCCTGGTAGTAAACTGGACAAACCAGAGAAACCTGGAGAAAGGTAATTTTAGCCCCACGCAAACAGTGGCATGGTTTGTGCCAAATTCCAAAACAATCTCTTGCCAATAGCATGGGACACAGAATCTGTGTGATGCTGTACCTCTCAAGAATTTAAACTAATGAAAAGTACGTAAACAAAAGTGAATTAGATATGTGCTCTGAAGGAGGAAAAAGAAAAAAAAAAAACATGAGAAATTTCAGGATGCAGATTTCATTTGTGATGCTGAACAGGAAGGTGTTAGTTATGTGGTTGAACTGCGTTAATTTCCTGAGGAAGCCATAGCAAAATACCATTGATGAGGGAACTTAAATAACAGAACTTGATTTCCTCACAGTTCTGAGGAGTCACCAGACTCATAGACTTCTCTCTTTGGCTTGCAGATGGCCACTTCATTATGTAGTCACCTGGTCTTCCGTAGTATGAGTTCATGCATTTTCCCCTTCTCCCACATACTTTCCTTTTCCTTTTCTCTTTCTCATTGTTATACTCATTCCCCTATTTCTAAAGATACTAGCCATACTGAATTACTAGCAACTCTAATGTCTCATCTCTTTAGTACCATTCTGAGGTACTAGAGGGCAGGGCTTTAACATATGAATTTGGGGGTAACATTCATGTATTGAAAATTAATATCTATTTGTTATGAACTATATAATTCACTCCAATGACCCATATAACTTATGTAGAGTCTGACAATTCATGGTAATGTAGAATCTAAGAAAATCAATTTATATAAATCTGGTGAAAGAGGAACCAACATGTGAATACTACAAATGCTATCTGTACATAGACTAGTGTGTTTAGCACAGAAAGAGAACCAATAGACAAACCTATCACCTATCTACCACCTATCTAACTATCTACCATCTAATCTAATCTATCTATCCATCTACCTACCAGTGATAGTTTTGAATAGTACCATAAAAATTGCTGTTGATATTTAATCCCCATGGTGAGATCTTAAGAGTTGGGACCAGGTAGACTGTTAAGATGTGACTGAGTCATAAGGACTCTGCCTATGTACATAGATTAATATATTCATATAATGATGAGTTAATAGGTTCCTAGGTCACTATGATATCAAGTAAGTCAGTTTGGTCCTGTCTTTCAGATGAATCACTCTTGCTACATGAAGTCACATACCACTTTGAGACTTTTTAAGAGCCTCTACCAGTCCAAAGACCCTTGTGAAATACAATCGATATGGACTTCTCAAGCTCCAGAGCCATGGATAGAATAAGCTCACACTCAGTCACAGAAACTAGAGGATAACACTACTGAGATAAGTTTATTATAGAGAATTAGTTCATGATATTATAGAGGCTAATAAGCCATGTAACACAACATCTGTAAACTAAAGACCAGGAAAGCTGGTGGAGTAACTCAGTCTGAGCCTACAGGTCTGAGAATGAACATGAAGGATGGATAGTGTAGGTCCCCATCTGAAAGTTAGAGAGCTATTGAATTTAACAAATCATCCCAATTCTTTTCTTTGAAGAATTGCTAATCTAAAATGTAATCTAAAATGTCAATAGGCTAATGAAAAAATTTTTCATGAACTTATAGCTAAGACAAATAAAAGTATCATTTTTTATATGTAAGATGACATGCCACTTGGAATCAGTTCTGTTCTGCCTGAACGTTTTGTTATTAATCATAATGTGAGGAAGTACAGCCTCTGAGTTAGACTTTAAAATAAAGGCAACTCAGCAAACAAAGCCTATAATGAATGAAATTAATTTCTTTGCTATTTTATTTGGGAAAGCGTATTTCCAGGTCAAAACTTAAGACTACAGTTTGTTCTTTTCAATGACCAGGAATGAACGTGGTCCTAAACAGTAGCAGTAAGAACAATACATATGGTAGGGACAGCAGCCTGAGTGAGGCTAAATGGGTCATTTTTCTCACAGTTCCCACCAATAAAAAAGAAGGTGTTTCCTGCAATGCTAATTCTGCATTTAAAATTTTCCTGAATTATAGTTTAAGAACAATAGGTTTAAATGTCCCACAAACATCAGCTGTAATGAATTAAGTAGTAAATATCTCCAAAATTAAAAAAGAAAAAAAAAAAAGGCTAAACATAGAGTACATTGCTTCTGGACCCTGCAGTTACTACCCTAGCTGAAGTGACAAAGTGATGCTGAGAGATCCACAGCTACCCTGCTGGCTCTTATCCTAAAGGTGTCCTAGCCTACTGACAGACAGCCCTTTCAATGTGGACTTCCATTCTTTGTTTTCTCAGCTTGTTAAGCACTAAGTCACAAAGTAAGCCACAATGTTTCCACGGAAAAGTGATCATAACCCCAGGGGAGCATTTTTCTTGTAGAAATTAAACTACAGGGACTGGAAATGTTGGTAGGTGGTTGAGTGAGGCCTTGAATGTGCACAGCCTTGGCTTCAAACCCCACACCCACCCCACCCAAAACAAACAAAGCATTTACATAGCTTTGTCTGTATGACTGACTGAAGCTGATTCATGAAACTTGGAGGAAGCCAAAGTACAAAATTGTCTTGGTTTTCAATTCTAGAATCAGGAATCTCTGTATTCCATAAAATATAAGAAATGTTCCAAAATACTACTACTAATAACAATGATAATAGCAATAATAATGACTAAGAAGAGGATGGAAGGAAAAAAGAAAGGAAGGAAGGGAGGAAGGAAGGAAGGAAGGAAGGAAGGAGGAAAGAGTTCCAATAAGTTGGGCAGAAGTTGGTTTCCTAAATGGAAAAGGACTAAAGAAGGGGAAGAAAAGCCAGACAGGTCATTTCCTTATAAGGCAGAACAGAGATTGAGAACAATACAAAATAAGCAATTGTTTGCTTCACAATAGGGAAATGACTGATTGGTTATCTCACAATAGGTAAGTAACTGATTGATTATCTCACAATACAGAAATGACTGACAGTTACATTTTCTCTGCAAGGATAAGACAGAGTACTTGGTTATCATGTCAAGATAGAGGAGCCATGTCTCGCCTTGACCCACCTGAGCGTCTGTAGGTCTAGGAAGCTATGTCTGGCTCTGTGCTTGTAGGTGTGTAACTTTTCTTTTTAAGCTTTCTCAGCTCCTATGTGAAATATATGCCCCCATGTTGGAAGCCATTTTGTAACTAGTCTTTCTCTGTCCCACCAGCAAGTTCCTAAATAATGACACAGAGAGATTTCTTATTAATTAGAAAGCTCGGCCTTTGCTAGGCTTGTTTCTAACTACCTCTTATAACTTAAAATAACTCGTTTCTATTAACCTATGTGTTGCCATGTGGCTGTCTAGCTTTTTTATTAAACCAACCACAGTGACATGTCTTTACACAGTGCAACCAAATATCTCACATTTCCCACAAAATAACACCTTCAGTTTAGACACATGGCTTCTTTCTTATGTTGGAACCTGGAAGATGACTATAATTCATACATGTAGGTGTGGCCTAGTTGGTAGAGTGCTGGCCTAGTGCTCCTGAATCCCAGGGTTGGATCTTTAGTGTACACAAGCCAGGAGTGGTCAGCCTCACAGGCCTCTATCCCAGTACAGCACGCAGCAAGACCAGACGCTCAAGGTCAAGATCAGAGGGTGAGGCTAACCTGGGATGCATGAGATCCTGGCTTCAAACATATTAAAACATGAAAAGTTTCCTCAGATTTCAAAACATATAAACAAAAGTCCAAATTTCTAGTCTTCTCTTTAAAAAATTGAAGACTCTGTCAACCCAGGATTCAAATTCCTGTATGGGAATGCTGGGTTGGGCTGAATGCATGGTGAAGGATCAGGCTCCTGCACAGCTGGATCCATTAATTCCCTCACCTGCCCTGCCTTAGAGTTGTTAGCTTGAGGCATAGGTGCTACTAGAGCTTTAGTCCCCAAATTCAGCTAAAATTACTACAGAATGAAGAGATGGTCATGAGATCAGCCTCACATACAAGGGATTGTAAGAGCAACAAGTCTATAATCAAATCCTTACAAAGAATACATACACTTCTGCTAAGGTAACTTTTTATTTTATCCACCACAAACCATTATTATTCTGTATTCATCTTTTCTTTACAGTGTAGTTTTATACTTTTAAAACATTTTTTATTATAATACATTTTTGCTATACTATCAAGGAATTTACTGTGTTTGTCAATCATGTGTCTAACATGAACTGAAAGCTCAATTCTCGAGTGAATAATGAGGAAAATTGGAGTAACAAATCAAGATATGAAAATTATTAAAACATCAAAAATTGAATTAAAAAACAGAATATTCTATATACTTTTCGGACAAAATTCTGGTAGGCAAAAAATAATGATGGTTTTATTTAGCTGCCATTTGCTCTCATTTAATCACAAAGCAATCCTATAATGAGTGGATTATACTGTAGTTGTCATTTGCTTCACAGGAAGTCACCCCAAGTTTATTAGTACAAAGCAATAAGAATAATGCCTGATTAGTTTTAAAAGTGACATGTGGAATGTGGCAATACAATATTATGAAAACATCTCTTACAAATTCTAAGAGACTGGAACTTTGGCTATACCTCACAGTCAAAGTTAATAATATACCTTGAGGTCACTTAAGATTCTTGTCCTACTGTGTACTCAGACTATTTGTTTAACCTGTTTAAGGGAACAGTGCAACAATCAACCTTACTTGCCTTGGATGTCCCATCAACATTTACAATCTAAGCTTATGCTTGGCTATAATCTTAATTATGTACTCTTTGAAGCACGTGACCCAGAAAATGCTTATATACCATTTGCTGAAAACAGCAAATACAGAGGTTAAAAGCAATCTTCCAAAAATGATTATCGATTTATGGATTTTGGTTGATAAACAATGATGTTTTAGTACTATTGGTTGTCAGTTGGAGTCAATGACTGTTAAAGAATTCTGTAAAGGAATGTCCCATTCCTTCCCTGTGCTTTCTATGCTATTCAATAAAGGCAGAAAGAAGCCTTTTGTGAAGGACACACACACAGAGTCACATAACACAAAAAGACATACAAGGAAAGGGACAGACACAAGGACAGTATCTCAAGACAGCCTTCAAGCAGGGACAGATTCAGTCTTATACAACCAACAGAGGAGGGGAAACGTGGAGAGCATGAAGTAGAGAATTCAAATCTGGACTCCAAGGGGAAGTGTTTTGATTTCTTTCCTTCATGTGACACCAGTGCATTATCGGTAACTCGGAGTTAACCACTAATGTGTTTAATCAGTGCAGAGACAGCCTTTGTGATGACTGTCATTGGTAAAGACACAAGCTCGAAGCTGCAACCCTGAGAAACCCTGATCAGTTCTCTTATCTTTTAGGGACCTCCTCTCAGGCCAACTTCAGATTCCTGGCTTGATTCAGTGTAGCAAAGAACTTTAGGACTAGCCAGTATGAAGCAGAGTTGGGATATTATCAAAATAGAAAGAAGAAAGATGCTCAGTAAGAGAGTAAAAGTACCTACTCACTTCTCTTGCATGAGAGTAACATTTATTTATTTATTTATTTATTTTAAATTTAATAAGGGTTTTGGGCACCAGGGTTAATGAAAAATGGAGGTGATCAGAAGAGATACACTCAAGTATGAGTATGGGCTTCTCAAGGGAGAAATGCAATTGTCTTGTCTTACCATCAGCCATAGGTATCATACAGTGTCTCTCAAATTACACCTCAAAGACTGCAAAGAAAGTGTGTGTGTGTGTGTGTGTGTGTGTGTGTGTGTGTGTGTGTGTGTGTGGTGTGTGTACATTCTTTTTCTCTTTTGATAGGTTATATAATGACTTCAGACAGAGATGCCTTGGGTAGAATTATAATCCCACTAGGATTGCATAGGGCATTTAAGTGTGTATTGTAGCCTTTCCTTGCAAATGTAGTTCCTGGTGATATTCCTAGGAAATTGTATGCTTACAGCTAGAAAGGGAGAAGACCTTAAACAGTTGATAATTGTGCTGGTCTTCTTGTTTTATCTGATTAAAGCTTTCAACCAGACTTTCAGGATGGGAGGGTTGCTGTTTTCATGCCGCCATAATTTTTCCATCATGCCTGTCTATTGCTGTGATAAAACACCTGACTAAAAGCAAGTTGGGGAGGAAAGGATTTATTTGCCTCACACTTCCACAATCATAGTCCATCACTGAAGGAAGTCAGGATGGGAACTCAAGCAGGACAGGAACCAGGAGGAGAGAGTTGATACAGAGGCCATGGAAGGGTGCTGCTCACTGGCTTGTTTCCCCTGGCTTGTTCAGGCTGCTTTCTGATAGAACCCACAGTGGACTGTGTCCTCCTGCATCAACCATTAATTAAGAAAATGCCCTGCAGGCTTACCTACAGCCCAATCTTAGGGAGGCATTTTCTAATTAAGGCTACCTCCTCTAAAATGACTTTAGCTTGTGTCAAGTTGACATAAAGCTAACTATCCAGTACACTGCCTCAATTACAAAATTTAAATACATAAAAAATATATAATATTTTACAATATGTATATATCCTGTCATGTTTTCAAATCTTCTGCAAAAACCATATGAATATATGTATTAAATATGTAATATATGATATTAATAACATTAATCTAAAAAAATAATGTTTTCCTTATGAATGAATTCTCCCAAACATCACAATCTTTTCTTAACAGTGGGTCTTGTTCTTTGGCAAGCTGAGAGTTGCATTGCTCAATTACTTCCCTCTTGTACTTACTTCTCTTTTTTTTTGCTTCCTTCATTCTCTCTTCAGGAAAAAAAAAAAAACTCCTTTAAAAATAACATTTAAATTTTATGAGCTCAATTGTGTTCTTGGGATGCCCTATATAAATTGGAAAATAAAATGCATTCAATTTTTATGCTAACATTTTGGAAGAAATTAAGACCACAGTATAACAAAACATAAATTGCTATTATAGGCTCTTCCATATTACAAATTAAATAGTTGGCTGTAGTACACATCAAACATCTGCTAATCCAAATTAAAATGAATGGGAAACTGAAGTAGAATTGCCTTTTCCATTTAATCATATAGAAGACAAAACATATTATGAAGGAAACATGAGTAGTGTTTTCAAGGTATCGCCTATTAGTGAGCTTGGTACAGTAAATTGAAGCAATAACTAAATCAGTATCCTGGGGATTTGAAGCAGGTGATGGCTGTGGTTGCCTTGGTGCTTAATTAACAGCTGAATAAAGCCACCAGAAAACACTAATCCAATAAAACATCAAAAGGTGCAGAGTAGTCCTTAACCTCTAGCCAATACTGCGAGAGTGCTTTTACTTGAGTTGAACCATTTTCTGTTTCCTTGATTTATTCACCTTATTAACTGTATTATCTCACCATGTGCATGCATAGCAAGGCAACCTAAATATCATTTCTGAAATCTCGATTCTAGACTGTATAAAAAAGGAGAGGACACAGATCATCTTTTAAAACATCTTATCATCAAAAAATTTGAAAGTCAGAAAAGCAAAATAAAATACTAGCTCTTGTTGCTTGTGAGGAATATAGCCAAACACCAC
Organism: Phodopus roborovskii; assembly: GCF_943737965.1. Lineage (NCBI taxonomy): Eukaryota > Metazoa > Chordata > Mammalia > Rodentia > Cricetidae > Phodopus > Phodopus roborovskii. Next base: position 5,000,207 of record NW_026126540.1, on the reverse strand, counting down.
TCTGTTTTCCTTCCTTCCTTCTAGACAGACTTTTGTAATTATCACCAAGGTGACAATTTTTGCCAGGTCTCGGTGATGTGGTTTTGCTCATTTTGAATCATCCTGGTACACTATAAAAGGAAACAAAAAATGTTTCCTGTCCCTTTCAAAAGCACACACACCATATGAAACCAGCTCTCAAAACTCAATGGTTTCCAATGCAATGCTCAGAGATTCGGATTTGGGGAAGTGATTGGATTATGGGGGCCTTCAGCTAATCAGTGTGTTATCCAATTATGGATTCATACTTCAATGATGTTACTAAGAAGTGATTTTTAAAAAAATCCAGGTGGTGGGGCCTAGTCAGAGGAATTAGATTCACTAAGGTGTGTGACTTGTGACTTGAAAGGTTTATCTTGTCCCCAGAGTCATTTCATTGTTCTTCTTGTCAACACTGAGCTGAGCTTTGCCCTTCCATGCTCCTTTACCCCAGTGTACTTACTACCTTTCCACAGGCTCAGAGTGACTATGAAATGTAACTTTTGAGTCAAAATAGCTCGCTCTTTCTTTTAAGCTTTCATGACATGTATTTTGTCACAGTAAGAAAAGTTGGCAGTAGAACAATCTCAAATACTGGATTATCTTCACCCTGAATCCTAAATCCTACAAAACCCACCACGTTATCTTACATATTTCATTACCAAAAGTAAAAGAAATGATATACACCAGTAGAAACTATTTTCAATTGTATGCATATCGATACTGTTGTCTACATTGCACTGGTTAATCTCTGGATTCTGCAACAAAATACCTAACAATTTAAGGAAGAAAGGATTTTTCTGGTTCACAGTTCAAAAGCATTCATCCCATCATGGTAGAGAAGGCTTGTTAGCAAGAGTGAGAGCCTGGCTGGTCACATTGCCTCAGAAATCAGAAAAGCAGAGGTTGAAGAGCAAACTAAGATACACAGCCTCCTATCCCACCCTCAGTGACCCACATCCTCCACCAAGGCTCTCTGCATCTCCTAAAGCCTTCCCAAACCGCATCACCAGCTGGGCACCAAGTGTTCAAATGCACAAGCCTCTGGGGGAATATTCCACATTCAGGCAACTCTTAAGTAAGAAAACCTTTAATTGGGGGCTTGCTTATAGTTTCAGAGGTGAGTCCATTATCATCATTCTAGGGAGTATGACAGCAGGTGTGGTGCTGGAGAAGTAGCTGAGAGCACACACCTATTCCACAAGGGACTGTGCCTGGTGCGACCTTTTGAAACCTCCAAGCCGGTGACACACCTCCCTCCAATTAGGCCACTCCTACTCCAACAAGATCACACACACACACACACACACACACACACACACACACACACACTCCAACAAGACCTCACCTAATTCTTCTCAAATAGTTCCATTCACCTAACTGGGGACCAAGCATGTGAGCCTATGGGGGTCATTCTCATTCAGACCACCACAAGAACATTCCATACTCAAACCACAGAAATGTTTTAAACAAACTAAAGTTACTACCTCTTTTTGATTCTTCAATAAGTAATGCTCTAGTGTTACTGAAGTATATTTTTCATCTTTATGACTACTTCAGGCTACCAAAATGGATGCATCACCCTCTACCTCTTGCTTCATTATTCCAGGGAAGAATAACAATATGGAAAAGAGACAAAAGGTATGCACTAACTTGGGTGAGGTTTTTTGGTTGTTTGTTTTGTTGTTGCTTTCTCTGGTGTTTCCTTAAACATTCCACATAACAGATTTCTCTCTCCCTATCCAGGGCTATGTCATGTGTCATCCTTGAGCTTAACCAAGTTAGGTTCATAAGTTATATTCATTGTCATCAAATCCAAAATGGAATCCTATTAGGAAGAAAGGTAAAATAAATTTATTTCAGGAAAGCAACTACTACCATATCCTAGCTTGGAAAACATGAAGATAAACCAACATGAAGAAAATGCCCCCCAAAGGGAGTGGCACTGTTAGGATGTGCGGTCTTGTTGGAGAAAGTGTGTCACTGTGGGGATAGACTTTGAGGTTTCCTATGCTTGGAATACCGCCCAGCTAGTCAGTCAACTTCCTGCTGCCTGCAAGATGCAGGTCTTCCAGCTGTTCCTCCAGCGCCATGTCTGCCTGCACACCATCACCTCCCCACCACGCTGAGAACGGACTGCACCTCTGAAACTGTAAATGAGCCTCCTCAAGTAAATGATTTCTTTGAAAGAGTTGCCAAGGTCATGATGTCTTTTTATAGTAATAGAAACGCAAACTATGACAATAAGCACAGCTGATACCCCAGAGAAAATCTCAAGGATCATAATAAGAAATGCAATTTAAAAACCAAATAGAAGGCTTGAGAGACAGCTCAGTGATTAAAACAGCTGTTAAACAAGTGGGAAGATATGAGTCTCTACCCCTATAACCCATATAAAAGCAGGTATGTATGGCATATCTGTAATCTCAGTTTTCCTATGATGAGATGACAGATGGGGACAGGAGGTTCTTTAGAAGATAATGGGCCAGCTAATCTGGTGTACGTAGCAGCAACAAAAAGAGAGCCTGCCTCAAACAAGATGCAGTTGGCTACTATTCCACAACCTTGGGAAGGGGCCTCCTCAGACTTAGGGGTTTTAAGTCTCCAGACTGCAGCAAGTTACCTGGCTTTGCTCCTCCCTCTATTTTAATTCCAAGTCTGAGGAAATAACATATTTATAAGCTGTAAATTTGAAACTTTAAATTTGAACCGTCATTTTTAATGGCCTCCAATTAATAGTTGGTTTCATTTCAAACTGACTTAATTAAAATGTTATGTTTTAACCTGAATTTCTGAGTGTCAAATTCTCAATTAATAAAGTAATTCTCAAGAACCAAATTAACCTAAAAATTATAGTGAAACTTAAGGAGTATTTAGGCATTTTAATACTTTATATAAACAGTAACATTTCTACTTAAATTTACAAGTACAAATAATAACTCAATTTAACATTATAAATTGGACTTAGTTTAACAAACCAAACTCATATTCATACAGCCAATGTATGATAATAAATATTAGACTTTTTATCAAGATAAAAATGTGGATATGACAAGTTTTTCTCTTTAATACTAATTACCAATATTAATTCTAAAATTCTATGGGTATTAAAATTATATCTAATTGAATTTCAGATATCTGTTTTCTCTAACAGTTTATTATAAATTTCTAAGGTATTCTACCATTCCTTACCATAAATTTAAATAAAATAAAGTACTTTTTACACATTTTGATTTCTCTTGCTCTTCTCATTAGAGTAGGTGCGTATGACATATGCGTATGTAATTTTCTTCATGTACTAGAGGGGGATGTCTGTATATTTTTGTACATATTTATGTGAGCGAGTGTGTGTCCACACATGTAGGGAGTGACCAAAGGAGAGAATGACTCTAAATATTGTCAAATGAACCAGGGGAATAATGTTCACCAATAGTAGTACCGATTGTTTCAACGTACTAGGATTTAGACATTGACTGCTTTACTTGAAAATACTCCCTATTAATTGGAAATGCAAATTTATTTTTAAGAGAAAAAATAAAAATTCATAAATATTAATTCTAATTACATTTATTTAGTTATATAGATTTGTATGTGTATGAGAGAGAGATCCGTGCACACGCTTGCATGTGTAGTGGTCAAAAAGTATTTGTGGGCGTTAAGTCAGTTCTCTCCTTCCAACGTTTGAGGTCTGGGATTGAACTTGGGTCACAGGGCTTGGCCTCCAGGACCCTTACCCACTGAACCTCTTGCCAGCCCTAAAATGTTTAGAATAAAAAAAATACTGTGGCGTAAATACAGATGGATCTCAAAAGATTCATACCAATGTTGAGAGTGCTGAGCTAGAAAGTTAGCTCAACAGTTAAGAGCATTTGCTGCTCTTTCAGAGGACTCAGGTTCAGTTCCTAGCACCTACATGGTGGTTCAAAACTATCCATAACTCCAGTTTCAGGGGGTCTGATGGCTTCTTCTGATCCCTAGTGGCACATAGTGCGCATATATACACGCAGTCAAAACATTCAGTACATGTAAATAAATCTAAAAATAATTTTAGCTGGGCATGATGGTATTTTCCATTTAATCTCAGCACGAGGGGTGCAGATGCTACAGGACCTCTGTGAGTTTGAGGCCAGTCTGGTCAACACAGCAAGTTTAGGACATTGCTACACAGACAGATCCTTTCTCTAAAACCAAAAAGGACTGTTAACCTCTGGGTGTAGCTAGGATGGGAGTTGACACATATAATTTATAAATACCTAGAAAGGAAAGACTAAAGGAAAACACCTTTGCTCACATGTAAGTCCAAAGGAAAGGGGACTTTTTTTTTTTTTTCTTTCTAGCTTTATTCTCCTTGTAGGAAGGAAGAAAGGGAGAAATGCAAGGGGGAAGGAGGAAGAGAATGAGGAAGGAAGGGCAGGAAAAAACATAAAATGAAACCAATGTGTGCCTGATTTGTGTGCCTTTCTGTCAGGGAAGAAGCAGCATCCCCAGGAGCCCCTCCCAGCAGACTTAAATTTGCACTTCCTTGACCAGAATTATGTGATGCAGCAACGCTCAGCAGGCAGACGGATGGATGTCCCAAAGAAGCAGCCCTACTCTATCTTGAAATGACATATCACATGTATGTACCACTGCACTGTTTCCCTTTTCTGAGGATATACCTAGGTAACATGTACTGAAAAGAAATCTTATGAACAGCAGATAGAGAACATTCCAAAGAGCAAACAAGCTCGATTGATCTAAAACCTCTAAATAACTGCCCATAATTGTATATTTAGTTTAATTAAAAGATAATTGCCGAAATGATATGAACTGTTCCATTGCCTCTGTGACATGGTTCTGTTTTCAAGACACAATGTTCAAATAAGCTCCAGGCTGGCTCTCAGGCAAATCTTCATGCAGGAAACAGTGGGCTGCTTTCTACTGAGGCATTCACTCACCTCCAGGTAGATGGGGAACAACTTACACACGCTCCAGTAGGAGTGAGTGGAAACAATATAGGCTTTGTCTTACTTGTTTTTCTACTGTTGAGATAAAACACCATGACTGAGACAACTTACAGAAGAAAGGGTTTATTTGGCTTAAGGTTTCAGGGGGCTAACAGTCCATGATGGCAGAGCTTCACAGCACATCACAGACAGGAATGAGAGAGCTAACTTAAAATGGCACAGGTCTTTTGAAACCTCAAAGCTTCGCTCCCCCGCCCCGGTTCTTCCTCCAGCAAAACCTCCTAAACTTACCCAGCTAGCATCACCAGCTGGGGACCAAATAGCCAGAAGCCTGGGAATGTGGAGGATGTGTCTCATTCAAGCCACTGCAGGCTTATACTTCATTCTCAAATTACTTTATTTGCCATTTGAACTAATTACTGTTGCAGAAGAAAGCTCCCTTCAGTCACTCCACAACCATTTTTTATTTGGAAGAATTCCTGTCATGTCAGTCCTCAACTTTCCACATAGGCTTTACTTTACCTATTTGTAATCACAAAAGACTTTGTGCTTTGTGAACTGGAAACCAATAATTACCAAGGGAAAGTAATGCAAACAGTTTTCTTATTTGCATAATCAAAAAAAAAAAAAAACAGCATTGGGGCCTGAGAGAATAAATAGTGCAGTGTGTTTTTTGAAATTCTGGATTTGAGAGTAACCTATTTTCTAGTTTTGTTTTTAATGTTTTGTTAAAAAAAAATTTGTGTGTGTGTGTGTGTGTGTGTGTGTGTGTGTGTGTGTGTGTAGCACAGTGCATGTGTTGAACTCAGGAGACAAATTTTGGGAATTTTGGGAGTTGGTTCTCTCCTTCCTTCTACCACAGGTGTTCAGGGCTAGCTTGGGGTGCACAGTGAATTCTGGGCCACCCTTGGATGTAGAGTGAGAACATTTCAAACAACAGCAAGAAAAAGACAACCACTGCTTTCCAGGTTCAGCAAGGCCTGACCATCTTCCTGCCATGTTCTGTGAGACTTCTGTGCATCACTGTCCAGTACATAAGTAAACTGAGCCAGAATTGCCATTCCCTACACAGAAGAGATCTCATGTGAATACACTTTGCATTGTGCCTTGCTCATTAAATGTTTATTAAATTGAACAAATAAACAGTGTTACATTGAAGAGAATTTCCCTGAGCCAAGCTGGGACAGATTTCAGTGTAACCTGTATGACAGCTGCCAAGTTGTCCCCACTGAGCTCAATGTATATGTAAGGAGACACTCCTTTTCCTACTATTCTGAAATGTCTCATACATGTTCTAGTAAAAATCAAGAGTTATTGCCCCAGAGCAATATACATTTATTACCTTGGTTATGAAAATGAATGATTCAATGTTTTCTATCTTTTCCAACTTTTCAGTAATCTTGGGTCAACTTGTTATTGATTGATGAAATGAGCATTATTACTAGAAGGCTATGTAGAAAATATTTACCAGCAAAAACCTGTGGACTGAATTAGTCATGGGAGAATTGATTAAGATAGATAGAACTCTGTCTGTAAAGGTCTTACATAGGGCCAGCATGGAGCTCTTGCTACTACCACACCTGCATACCAGATGAGAATTGATTCATGGGAGAAGTAGGCCACTATGGAGATAGTCCATTTTTAAAACTTTTCTGGATTAGAATGCATTACAAACTCACTAGTATTGAAACAAGAACTATAAATATACTTTAAATATAAAATTGAGTTTCCTTATTCCATAGAATCTGTAACCAGAAATAAGACTTCTGAGCACATTGTTCCTTACAACTGTCACCTTTGGGGATGTGAAGTTAACTGTGCATGTGCACAGAAATGTAACATAATTGTTGGGCAGTACAAGTGCCATTTACCTCAGTGAGACAAAGCTAGAGGCCAGATTTGTTGCTTCTTTGAAAGGCGATATTTTCTCTGCTTTCTATCCTTCCTGCTTTCAGTTTTATGTTATTTTTAATTTTTTCTTTATTAATAGTGTTTGAGGTGTCTGCAGACACACGGATGTCATAGTATGCATGTGAAGGTCAGAGGACAACTTTGTGGGATGGTTCTCTCCCTTCCATCTTGAGAGGGTTTGATGGATGGAGCCCGGGTTATCAGGCTTGCACAGTAAGCTCCTTTACATCTTTGACCCATCTCCCTGGCCCTCAGTTATATTTTTCATGTGGACATTTGTTTAGTTAGTTGTGACATCAATAGAATCCAGGCCATTCAGGCCAAATAAATAGAACATGTTAAGGGCCAGTGAGATGGCTGAGTGGGTAAAGGCACTTGCTGCTACATGTGCTGACCTATGCTTGAGACCACATGCAAGTACTCCTCAGCACATGTGTACACACACACCCATATGCACGCAAAGCAGAAAAGATAGGCTCTTCTCTACACCGTTCACCTCTGATGGGGAAAATGAGGAAACTGAGAAATGCTATGACCTTGCAGAAGGAGATCATAAATACATAGCGACATCATTTATGAAGAGCAGTAGGAGTAAGTGGTGGGGGGTTTAAAATGAAAAGAAAAAAGAAAATGAAGCAACAATGTCCTGGTCTTTTGAATATTTCCCATCAGTTTATTTTTCTGAAAGGTTTTCATGCAGTCTCAGCCAGGTCTGCAAATGAGGCAGAGTAGACAGAGTCCAGTGATTTCAGAAATGTCAGGTTCAAGTGTCAGTGGAATCACACAGACCAGCGAAATCTGGGTCCAGACATTGCCTTCATCTGTCAGCCCACTCTCTGTATGCCAAATTTGATCATGAAAATCTGTTCTGAGTAACTGAAGGGTGTGACACTTCTCATTGAGAACTCATGATGCTTTGGGCTGATGGTTCAACTAGATTCATTATAAATAAAATATCTGGAAAAGGATCTGGATGGTTAAGAATGATAAAAATAAATTATGTCTAAACTACTGTTGTGTGACTGACCTTATGACCCATTTATTCACTCCAGATAGGGCACCAATGACAGACCAAGGAAATGACTCCACCTACATCCAGCTTGGCAAACCTATGGATTTACTGGGGTGACTTACAGGGATATAGCTAATGCAAAGACAGATGGATCACTAGCAAGTGCATGCTAAAGATGACAGCAAGAAAACCTGCATCCTGGCCATCCCTGCCCATCTGACAGACAGCTTCACAGCAGAATCTCCTCTTCTTACTGTTCGATGTTTATACAACGTTAGGAAGAGCCCTCATGAGTGTTGTGACCGTCTGAGCTTCCTAGGCCTTATTTCCTTGGCTGCCTATCTTACAAGACTTCCTCCTACTTCCAAGAGGGGTATCTCACTTTAAAATAGCCTCATAACAATGACTAGAAAACTAAAATTCTAAGTTGAATATGTGTGTACATGTGTCAGAGCATATGCACACACACACACACACACACACACACACACACACACACACTTGCGTCGTCTGTACACCTGTGAGTATGTGCATGAGTGCATTTGGAAACCAGATAATACTGGTATCCTGCTCTCACTTTTACTCTGTAGAAATAAGATCTCTCAATGAACCTGAAGTTAGAGGCAGCAAACCCCATCAATCCTCCTGTTTTCACGTCTCAGCACAGGGATCACAGGTACATGTGACCAGTTTTTACAGGGGTACTAGGGATTTGAACTCAAGTCCTCATGTTTGTGCAACAAGTGCTGTTAACCCAGTAAGCCACCTACCCAACCCAACTCTTGCCTTCTTTAATTTCCACAGCTAATTTTGGTCTTACTGCAAGGCCAGCTGATTCACCAAGTGGGAGAGAGGGAGGCTTTTAATAACCAACCACATGCCCAAGAAACTGTTTCTGTGGAAGTCACTCATCCTTTCCACTCATGCTGCTATGTTGGTTTTTATTTCTCTAATAAGCGAAGCTCCAACAGCTAGCTGCTTGCAGAGATGGTGCACCTGTGATCTCCACACAGGATTTTCTCTCACAAAGACCGACCCTACAATGACTGAGTGCCTAAATTTCCAGCGGGATAGCAAATCTTTACACAGGGTGGCATTCCAGCTTCAGGGTCTTGATAGGTACCTATGTCACTAGACTTCTTCTGTTAGACACATTTCATCATGCAAGAGACCATCAGCAGCAACGGATGCCTACCTCCACATTTACATGGGTTTCCCTTTTCCACCTTGCTCCTCCCAGCACCAACATCATATCTACTGAACAGCCTGTATAATGCTCTGCACTTTTTTTTTAGCATCGTCTCCAAAGACAAGTTTATGTAATTGCAATATATTTAATAACATTCTAAGCTATCAGCAGATAAATAGGTAACTAATTATAACTAATACATAAATGCAAATGGCCAAATTCACATTAAGATATTTTTTATAAATTTAAGAAATAAAAGTAAAATACCTATTGGAGAGTCATCTCTTATTAGACTACATGGGGCTTTTAAAACACGATATTTTAGAGCTGGTGGGATAACTCAGCAGGTAAAGGCACTTGCAGTGAAGATAGATAGATAGATAGATAGATAGATAGATAGATAGATAGATAGATAGATAAGAAAGATGTATAAAAATGGTTTTGGTATCTTGCCCCTGTTGTACTCAGCTGCATTTTCTCCAGCACACTCTGTCAGAATGTGACTCTCAGGTCCTGCCTCCCTTACAACAACTCAGCACTGAGCTGAGTGCACAGGAAGCAGAAATGAGGGACTCAGCTTCTGGGATGTGCCTTCCTCATTCTTTAAACTTCTGCCTGACCTCTTGGCATGGTGCAACCAGACTGAATAGTTGACTACACTAACTACCTTTAAAAAATTCACTAAGTGGATACCAAACATAAAGCAAAAGATTTCCAGCCTACAATCCACAACCCCAGAGAAGCTAGAACCCTCTTCCTGAAATATATAGAAGCAGATGCAGAAATCCACAACTAATCAATGGGCCAAGCTCCTGGAGTACAATTGAAGTGAGGGAGGAGCAATAATATGAACAAAGGAATTAAGATCATGATGGGGAAACCCAAAGAATCAGCTGACCTAAGCTAGGGAGAGATCACTGACTCAGGTCTGACAAATAGAGAACCTGCATAAGACCGAACTAGACTCCCTTAATATAGGTGACAATGGCATGACTGTGACAATATATGAGACTACTGGCAGTGGGTCCAAGATCTAACACTAATGCACAAACTGACTTAGTGGAGTCCCTTAGATATAAAGAGATACCTTGCCCAGCCTAGACACGAGTGGGGTGGAGAGGAGCCTTGCTTCTGCCTCAATGAGATGATGAGACCGACTTAGTAGACTTCCTAGGGGAAGCCTTACCCTCTCCAAGGAGCAGATGGGAGGAGGGGGGAGTGGGGGAAGCTGGAAGAGAGGAGGTAGGGGGAACTGGGATTGGAATGTAAAAAAAATGTATAAAAAAACAGTAAAAATATAATTCACATAATTTCAACAAAAATGTATTTTGTTAGCTTTCAAATTTCTTTGCCCATGATTCTCCAGAAGAACCTTTAGTTTTAAGTTAACTACAATTTTCAGCACAATTTTATGTGGCTATAATTTGTGACATGGAATAACTGAGAATTTATACTAAAATGTCCTTGTTTTAGATGAGTTAAATATAAACAAGTACAATAGCTATTTGAAAGTTACCAGCATCCATTAAAAATACCAGCAGACATTTAACATTTGAAAGTCTCATATAACTTCTTTCTCCTTGAACTTACATTTGTATTCTACTTTCACTGCCAACCCTAACTCTAGGATGTTTTATTTATAAGACTGAATGTCAGCTATTGATGAATCTCTCACATTTCTCTGCCTCAAAATTATGTAGATAGATTGGAAATTGACTTTTAAAACTCTGTGTAAGACTATTGATTATAACTAATACATAAGTGCAAATGGCCAAATTTACATTAAAATATTTTTTATAAATTTAAGAAATAAAAGTAAAATACTTATTGGAGAGTCATCTTTTATTAGACTACACGGGGCTTTTAAAACACGATATTTCAGGGCTGGTGGGATAACTCAGCAGGTAAAGGCACTTTGCAGTGAATTCTGATGATGATAGAGTTTAATCCCCTGCACTCACACAGTGGAAGGAGGGAAACCCTCATTGAGTCTTGTCTTGCTCCCAAGGCATCATCTACATTAACATTTAACTCAAAACCAATAAACCATTAGCAGTATGCGTATGCCGAGTTGACGACAGTATGCACATGCAGATACTTTTTACACTCTGTCAGGCACACAGATGTGTCTTCCTGTCATGTAAAAGTGACTTTATCTGTTCCATCATTCTGCTATACAGGATGGTGCTGATGCAAAAGCACAGCTCTGTCTTCAAAGGGAGAGAGAAGGACCCTGGCCTGGGAAACACAGATTTAGTTTGCCCTGAATACTATGCTCCAATATGGCCAAAGTGCCATATGGTTTTTGTATTAATAGAACAAAGTCATAAACCAAGGCACATTTAAAACACGTTGATCCAATTGTTGAACCCTGACTGACAGACAGGAAGTATCCACTGGTGTAATAGTGGCAGGAAAGTTACGAGGGTAACCCCTTTCTAACTGGATCTGAGGCCTCCTCCACAGGAAAGAATTTCTGATGTACTGTAAGCCAGGTAGAAAGCCCCTGGCTTGAGAAAAGCCGTAGGCCCTAAGGGCATGTGTGGAGGGGGCAACACTAATGTTGTTTTGCTAAATGGACATGCTGTCAAAATATTTATGTTTATATTCAAAGATTAGTGCTGCCTCAGCTTTGGCCAGAGGAGCCTCTTTCTGCAGTGGCCAACACTACAGAGAGTCATGCAGGGTTAAAGTGATGAGACTGACTTCTGGGTGTTCCACCCTCTATTATCCCCTAAACCAAGGCCTGGGGAACACAAGGCAGAGGGAACAGAGGAATGTAAGAACTGAAAGATGAGGACTCTTGCTATGAAATGCTGTCTTTTGGATATGGCATAGCTCTCACTCTCATGAACGCTCCACGTCTATGGTTATATGGACAAAGAAGCCAGCAAGATCAGTCAACATTCCAGCAGGCACTACTAATTGAACTCTGGGTTATCAACAAAAAAATGAAGGATGGCCTGAAAGCTGAAAATGAACTTGTGGGGAGGTGTCCAGGGGGAACACGAGGAAGAAGTAGCTTGTATGATCAAGATACCTTGTACACATGTATGAAATAGCTGATGGATACATGAAAGAGATGCTTAGAGAAGAGCAACAAAACAGATTGTTGGGAGCATCTGGAAGGAAGGTACATCAAACAGGGGTCTCTGTGATGACATCTCTCAGATATTATCAGACAGGTGAGGACAGAGAGAAACCAGCCCAGCAGTTTAGAGCCAGAAACTGTGCTTAGTTCAATTGACATTTCTGTCCTTGCCAGAGGTCAGAAATGCCAGAAGTATTGAGGAGAACTGATTTGTGGTTTGGTTTCTTCTTCTATGCAATTAAAAGGAACTGAACGGCCTGGAGGCTAAGTGTCTGGACTGACTAGCTCACACCTACTTCTGTGCCTGTGTTAGTCGGGGTTCTCTAAAGGAACAGAACTGAGAACGGATATATAAATAAAGGAGATTTTTAGATTGATTTATAGGATGGCCACCTCATACTTGAGAGGCTGAGAATCCAGTAATTATTCAGTCCAGGAAGCGAAATGTCTCAGTAGCCTCAATCTGGCTCTGGAGGCCAGGAAGATTTTGGAGAGCTGCCACTGAAGGTGAGGTCCAGATACAGGAAGAGTCTTTCTGCTTCAAATAATCCCTCAGAGGAGTCCACAATCAGACATCCTAACCAATAATCAGCTTTATATTGCTACCACAGATTTAGGTTGTTGTGGACTTACCCCCTGGGAACTGAGTTCACGATCCCTCCTGCTGTCTAAGCATCACATTTTGTGCATACAGAGACTATTGTTTTATGCCCTGTTGTGCTCATTCTTGTGATCTGATAAAGATGAGATAGTGGGCACAAAAACAGTCTTCAGGAGAGAGAAAAGGCTGTTAAAGCCATTTAGGAATAAATCCCTGAACCATATCAAATTCTAGAGGCCATTACTATCCAGGCTTGAGTTTTCATTTTCTACTCCCTGTATCTGACACAACACTTACATGTGACATATAAATATGATAGGAGTACTATACCAAAACTTAAAATAATCAAGAACACAATAAGGCCAAAGACTTAAGGCACCAGATGTAGGAAACCGACTCTTTAACCAACCAAACATCATTCTTTATCCAAGTTGACTATATGTTTCCCTTTGTGCTTGTAGGTATTTGTACTCTATGAAATATTTTGTATGATGTTCATAATGTTTTAACTTTTAACTTTTGTTTTTCTTTGACCAGTTTTATTTTATAGTTACAACTTATTTATGACAATTTTATTTGTTCTATTATTTTGGTATTCCATTATATTTTAGTCTAGAAAAGTAAATGGGAATTGAAACTATAGGAGAAATCAGATGACAACAGAGCATCATTATAAATTTTCTTCTAACAAAATTATCTTTTCAAATATTATTACTAGAAAGGACAGAAACAAAAGGTCAGATTTGAGGGATCAGGTTCCATAGACTTTGTTGAGTACAACCGAGTCTTACATACTTTTCACAGTCAGAAAGAGAATCACAAGTATCCTAGTAATATAGGCCACTTACTTTTTATCAGGAGATCTTTTTTATGAGTTTGTTTTAGAGTCACATGTTCATACCATCCAGGTTGACTTCCAACTTACTATGTACTCAGAAGGACCTTGAAATTCTCCTGCTTCCTCCTCCCAAGTGCTGGGATTATAGGCATGTAACACCAAGATAGATTTAGGTATTGCTGTGGATTGAACCCATGGTTTTGTGCATGCTAAGTGAGGACTCTACCACCCAAGCTGAAGTCATACACAAACATATGCATATACATACACACACACGTATATTTGTGTATATACATATATATTATGTGTGTGATTTACAGGCTAATTCACAATGTCTGTCTACTAATGGAAGGTCCAAGAATCTAGCAGTTCTTCAGTCCACAAAGCTGGATATCTCAACTGGGTCAGAATCCTGAAGATGTAGGCTTTAATGCCAGTGAAAGAATGGACTAGGCCAGCTAGAGCAAAAACAAGCAGAGAGCAAAGTTCTTTCTTCCATTATCTTTATATAGGCTGCCAGTAAGAAGGTATGGCCCAGGTTAAAGGTAGATCTTCCCACCTTAAAAGGTACTGATTAAAAGTGGGTTTCTTTGGAGTTCCACTCTTTTCATGGAGACTCTACCTTCTGAAAAAGAACTGCATATGGCTCAAAGGATATTTATACAATGAAAATTGCACATCTGGGACTGGAGAGATGGTTAAGAGGTTAGGAGCACTGGTTGCTCTTCCAGAGGACCCAGGTTCAATTCCCAGCATATACACAGCTGCTCACATTCTGTAACTCTAGTACCAGGGAATCTTACACCTTCACACAGACAACATATGCAGGCAAAATACTAATGCACATAAAATTTTTAAAAAAATTTAAATGTGGGTATTTTTACTTCAAAAGATTTCAGAAAAAAAAATCTTTCACAGGTTATGGTAGTTTGAATGTAATTGGCCCCCAAAAGCTCATAGGGAGGGACTATTATGAGGTGTGGCCTTGTTGGAGGAAGTGTGTCACTGTGGGGGCAGACTTTTAGGTTTCTTTTGCTTACACTTTGCTCACTGTCATAGTCCACTTCCTGTTGCCTTCTGATCAAGAGGTGGCCAGTACCATATCTGTCTACATGCTTCCATGCTCCCATGATGACAACTAAACATCTGAACTGTAAGCTGCCAGCCAAATTAAATGTTTTCCTTTATAAGAGTTGCTGTGGTCATGGTGTGTCTTCACAGCAATAGAAACCCTAACGAATACATAGGCATATCCAGCCATTTGAGTTTTAGGTAGTTCTAGATGTAGTCAAGCTGACAACTAAGAATATCCATCAGAAGTACCAAACCTTGCTTATTTTTTTTAATTTAAGCTAACTGTATATGATAACATGCTTTAAATATTCATTTAATCAATAGTTATGAAATCTTAAGGTATAAAGCATCATGAATGTTGTCACTGGAGATTGGTTTTGTTGTTGGATTAAAAAGAATCAATCCAAATCTTTACTTATTTCTAGTAAGAACTAATGGAGTTAAAGTTAGTTTAAGTTACTCAGAACTATGAGTATGTCATAGGGCGTCCCTGTATCTTTCATTTGTCGCATCTGGACATTTTAAATAGTAACAGTAAAATAGTAACACTGTTGATTGGACCCATTTAAAAACTAGAATTCTGTAATGCAATTTATACTGAATAATGAAAAAATTATTTTTATGAAGGTGGTGGAAAGCTTGGATCTTTTTAAATATGAATACTTGACTCAGATAAAGTAATGTTAGAAAAATTATTAAGGGCCCCAGAAGCCCTAACAATTTGGTAACAAGTTTGGCAAACTATAGCTATTATGAGACCAAAACAGGGGAAATATACAGGTTACAGAGTCTGTTTGTAATTAGGATGGTTAAGAATAAGTTCCTGCCTGTTCAATGTTTGTGTGACCCATCTACACAGGATGTGCTTGATCACATGTAGGCAGGAAATACATCAGGATGCATGCTTCCTTTGATTGGACCTGATGCGAAATATGGTGAATTGTGGGTTTGCCTTTTTAAGTCCCTGCAAAATGTCTTGTGGCCATTTCCTGAGATTCCTGGAGTGGTCCCTGCCAGAGCCCATTCTCCTGGTCAGTATTTGATTAAAGTTTGCTTCAAATATGGCTGAAGATTGTGGTAGTAGTCTTATTCTCAACTGGTGGGATTAACACCAAGAAAAAAGGCACACTTTGATTGTCAGCCACTTACAGCAGGTTGCTCCTGAGTAGAAAGGAAGAACCAGCACAGCTACTGAAATCATTTATTTCAGAGACTTAAAAAAAATTTAAATTTTAATTTATGAGTACTTGCTATATATGTGCAAATGCCAGAAGACAGTGCTAGATCCCCTGACCTGGAGTTATATGTGGTCATGAGTCAACCTGTGATAGGAACAAAAGTCAAACCCTGTGGAGAGCAGCTAATGCTCTTGACCCTAGAGCCATCTCTCCAGCCCCAAAGGACTTTTCTGATGCCCCCACTTCAGTGGGTAGCCAGTGCTTTGAAGCTCTGTTTGGTGAAGCAGAAAAACATGTATTTGGACTTGGCGTTGGACCAAGGAAAATGTCTGACCTTTTTCTGTTTCTCTCTGTGTATCTTGGAGCTGTCTTCATTGGTTCAAGTCTCCTTAGAATGGCTTTAATTCTTTTCAGCTATTTTGGTTGCTTCATTTGGTAACTGACTTTGTGGGAGTTCTTCTGAGACATTTCCATTCAACTATTTGGCATATGATGCTGTTTATGTGACAGACATTGCCAATATGGAAGCCCTTCTAAGCAAATTGGGAGTTGTATTAAACTATTTGGTATGACAAGAAAGGGTGAAATGTGTTCATCTTTTTTTTTCCCCTGTTGAAACATTGGGGTTCCATTGAGCCATTTGAGAAAAACAAACAAGCCTGTCAAAGATTTCTCCTTTGTGATTTGTATAACCATGGGGAATAGTAGGTTTGTCCTACCATAGTGCCTGCTTCATGAGTAGTTTGTGAGTTTATGGTGCACTCTAGGGCAGCATGAGGTAAATAAAACCTGACTTTGACTTATGGTTAGAGTCCCTGAAAGTGACATCTCCATCCCCTACATCTTCAAATTGTTTTTAAGCTTATTGTGTTAATTACTTTTTTCTGTCATGCCCAATTTCGTGTGCACATGTGTGCACACATGTATGTGAATGCAAGTTTTGGGGGATGATTTTTGGACTACATTGACATATAGGAGTCAATGCCTCTTTTTCCTTCTTCCTTTGAAAAAGTAGTTAACTAAAATACAATAATTTGATAACTACGGAGTTTGAGACTGAAGAAAAATTAGCTATATAAGGCTTTGACTCAGTCAGACCTAACTAAATATTAACTAACTGAAATTATAATTTTGAGTTTCTTTCCTGGCAGAATGATGTGGGTCTAGGCCTTTCAAATGTTTCTTCTAGAAACGGAGTCTAAAAAATCTCTTACAGCATTAACAAGAGCTACTGATCTTCCAAAGCAAGTATTTTAGAGACACAATATACATCTAAATACTTTACAGCAAGCCAAAACACCTCTAAATAATATGCATTATAACAGCAATGTGTGATTCAAGGTCTCAGTTCTTTGAGGCAACACTTAGATTTGCAACAAAAAACAACAACAAAATGCTCTTGATGTAAGGTCAAGGATAAAGAAAGACAGACAAGAACACTGTTTTGGTTTTTTTGGTTTTCTGTTTTTTCATAAGAAAAGTCTATAAGGGAACTCTGATAAAAAGAATCAGCTCTCTCCAGTCTATGGTACTGATAGAGGGTGGTGTGGAATGATTGAAAAGTTCCTATTTTGGGGCCGTGGATGTTATTTACTCTATATGAGAACAAACCACAACATATACAATAAAACTCTTTTTAAAAGTTTTATTAATAGAGATTGGATAGGAATAGAAGACAGAAGAGAGAGAGTGTGTGTGAGAACATAAAACAAGGAGCCATTATTGGTTTGAAGAGAAAACTGAACCTAAAGAAAGGTCTAGAGACCTACAAGACTGCCACCAACTAACAATTTGAGCAACCGTGGAAAGGCTACCATAAATACCCTTCCTGGATAGTGAGATCAACAACTAACTTATCCACCATCATGGAGTCCTCATCTAGTACCTGTTGGAAACAGAAGCAAACACCTTTAGCTAAACACTGAGTCAAACTAGAATCCAGATGCAGAGGGAGAGGACAAGACCAGGTTGCTGACCTGAACAAGGAGTAGCTAATGGGCCCCCCAGACTGATAGCTGGTAATCTAGCATGGGACTGACTCAGGCCCCCCTGAATATGGGTCTCAGCTAGAAGGACTGAGCAGTCTAAAGGACCTCAGACAGCAGAACCAGGATGTATTCCTGGTGCACAAAAGGATCTTGCAGACACATCGCCCATGGAGGGATACTCCCTTAACCTAGAGACAGGAGAGAAGTCCTAGTCCCTACTTCAAATGACTTGACAGATTTACATTACCCCCACCTGGATGGTATTGCCCGGCATATGGAATTGGGGTGGGGGGATGGGAGGGGAGGGTGGTCAGGGTGCATGTGAGGGGGGAGAGAGGGTAAGAGCGAGGGAGGGAGGAAGGGAGAGGGAATGGGATCAATAAATATGCTTTGCTGCAGGACCTTAACATCAGAAGCTGTAAGAGGATGCACAGATAAAACATGTCAAGCTATAGGTATCAGCCATCGTTTTCTGATAAGGACTGATGAGCACAGGGGCTGCCCAACCAATGACGATGGGGTTATATGGATCAAAGTTTTCTGCATATTAAAGAAAAGGAAAGTGGTAGGAGAGTGAAGAGACCCATATACAGCTGACTACAGATCTGTAGCAAAAAAAGAAAACAAAAAAGAAAAGAAAAGTTGTATTAATACAAAGTGGGGAAAGGGAAGGCGGTTGTGTGCAGGGCTGTCTGGAAGGAACTTGTGGAGAGAGTGGGAGTTTGGGGTCGGCATGTCTGTTTTTAAAGGTTGTTCGGCACATGCAAATGGGGGCTTACATAGCCACACCATGCATGTACATAGATTACACAAGGCCCTGGGATGACTAGGCATTTTGTCTGAATGCTGCTGGTGCATGCACAACTGAACCCAGAAATGAAATGCTGATGGCCACTTATGTGGACACAGGACCTGAAAATGCTGGAAATGATAACAATGGTTGGCATTGCTAAGGTTTGGTGGGTAATAGCTTCAGATTGTGATAAATTGAGTCAGGTTGTCTCAGACAATATCCCTAGCCATGAAGAATTGCTTGGCGCTATCTGGACTGATGTGCCCCATGGCAGAAACATGTCTGGATATCCAGGTATCAAGAACAACCCACACTGTTTCTAGTCAAACCACAAAAAATAGCTCTAACTTCCTGGTGTGTGTGTGTGTGTGTGTGTGTGTGTGTGTGTGTGTGTGTGTGTATGTGTGTGTGTGTGTGTGTGTATCTGTCCCCAGCCACTCTAAATGTGCTCAACCTTCATCCCATGGAAAGGTCCCTCACTATTCCAACAAAGCAGACTCAGCCTGTTGGAATACGTTTGTCTGCCTCTCTGACTCATTTTTCTTCCAGGGAACTTCAGGAGTGGTGTGTTAAAGAATGGCAGATGATGATAAACATCTACTGTGATCTGTGATCCTTTACTGAGGGTCACAGGACAGGGAAGACAGGAATGCAGAAAAACAAGTTGCTTTTGTTCTAAACATGCAAATTGCCCTCCTCCTCCTTCTTCTTTTTCTTCTTCTCCTCCTTCTCCTTCTCCTTCTCAGGATTGAGTTTCTCTGTGTAACCCTGGCTGTCCTAGAACTAGCATTGAAGACCAGGCTGACATGAAACTCAGAGATCTGCCTGTCTCTGGATTTAAAAAAAAAAAAAAAAAAAAATGCCCATCACTAACCTGGCTTTTTTTTTTTTTTTTTTTTTTAATGATCACTACCATTTAACCAAAATAGAGAGATCTATAAAACAGTGTGGTGCTGGCTGACATTCCTGACACTCCTGGCTAACAAGGTAGGGCTAGCAATAGGCGGGGCACAGTGGATCCAGATGTTCTTTCCTGCTAGACAAGATAAGCATGGATCCTTATCAAGCAGGGCAATCTCTGGTACTGAAAATTTTGAAGGCAAATGATGCTGTTGACGTGCCTTGCCTGGTGTCTTGGCAAAAACAGGTTAGCCTCTGGTATGCAAAATAGATTAGGCATTTAAAAGATAGGGTGAAAAGCACACTGGTCCAACAGTGGAGGTCAGCAATCGGCCATATGGCCAATAGTGGTGGAGCTTCAGAGAATGAGCGAGTTCAATAGTTGAAATTAGAAGTACTTAGAAGACAGTTATCAAGTCTCTGTGGCTATTTCCAGATGAAGTGGGAGCATAGGAAGACTCAGAGTTGCTACTCTTGCTGACTCTATTGCATTGGAGGGCAATCAAGGGGAACCTAGACAAATGGAATTAGATGGTCACAAAAATAGCTAAGTTCAGATCAGTGATGAGATGGTGAGACTTGGCACTGTCTTAGTCTGATTTTTTTTTTCAGATTTTATAGAGTAAGTGTTTGGTTGGAACCTCCAGCTCTCTCCTGCACGGTCTGAGAAGCCCCATCTCTCTCACACTCTCCAAACCCTGTCCCCTCAGAGAATCTCCAACAAAGAAAAGGCTCCAAACATCCCAGATCCAAATGATTGGTGGCTATAGCAGCTCCTCCCCTGAAGTTGCCAATAACCCAAGTCCTCACCTAAAGTGTTCAGTTTTTGATCATACTTGGGCACAAACCCAGCTTGTGACAGACACATCATCACCCTTCGCCTACAGGCTATATAGCCTCCCTGCTTTAACTCAGGTATGTGACTTCTCCTACCTCAATCTCTGGGTCTGGATAACTCACCGGGAGTTGCTTTACTCAAATAAACCTGTTTTTTAATTTAATTTAATTATTATTATTATTATTATTATTATTTACTTTTTCAGTTCAGCTTGCTCTGGCTTACTGTACCAACAGAGAAATCTCTTATCTGGGGTTATAGAAAACCTATTTAGTAAGAGAGACATTAGAATGATTATCAAGAATACACAAACAGTATTTTGCCTACAGTTAGAAAAAGTATGAGAGCCCTTCAGTCTGAGTACAGCTGGAGAGACAGGATTACTACACCTGGCATGTCAGTAGCCCATACATATTTGAAGTTTATTTAATGGAAAGACCTTTAAGGCATGGATCATTTGTCCATATTAAAGGGTAGTCTCTCTCTCTCTCTCTCTCTCTCTCTCTCTCTCTCTCTCTCTCTCACACACACACACACACACACACACACACACACACACATACACACACACACCTCATCTCATCTCAATTACTTTTATCTTTGGTTCTACTTTCTTGCCGGGTGTTTAAAACCATGCAGGTGACCACAGTTAATTTTTCTTTCTTCTTGTTTATTTTTTTTTTCTCTTAAAGCCAGTGGGGGATCAGATCTTTATAAAGAACTTAGGCTTAAACTTAATATTATAATATTAAAATAATTGAAAGCAGAGACTGTTTTTAAGAAGCAAAGAGGGATGGAGATGGGTACTCTGATTTAGACTAGAATAAAATACAGGCACACACACACCAAATTTTTAAAATAATTATAATTGGTTTTAATGTCAACTTTCCTAAAATTAGGATCACCTGAGTAAGGAGTATCACCTGAAGAACTGTCCTAATTGTTTTTATTGAACTGAGAAGACCAATCCTGAATGTGGGCAGAGTCTTCTGGTAACAGAATCTTCTGGAGAGATGGCTCAGTGGTTGCTCTTGCAGAGGATACAGGTTTGGTTTCCAGCACTCAAGTGATGGTTCACAACCATCTGTAACTCCAGTTCCAGGTATTGGATTCCTTTTTAACCTCCATAGGTATCAGGAATACATGTGGTGCACATACACACTCACATGCAAAACGCTCACACATACGCTTAAAACTATAAATAGTTCTTTTTAAAAAATGTTTTTAAAGGGGCAGGGTAGAAGGAAAGGTGTTCACTTTTTGTTCCTTTTGCTCAGTAGGCCTCCCTCTTGTTGCTACCCAGTACTCCTGCTGCTGTTCCTTTCACTGCTGACATAAGCTGCATTTCCAGACTTCCACTGTGGACCAAGGGCCAGTGACTCTCCAGGAAATCTCCCAGGTTTTCTGCACCATGGACTGACCACTACCACATTGCCGGCCTTGTGGACAAGAGACGGACACTGTGGGACTATTCCAAATGCTGAGGCTCCAGACTCAAAGACTGAGCAACCACCAAGTTCTTGGCCTCTCAGCTCCGAGACAGCCATTGTTATTATTTTAACATTTGATGATACAATATATTCTCAGATATTTATTCATTCTGATAGAGTTGATCCTCTGAGAGAACTTTGACTAATACGGTAAGATACGGGCCTGATTAAACAGGTGTAGTCTTAACACAGTCAAGATAGGCATCATTTTTATGATCAATGAAAAACCCAGTAAAAATGTAAATATAACAAGTTTTGAAAGATAAGGAGGATATTAATCATGATAATGAATATAAACTGGATGACCAAAACTTAAAATTGATAAAAGAGGTGAAAAAGATTTTTCCCCATTTAGGCAAAATTGAAAGTAAAAACGGCACCACCAGTAAGGGTTCCCTCAGCCTCCTTTAAATACATCTTGTGTTGCCTGAAGATGACCATTAATCATGGAGGTGAGGAGTTGGATAACCAATTTATTCTAATGAGGACTTGGGAGAGTCTATGAAAATGCTAACTTTACAACCCAGGCAAGCTAGGTCGTGGCAGGGAAAAGATATTTGTTTACTAATTTGTGGGAACCGATCTTTGTGAGCCTTCAGTAGGTTCCAGCTGGCTTGTCCAGCTTGTACCTGAGAGGGGAGTGTGGATTGAGAAAAGGCAGATAAAGATGCTAAGAAAAGGACCGAGACACTGGATAGAGTCAGGAGGGCAATCCAGTGAATACTCCAAGTTTATTCTTCACCATTCTTAAATACCCCAACCAAAAAGGGGAACGTGATATCATGTACACAGGACAAACAGACTTTCTTCCTTAATTTTCCAAGCATTTGGTAACCATATCTAAGACTCAATTCCTCATTATCCAGCCTTGAGGGTCAAGAGTAACCACATTTCAGACCAAGTCTATTATTTAGATAAGATACCCAAGGCCAGGATCAAACATCCTACTGTAGCCATGCTTTAGACTTTTAGGTCTCATGACCTACTAAGGACAGTTTTTAACTCTCTGACCTTGATCCAAGATGAAGCAGAGACATCTTTATGAGCCCCCACACTAATTCTTCCCTGGTTGTATTTCTAGGGCAATCTCAGCCAAGTCTTGGGACAACTTATTACTAAGGCAGCTGTTAAACCAAAAAATGTCCTTTAGACAAGACAATTTTAAAACACTTTTTCAGAAATTACTAGGGAATATTAATTGTCCTACTTTAAGAATGACTAATTATATTTTAGTCAATCCATTTAAAACTCTAGAAGGAGAAACGACATTTGATAGTGTCTCAGAGTTTTCTATTGCTTCAGAAAGACACCATGACCACAACTCTTCTAAAGAAAACATTTAATTGAGGTGGCTCAATTATAGTTTCAGAGGTTCATTCCATTATCGTCATGACAGGGATCATAGTGGTACAGGCAGGACATAGCACTGGTATAGCTGAGAGTCCTACATCTTGCAGGCAACAAGAAGTTGACTAACAGTCACACTGAGGGAAGCTTGATCAAAAGCGATGTCAAATCCCACCCCCACACTGACACACTTCCTTCAAGAAGGCCATACATTGTAATAGTGCCACTCCCTTTGAAGGCCATTTTCTTTCAAACTACCATAGAGAGTCCTCACATATTATTCTGAGAGGCAAGAAAATAACTATAGCTATATGAATCCATACTAAAAGAGGCATTTATGTATTGTGTGGACCCTTCACTGCCTTTAACTTATCCATTTGTCCCATTAAATTGTCCCCTATGAGTATTATAGTACAAAAGGATAAACCTTGGGAATGGTTTTATGTACACCATGAGGGTCATAAAATGCTAACTGCCTAACTTACTCTTCTTGCCCTATTGTAAATCAGGGTAGTGTTGTGACAAAGTCTTGAAGATCCCCAAAGACCACCACCAGGGAGAGACAGACCCACTGATGCAAATGTATAAGGTTTATTGTTCATCCAACCATGACAGGGGCCTTGTTTGGCTGACACAGCAGCCACCAGAGGAAGCAAGTTCCCTGTCTACTGCAAGATTTTTAAAGGCAAAAATCACAGGATTACATCAATAGATACAGGTTGGTTTCTGACTGGTTGACATTTAGGGAACAATCAGAAGTTTCTCCAAGTCGTAGTTTGGCATGAAATACCTGCATACCAATTTTTCTCATTGGTCAGTGCTTAGAGGGAACATTCTGTGGTTTCTATGGCTTTGTCTTGTTACTTTTAGGTGGCCTGTGGTACATAGATACCAATAGTTTTCAGAACTGTATCCTGGAGACTTCAGGGAAGGTTTTAGTCTCCCCTGGAGTTTCTTTTGTGGCCAAACAGTTCCCAGGAACCGAGCATCAATTAGGCTGGGGGTGGGTGGGGGTCTGGAGTTTCTTTGTGTTCAATTTGGCCCTAGTCTCCATGAGGCCAGGGGATCTGAAGTTTCTTTGTGTCATGTGCTGAATCAGAGGCCTACATGTCTTTTCTGTAGCCTGTCATGGCTGCTAAACCAAGAGGTTGAGTGAGGTCCCTTTATTAGTTTACCCCTTTCAGGGAGGACTAGTTGTATGGATTTAATACTTGCTGTATTATATTACCCTTAACTAACAATTTATTTTTAATAATGTTATAGAGCTCTATGGATTCTCAACTTTTATTTGTAGATGACTATGAAAGGATAGGAAATCATTATTCAGCTGGAAAGCTATGGAATTTTCTTATGTGAAGTGAGTTCTTGATTACAAAAATCATCCAACTTTCTCCCATTCCATAGGCAGATATATTTTATTGATGGTTCATCTAGAGATGTAGGAGAGATTCATGGCCCAGATATTCATCAATATATTATTACCTCTTTTCCCTCAGCCCAACAGGTAGAACTGGCTGTTTCAATTAATCTATTATGTTTAATTCATGAATTCTTTTTTGTTTGTTTTGGTTTTTGTTGTTTTAAAATTCATAAATCATTAAATATTGTTTCTGTTACTGCTCTAGTTGGCAGCATGAACCTGGGAGAGTGGAGCCTAAAAATGAGGCAGACTAAAGTCTAATGTAATAACCATCTTTATTCAGGGCATCAGATGATTTATATTCTGGGGGCTAGGCAAAATCATATGAGCAAAGTTCATTTGCATTCAAGCTGTATACAGTTACAAGGGCAAGGTCACATGATTTTAGGCTGTATACAGTACTGGGGACAACTCATACTAGGAAACATTCTGAATAATAATGGGTAAGATGGTGGTTGGTCTAAAGTAAGCCCACACCTACTTATTACACCTGGGAGAGGCACAAAAGCACATTCCAGGAACAACCCATTTATAGAGAAGAGATTACATGACTCCTATGAGTTATCTCTGGAGTTATCTCACAAGCTCTCAGGAAACTCCTCCCATACTTTAATCATGGACTGTGTTTTGACAGTTTCCAACTTTGCCTTTGTTGTAGGATTATTCTTAGCAATAGAAACATCTTTAATTTCATCTTCATATTCTGTTACATTCCCATTACTGCAGGAACTACAACATCAGATTAAAGTCCACACATGCCCTTTGTTTATTGCTCACACTCATGCATACTCTAACATTCCTGGTTTTACTACAGAAGAAAATAAGCAAGCTGGTTTATTAACCTACCCTATTTTTACTTCTTCAGAACAGGAATATCAACACCTGTACACTAATGCTAATAGGTGTCGTGTACAATACCACATCCCTCTTAGACAAGTGAGACATATTGTGCAGGAGTGTCCTTTTCGTGCTCCCTTACACTGTCAAAGTCATATAGTTGGAGTTGATCTCAGAGGTAAATATACTAGTGAATTACTGCAAATGGATGTCACTCACTTTGTTCTTCCACAGATGCCATACCTGCACATTTGCATTGATACATATTCTGCATCATTTCTTTGGGCTGTTCCTCAATCCTCAGAGAATGTTTCTGCAATACACACACACACACACACACACACACACATATGTATATATGGTTTTTTGAGACAGGGTTTCTCTGTATTGCTTTGGAGCCTGTCCTGGTAGAGCAGGCTGGTTTCAAACTCACAGAGATCCACCTGTCTCTACCTCCCAAGTGCTGGGATTAAAGGCATATACGTGCCACAGAAAACACCACAAACATTTTCTGTTAAGGAAGTACCTACTTCTGTAAAGGTGGAACATGGACCAGCTTATTATAGTAAAACATTTAAGAACTTTCTATAAAGAATATTAATCATATTATGGGCAGTATTTATACTCTTTAAGGCCACGGCGTAATTGAAAGAACAATAAAACAATAAATATTTTTTAAAAAATATAGAAAAGGGGAAGCACCAAGGGATAGTATTGTGTTTTCCTTATTTACTCTTAAATTGTAAAATTTGCCTCCGGTGATGTATGTTCAAGAGCTCAGAACATTTTGAGTTGCTTTAGATGGGCTGGTGTGGCTTAAACAATTTGAGACTTGGAAGCCCAGTTGTCTGAAAAAAAAATGGGAAGGAGTATGTGTCTGTCATTGCAGATGGATCCACTGAAACATTATGGATTCCTCTTTGGCTCCTCTGGCCCTGAACCATAAGGACAATGATGGAGGGTGAGAAGACAGTGGGAGTTACCAGACAGATAGCAAAACTATAGCTAACGGTCAAAAGGGGATGTCAACCATATCATCAGAAGTCAAGTCTGCCCACCTGGGACCAAGTTAAGTCCCTATGCATCAAAGGAGAAGTTATTCTCTGAAACATACTGAGCCCTATGCCACCTGAGAATCTTTCTGGTGATGCTAACGACTTTGACCTGTGCATCTGCAGTGAGCATCTCTGAGCACATGTATTGGTCTAATGTTCTTCATCCTGCTACCTTTACTAATGACTCTGTGTTTATGACTGGACCTTGTGACCATAATAAACTCATTAATTCATCTGGAGAAGGGACTGCATTTAATTTTTTCTTGGGATTTAAACCGTATCCTATTGCATAGGATATCCTTTTAAAGGCAAATTGGGCTTATATTCTACAAGATACTAGAACTACTAAATATGTGGATCTCTTCTCAAACATTCTCTAGATTTTCTGATCTACTTAATAATGTAGCCAATAGTACTGGACATAGTTAGAATCCCATTTTGGTGGCAGAGTAATACACACAATGCTTTCACTATTCTAAAATTTCATTATATCTATTTTATTATATTTTAGTATATTTCATAATATTTTATTATTCATTATGTTTACAATGTCCCTGCTCATAAGATATTCATGCATCAAATGACAATTAGATTTATCTACAACATCTCAAATCAAAACCACTTTGCATATCCTGCATTTAAAAAATTAAAAAGTGGGACTCATGTGAGGAGAATTCTGAGTACTTGTGTGAACACTTCAAGGGAATGAGACAAGGATCTTGTGATCTCTCAATTTCTTCAAAACTTGAAATTGTTTGGTGTATGTTTTTGTGTTCTTCCCAGGTGTACTGAATAGAAGTGAGTTTGCTTCAGATTACTCACATTGCTTGCTGCTGTTATTCAATTAATGTTTAAAACTATCCTTTATATGTCTCTATAAAAAATTCAAGTTTCAGGGAAGTGAGGGCTGCAATAAAGAGACTCCATCTCAAAAAACCAAAACAGAGCAAAAAATGCAGGTGAGGTCATAGAAAATTGCAGAATTAATCCTAATGCTAGATATCAACAAATATCATCAAAACACAAACTGAATGCTCTGGAAGAAAACATGCAAAAATGGATATTTTAAAATACCATAAAAGAGGAGGAAAAAGATAACCAAACAAAATAGAATTCAAACAACCAACTCACAGTAAACCAAGAGAGATGCAACCCCCCCCCCCAAAAAAAAACCAATATACCAATATTCTCCTAAGGAGACTTGAGTAGAGGGTTGAGTATCCGGAGTCCCAGTGACTTCCCACAGCAGTAGATATTCTTGGAGTCCATATCCAGAAATATGAAACTGTCAATCCTAAAACAGCTTTCACCTCAAAAGAATATGAGAGTTCATTCTAAAGCCAAATATGAGTAATCATGAGTAACCATGAGTTTAAGTTATTCTGAATACCATGTTCTAATGTGGCAACTGTTTTATGAGATGTTTATAGTAACACAAGATCCATAAAAGAAGCAATTGGTAGAACGAGGCGGCCGAACTGCAGACGCCAACATGCAGATCTTTGTGAAGACCCTGACTGGCAAGACCATAGAGACACCATCGAGAATGTCAAGGTCAAGATCCAAGATAAGGAAGGCATCCCACCTGACCAGCAGAGGCTGATATTTGCTGGCAAGCAGCTGGAGGATGGTCGCACCCTATCCGGACTACAACATCCAGAAAGAGTCCACCTTGCACCTGGTGCTCCGCCTTCATGGTGGCATCATTGAGCCATCCCTTCTTCAGCTTGCCCAGAAGTACAACTGTGACAAGATGATCTGCCGCAAGTGCTATGCACGCCTGCGCCCCCGTGCAGTCAACTGTCGCAAGAAGAAGTGTGGCCACACCAACAACCTGCGCCCCCAAGAAGAAGGTCAAATAAAGCTGCGGCCATGCCTGGCCCGTGACCCTGGGACCAAATAAAGTCCCCTTCCATCGACTTGAGCAGTAAAAAAAAAAAAAAAAAGAAGAAGAAGAAGAAGAAGAAGCAATTGGTAGACTGCCCAGTGCCATCGTGGACTGAGCGGAACAAGGAAACCCACAGGCATGCCTGGGGCAGTCTGTCCTGGGCACTGAGGAGAAAACACGGCCACCTGGCACCTTGCCACACTGGACAGTCAAGCACTATTCTGATGAGCTGATGTATTGTATGGAGTGAGGAAGAGAGAGACAGAGGCATATCTCAAGAGGTAAAAGGGGTTAGGATCAGGCTGAGGTGGGTGGCTTGATTGCCACCCAGGGCCATGGTGATATCTGAGCCTGAGACGTGTCAGGTTCATGTCTGGGTTCTCAGTCCTGTTGTAACTGCAGTCTATGTTGATGTCCGTGGTTCCTGATACCAGTAAAAGCTGAGAGGATAGGGTTGTACAGAGTTGGCCCCACCCTTCACTGGCTACAACACTGGAGAGAGCTGGTCCTGACTGTCACTGGTGGCAGCAGTTGGTAGAACAATACAGTAGAGCTGCCCCTGTTAATGTTGTGGGGGCTTGAGCAAGCTGGCCCTAACAGCATGAGATTGTGAGAGCAAGTCATGCCCCCCTCATCTGCCATACGGTGGCACGAGTAAGGGAAAGATGCCCCCCTCGCCCCTTGCCACCTGTGGCAGGCAGGGGAGCTGACCCAACGCCTCACAGCCTCAGCACTGGGGAGAACAGGCCCTGCACCTCTTCGGGGCAGCATAGTAGAGTTGACCCTGTTGACTGTGGGAGGGGGGCAGGTGAGCTGACCAAGAGCATGAGCTTGGGAGATTTGCCTGCCCCTCATCTGCCATATGCCACGGGCAAGGGAGAGATGCCTGCCCCCATCACCTGTGTTAGGTGGGAAAGCTGGCCCTGAGATCATAAGAGCAGGAGAGCTGTTATTGTTCCTCATCATTGAAGCCCTTGGGGGAGAGGCCCCTATACCTCACCTGGGCAATACAACAAAGCTGCTCCTGATGATACAAGTGTGTGAGAACTGACCCTGAGGATGTGAAAGCCAGAGAACCAGCCCTGCCCCTTGCTCGTTGATACATAGGGTGAACTAGCCAGACCAATGCTCTCCCTGCCAGTGAGAGTTGGCAGATGGACCAACTGTGCAACTACCGACGAGGTCAACAACCAGGGTTATGAGTTGGCACACCCCAACATCCACCCCATCTATGATCTGCTGGACAGCAGGACGGGGCATGTCCTACAGACCTAAAGCTGCAGGATATCCACGACACAGAGCAACAATAGGATATATCCAAGAGGAGCCCTAGTGAGGGTCCAGTATTGATGGTATAGTAGAAACCAGAGGCCTTAAACCAAACCAAGGACTCTTTTCAATGAATACTTGCAAGTAACAATATATGGACAAAAGGGGTTATTTATTGTGTGACTCATTGTGTTATATTACAGCTTCCATAACAAGATTTTTCTTTTTCTTTTCCTTTTTAAGAAAAATTTCTCTTATTTTTTTAAAAAATATTACTTTAGGGAGGAGGTTGCAAGGACAGAGGGCAGATGCAAAGGGAAGGGGAGATGAATGGGACTGGGGTACATGGTGTAAAAGACACAAAGAATTAATAAAAAGAAAGTTAAAGGTAATAATAGTATATACAGCTGGGAGGAAGGTTACATCAAAGCAAGGAAATCTGTTACACTCCTCAGATGCTATCTGATGGCGTTCCTTGCCTTTGAATTTGTGGAAGTTAGTGGACTCTTGGTATGGCCCAAAAGGATTTACCTGATACTCATAAAGATGTTACATCAGAGGTGAATGCCTGTTAATGGGGCTAAGAACAGTTCAAAATAACTTAATTCTGAACACTCAGACTCTCCACACTCACAAAAACTTTAATCAGTCAGTTGACATTGTAGAATCCATAACAAAGGCACAGCCTGTATGCTGGAAACTTCAGCTCACAATGGAACCCATCACTCACATCAACTGAGTTTCAGTCTCCTCCAAAAGCAAAGCAGAGTAAGCTTAGAATTTCTTCATCTAAATTCTGAATGCTTCCTGAGAAATCCTCATTGCCCACCAGCTTTGTTTAGGTGCCCAAGTATACCAGTGGGGTAGGGAGAAGGAATTCTCACTGTCGCTAGGTAATGTCAAGTCACTGAATTTGGAAATACCTTGGGTTGGGGCTATTATGATAAAGTATCACACACTAGGTGTGTTTTTATATATAGAAGACATTTGTTTCAACAGTTTTTGGAGGGCTGAAAATCTAAGTCCAACATATTCTTGTTACTGGTGAACACAGGTACAGTTTGCAAATTATTAGTCTCATCAATAAAAGAATTTAAAAACAGTCTCAGAAGGAAATTAAAACACAATTTTTTTTTTGAGGTATGAGAGGGAACAAAAGATTAATGCAGGCAAGCTAGAGGTCTCAGCAGAACGTTGTATTTTTTACTTAGCTGTTGAGGAAGCCATAGGCCAAGCAATGAGAAAGTAAGAATAGCTGCATGGCAGTAGGGTAGAGTCTTCTGGAGTTTACATAGAGGATGGGGCAAAGAGGTTTAGGATTTGGGCTGGTATCACAAAATTAAAGGCAGAAAAGTGAAAAGAAATGTGAAGTTTTTTAGTTAGATCTCTGAAAAAAGCAGGCTTCCTTACTATGAAGATGTGGGTGGCAACTGCTGCAGGAAAGGAACGTTCTGGGGTATATAGGTACATATCACACTAAGCAGGTGATTTTTCCTCCTAGCTTTTCGTCTTTGGGCTTTGTTTGTTTTGTTTTGTTTTGGACTTTGGATTTTTGAGACAGTGTCTCACTGTGCAGCCCTGGCTGGCCTGGGACTCTCTTTGTAGACCAGGAAGGTTTTGATTCGTAGAGCTCCACCTGCCTCTTCCTGTCCCCTTGAGTGCTGGAATTAAAGGCATGTGTCATCACACCTAGCTTTCTTCCCATCTTTTAAATTTGTCTTTAGGTATAGTCTGCATGTTGAAGTCATAGTTTTTCTTGGGGGGGGGCATTTTCTTGTCTGGTTGTTGGCAAGTCCAACTGGATTATTTTTAAAGGGAAGGGAAACGTTATGTCTTTGTTATCTTCTAATCCCTTGGGCAGTTTTGCATGGGTCAGAGGTATGACTCAGGACCCATTCTATTAACAGAAAAAAAATCAGGTTAAAGAAATCTATAAAATAGCCATGCTTTATCAAAAGGAGCTAACTTCCCCTTAATGCACTTCAAGAAAATCCTGCCACCTCCCTTTTACATCTTAATACGGGGCAGCCATGATACATCCTCCCTCCTTTCACACAGTTTTAGTAATGAGGGGACAGACACGCAGTTCCACACTGCCACCCTAAGTTGTCTAACGACTTCCTTTAGACTTTCAGGGCCAAACTGGGATTCATGGCTTTGAAGCTAAAAACAAGAATGTCAGGACTAGCCAGTTGTGGTGGATTGAATAAAAATGGTTCCCAGAGGTCCCTAGGGAATGGAGTGGCAGTATTAGGAGATGTGCCCTTCGTTGGAGTAGGTGTGACTTTGTTGGAAAAAGTGTATCACTAGGTAGTGGGCTGTGTTGTTTCAGAAGCTCAAACCAAGCCAAGTGGTTCACATGGTCTTTCATGGCCTGTAGATCAAGACACAGAACTCTCAGCTCCCTCTCCAGCACCATGTCTGCATGCCGCCATGCTTACTGCCATAATGCCGATAATGGACTAAAGCTCTGAACTGTAAGCCACCCCAATTAGATATTTTCCTTTATAAGAGTGGCCATGGTCGTGGTGTTTCTTCACAGCAATAAAACCCTTACTAAGACACCAGCAGAATGAAGTGGGGTTGGAAATTTCATTAAGGATTATTTTAATACAGGTGTAGGCACAAGGGATAAAAGAAAGAGAGGCACCAGAAGAAAGGAAGAAATAGCCACAAGGGGGTATGTGCTTCCCCAGGGCGAACAGGCAAGTGTAAGATATACCTGTATATGGGTGTGAGCTCCTAAACGGGGAATAAGCATTCCTTATCTTAGTGTTAGCCATATATACCATTTTGGTGGTTTTCAATCAATAACTCAAAAGGTTGCTAAAAACCTTTTGTTCTCTCTGTCTCTGTTTCTTAGTGTATCCCTCCCCTCCCCAGCTGCCACCCTGAGCTTACTATGTAGTCTTGGCTGACCTGGAACTCAGAGATCCACCTGCCTCTGCATCCCCCCATGCCAAGCAATAACAAGGATACTGAGGTGGCTCTGTAGATACTGCAGATGGAATTATAATCAAATAAAATAAAGCCAGAAGCCGTTAGTGCTGCATACTTGTCCTGTCCCTGTAAATAGGGTTTCTGTTGAGGGTCCCAGAAAACTTCGGGTTATAACAGGAATAGTGAAAGTCCTTAAGTGTAGTTAGCTATAGTGGAATTCCTGCTTCTTCCCAGGTGAGGCTTCAACCAGATTCCTAGGGGAATCTTGTGCCTCCCCTCCAGATCCCCTACCTTTCTATCCTGTCTTAATGGGGTTTCCAATTCTACAGAGTGAGTTGTGCTACTCCCCTTCCTTAACACCACTGTGAAGGCTGGAGAGATGCTCTGCTATCAAGAGCTCTTGTTGCTCTTGCAGAGGACCGCCAGGGCCTCTACATCAGCTCCTGCCTCCAGAATCCTGCCCTATTTGACTTCCTGTCCTGACTTCCTTCAATGGTGGACTACAGTGTAGAAGTATAAGCCAAATAAGCCCTGTCCTGCCCACTTTGCTTTTTGGTCATGCTGTCTTATCTCAGCAATACCCAGAGAAACAGGAAGTTTCCCTAAAGATGATGATGAAGGAGGGGTCCATCCTCACTGACCTCCAAGTAGTTTGCAAATGTCTGGTTATGATGTGGGCCCTCCTCAGGGTTGCAGACTAACCACTTCTGATCAAATCTTTATGTGGTTGAAAGAAGACAAAATAGCTTTCTTGGTTCCTCTTGTAAGGACTCTAATCCCATTTACCAAGCCTCTACCTTCACAACTTCATTACTTTTTCAAAGGACTCACCTCCTGATACTTTACATTAGAAATAAGGCTTTCAAAACAACAATTTCAGTGGAAGGAGGAAGGGGGACAGGAGGGATGGACAGTAGTGTTTACTACTGTTCTTCAAGGACCCAAGTTCTATTCCCAGCACTCAGGTTGAGCTGCTCACAACTAACTGCCTGTAACTCCAGTTCCAGAGTATCCAATCTTCTCTTCTGGCCTCTGTAGGCAGCTGAACACAAAGGCTCACGCATGTGCGTGAGCACACACACACACACACACACACACACACACACACACACACACACACCCCAAAAGAGAACTTTGGGGAAATGCATTTAGTTCCATTATGAAGCGGGAGGGGCAGGGTAAGTGGAGAGAATGGTCAGTTCCTGGAAAAGAAGAAAGCAAACAGATATGACAATGCGGTATCTGCCTGCAGTGTTGGGAGTAAGAAAAGTGGGTTCAAAGAACAGGAACTGAGCAAGGCCTAAAGATCACCTACAACCCAGCTGCATCTTTAGTTCCTAATATAAAGCTAAGACTCGAAGATGCAAAGGAAGCCTAGAGCGATGAGAAGCAGCCAATCCCAAACCAAACAGAACTCAGATCTGGCTGTTGAGTTTCAAGAAGGAAATGAGGAACCAGCCTGACTTCACTTTGTTCCTGGGGACAATTTTGAGTCTGTAGCTAAGTTAAGTTTCTGTTTACTGTAAAACTTAATGTGTCTGTTTCTCAGAGCTGGACTTCCCCGACCTGATAACCATGAAATGTTCTGGAACAAATACTCCAGGATGATTTCCTTAACTGCCTTGTAAAATCCTACCTGGTCCCTCTTCTGTAACCTCACTTTCTGGGAAAGAGCACCCAGATCTTTCTGGGAAATTGGCTTGAGGCTGATCTCTTGAATAGCACCCAGGAGGAGACAGCCACCAGCCAGCTCCTGTGTACACTAATAAAGCTGGTTTTGATTTGGCCATAATTCAGATCAGTGCTCTTTCTCCTAGTGTCTATGGGATTAACAAAATGCTTGTTGAGAACTATCTTGTTATTTATTCAAAAACAGTAGACTCTTCATAAAGTTAACATGTCATGTCCATTTTCAAGTGAGTTTTTGAAATATTTTGTTTAAGTAAATATAGCTTAGCCACTGAATTTCATTCTACAGGCCAAATAAAAGACACATTGGAGGCAAATATTTTACATGTGAAGTTACTGGCTCCTCTTCAGAAAGATGAGCCATTAAAATAATTTGTTCAGTGACAAGTTAAAAGGATGCAATAGTGTAAAAGTATCACAAGAATGCAAAACTCTAGATCCTACAACCAATTTACCATCAGTTACTGAGAGTTTTTCTCTTATCATTTCACTGCATTTTCATCTTAACATGAAAGGAGCAATATATTCACCTAGGGCTTGAAAACTAAGTTATTTGAAAATAAAACCTTAGTTCTACCATATTTTTAATAAAACCTTTCTAGAGAATACCTATATCTATCATATATATAAAAAAATGTAAGTATATAACTTAAAACAAACAGGAATATTTCATGGTTTGAAAAGCACAACTATACACTTGTTTATGGGGTGGCTTTTTTCTCTCCTAGGAGAATCTGTGTACACGACAAATGAGGTTTTCTGTTTGGGGAACTTGCTTCACCATCCTCTGGGTCAATGAATCTTTCTGAAATAGATATGTATTTAAAGACACAGAAACTGGGGCTGGAGGGATGACACAGTGGTTAGGAGTGTCTCCTAGACAAGAATGTGAGCTTGGTTGTCAGCACTGTCAGGTGGCTCACAATGGTCTGCAACTCCAGTCCCAGGGAATGGACACCTCTGGGCTCCAGGAATACTTACACACACACACACACACACACACACACACACACACACACACACACACACACTATTAAATAAAAACAGAAAATGAGCTGGGGATCTTTTTAATGGTTCAAGGATTAAGAGCACTTGGTGTTCTTCTAGACAACCTAGGTTCAATACCCATCATGTACATGGAAGCTCACAACTGTCTGTAACTCCATTTCCAGGGTATCCATTGCCCTCTTCTGGTCTGTGGCAGGCAACAGGTACCCCCTTGGGGCACATGCATACATAAGGCAAACCACCTATACATATGAAGTAAAAATAGTCTTTAAACCCACATACACATACAAACAAACAAAATTCCTTGATTTTTCTCTCATTGACATGGAATTTCCAGCTCACTTGTCCCTGATGTGTTGGTCAGTCAAAGGAGACCAGGTGTCTATTTTGTCCACCAGAAACAACAACTAATTTTCTATCTGTCACTGGGGCAGAATAACAAAGTAATGAGGAGTGGCCAGAGGAAACAAAGTTCAGAATCCCTGACTGATACTGATGTCAAATATGGCAAAATATGACAGCCTTCAAGGGTAGACACCACAGACTGCAGGTGTGTGTGAGTGCTTGCATTAATAATGGTCTTTGCCCTGCATCTCAAATGTGGCAAAGGAGCTATTTAACCAATGGGCTTTACTGTAGCTAAGTAGTAGCAGCAGCAGCATATTTTTGAGATGAATTAAATAATAAGATTCTATAAATGTTTCAGGGGAACTTAAGCACTCTTAGAGTACGAAGCTCCTTGTTCATTGGACTGAGATAAATGAAGATCATTTGGAATTGTCATTTATGTGAAACCTCATTCCGATCCCTTCCAGATATGCCTCTTGATTGTGAGTCAGAATTTGACACTTCTTTGAGCTTGAGGCCAGAACAAATGGTCCTGACCTGCATCTGTGACACACTTAATTTGCAGATGGTGTGTTATACACAAGCACACAACTTAGAGAACAAGTTAAGGCTGAGGCTAGCCCAGGTGGTGCCCTGGTATAGGGCAGTTCCTAGCAGGGGCTAGACTTTTCTCTCATGTACACAACATTATCACATGACCTCTTTGGGGCTTGCCTTCAACTCATCCCTCAACATTTCGGTTTTGTAAATATAATTTTTGTAATACTTTTTAATTTTCCTAGGGTTCTTATCTTATTTGCTTGTCACATGAGACAATTAAGTGGTGGGCCCAAAGGTTTCTCCTGACAGTGGCAGAATTTCCTGAATTCACAGGTCTTTGGCCTCTAGGACTGGAGCTTTGCACTCTGTTCCACTGCTGAGTGTGGTTAGTCTCAAAAATAACTTACTTGAGCTCCTGATCCAGGCCTAGGATGCTTTGGGGACTTTTCCAACCACACAGAGAGCTTCTGGGTTCCTGTCTTCACACCCGGGCTCCTGCCAAGCTATCTTTGCCCCTTTGTCCTTGCTCCTGCGGAAATAGAACCACCGCCTCCTGCTTTAACTAGTACAGGTGGCTATGTTATTTCAAAAAGCAGTCTCTATTTTTCCGGTTTCACATACACTTCATTTCTCACAGATTTTTTTCATGCTAGAGAAGGGAAACAAGCTAAACAAAGCCATGTAAAGATGATCTCATAGGTTCAGACTGTGTTTTCTAAACGGGCAGTCCCAAATCCTGTATTGTTTAGCCAACGTGGAGCTGTACTGGGGGGCTGATCATGAGCCTTTTGTCTCTTGTTTTTCAGTCTCTTGCATCTTGTCCTTCTATTCTGGGTCTCTTTCTGAGTGAGAGCTAAGGAACCCACATGTGCATTCTCTGCAGTTCATCCTAGAATAATTCCCTAGATCAGAACGGAAGCACACATCTGTAAATTTTGTTTTTAGATTTTGATTTCTGTCGTTGTCAGTGGGCAGGAAAGCACGCTTTAT
The DNA here is from genome assembly GCF_943737965.1 of Phodopus roborovskii. Lineage (NCBI taxonomy): Eukaryota > Metazoa > Chordata > Mammalia > Rodentia > Cricetidae > Phodopus > Phodopus roborovskii. Next base: position 4,963,009 of record NW_026126540.1, on the reverse strand, counting down.
CTGTTTTCCTAAACATTTTTCTTTTTCTTATTTATTTATTTATTTGGAAGGGTATTAGGAAGGTTGTTACAAATACATATGGAAACCAAAATGGGGGGGGGGGGTTCAAAAGGACACTAAGTGTCAGTACAATGAAGTTGAGTTTCCAGCTCGACTCCATTATCTTGTGGTTATCTTTTCTTTTTATTTATTTATTCTTCTGTTTTGGTTTTTGAGACAGGGTTTCTCTGTGTAGCCCTGGCTGTCCTAGAACTCACTTTGTAGACCAGGCTGGCCTTGAACTCACAGATCTGTCTGTCCCTGCTCCCTTACTGCACCACCACCTGGCTTTGTGGTTGTCTTTAAAGCAACTATGATGTTGTGAGATTGTGAGGGTAGCAATAAGTTTTCTCTGTTTTATACTGCTTTTTTTTTTTAACATCTTTCTTGACTTTTCTAAAGTAATAAGAATGGGACCATTATTTTGAGGTTTGTGGCATAGGACAAGCAAAACCTTAAGGTGGAAAACATCACTGTTGTCCTCTGGTGATCTAATACCCATGGCTGGTTCAGTAATTCTCAGTGTACTGTGAAACAGCTCATTTACTATAATGCTGTGTGCATTTATTTAAAGAAGAGAACACAGGAACAATTTCCATCAAGACTGAAATGGCCAAATAGACCAGGCACTCAGAGATGCTGTGTAGCAGTTATAAACAGTACAGAAGATAGGAATTTGACTGGAAAAACTTCCTGGAAGGACTGTGTTGGTCACCTGGCAAAGCAGAACAAATTACAGGAAGACAGGAAGACCTAGCAAGTTAAGGCAGCAGTTACTGTCTCCCAGCAGGAGCCCAGGAAGTGGGTGTCTCCTTGATCCTTTTTATGAGGCTTCTGTCAAAGTGATTATCACAACCATCATAATCTCAAGGCTCCAGTGAGTAGAACTGATTCAAGTTCATCACTGTGGCTGTTTGCCAGCCTGAGGTCCTAATTGGCTGTCAGCCAGAGATACATGTTCCTAACCCAACACTTGCATTTTCTAGCATAATAACTAAGAAGGAACAAAAGAGAGGGAGAAAGGAATAGGTACTAGATAACTTTCTCTCTTAACACTGTGTTCTCCATTCCAATATTGGACATTTATTATTATTATTATTGTTATTATTGTTTTTAGATTTATGGTTTAATAGTTTTAAAAATATAAATGTATGTATCTCTCAACATTTCTGATTCAAAAGATGGCAAACCATAAATATGTTTTATTTACTCAATAAATATAACCTACAACTCATCCAAACCCCTATTTAAAGACATCCTTCACTCTTTTTGATAGTTGCTATAATGTTGTTTTGTTTTTCCCATTGCTGTGACAAAATACACAACTGAGTTTCATGGAAGAATTATCTGTTTGTTGCATAGCTTTGTGGGATATCAGTGGAGGGGAAGGCTCTGTCCATGATTTTAGGAACATGTAGTTTGGCTTATCCATCTTGGTGGTGTATCAGAAAGCAGAGACTTTGGACCAGAACCAGAAATGGATATAACCTGCAAGGACTATTCCCAAACAACCCATATCTGGTAGCTAAGCCAGAGTCCAAAATGTTTTACCTTATTCCAAAATAGTGTCACCTACAAAGGGAGGACCAAGTGTTCACCCACAAGCATCTTTGGGAGACATTTGGATTCAAGCTGCAACTTGTGTGACTCTGTTCCTTGGGGCTACCATAATTCATTAGATCTCTGCTGGATACTTTAGGTGTTCTGGAGTTTTCTGATGCTGCTGTTTCCTTGTTTATCTTGCTCTGAAAAATACACTACCTCAAATCCTTATATGCCTATAGTTTACCTATTTCTAAAGTATATTTTTGGGAAACATTCCTAAATTGTCATTTTTCCTAAGGGTTAACAATGAACATCTTTCCATAGTTTTATTGGTCATTGAATCATCTTCTTTGAAGAAATGTCTAAGTCTGAAGTGTTGTGGTGTCGAGCGCTATCTCCTTGCCTGCAAGAACGACGCTCAACAACAGGATTCTTCTGCAGCTATGTTTATTGCGCGGCTCATTACAGCAAGTTGAGGGAAGACCCCGAGGAGGAAAAAGGGCTCTGCTTATATATGCTCAGAGGAGTCGTGTCCGTTACTGACAGTTGCAGCCCGCAACGCTCGTAACGGTCACCCCACGACTGGATTGCGCATCCGCGCCTTGCTGGCTTATGGACAGGAAACCGGCGCCATCTTCGGGAATGGCACCGGTGGCTCTCTACATTGTGGTAGGTTTGTTCTTTATTTTTTGTTGTTTTTATTATTTCTCATTAAGTTTAAGGAGTTTACATGTTCTGAATATACGCTCCTCATCAACTACATGATCAGAAAATATTTTCTCTCACTTTGTTGAGTCATCCTCTTACTGTTGTTTGATATACAGTTTTTCATATATATGAAGTCTAAATTGTCTATTTTTAATGTGTTAATACTTTGGAATATTCAAGAAAGCATTGTCAAATCTAAGTTAAGAAGTTGTTACTCTATTGTTTTCTTTGAAGTTTTTATAATTTTAACTTTTAAGTGCAGGTCTTTGATCCATTTTGAATTAATTTTGTAGTATGTTGTTTTGCATGTGGATAGTTCTTTCATCACCATTTGCAAAATAAATAAATAAATAACTTTAAAAACCCATACTCTTTTTTATTTATTTATTTTATATAACCAAGTCCATTTAAATGAAAATAAACATTTATAGACAATATTTGGGAATTTGGGTGTCGTTCTTTCCAAACTACTTCCTGCTGGTAAGGGGCGCTGTCTTGGGGGATTCGAAGAAGATTCAGAAATCCTGGCTGTAGTCTGTAAGGCTGCTTTGTCCAGATGTTTTGAATGTAGGATCAGCTTGTACTCTGTTTCAGGTGGTCTGGCTTGATCAAACCACATTAGCCTGGAAGGAATCCACATCTTTTCATTTTCTGTGGAAACAAAAATAGAAATCCTTTTCCCCAGTAACTTGTCCTTCAACTTAAATTTTGGAGTCAAAGCCTTTTTTTAAATTTAATTTATTATTTTACATGTTAATCCCAGTTCCCTCTCCCTCCCTCCCTCCCTTCCTCCCTCCCTTCTTCCCTCCCTTTTACCCTCTCTGCCCTCTCACATGCACTCTAACCACCCTCCCCTCCCATCCCCCCACCCCAATTCCATATGTGGGGGAATGCCATCCAGTTGGGGTCATGTAGATCTGACAGGTCCTGTGAAGTAGGGACTAGGGCTTCTCTCCTATCTCTAGAATAAGGCAGTTATCCCTCCATGGGGGATATGTTTTCAAAGTCCTTTTGTGCACCAGGGATACATCCTGGCTCCACTGTCTGAGGTCTCTTAGACTGCTCAGTCCTTCTGGCTGAGACCCATATTCAGGGAGGCCTGAGTCAGTCCCATGCTGGCTTCCCAGCTATCAATCTGGTGGCCTGTTATCTCCTCCTTGTTCAGGTAAGCTGTCTCTACGTGTTTCTACCGCCTGGTCTTGTCCTCTCCATCTGTATCTGGGTTCTACTTCGACTCGGTGTTTATGTATGAAAACCCATACTCTTTTACCACAATGTTCTAGGTACCTTTGTTAAAAATTACTTATGTTCAGACTTTCCAGGTTTTATTCTATTCCATTGTTCACCTGCCCTTTTACCATCATTGCACTGTTTTAATTATGTGGCTTTTTAATAGATTTTGAATCAGATTGTATGAGAACACAAAAGCTCTTTTTCAAAATTGCTTCAGCTATTCAGGGTCATTTGAAATTTTGAGTGACATGGACTGGAGAGATGGCTCAGCTGTGAAGAGTACTTTCTCTTCCAGAGGTCCTGAGTTCAATTCCCAGTACAGTTCATAGCCATCTAGAAAGGGATCTGATGTCCTCTTCTGGTGTGCAGACATACATGTAGACAGAGCACTTATACACTTAAAAAACATAAGGAATTTTTTTTTTAAGGGTGGGCTGGGGAGATGACTCAGAAGTTAAGAGCATTCTTTCAGAGGACCTAGGTTCAGTTCCCAGCACCCACCTGGCAGCTCACAGTTGCCCTTAACTCCAGTTCTAGGGGATCCAAAACCTATGTAAGACATACACAAGGCAAAACAACAATGCACTCAAAAAAATTTTAAAAAATGAGTTTGAGGGCAACCTGGTCTGAAGAGCAAGTTCCAGGACAGCCAAGTCTACACAAAGAAACCCTGTCTTGAAAACCCTTAAAAGAAAGAAAGGAAGGAAGGAAGGAAGGAAGGAAGAAAGAAAGAAAGAAAGAAAGAAAGAAAGAAAGAAAGAAAGAAAAAGAAGAAAGAAAAGATTTGATGTGACTTTTAGTATTCATTTTTTCTATTTCTGGAAAAAATCATCTTTGGGAGTTTAGATAAAGATTTAATAGGACTAACATTAACTTTAAACCTTTCAATTTATGAACATGAATACTAAGACTATCTTTTCATTTTTAAAAGTTTTTCTCAAAAAAAAACTTTTAATTTTCACATTAAGATTTACTCTTCTTTCCTGCTCCCTAGCCATTGTCCCACATGTTAATCCTCTCTGGAAATGCTCTCACAGACAAAGGTACATTTCATTTGTCCTAAATATCTCTTAATCTAGACAAATTGGTAACCAAGACCAAATATCTCCAGTCTACACCCTTATCAATTTGAGACCCAACTACATCTTCTTATGTCACACTATTTTCAAATAAAGAGATTTCCATAATGGGTACATGATTTCCTTCCTACCAGCAATAGTGAGTGTTCCCCTAACTAAATATCCTCACCAACATGAGCTGTTGTTTGTTTTATTGATCTTAGTCATTCTAATAGATGTAAGATAATTTTGTTATTGTGATTTGCATTTCCCTGATGACTATGGATATTGTATATTTCTTTAAGTGTTTCTCAGCCATTTGAGTTTCTTCTTTTGAGAATTTCTGTTTAGATGTGTACCTTATTTTTAATTGGGTTGTTTTCCTGATGTTCAATTTTTTTGAGTTCTTTATATATTTTACATATTAGCCCTGTAACAGATGTATAGCTGGTAAAAATCTTTTTCCATTCTGTGGGCTGCTGCTTTGCCAGAATAAGGTGTCTTTTGCCATTCAGAAGTTGTTGATCTCAGTGCCTGTACTAACAGTGTACTGTTCAAAAAGTCTTTTCTTGTGCCAGTGCATTCCAGGCTGTTCTCCACTTTCTCTTCTGTCAGGTTCAGTGTGTCTGGTTTTATTTTGAGGTCTTTGATCCATTTGGAGTTGAGTTTTGTACAGGTAGTAAGAATGGGTCCATGTGCATCCTTCCTTCTACATGTACCCATGCTGTTGCTGAAGATGCTATGTTTTTTCGTTGTGTATTTATGGATTCTTTTTAAAAGATCAGGTAAACATAAGTATATGAATTTATTTCTTGGCCTTCATTTCTATTCCATTGATCAACATGTCTATTTTTGTGTCAATATCATGTTGTTTTTATGGCTATAGCTCTGTTTTACAATTTGAGATCAAAGATGGTGATATTTCCAGCAGTTCTTTATTCTTTTATTATTCAGGCCTTTTTTTTTTTTTTTTTTTTTTTTTTTAGGTATCCTTGTTTTTTGTTTTGTGTGTGTTTCCATGTGAAGCTGAAAACTGTCTTTTCAAACTCTGTGAAGAATTTTGTTGGAATTTTGATGACTGTAATTGGTGGGACAGCCATTTTACTATATTAATTGTACTGATCCATAAGCATGGAAGATCTCTCTGTCTTCTGTCATCTTCTTCAATGTCTTCAAAGGTTTTGGCATACAAGTCTTTCATTTGCTTGGCTAGAGTAATCCAAAGCTATTTTATATGAGACTATTGTGAAATGTTTGTTTCCTTGATCCTCCCCCCCCCATCCATTTATCATTTGTATATAAGAAGGCTATTTTTTTAAGTTAATTTTGTATCTAGCTACCTTGCTGAAAGTGTTTATCAGCTGTTGCGTTTCCTGGTAAAAATCTTAGGATCATTTATATATAGTATCATATCATCTGCAAATAAAGATAGTTCCGTTTCTTCCTCTTTTATTTTTATTCCCTTGAGCTCCTTCATTTGCCTTTTTTATTACTTAATCTAAGACTTCAAGTACTATTTTGAATAGGTGTGGAGAGAGTGATAACTTTGTCTTGTTTCTGATTTTAGTAGAATTTCTTGGAGTTTCTTTCATTTAAGTTGATGTTGACTTTGCTTTCTGAGTGACATTTTGACATATTGTTGAATTTTGTTTGATAATATTTTATTGACAAGTTTTACATTTATGTTCATTGAAGAAATTGGCCCAGAGTTTTCTTTTCTTGTATTTTTATCTGGCTTTGGCATCAGAGTAAAATTGGTTTGTAAAGTAAGTTTGGTAACATGATTTCCTTTTTATTTTATGAAATAGTTTCAGGAGCAACAGTGCTAATTCCTATTTGAAGGTCTTATAGAAATTATTCGTAAGTCCATATGGACCTTGGCCTTTTGTTATTGTCACAGAACAGTACTGATTCATGTCTTTGCTTATCACATATCTGTTTAAGGCAGTTATACCTTCTTGGTTTCTTTTGGTATGTCATATGTGTCCAGAAAACTACCCACTTTGTTTTCTTAAGTGGTCAGTGGAAGGCAAAGGCCATGGTGCTAGTCAGAGCCTATGAGCACCAATAAGTCAGATCTAATAGCAGACAGTAAATTTGAGGTGGGCCAAGCAGCATAGGCTAGCTTCACTATGACAGTCTGGGATGGGGAGAAGTGCAATGACTCTATACTGGCGGCAACATGCTTGCTAATATTTCTTTTTAGTACTCCTTAGCTGCCCAGAACGTCTTTTATTGAATGGTATTGGCCTTTGGAGCTCATCTAGTGTTGGGGGGGGGGAGGCTTCATTATACAATGCTAATTTTGAGTGTTTCACATATTTTTGAAAATCACTGGGAAGGAGAAAACAAACAGAGAGGTTGAAGCCTTTCAATGAAGGCACCCTCTCTAGATGGAAATGGCTTTCCTAGGAGCCATACGGTTATTGGATGAAAATCCTAGTGCTGGGGTTGGACTATCGCCCTATAATTTTTTTTCCAGGAAGGTACCCTAAGCCTCACAAGCCCAAAGGCTATTGCCACTACTTTTGGTTGCATACCAGAACTAGATGATTAGTGTCTGTTGCTGAGTCAACCTCCATGGTGGTTGGCTTTTGTAATGCCCAAAGGTAACTTGAAGGCTGCAGGATGAGCTGCAGGATGAGAATTATCACTGACATTCCTGCTTGTTTATGGGCCCTGTGGGCTGTGCTACTAAAATGCTGGGCAAGATGTATCAAGTGGGATAATAGTGGCATGACTATTCCAAGTGCAATCAACTGGTTCTGAGGGAACTCGAGGTCATAGGCCCCAGAAGGCAGGCCATTCTCTGCTATTTTGTTAAAATGGATGCCAAACTGCCTTCTAAACATTTGTATTCTCCATCCATGGGTTACTGGGAGGTTGTGGAGGGAAAATTCCTTTTTGAAGTGAATGGTGATTACTTCAGCAACTAATAACCAGTCAAGTTGCTGAGAATAAGTGGCTGTTGCTGTGGCATAGCCCGGTTTTCAGCCATAAATAGAGGGAAATCGTCAGATACGTTTATCATCCTCACCAAGATCCAGGGAACATTTCAGAAGAGGGATGGAAAGATCAAATATTTCCTCGAAATTGAAATATTTCCTACAAGGGGAAGGGGGCTCACAGACTCAAGAAGCTGATGCAATTTCTAAGACTCAGGATTTAACAAAACTTAGAAGGCTAAGGAAGCTCAGAAAGGGATGTGAGGGTGATCTGGCTGCAACATCTGTCACCCCATTGATTGCCAGGCTTGATTCGGCTGATCTGGCTGGTTGGGCGGGTGTCCCTTCCTCCCTCACCGCTCCATGTGCATCCCTCCTGAAGCTTGTGTGCTCGGTCAAGAGGACAACCTTCCCCAAATAGAGGAAGGCCAGTATTCGGTCAAGGGTATACAAGTACCTGCGCTCCCCAGCTAGAACCTCCAAACAAACTCTCAAGGAAGCTCAGAAAATTACAAGATTCACATGCACCTTCCAAAAAGGTTAAAATGTTCTGGAGCTTGAGATGTCCAGGAAAAGATCCCCAAACAAAACAAAACTTAAAAGATATAAAAACAAGTTTATTTTACTCATAGAAATGTTGTGACAAGCAGCTGCTGCAAAAGGGGGAGACAGTAGCTAGCCTTTTAAAAGAACAAACCACAGTTGTCTTATATTTGAGAACTTTTGCTACATGAGGCATTATCATGGGTGTGGTTTTTTGTTGTTGTTGTTGTTTTGGTTTTTGTTTTTTTTGTTTTTTTTTGTTTTTTTTTGTTTGTTTTTTTTCTGAGAAAGCAGCAGTTAAATGAGATTGCAGAAGCAGAATGAGCATCTGGTTAATAATTTAGACAGCAATTACACAATAAGGGGGAAAATGAGCTGGGTTGGTGCCTCTGAAATCAGTCCCCTCTTCAGATTGCTCAACTTCTGATGAGGCTGACCTTAGGTCTAGACATCCTGTGGTTAATAGTTGGTAGGTTAAGAATAAGGTCCTGACTACTCCTAGGTTTTTCTTTCTTTACATAATAACTTAGCTTGAAACCCAATTTGAAACAGAGCTAGTTTTAATCATTATATTCCCCACTGGCTTTTGGCAGTCTAAATCAAATTATTGATTCATATTGCGGTACAGGTTGATTTTGAACCTGTAGGGCTAATATCTAGTATGCCATTATATTCCTCACTGGCTTTAGGAGAATGAGTCAAATCTGAAGGATTTAATTTTAAGGTTCCTGTTATCAATGGTGTTTGATATGGACACCCTTGAATGGGCATTAGGATGTACAGGCAGTGAGTGATACGGGGAAAATAAGCATAACCAGGAAAATTTCATAATCAGAAAGGAAGCCATTCAACCAGAACCCAGCCCCCCAAGTTTGAGTAGCCCTTTCTGCAAGTTTTCTAACTTTGATTTTTAATGGGTATTTGTGATACTGAAAGGGTCTGGAGGCCAGCATAGCTCTGTACCAATAAGCACCAAAGGTAGCCATTTGTCCTTTTGTCAGAGAAGGTAAATAATTATTTGTACCTAACAGTGCAGCCCTTGCAGAGGATGAAGAATGACTTCTATAACTGCTTCTCAGCTGAAATTAGGACGTTGTTGTCTGGGCCCAGGAAGGTTGGATGCTAGTCAAAGGCTGGGAAGGGCCAGAGTATATTAGTTCACTGCCCAAGTTCTGCTGGACCATCTAGGGCTAGAAAAATGGAAGCACATTGGGGTAGTCTGGAATGTTAGTCCAAAGCAGGGGCTAAGGCTGCTAGGAAATCCTGTGGAAGTATCTTATTTGCTGACCCAGGCTGAAGAGATGGGGAGTCATCACATCAGCTGGACTGGTTTGAATCAGCTCTCAACAAGTTCAGGGCTTGTGGTTGTTTGGAATAGTTTGCAACCTGCAGACACATATCTGTAGTGAGCTGGAGCCGACTTATGCCTTTGAGCCATAGCAAAAGCCTGGGGACCCCAAAATGATCCTAGGTTAAAATCATTAATACCCTTTATTCTGTCCAGAGGGCTAGAGTTATAGATTGGACAGAGATGTTTTTATCACCATGAGACATATTTTTAAACCATTGTATTAGACCATTTGTCCTAGTTAGGGTTACCATTGTTGTGATAAACACCATGACCAAAGCAACTTGGGGAGGAAAAAGTTTACTTCAGCTTACACTTCCAGGAAACTGAGGGAAGTCAGCACAGGAACTCAAACAGGACAGGAACCTGGAGGCAGGAGCTGATACAAAGGCCATGGAGGAGTACTGTTTACTGGCTTGCTTCTTATAGAATCCAGGACCACCAGCCCAGAAACCATCAATAATGGGCTGCCCCTTTAGTCATCAATCATTAATTTAAAAAATGCCTGAAACAAGAGCTTATGAATGCATTTTCTCAGTTGAGGTTTTCTCCTTTTAGATAATGCTAGCTTATGTCATTATCTTAATTAGGGGTTCTTTTGCTGTGGAGAGACACTGTGACCATGGCAACTCTTATAAAGAAAAACATTTAATTGGGGTGCTTACATTTTCAGAGGTTTAGTCCATTTTCATCATGGTGTGACATGATGGTGTGCAGGAAGATATGGTGCTGGAGAAGTACTTGAGTGTCCTACATCTCGACTTGCAGGCAAGAGGAAGTGGTGTGAGACACTGGGCATGGCTTAAGCATATATATATATATATATATGAGACCTCAAAGCCAGCTTCCAAGGTGACATACTTTCTCCAAGAAGACCACACCTACTCCAACAAGGCCATGCCTTCTGGTAGTGCCACTCCCATTAGGGGCCATTTTCTTTCAAACCACCACATTCTATTGCCTGAACCCAAAGGCTCTTCTCGATATCACAATGTCAAAAAGCCACACCTCCTAACAGTGCCACTCCCTTTCAAATCACCAAAGTCAAGTTGACCTAAAACTTAACTAGCATAGTTTTATCATTTGAATTTATTTATTTTAAACTTTTTTTATTTAATCATTTACATCGAGATGTAAGTTACTGAGATCAGTAATTGAAGAGCAAATTCTTTTAAATAAAAGAATAGTAGAAAGTTACACTGAAACCTGTTCATCTTTTATTATGAAACCCGTTAACAAAGTAACCCCATCTGTGAGTTTGCATTCTTTTACCAGGAGACTCAGTAGTTCTATAAAAGCAAGCCAGATTTCCATATATGAAACGGAGTGACGATGAAGCTGCTGTTAAACTTTCAGTTAGCCACTAACACCACCAGATACCTGAGAAGGATAAATTATAACAGAGAGAATAACTCAAATGGTCTTTGTATCAACTAAAATGACAGACCTACTGGCTATCTGGATGGTTACCCTAGGTTTCTCTGTGGAGATCCCAGTGGTTTTGTTGGAGGCAAAGTGGAATCAGCCTTCTGCTTCCATAGAGGATGGCATTAACTTTTTGACTGCCATAAAAGGGCAGCATCAGCCTTCCACTGACAGATCCAGATGATCAGAGAGACTTTCCTGTGTGGTGAGGAATGTGAGAGATTGGCCTACCTTGGTAAGGCAAAAGGGGACAGTCATTTCTCCAGTTCCCTGCTTGTCTACAGTTTAGACAAGGTCCTGGCAGTGGGCAAGGCTTTTTCCAGTGGTTAGTGTTACTATAATCCAGGTGGAGTCATCTTTTTTGGAAGAGTTGTCATTCTGTCTATCACAGAAGTCTTTATTGCTAAACAATTTAAAACGTATATTCAGCAGATCTCTGAACAGTTTTGAGGACCACCTATTAAGTACATCTGATTTCAAACAAACTTGTTTTTAGTTACATGTTTCAGGCTAGACCCTGAAAACACACAAAAGGCTAAAGACTGTCCCTGTAAATGAATTACTTTATACTTAGCATTAAAGAAGTTGATCATTTATAAGGTAACTGACCATTAACTTTCAAATCTCAATTATCTTTTACAGTTTACAAGTTAGTAGCTCATTCTTTTGCTTTCTTTCTTCCCTTCTTTCCTTTTTGGACAGGGTTTCTTTGTGTAGCCTTGGCTATCTTATACTAGCTCTGTAGATCAAGCTGGCTTCAAACTCTGAAAGATCTACCTGCCTCAGCCTCCCAAATGCTGAGATTAAAGGTGTGCCATCACTGCCCGGCTCAAGTAAGTAGTTTTTGATGTAAGATTGAGATTTTACAGTTTTGTTCCTGTTAAGTTTAAGTCTTAAAAAATCACAGTTCTTGAATTGAAGCTCTTTTAGTGTCAAAATTAAACTTTAAAACATAAATGCAGCCCACAGAGAATATGGGAAATTATTTTCTTAATTCTTTCATAGTGTGTCATATAAGACTCAATTTTCCCAAATAACTTAAGCTTAACAAAGTTAGCATAAACAAAGATGACATAAATTTTCAAGACAGTTTCTGTTAGTATGAATAGACCTTAGATAAGGAGAGATATTCTATAAGCTCTCTGCCAGACTGCCTGGGCCATTCATTGTCTTGTTTCATCGTAAGACAGGAATAGTTCAGTTTCTGGTGCTTGTAGCTATGGCCCTAATTTTTCAGCTTCTCACCTTTTCTCTTGAATTTCTAATTCTTACTTTATCCCTTTCATCCTAGGCCATTCACCTATTGCTTGAACTTTTGTTATCTTTTATCTAGAATACTAGAGATATCGGCCATCTTAGTCTATTCAAAACCCTAGCCAGATTCTATCTCATGACATTACACTTCTGATGTTCTTTCCTAAGTTACATTTTTCAATAAGAAAACCTAACTAGGGATGCTGGTCCCTAATAGTGACTATGGAGATGGCATCAAAACCTGGCTGAAAGCAAGCAGCCCTAAGGCAGGAAGGAACCTGGGTTGATTTATTCCATTGGACAATTTTCATCTCTTTTTCAACTTGATTGTGCTTTTGGCTGTATTTTCTGCCTTGACCTTTTATTTATTTATTTATTTTTATTTTACATATTGATCCCAGTTCCCTCTCCCTCCCTTCTTCCCTCCTTCCCTCCTCAGCCCCCTGACCACCCTCCCATCCCATCCTCCCCCATTATCCAAAGGGAGGGTGATGCCTTCCAGGAGGGATCAACAAAATCTGTCAAGTTATTTGGAGTAGGGCCTAGGCCCTCCCTTTTGCCTCTAGGTTAGGGGAGTATCCCTCCATGGGCAATGTGCTCCCAAAGTCCTTTTGTGCACCAGGGATACATCCTGGTTCCACTGTCAGAGGTCCCTTAGACTGCTCAGGCCTTCCAACCTTGTACAGCCATTTTGAAGATCAGTATGGTGGTTCCTCAGGAAAATGGGAATCAGTCTACCACAGGACTCAGCAATTCCACTCTTAGGCATATACCCAAATGATCCACCTTCATGCAACAAGGACATCTGTATTATTTGTAATAGCAAGAACCTGAAAGAAACCTAGATGCCCCTCAACTGAAGAATGGATGAAGAAGATGTGTTACATTTACACAATGGAATACTACTCAGCAGAAAAAAACAAAAACAAAAACAATGGAATCTTGCAATTCGCGGCAAATGGATGGAACTTGATGAAACCATCCTGAGTGAGGTAACCCAGTCACACAAAGAGGAACACTCATATATGGATTTTAGACATAGAGCAAAGGATCGCCGGCCTGTAATTCACACAGCCAGAGAAACTAGGATACAAGGAGATGCCTTGATCTTTTTAAATGGATTCCTCAGGCTTCTTCCAGACTTCTGATCCCAAGTCTAGAGTCTCCTAGGGATTTCACTGGGGTCTCCAAAATATTATATAATTTGTGACCACCAGGGAAAGGCCCACAAACAAAACAAAACTTAATTTTAAAATATCAAAAGTAAGTTTACTTTACTTATAATAATATTGTGACAGCCTCCTTTGCCAATCTGAGAGCTATTGCAAATGCGGAAGACAGTGGCTAGAGTTTTTAAAGGGAAAAACCACAACTGTCTCAACCCTGGAGAGTTTTGCTACTGAGGCATTATCATGCTTGTTTTTATCGTGCCCCCCCCCAGCATTCAGTCATAAACTATGATGGTTAACATTACATTTATGGTTTTACTACCATGCTTAAGATATATATCTTACTGCCTCTAGCATGTAACACCCCCTCCCCCCAGCTTCTATGGGCTATACCCTGTCAGCTTGCTTCCCCTTTTGCCCAGACACATGGACTATTTTTAAATTGACTGATCTTGTCAAATTTGCTATTCTTGCAAGATAATAAGTCATAAGACTAACTACTATTTCTGCTTTTGTAGCCAAACTTACACTCCACTAAAAAAGATAGCTGCAAGACCCAAATTGTTACTTTATGTTTGGTTTGGCCTTTGTAAGCCCTAGCTGATAGGGATAGATGGTGCATCTTGGGAGCACTGTGAAATACAGTTCAGGTGCCAGGAGCCTGGTGCCAGTATGCAAATAAAAAGCCTCTTACTAAAATGTATTCATGGTCATGACGAGTCTCTGGGCAACCCCAGACCCACAGCAAAATGAGCTTACAGAATGAGCATTCATGTTTCAGATAACAATTACACAATGAGGGAGAGAAAATAAGGTGGCTCTGAAATCAGTCTCCTCTTTAACACCCACTGTCCAATTGGAAGCAATGTGCTAACCAATCATAGTTGATAGGCTTCTGCTACGTGTTTGCTCCTGTGCAAGAAAGCAGATGCTGTTCCCCAGATCATCTCCAGACCAACATCTCCATGCCCTTTACTCACACATGGTCATTGTGGTCTTGCCAGGAGGTGCCCCAATAATGGCGGCAAATGTCTTCATCCACCAAATGGCAAGAATAACGTCTAGCAAATCAGGTCGATTCACCAACAATCAAGTGATGCCATAGATGTGAATACATTTTGTTGATGGATTAGTGTCAGCCTCATGCCAGGATCACTGCTGCATTCTTACGAGAAGGAGGTGGAGGAGAGACTGAAGACTCTGCCTGCACTTGCATGGAACAGCACCATCCATCACTTCAGCAAGACAGGAGGCGCTGCAGGAAAATGCTCCAGAGAATGAAAGATGTAGACATTCAAGGAAGAAATATATGACAGCAAATCATCAACTAGGAGTACTTCCCAGCTACTTCTAAGAGTAATGAGTTGTCAAAGTTTTCCATCAAGTGAAGCAAGACAGGGGTACAATGACATTTTGAAAAAAAAAAATACATGTTGAATAATTCAACTGAGCAATTAGCTGCAGCACTCACTGTAGATTAGAAACTTCCTCCAGAACCCATCCTGGTGTGGAACATGTACTACATAGATACAAACTTTCTGTCACAGTTTGATTTTCGTCTTCAGACAAGCCTACGATTAAAATACAGTATTTCCTATTAAGGCCATTGCTAGTTCAAACTTACAAAGAAGCACACAGTTTCTAAAGTCTTGATCTTGTGTTTGGAAAACTACTAGTACATTTAACCATCTAACTGATGCAATGATATTTGGGCAGCAAATGTGACTCGTGGTGCATGCTTTCCTTCTGCAATCTGTAGGTGATGGCGGACTGTTCATTTGGTTTGCCTCTGGGAACTAAGCAAATAACCTGTCTTTAAACCTCCTTATGGCTTAGTAAGATCCATGCATATCTATGAAATATGTTCCAAGTTGTGGGAGAATGTTGGGGCGCTGGTCTCTTTTCTATGATAACTCATAATGCCATGACTGACACCTGTAAGCAAGTACTCAGAAAAATGAATGGGTGCTCAGAATTACATGAGGCTAGGTCAGCATGGGAATAGGGCATATGAACAATAGGCAGCAGTGGAATTAAAATGTGGAGATTTATGCACAGTTTGAAGTCATTTAAATCTGGCAAATCTGATACCAAAGTCACCATCACCTCTTAAAATGTCCCTCAGTTGAACATATGATGGAAATCTGCCCCTTGGCTGTCTTGTGGCCATAATATTATAACTTTCCCTACTGAGAGGCAGGATCTGGAGTACAGAGAGATCTCATAACTTGCTTGCTTTGATATATAAAATGTTGTATATATGACCTTGTATGATTCCCATGACTGTGGCTTAAGAAGTCTGTTTCTGCCTTTGGCCCATAGCCAGGCAATGTAACCCAGTGGGAGATGAGAGGCCCCACACTGCTCACAGACATGCGAGTGAGGCTACCCGTGACTTTCATCTTGGCTATTCTCCAGTGGAGGGAATTACAACCCACCACATGACAAATTCTTGAGATGAGTCAATGTTTAAAGACAAAGGCTTACTTTAGCTCACAGTTTTGGGATTCTCCATATATGGTTAACTGCTACCATTGCTTCGGAGCCTGTGTCAAGGCAGTAGTACATCATCACATTGCACTGGGGAAGAGAAAAACCATTCAAATCATGACTTTTATTTTATATTTAGAATATAAAATAAAATAAAAACCACTATTGGTACAGGCTAGGGACCAAGCCTATAACACACATTGCAGATACAAACCATAGCATAAACAAAGCCTAAAACATTTACTATCTAGTCCTTTAGGGGAAACTTTCCCAACCCTTAAACCCTTGAAGCAGAATGCAACTTTGTTGAAAGACTCAAGACAACTCTTAGAATTGAAAAGTATTATGATGGTGATGAACTGATAATTTTGCAATCCTGGGGACTGAACCTTGGTCCTTTATGCATGTCTATTATATGATGAAACTTTTTCTGGCGACATGTATCAGACGTCTTCTCACCCCAGCTAGTGATTCTACTACAGACTAAAGCACCAATACCACCCAAATCCAACCTGGTAAATCAATAAGTTTTATTGGTATTACTTACAGAAGCAGAAATCATTCAAACACAGCTACATCACCAAGGTCCATCCCAGCATGGATGGCAGCTTACCACATCTGGGAACCTAGAGCACACTGTATAGACTGCAGGCAGCTCAAAAAGTTGGAGAGTGTTTTTCCTGGGTGACTATTGTTTCAACCTCTTGCAGGCAGTTTGGCTGGTTTCTGCTGCATTTAGACATCTGGTCTTGTCTCAAGAATCTTCTTTGCAGCTTTTCACCTCTCAGAGTCTTCTTTGCTACTAGGGTTGTTTGAGAGTCTCCTTAGCAGTCCAGCAGTCCAGCTTCCTTCCGTCTGAGTGTACTCTCAGCTTTTATTGCTTACTCTGGTGGAAAAGGGTCTAATGCATCTGGTAGTTCCAGAGATGGCCTAAAGCTATTTAGAAGCTGTTTACCTTCCTATTTAAGGAACTTCCTACAGATGGAATGCCTCAATCTAGGAGGAAACTGTTACACAATAATGCCAGGCAAATACTCTACTGCTGTTGTAGAAGAATCATTAGTACAATTGTTGTAGTACAATTGTTAGTATTTCACTGTGCCAATCAAGCCACCTTGAATCAAAGGACAGAGTCAGCCATTGGCTGACTGGGATTAGCCATAGAGTTCTTGGACGACTGAGGAAGTTGGCTAGAGAGGACAGGAAGCGAGACAAGGGGACTTCTGGGACTGGTGGCTTAGGAATAAACATGGAGAGAAGGTGAGCCAATTGACTCTCCACTGTCCTTGGATTTATCAGGTCTTTGTCTCAACTTCTGACTCCAAAGTCTTTATTAAAATGGAACAATTTAGATAATAATTACATCTGGCACCTAATGCATGGAGCTATTAAACCACATCAAGGTGATGAACCCACCATGCCACCACCACTGCTGTTGTTGCAGTGGGTGGCTTTGTCATCTTCCCCACAGGCCCTCTACACCTGTTTTTCCATGCCCAGGGTTTTTCATTACAGTATTTCTACAGCAGCCTTCAGCTGCTGCCTGGCTCAGATGCAAACACTGCTGGAGTTAGCCACCTCACCACCACCCCATGCCTTTACTTACTGCCACATAGACCTCTCCCAAATCTCCTCTCTGGTTCATGTAGCAGCTTTGAATGTTTAAGACGTGGTTGAAGAATCAGGAAAGAGGACTGAGTGATTTACTAAAATTATACAGGGCTCAAAAGAAGCCTTCACTGAATTTTTAAAATAAAGATTGACGTCAGCTATAAATAGAATAATATAAGATCCAGAAGTTAGACAAATATTAATTGAATCTTTGTCTTTTGAGAATTCTACTTCAGAATGAAAAAGGGTGGTTAGGCCTTTAAAGGCAAGATTAGCATTCTTGTGGATGAATGGATCCAAAAATATATCTCATATTAGATCTTATGCTTATGATGCTGCTTTGATAAGAGAAATAATTTCTAGAAATTTTAAGACAAATAAAAATACCAGATGCTTTCATTGTGGTAAAAAAAGATCATCTGAAAAGAGATGGTAGAGAAATAATTCTAGAAAAGATAATTTTTGTAGACATAATCTAAACAGAAGTCCCCAGAATCTGAGGCAAATGCTAGCACTGGACTAATGAATGCAGATCAACAAGAGACAGACAAAGTAACCCTTTGCCATCAGGAAATGCCTTAGGGGGGGTCTCCTGCAGGCCCCAGTATCAAATTTGACTCAATCATTCCTTGTCAACATCAGAGAAACTCATCCACAGAGCAATTAAAAGACTTAATATCTGTTGTTGAAACTCAAACTTCTCTCAGTGTGGTCAAGGACAGTACAATGTCTATAGATACAACAAAAGGTTCAGAGGAGACAAGAAGACAAGTATTTTAGTAAACTTCTATGCAAATAAGAGACCAAAGCTAAAAATACATGTACATGGCATTGAATTTGAGGATTTGGTAGACATAGGTACACATGTTATAATAATTTCACCAAAATCTTGCCATCCAGATTCTCCTCTTCAGGAAGTAAATGTTCAACTTCTTGGGATTTGAAAGTTATCTCAGGCAAAATGAAGTTCAAGATGGGTTGAATGCAAGGAATATCAATTTCTGGAGCCCCTACTGATGCTACTAAATCAGGAAAGGCAGGTTATAAGTCAGGAAAAATAAGTAAAGAGGCTCAAAGTCCTTATGATTCTGTTCAAAAGTTAGAATTATAGGCTAGTCTCATGATATTATTTGATTTTCCAGAACCTCCTAATATAGTTACTGACTTTCAATATGCAGAGGGTTGTTTTTTACATATTGAAATCTTCCAGATGATTCAGAATTAACTTTGTTATTTATTCAATTACAAGACATAATCAGAAATAGAAATTGTTCCTTGTATATAACACATATTAGATCCCATATGGTTCTACCAGGCCTTCTAGCACAAGGTAATTATGTAATTGATCAACTATTGGTAGGAAATGTGATAGAATCCTCAGAATTTCATAAAAAATACTATTTCAAAATTTGTAAGATTAATATATATGTTTAAACCTTCTGTCTTGATATTAATGGTCATATAGAGTAGGCTACATTTAACTTCCTCTAGGTGATTTCAGGCTTGTGTCTGAGGCAGGTAACTAGGAACTTAGTTTGTGTACCCAAATGTATTTAATAGACTGCGGTCCTTTACTTTCTCTGATGTCTGCTGCATATGATAGTTTAAATTCCCTGCAGTGAACCATAACCATTCCTAACAGTGACCTTTGAAGTCTCCAAAAAGCCACTGAGCCCCCACAATGATGAATACACATGGAATGTGATGATGTCATTAAGCTGACAAACACCACTCAAAGATCAACTTCAGTGATCAGGACAACTTCAAAGCAGTTAGGCAAGATGGTCCGGCCTTGTAGTCTACTCCAGTCAGGGTTTCACATAAGCCTTGCACTCTCTCATCACACTGAGACAAGACAACAGCTAGCTTGTCCAGAGCTTGATCTTTAACTCAATCCTTTCAGGTCTCTTAAAGATACTGTCATCCCCAGAATACAAAAAGTAATTTTAAGAACATGACATCCACATTAACAAGAAGTTGGGTAGGTTGTTTTTGGTTGTTGAATGGATATTTGTCATCATTTAGGGAAGTTGGTCACAAGTTGTTGCTGGTCATGGTCAGGGAGGAAACTAAACAAAGGAAATTAGATATAGAGATCTCATCTTGAAAAAAAAGGGGGGACATAGAACTGATAGGATAAAAGGGTAGATTATTGTTTAAGATATTTTTGTATATTGATACAAATTTAAGGTAAGTTTTGTTATACTGTATTATATGTTTTCATATCTTGTTTAACGTATTGTACCTATGCAGCTCATTTAAAAATGTAATGAAAAGTTCTCATCCTTGAAAGGTACTTAGGAATAAAGAAATACAGGTTAGTACTTAGTCATCTACAATAATCAGACTCACACTTATGCTGAGTATGTTCACAAGATCAATCAGAGTCATATTTAAAATAGATAGATGGTCTTCAAACACTTCAGGGACCTACAGAATATGGAATTTTAATGTTCTAATAACGTAAGTTTTTTCATGACAGTGAGACACATCTGCTTCTGAAATGACCATTTTACTCCATAGAAGACTGTGGACATTGAAGAACCTCCATATGGAGTTTGCTTTCATTTGTAGCAAAGTTAGCTAGTGGTCTAAGAAACTGCCTTTGCCTCCACTGCTGATGGTATGCTGTCTAAATTGGATAAGCAGGACACAAAAGAAGGTGACTCCTGAACTTTGCCAAGACAAGGCAGGACAGTCCTTCAAAATCCCTACATCACAGGAAAGTCTTTCAGATATTGTAGGCCCATAGGATAAAGATGGATGCCCCAGTGTTGCAGAGGACCCCTGGGGTGACTCTCCAGGAAGCCAGGATTAAAGATTCTATAGGTATAGTTCCAGTTTTCCTTAGTGATAATAGAAAGTAATTAGGTACAAAACTTTGAACTCACCAAAATATGATAGATATTTTCTCTAAATTTTCCAAATACTCATAGATTGGACATTGTAAATGTATTTTTTACTTGATAATTGTTTTATTGTATGTAGTTTTTACTATGTTAGAGTTAAAACCTTTTCTTTTTATTTAGACAAAAGGGTGGGATGTTGCTGGAGAATTGTTCATACAGTCGTTCTACTGTGCCAATAAAGCTACCTTGAATCATAGAACAGAGTCAGTAATTTGACTGACTGGGATCATCCATAAAGTTCTTGGAGGACTGAGGTCTGCCAGAGAGGACAGGAAGAGAAAAGAGTGGATTTGGGGGGCTAGTGATTCAGGAAAAAAACATGGAGAGAGAGATCACATCTTAGGTTGTGAATGTCTTCTTACTTATTTTATTTCAAGAATTCAAGTCCCCTTACCTGAAGCCCCTGATTGTTTGCAATCCAGAGAGTTCTGGAAGTGGGCACATGTACTTACTGGTTGTTCATGACCATTAAAGACATTTTAGAAATAGGTGGTGTTTTAAGTTTCCTAAAAGTAAAAAGTAAAATTCTAACATTCATATCCTTAATTCAGACACTGAGGTCTAGTCTTAATCTATCTGCAATGGCTGCTTACTTTGTCATTAATAGACCACTCCTCTGTGAAGTGAGCTGTCAACTCAGATGGGTGAGGAATGGCTATGATAAATGTATAGCAGAGCAGCAACCACTTTACTCTGGATTATTCTACCAATGTTTAAACTTTGTTTTGTTGTATTCCCACCTCAACTTTCAATTAATCCCTGTTTTCAGAAAACATTCTAATTACCACAAGTTATTTTAAATGTGCTTCTTTTTCTTTTTTCTTTTGCAGTGAAGAACTGGTAAGGAAGAAACTGTTGAGCCAATCAATAAAGAAATGGATTGTGTCTTGATTTTGAACAAAGAAACAATATAATCAATTCTATACTTCTGAATTTATTTTTGCCTGTGGCAGTATGATAACAGCTTTCCAAATTGTGCCCCAACCCCTAACCTCATCTGGTGAACTTTGGATCTTGGACAATCTTGTGCTTGCTTCTGATCAATAATAGAATGTGCAAAAGAATTTTGCTACATGAGTCTTGTGTCTATCTATGTACTCACATGAACACATGTGTACATGGAAGCCAGAAGTCATGTTCCTCAGGTACCTTAGGTTTTTGTTGTTGTTATTTTTGTTTGTTTTGTTTGTTTGTTTTTGAAGCAGAGTCACTTGCTTGTCTGGACTGCAGCTCACTGATTAGGTTAAAGCAAGGGGAAAAAAAAAAAAAAAAGAGTTATGACCTGGGGATCAAACTCAGGTCCCCTTGCTAGCACAGCACTTTTTCCAACTGAGCCATCTTCCCAGAATCACATGATACTTGCTTACCTGTTATCTTTCAGCTTGTCTTGAACTCTTATATTATTGGTTCTAATGGAATGCAGATCAATTGTCAAAGGTAAATGTAGAACATAATCTGCTCGCACAAGTGAAAACCACCAATAAAATCCACTGATCTGGACTGAAAAACTGTCCTCTTTTGGGAGGAAGGTTCTCAACACTATCTCTGTTTGTGGAATAGGTAATGTCTTTTGAGTGTTCCTTTGAAAGGCAGAAATGGTCATTGTTTATTGCAGGAAACTTGACAGAGCTCTTGCATAGCAGAACTTGATCGAGTTTAAATGGATGTGTTCACACGTATAAGTATTTCTGACATAAATCAGAGACCAGCAGACATAAATCAGAGACCAGCAGATGCTTGAAGGCAAAGATTACATAGTCTCAACTTCTCCCCATTATTGAAAATGGATATGGGAAAGTTGACTTTATATGCCCAAGTTAATATTATAGGAAGCCTCTGAATTTTGTCAACTTTTTTTTTTTTTTTTTTTTTTGTCTAGACAGGGTTTCTCTGTGTAACCGCCCTGGCTGTCCTGGAACTCACTTTATAGATCAGGCTGACCTCGAATTTGCAGAGATCCACCTGCCTCTGCCTCCCCAGTACCGGGATTAAAGGCATGTTACCACCATACTGAGATAAGATTTTGTCAAATCTTAAAACACACATCAAAAGACACTGCAGAACATCACTGCTTTTAGAAGAAGTATTCACAAATACTCTTAGGAAGCCCAAAGTACATAAAACACATAAAAACAGGGGTTCTTTAAGCAAAGCTTGCATTCAACTCAATTCTGAGGTATCTACTGCTAGGGTACCTGAAGTCACAGGTGCCAGATGGTTATTATGCTACATTATCTAAAAAGGTCTCATGACTGGCGTCACAATTCTTATATTGAAAAGTCACAATAGTGGGTGGAAAGCGACAACTGATCAAAAATTAGGTTTTCCAACAATGTTAGTAGATTTTCGGTAATGCGGACACTGTTCTGCTTGTAGAGACACCCCTACCATATCCCTCTATCCTGATATGTCCACAGTACTTGTGACTAACAGAAATCACACAGTATGTGAGTCTTATTCACTGATTGGCTCCTGTGCCTCTGACATTTTCTTGTATGGTTAAACAAAGCAAAATACAGTCTCAACAGCTATTTTTTATGCTTTAGGCTGGTCACAGCTCATCTAAAGAACATGCCACCATAAGTTCCATCGGACAATCTTGGGAGTGCTATTGCCTTAACCACACATTAGTTTTAAGTACTCTCTTTTTCTTGAACCAATTTAAAACACTGTCCTCCAAAGAATTTTCAAGATCTGTTAACCACTAAAGAGAAATACTCTCCACCCTTGTTTATAATGGAAAAATTTGGAGAATGTCTCTCTTAGTTTAGTGGTATCAGTTTTAAGACAACTGAGATTGTGTTAAGATGTCATATTCTCCCCCATGGGAAACAATGTGAAGAGCACCATGGAATGCATACAGGAGTCCTACCATTGCATCAAGCCTCTGGTTCAAGAGCCAGCTTAAATTCTAGGTCTAAAGTTTAAGCTGATGAATTTTGCTTGCATGTATGTAGGTGTGGCTTAGGAATACTTCCCTTTGCAGTGGTGTGAGGCCAAGCTGTTTTTCAATCCTAAAGCCACGAGGCCCAGAATGAGACTTTGTTTTCGGATGACACTATTGCACGGGCCTTTTTGGCAAAACCCAGGAAATTTTATTTTGGAATGCAACCACCTCCACCCAAGGTCCAGGATAAGCAGAGCCAGTGTAGCAACACCCAGCTCTCATGACCCCTCCCTGTCCCTTCCCTTTTCCTTCCCTCCCCTTCCCTCCCCCAGGGAGGCACCATTTGGGTGGGGATGACTCAGAAGGTGGCTAACCAAGTGTCCAGAGGAACGGATTGTTTCTAGAAGCATTTGGAGGCGCCTGGGGGGTGTAGGCTGGGTGCCAGCGACGGACTCCCTGAGCCTCCTGCACTCACAGATCTAAGGAACCTGAAGGGTCCTCACCTTCCATTCCCTGAACACCTGTAAGGAGAACCCGCCTTCCGAGAAAGCAAGGAATTCCTGCCCAGGCTTCCTTCTTTCCCAATGAGCCGCGTGATGAAACCCCGCCCTTTGGCTATGCTTTTAGGCAGCTTGTGGAGGACGGCACGTGCCAAAGAGGAGGGAGTCTTAAGCAGACCTGCACTTCAGCCCCAAGACTGCCACGCAGATGCTAGCCCCTGCGGTGGCCGTGGTCGACCGCGGCGGCGAGGATAGTGTTGGGCTGCGGGCACCGGGACCCCGAGCGCGCGCTCGCGCTCGTGCGCGTGAAAAAAAAACGAGCGCCTGGCGTACGTGTGGCTGCGGGGAGCTGGTGTTCGCGCGCAGGAAACGAACTCCCGCAGCAAGCTCCAGCAGCATCGCTGCGGGTGTCAGTGGCGCGCCCGAGGTGAGTGCGGGGCGGGCGTGGCGGGGAGATGGTTGGGCGGCGGCCGAGCAACCCTCTCCGGGTGCAGCCTTCTAGGGACGCGGCGCCGGGCTCTCAGGCCCAAGGTTCCGGCCGCTGGTCGCTCCTCGTTGGAGCACCTCACCAGGGCGAGCTGCCACGCCCTGGGCTCCGGCCTCTCGGGTGCTCTCGGCGGTCTCTTGAAGCTCAGGACACAGGACCCGGGAATCCTGGACATTTGGAGGGGCTCTAGTGCGCGTGGCGAGCCAGGCCGCCGCCGCCTGAGGATCCCTTCTCTCCTACCCTGTAAGCACGGGGGGTTGCCTGATTGTCACTGTGGCTAAGGAGAAGCTGGGAACAGTGACAGTGCCCTCTCGGACCTGGAGGAACGCAGCAGGCCCGGAGTAAGGCACCTTCATGGAGGGAAAGGGCCGGGGTCCCCTGGGTAGGAGAATGCTTCGTGGGCAGGGATGGTAGGGAAGATGGACCCGAGGAAAGATATGGGAGGTTTGGAAAGAGGAAGGAGAAAACTCCCAAGGATTAAGGCTTCTTCCGTAATTAATGAGAGGTCTGGGTGAATATGGAAAGCATTTTAAAGGAAATTTTAGATGGAAGGAGCCTCACTTTTCCAGGATGGTGCCAGCAGCCAACACAGATAGCTATATTCGGTGTTTGTGACTGCAGAACTAAAAGGCAGGGTTTGATTTCTGAGATGAGTAGATTGTATTTTTAACATTGCCAGCCTTCAGGAGGGAAGCAGCTGCTTTGTTAGGAAATGCTACTGCCAAGGAAGAAATTGCCCAACCATGTGTTTTTGGAGGTAGGATGAATGGAGTTTGCAGTCTTCACCGAGAATATGTTTGTGTTTTAGCTCTGGGTGTTGGAGGCAGAAGCAGGAGGGTATTTGTGCTCTCTGAAGTGTTGACACTTCATAGGAAACTTCCATTACTGGAGAGAATGAGCATACCTGGCATTGAGAGGAGAGTGTGGTGTTTTCTCTTTCACATTGAAAGGTTTGTTTAGAATGAATGGCCAGTGGGGAACTGCAGCATTAAAAATAGTCTGTTTTCAAAACTGTTGAAATCAATACTCGATTAGCTCATGGGACAAGTAGAGAACAGAGAAAGGAAGAAAGCATCAAGGCCTAACCTGCTATAACGTTGCTGTTTTGATATATATATATATATATATATATATATATATATATATATATATATATATATAAAAAAAGATTTTCATAAAAATCTTTTATGTGGGTTCTGCCTACATGTATGTATGTGTGACCAGAGGCATGCCTGCTACCTCCTTACGTCAGAAGTGGGCATTTCATCCCCTAGAACTGGAGTTACAGATGGGTGTGGATCCACTACACAACTACTGGGAACTGACCTCCAGTCTCCTGTCAGAGCAACAAGTGCTCTTAACCAAGTCATCTATCTCTCCAGCCCCCAGATACAGTATTTTCTTACATTCAGTTGTTTGCAGAAGTTCTATTTTAACTAAAGCACAGAATACAGAAATATCTCTCCCCCTTGCCCTGCACACATTTGTCTAGTGTTTAATCTGAAATTCTGTAAGTGGGTTTAACACACTTTGAATTTATCCAGCTTAGTTGGACATGCCCATTACGGTACCCTGTTTGGCTTTTGGGTATCATTGACATAGGCTGCAAACTTTAGTGTATTCTGGGGTCTTTCTTTTCCCAGAAGGTTTGAAGAGGTGCAAGATTTAAGCTTTGACTAAATCATTTTGGGTAATAACACATTTTCTCCAAAAGTTGGATTTTAAGTACTGTTGTACTTCAGAAAAACTTGATAACTTGGCAGATCATGTTCAACCTCAAGTTTAGAGTAAATTCTTTATCCCTAAGCAAATACTTTAGTAGATGTTTTACTTTTTCTCTGTGGGGTTGGTGATTTACCTCTCCAGCCTCCAGCTCTACCCCTTCTTGGTGAAGGTGGAATCTCATTTCAGAACATGCCTTTATCCTGTTTATACCTGTGTTACATCCAAGGAAAGTATACTTCTCTGATGCAGCTTGCTGTGTGATAGAAACCACTGAATGATAAAGAGCTACATGGTACCATCTCGTGGGTAATGTCAACTGGAGGGTCTAACAAGATACTCTTAAATGAGCTCACCCAACAGATGCTTTTAGAATTACAATTCAGCAGGCTGTTTGGCAAAATGACCTTTGGGAATTGTGGAAAACTTTTCATAAAAGTTCTATAAGCATTGATTTGCTTTTATTAGCAAGATTCTTGCCTTATTGTGAATTAGAATGAAGTGGGGGTAAAGTATGAATTAGGGTTGGGCCTAAGAGCTGTAGAAGATTTATGCTTCTTGAATCTTTGTGATACCAGACAGCCAAAACAGATGATAAATGTCCTCTGTCATGTGACTCTGACCCTGAATATAGTTAACTACGAAGTCAGGCCGTTTGCCTTCCTGTTGTATATACGGCCGAGTTAACAGTTCCCAGCTCCATCTACTCTCCTAGAGCTGTTTCATGTAGGGAACATGTTATTGGTTAGTCTAGGAACTCTTTTTAAGTTGTATGACTCCTTTGGGTAGTGAGGGAAAAAAAGAGGTTAATCTCTGGAGACATTAATAATGCTTTGAGGTATGACTTTCATGGATCTAGCTAGAGCAAATATTTCCAAACTCATATCTGTTTGATAGATATAGTCAGTCCTTCAGGTGATTTGATTCTGTATTTATAGATTCTGCCAACCATGGAATAGAAGTACTTAGAAAAAAATTGTGTGTCCTAAAGATGTACAGATTGTAAGTGTTGCAGTTCTGAGGGCAAAGGGTTCCCCAGTGCATGTGTAGTAGCTCTGAGAGGAAAAGGTAGTCTGGCAGCCAGGAACCAAGCAATACCATCAAGTCATACTGCACAATAAATCCCACATCAGAGGTTTATTGGGAAAGACACATGAGGGTGGCTGCCTGCTCAGGGGAAAGGGAACAAAGAACTAAGTAGGAGGCAAGCTTTATGTAGCGAAGTGATTTGCAACCTGTGGGTCACTCCTTGGAAATGACCCCTTTTCAGGGGTCACTTAAGACCATTGAGAAACACAGATATTTACATTACAATCCATAACAGTAGCAAAATCACAGTTATGAAGTAACAATGAAAGGGATTTTATTTTCATTGGGGGCCGCCACAACGTGTTAAAGGGGGAACTATACCAAAGGGTCACAACATTCAGAAGGTGGAGAAACACTGGTAAAAGGTTTTTCAGTGGTGGGGATTTCCAGGGTGGGGATTTCCAGGGTGGGATTGGTGGGATTTCAAGTCCTAAATTTGGGGTGAGCACAGGGATTGGTGGGATTTGAAGCCAGGGCTTTTACTCTGTAGGCCAGAGCTTGGCCATCTGAGTCTGAAGGGGCTGGGTCCAGCCTTTGCAGCCTTAAGAGTGTTCTGTGGGTTGAGCCTGACAGAGTTCTTCAAGGCCGGGCGCTGGCCATGCAGGTGCTCACTCGAGGGGCTTCTACAGACATTCTTTTCTTGTCATCATTCTCTAAACAATATGTAGAACAGATGTGCATATCATATTTGTATTGTAGACTCAGTGGTTAAGTGCATTGGCTGCTCTTCCAGAAGATCTGGGGTCAATTCCCAGCACCCATGTGGCAGCTCAAAGCTGTCATTAACTCCAGTTCCAGGGAGGCCTAATGCTTCTTCTGACCTCCACAAGCATTGCTCACATATGGTATACTTACATACATGTAGGCAAGACACTCCTACACAAAATAATAATAAAAATCTCAAAAGTATAGAGATCTGCATAAGTTATAGGCAAATTTTGCACTATGCTTTTATAAGAAACCCTAGCATCCTTGAGTTTTGATGTCCATGGGGAACCTTGCTGCACCCCTTTGCCTACAGTTGCCTATGGTTCCATTGTTTTAATCCGAAAGGAATCAGGTAGCCAAGATAGAGACATATGGCCTGCAAAGAAAGTATTTACTATCTTACCTTCAACAAGCCAACTTTTTGTTCACTCTGGATAGAACATAGGATTCTGAAAAATGTCCAAGCTATGCACTTCAAACACACTTTTGTGAGTTACACTAAAGGCATGCCATTGTCTTTAAAGCATTTCATCATTCTGCAGCCACCTGATCCACTATGACAGTGGAGCTTCAAACAGTGTCCTTATGTCTGGAACTGTATTTGGCTACTGGTTTAGTTGTAGACTTTTGGTTTTAGTGTGTGTGTGTGTGTGTGTGTGTGTGTGTGTGTGTGTGTGTGTGTGTGTGACTTTCTTGTTTACTCTTCAGTTATTGTTGTTGTTTTGTTTTTAAAGTCAGGGTTTCTCTGTGTAGCCCTGGTTGTCCTGGAACTAGCGTGGTACCAGACTGGCCTTGAACTCATAGAGAGCCCTATCTTTGTTTCTCAAGTGCTGGGATTAAAAGTGTGCACCACCACCAGGCCTTTTTTATTTTTTAAGAGACGTAATTTTTATTTATAATTGAAGCAATGATTGGCCATTTTTTATTAATTTATTTTTACATTCCAATTCCAATTCGCCTTCCCTACTCTCCTCCTCCCACCCACCCCCCACCTCCCATCTGCTCCTTGGAGAGGGTAAGGCCTCCCCTACTAAGCCTACTAAGTCTGTCCTATCATCTTTGTGGGACTAAGGGACCTCTCTTCCCATCATACCTGTGTCTAGGCTGAGCAAGGTATATCCCCATTTAGAATGGGCTCCATGAAGTCAGTTTGTGCATTAGGGTTAGTTAGATCTTGTACCCACTGCCAGTGGCCTCATATATTGTTCCAGTCACATCATTGTCACCTATATTAAGGGAGTCTAGTTCAATCTTGTGCAGGTTCCCCATTTGTCAGACCTGATTCAGTGATGTCTCACTAGCTCAGGTCAGCTGATTCTTTGGGTTTCCCCATCATGGTCTTGATTCCTTTGTTCATATTATTGCTACTCCCTAACTTTCATTGTACTCCAGGAGCTTGGCCCATTGGTTAGTTGTGGATTTCTGCATCCACTTCCATCTGTTTCTAGAAGAGGGTTCTGCCTTCTCTGGGGTTGTGGATTGTAGGCTGGGTATCTTTTGCTTTATGTCTAGAATTGAGTTATGAGTGGGTACATACTATATTTGTCTTCCTGGGTCTGGGTTACTCAGGATGCTTTTTTTTCTAGCTCTGTCTGTCTAGCTCTAGCTCTGCCTGTAGGTTTTAGGATGTTATTGTGTCTTACCACTGAATAGTACTCCATTGTGTAAATGTACCATATTTTTTTTTTATCCATTCTTCAGTTGAGGGGCATCTACGTTCTTTCTGAGATCTGGCTATTATGAACAATGTTGCTATGAACATAGTTGAGCAAATGTCCTTGTGGTGTGAATGTGCCTCCTTTGGGTATAAGCCCAATAGTGCTATTGCAGGGCCTTGAAGTTGGTTGATCCCTAATTTTCTGAGAAATCACCACACTGATTTTCACAGTGGCTGTACAAGTTTGCACTCCCACCAGCAATGGAGGAGTATTCCCCTTTCTCCACATCCTCTCCAGCATAAGCTGTCATGGGTGTTTTTGGTCTTAGCCATTGTAATAAGTGCTAGATGGCATCTCAGAGTTGTTTTGATTTGCATTTCCCTGATGGCTCAGGATGTTGAGCATTTCCTTAAGCGTCTTTCCACCTTTTGAGATTGTTCTGTTGAGAATTCTGTTTAGATCTGTACTCCAGTTTTTAATTGGATTATTTGGTAGTTTGATGTCTAGTTTCTTGAGTTCTTTGTGTATTTTGGAAATCAGCCCTCTGCCAGATATGGGATTGGGGTTGGTGAAGATCTTTTCCCATTCTGTAGGGTCGGGCCTTTTTTTTTTTTTTTTTAATTAAAAAGTTGTTGCTGTATGTGTGTGAGTATGGGCACACACATGTCATTGTATATGTATGGAAGTTAGCAGACAACTTGCAGAAGTTAGTTCTCTCTATGTACAATGCAGCTTTATAGTAGATTGAAATCAGGCCATTATATCTGGTTTGGTGGCAAGCACCCTTACCCACCGATCCGTTTCACCAGCTCTCACCTTATTTATATTAGACAGAGTCTTGAACACACTGGTTTGGTTAGACCGATTGGCCAGAAGCCCCAGAATTCCTCTTGTCTCTACCTCCCCAGTGCAGCTCTCTTGCCCACTTCTGATGGGTAAAGTTTACCTGGCTTTCAGATGTATTTTGTTGTAACCTGCCTGATTTGTAAGCTCTTTACTCCCATTTCTAGTCTCCCTGGCATCCTGCTCCCTTTTCCACTGTCTTCTGTCACATGTCACTCTCAGCCTGTTCACCCTGAATGCAGAGGGGTGAACCCTGAATGCAGAGGGGTACCCTCTCTGCTTTCAATGATCCCTTCCTACCTAGGAATCTTGAGACTCAGGGATGTGGGTCTAAGGGCTGACTGCCAAGCAGGCACCTTGCTTTGGGAAAATGGGGATAGCATTTGGAGTTGAAAAGCTCCAGGTTCCAGGTCTATCTGCATGTGGGCTATTCAGGTCTTCGAAAAGCTAGTGTTGCAAAATGTTACTTTATAAATTGCCACAGGAAATAGAATCAGTCATCAAAACTCTCATAACACACACACACACACACACACACACACACACACACACACAAACCAAAACCCTGTGCCAGATAGTTTCAGTGCAGAATTCTACCAGAACTTCAAAGAACAGCTTATACCAGTACTCCTCAAATTGTTCCACACAACAGAAGCAGAGGGGTCATTGCCAAACTTTATGAGGCTACAATTATCTTGGTACCAAAGCTACACAAAGACAACTAAGAAAGAGAACTACAGACCAATCTCCCTCATGAGCATTGATGAAAAATACTAAATAAAATACGGTAAATGGAATCCAAGAACACATCAGAACAATCATTCAACCTGATCAAATAGTTTTCATCCCAGAAACAAAGGGATGGTTCAACATATGGAAGTCTGTCAGTGTAATCCACCATATAAACAAACTTAAAAAGAAAAACTCCATGATTATTTCACTAAATGCTGAAATAGTCTTGGACAAAATCTAACCCCCCTTCATGATAAAGGTCTTGGAGAGATAGGGATAACAGGAACATAACTAAACATAATAAAGGCAGTATACAGCAAGGCAACAGCCAACACCAAACTAAATGGAGAGAAATTCAATGTGATTCCTCTAAAATCAGGAACAAGACAAGCCTGTCCACTCTCTCCATATCTCTTAAATATTGTACTTGAAGATTTAGCTAGAGCAATAAGAAAACAAAAGGATATCAAGGGGATATAAATTGTAAAGGAAGAAGTCAAACTTTCACTATTTGCAGATGATATGATAGTTTACATAAGTGGCCTGAAAAACTCTACCTGAGAACTCCTTCAGCAAAGTGGCAGGATATAAGATTAACTCAAAAAAAAAAAAAAAAAAAAATCAGTAGTCTTACTATACACTGGCTGAGAAAGAAATCAGAGAAACATCACCCTTTAAAGACCTGTATGACAAGCACTTTAAGTATTTAAAGAAATAAATTAAAGAAGATACCAGAAAATGGAAAGAGCAAAGGATCACCAGACTACAATTCACAACCCCAGAGAAACTAAGAAACAAGGAGGACCCTAAGAGAGACATACATGGAACGCCTCTCTCCCCAGAAGGGGAAAGGGACAAGATCTCCTGAGTAAACTGGGAGCACAGGGAGGGGAAAGGGGGAGATAGGAGAAAGAAGAGGGGAGAGGAGAACATGAGGAATCAGGAAGGTTGCATTGGAGCAAAAACAGAGAAGGAGAGCAAGAAAAGAGATACCTTAATAGAGGGAGCCATTATGGGCTTAAGGAGAAATCTGGCACCAGGGAAGTCTGCAAGGATCCACAAGGATGACCCCAACTAAGAATCTATGCAATAGAGGAGAGGCTATTTTAAATGCCCTTCCCCTAGAATGAGATTGATGACTACCTTAAATGACATCCTATAGCCTTCGTCTAGTAGCTGATGGAAGCAGAAACAGAGATTCACAGCTAAGCACTGATCTGATTTCTTGGAATCCAGTGGTAGAGAGGGAGAAGGGATGAGCAAAGGAGTCAAGACCATGCTGGAGAAACCCACAGAAACAGCTGACCCAAGCAAGTGGGAGCTCAGGGACCCCAGTCTGACAGTTGGGGAACCAGCATAAGATTGAAACAGGCCAACTGAATGTAAGTGTTCGGGGGGGGGGGGCAGTCTTTGAGGCCTCTGAAAGTGGAACCAGTGCATCCCTAGTGCATGAATGAGATTTTGGGCCCATTCCCATGGAAGGATACTTTCGCAGCCTAAATACAGGGTGAGGGCCTAGGTCCTGCCCCAAATGATGCGACAGACTTTGATGACCTTCCATGGGAGGTCTCACCTTCCCTGGGGAGTGGACAGGAGTGCAGTGTGCAGGGGGTGTTGGTGGGGTGAATGGGAGGTCAGAAGAAAGAGGGAACTGGGATTGATATGTAAAATAATGTTGTTTTTAATTTAAATAGAAATCAGTTTTAAAAGATTTTTAAAAAATGATTTGCCACAGGAGTGCTATAGACTTTGTCAGTGTACACTTTGCCTTAAAAGCAAAACAAACAAACAAAAGCAAGAACACCACTTCTTCCAACATAAAACCCTAACATTTCCACAAATCATCAAGAGTGGGTGGCGTTTTTGTTACTGAGTATGAACAAAAGTGGGCAGAAGCAAGATGAAAAATGCATGAGAATGTCAGTGCCTGCTGCTTTTGTCTGGTTCTCAGCCCAAGGACCCTGGATACCCCAACCCCCAAGTCTAGAATAAAGTACTCGTCTCAGTGTTGCTTTAACTGCATGAAAATGTTCTTGGTAAACAGTACATAACACTTGTAAATTTTTTCTTTAAAAGCCCACTCATCATCTACCCAGCACATAGAGGCAGCAGGCTTCCTTCCCTATCAGGCTTGGATGAGAGCCCTTCTCCCTGATGTCTCAGAACACACCTGATTCTGGTGCTGCAGCAGCCTGCTGGGACTTGAGGCACAGAGCTGAGGAACGGCAGTGGAATGACGGTATCTAAATTCACTACCTACTGAAGATGTGTAACAGTCTCAGGGAGTGGTGTTCAGTGTGGGCATTCTCTTAAAGTCAATGAACATTGTAGGTTCATTATTATAAAGTAAGCAGTTTCTGGGCTAGAGAGATAGCTCAGAGTGAGAACGAAAACTGTTGGTGTAGAGGCCCAGTGTTTGGTTCCTAGCCCCCACATCAGGTGGCTCACAACCACCTGTAACTTGAGCTCCAGAAAATCCAATGCCTTTGGCATCTGCAGGTATCTGCACTCAAGTACACAAACATGCACATATATGCATAGTTAAAAATAAAATCTTTTTAAAAATTGAGCAATTAAAACTTTTGTATAAACACGAAGCCTAGCTATGATGGATTAGTCACATTCTAAGCTATTTGGCTTCTATCTTTGAATGTACAATTTTCCATTTTGTTCATAATGACCTTTAAGCACTTAGCTCTCTGCATAGAATCTAGGTTTTATGTTCTCTCGGGTTTCTCTGGACCTTCTTTGGAGGAATCCTGAAAAAGTGGGATGAGGGTAGTCAGATGGGGATCCCTAGTGAGTGTCTGCTTGTTTCTGATGGTCACACCTTTTGTGCCCATGTCTTTAATGCATGCGTATATAGTTCTCAGCAATGTATTCAGGGTTCTTGGGGTATGGATTCATTCTTCCTTCAGCTATTTCCCCGTAGCTGAAAAGTGTTGTTGGATGGGAAGGCTTTTGGAAACTTGTCTGGGTAAGAATTTGGAATGACTGAGTGTGATTTGCAGGTATTCCTTTGGAGGTTCTGGTTCAACTCTGACCACTCTCCATTGCCACAGTAGAATAAAGGTGAGGCCCCTTAGGAAGAAAGCATGGGGCTACCAAGGCTGTCACAGTGTAGTAGTTACCAATTCCACTTGAACAGGTCAAGGACTCCAAAGCCCCAGACCTGCTCTGCCATCTCTGAGTCCCTAAGTTCGTGGGCACAAACTCCAGTTTCCTTAGCTGGGAGTGAACTATTATGGTACTAGTGACTAAGGCAGAAGATTATCAGAGTCATCACACCAATGGAAATATGAAGAAAGCTTACCTGCCACAGTGTTAGGGCCAAGCTGTTGGCAAAACAATAAAGAAGGGAGAGTGTAAAGACCTTAAATAGAAAAGAAGTGAAGTCTTTTTTAATGTTAAGCTTTTATTTGCTCTGACGGAGTAAAACATATTTCATTTTTTTAACGTTGTTAAATGAAGTAAATATACCAATTGTTGTCTTGAATGAATAAAAGTCAGTGTCCCATGGATGCCCTACTGTGCTTCAGAGAGGAGACACATGCACACTTACCATACGTTCATAGCAGGCTAGCGAGATGGCTTAGTGGGTTTGGCATCAGGACTCACCTGGTGGGATGAGAGAAATGACTCCCACAGGTTGTCCTCTGACATCTACATGTGTCCCTGGCATGCACTCATCCATGCACGTGTGTGTGTGTGTGTGTGTGTGCGTGTGTGCACGCACACACATACACACTGTAAAAATAAGTCAGTGCCTATCCTGGGCATCTGATGGAGGCACTCGTATTTTGTGGTTGCTGCAAGTGCCTAAAGTAGGACTTGCAGCAGTACAAGTAATGCGTAGGAAAGAAGAAAGGAAATTCAGGGCAAAGGACTTGGCTCTCATGTGCTAGCCCCACCATAGATGTTGGCTGTGTTCTGTTCACAGTCTTCACAGAAGACCCATGCAGAAGGCATTGTTGTTCCCATTTCATAGAAAAATTAACTAGTCCTTCAAAGGTTAAAAGATTTGTATGAGTTGTTAATCGAAGCTTCTCGA
This sequence comes from Phodopus roborovskii, assembly GCF_943737965.1. Classification (NCBI taxonomy): domain Eukaryota; kingdom Metazoa; phylum Chordata; class Mammalia; order Rodentia; family Cricetidae; genus Phodopus; species Phodopus roborovskii. The sequence continues at coordinate 4,928,055 of NW_026126540.1, read as the reverse complement.
ATTCCGTAAGTCTGTGAGTCATCTGGAGATACTGTTGAAAAATACCGATTCAGGAAACCTGGGACAGTGACTGGAGCTCTGTGATTCTCACATCCTAGGTAGAACCCAATGTGAACCTGGGTTCAGGGAGAGGGACAACAGTGGTAGTCATATGGCAGAGGGGTCCATTAGATAGAAAGCAATGGTGTGCTGTGAAGACAACTAGTGTTTAACTGACGATATAAGTGGATAGTAGAGTTTTTCATTACTTCATTTATGGATTAGTGTGTTTAGCTTAAGACTACTCCTACGGAATTTCCCTCAATTATTGCTGTGTGTAATTGTGATTTTCACCAAAACCTGATATGCATGGGATTCTGTACAATTATGATTTCTGCCCCCTTTACAGTAGTGTGTGTTTGCGCACACAAAGTTGAAAAGCGCATCAGCGTGCTCACTAATTATCTGCAATGGTCCACACGCACACCCCTTTGGATGGCCCTGAATATAGCATGCTTAGGCTTACGTTGTAATTTAGTGGTTTTTTTTTTTTTTTTTTGCCTTTTTGCTCTTTGTTCCTTTCACACTGCTCATGATCCTGGTCAGGTAGCCTCTTGGAATAAGGTGGTTGTCCAGAGAGTAAGCACACACCAGCGAATCCAGTCCACTTCTGGTTCAGTATGTTCTGGAAATATGTGTTCATTCATGGTCAAATGGTCAACATTTATACAGTATGGCCTTGCACTGAGTGCCTGCTATGTGCTACGCATCTCAGGGTCCGGTGTTTCCCCCAGACCTCACTTCCTCTTAAAGAGAACAGAAAATAAAATTCACAGAGGGTTGTTGTTGTTGTTGTTGTTGTACTTTTTATCTGTGTGTGTGCTTCTGTGTGGAGGCCAGAAGTCACCATCAGGTATTTTCCTCAGTCAGTTGATGTCACTGTCATTTTTATTTTTATTCTTTCGAGAATTTCATGCACATATACAGTGTATTTTGATTATATCTATCCCCACTTCCCTAGTATGTACTTCTTCCAACTTGATAATCTTACAAAAAAAAAAAAAAAGACCCCAATGAATCAAATTAGTTCTACCCACGTGCACACCAAGTATGTGGGGCTATGTGATGGAGCATGGACAACCTCTACCAGTGGCACGCCCCGAAGAAAATGCCTCTTTCTCCCCTAGCAGCCATCAGTTGCCAGTAGCTCCTCAGCTCTCAGCTAGCAATGGGGCTTTGAGCCTGTCCCTGCCTCCTGCTAGGATTATGAGTGGCTTGATTTTGTACAGCTCCTGTGCAGGTAACGACAGCTGCTAGATGTTCATGAGTGCAGTGACCATGCCGTGTCCTGAAAACAGCATTTCACAGTGCTCCTCCCCACCCTCCTTTTTATACCCACTTTCTCCCTCCTCTTCCTTGACACTTCCTGAGCCTTGGCAGAGTGATTGCCTTAGTTTTTGAGAGACTCTCTTGTTGAATGTGGAGCACACTGATTTCCTAGGTTGTCTGACCAGTCAGTTTCAGGGATTCATCGGCTCCATAACACCCGAACTCCCAGTGAAGTGGTTACAAGCAGGAGCCACTGCACTTGGCTGTTTGCAGAGTGCTGGGGATCCGAACTCAGGTCTTCTTGCTTGTACTAGAAGCATTCACCCACTGAGCCAACTCTGCAGCCCCACAAACATGTTAAGAAAGAATCCCAGTGGTTAAGTGCTAAGAGGAGGAGGAGAAGGAGGAGGCGGCGTGCAATAGAAAACAAGGGCTGGGGGAAACTCTGAGCTGGACAGCGTCAAGGAAGGGCTCTCATAAGGTGCGCTTTGCTCACACCTGGCTGGGGAAATGGAGCCAGCTCTCCCAGGAACCTATTACAGTTAAGTGCCAAGCAGTAAAAAGGAGGGAAAGAATTTGATAAAGTCACAGACATTGTGGTTGAGCAAGGGCCTTGATGGCATTTCTGGAAAAAAAAAAAAAAAAAAAAAGCCTATATGTTTGTACTCTAGGAAAGAATTTCAAGTTAATTTGTTTCAATTTGTTTTCCTTTTCTTTTGTCTGTTTCTCTGGGCCTTTTGCATTTGAAGTAATTCCTCCCCTGCCTCCTTCCTTCCTTCCTTCCTTCCTTCCTTCCTTCCTTCCTTTCTTCATTTTATTTTTCTGGTGCTTGCAAGCCGTGTCCATTCCATTTTGTAAACTGTAAATTTTTGATTGAACTGTGACAATTCCAAAAACTAAGGTACTTTGGTTTCCAGAGCTGAAGTCACTTTATCACTCTATAGTTTCCCTGCCCCATGGACCCCTGGCGATGGCAAGCTACACAGAGATTTTGTTGCTCACCTGACTTTTCTTTTGAATGCACTCAATGGGTACTCCTTGCAGGGCCATGCACCAAAAGAGAAAACTTTTCAATCTCCTCCTGCCTCCCTCCACCTTTCAGCCTGTTTTAGATACTTTGTCCTTGCTGTGAGGAGACAGCATGACCCAGGCAACTTATAAAAGAGCTTAGGGGGACCTGTTTGAAGTTTCAGAGGGTTAGTCCATGTTCATTGTGGGATCAGGGCAGCAGACATGGAGTGGGAGCAGAGGCTGAGAGTTGGAGAAGGGTGGGAAGGAGGGAGGAAGGGGGGAAAAGAGAAAAAAAATGTGCTGTGCTGACTAGCTGGGAATAGTGTGGGCCCACCCCCAATGAGGCGCCTCCCCCAACAAGGCCACACCTCTAGTCCTTTCCAAGCAATTCCACCAACTGTGGACCAAGCATTCGAATGAATGACCCTATGGGGAAGGAACATTTTCACTTAAATCATCACACTTTATCCCCAGCCCCCATAGGCTTGTGACCAAATCATAATGCAAAATGCATTTTCGTCTAACTGAAAAAGTCCCCATAGTCTTTCACAGTTACATAAAAGTCCTAAGTCCCAGTCCTGAGAATTAAGGCAATCTCTGAGTTGTAACCCCCTTTAATGTCAAAAGTAAAAACCAAATTACATACTTCTAACATACAATGACACAGATGTACATTACCATCCCAAAAGGAGGAAAGGGGACATAGTAAGGAAATATTGGACCAAAGCAAGACTAAAACCCAGCAGGGCAAACTCTGAACCCTGTAGTTTTATGTCTGGTGTCAAAGGCACACTTGGCTCTCAGGCTGGTTCTGGTCCTGTCTGCAGTTCTCCTTGGTAGATTCCATAGCTCTGACATCTTCACCATCCCAGGGTCCCCAGTGTGATCCAGGCTGCACTGCTTCATGCAGTGGCCCCCAGGGCTCCCGTTAGAGGCAGCCTGTTTCACATCTGATCTTAGTGGCCCTCCTTCACCTGGGAGGAAGAGTCCACAACCCTTTCCTCCCGCACCTGTCTGACTCTAAAGCCAGAGCCACGAGGCTGATGCTGCCAGCTTCTGCTGCCTCTTGGGGTGGATCCTGCCCCCTCTGGAATTATATTGCATAAGCTTTGATTTGCTTTCTTTAAGAACAGATCATTCTTCAGGCCTTGTCTTTTCACAAGTTTGTGGGATTAGCTGAGTGGGGTCTTGCCCTGAGGGCAGTATTCCCTTCTCACACACACACACACACACACACACACACACACACACACACACACACACACCTTTTTCAGCACAAATTCACAAACCGCGCCCCCATCTCTTTCAGCACAAACCATGGCTTAGTTGTTAAACTTAAGCATTCTTCTTCTCCTCAAACTGTACATTTTTTGTTTCTTTTTGCCGCCTTGCTTGTTTTCATCGTAAATCAGCATGAGTGATCATTAATAACTGCATGACAGAGTTAATAGCAGGCTGCCTTGAAATCTCCTTTGCCAATGAGATTACTCTAAAACACTTGAGTTTAAAACTTCAGGCAGACTTTCAGGACAGGGGCAAAAAAGCAGTTACATTCTTTGCCAAAATATCACAATAATGGTCTCTAGCCCAGTTCTGAAACCTCTCGAGCTGGGCCTCCACAGTACACATTGTTCTCAGTATTTCTGTCTTCCAAATTCCTAATAGGCAGCCCCTTGAAGCCCTTCCAAAAGCATTCAGCCTCTTTCTAGTTCAAAGTCCCCAAATCTTTCACATTCCTCCCCCAAAATATCATGGTTAGACTTGTCACAGCAATAGTCCACTCCCTGGTAAAGACTTCTGACTTAGTTACTTTCCTACTTCTGTGAAGACACACCATGACCAAGATAATTTATAGAAAGAATAGTTGAGGTCACAACTACAAGTAGAGAGAGAGAGAGAGAGAGAGAGAGAGAGAGAGAGAGAGAGAGAGAGAGAGAGAGAGAGAGAGAGTGCCACACCTCTTAACCTTTTCAAACAACTCTACCAAATGGGGACCAAGCATTCAATATATGACCCCGTGAGGACCATTCTCATTTAAACAACACACAGACAGATTAAGACCTCAGCCTATTTCTTACACCAGAGACCCGGAGTTTTCCTCTTGAATAAAAGCTTGTACTGTTGAGTTGTTCTTTCCTTTCTTTGCTCCTTGCTGATCTAATGGGGAGTCCAGATGTGGGTTCTCCAGAGGAGTTCCCTTCTACTGCCATCTGTCTCTGCCCCCCCCCCCAATTCCTGCTCTACTCCTGATTGAATGTGTGCCAGAGACCATCTCCATTGCTTTAATCACATCCATTGTGGACCGATTCACCACTGGATGAGTTTTCAGATTGTTTCCACTTTGTTATGGAAGTTCTTCCTCCAAAACTCCTTCTATGGGTAGAGAGGTTTTTTTTTTTTTTTGGCTAGTACTTCAAATTCCTTTGAGCGGACCGGTGTAGATGTCTGTGCACCTCATGACAGGCCCCCTAAACAGCCACTGGGTTGGGGAGTGCCTGTTTTGAAATGCTTTATATCTAGAAAAAAAAAATCTTCATGAACTAATAGTCCTCTTTAAAAAAACAAACATGCAAAATCTCCATTGAGTCAGAATGTCTCCTGCTGTACCTAACATGGTCTGGCCAAAGTACCTTCTCCAATACAGCCAGCATTGGCCAGAGGGTGGCATGCTTTTCCTCCATCACAAGGGAAAGTGGTCTGAGGATTAGTTCAAGCCTTATTTGCCCCTCTCTCTGCTGCTTCTGTTACTTCTGTACCTTCTCTGCAGTCCCATCATTCACGGTGATTGAAAGTCTCTGGAAAATCCTTTCTCTGGCACGCTGGAGAGCTTGGCTGCTTAGCACCACATCCCAGCCAGTCTTACCGACCGGCTCTGCCTCTCTATGTGGCAGAACTGTTGTCTCAGGGCTCTCCTTTCCAGCCAGACTGAGCTGTGGTCAGAGGCTCCCATTCAGGCTCTCTCTGTGACTTAGGACTTCTCCACTCTGGTGCACCTGACAGTTCATGGCTGCTGCCTTCTCCTCTGAGAACTCCACTGCCAGGCCTTCCTTCCACCTGCTTCCCACTTTTCTCCTTACTGACACTAGCATCTATTCATTGTTACCCCAGCAGGATTTGCCTCCAGTGTTTGGGGCAGTACCCAGCCACCGCTATTCCCAACATGCCTGTCCCCTTCTACAGACGCAGCTTCTCTCCATCTACCCCTCTCCTGACTGCCAATGTGTGGATAAGGTAAAACCATGGTTTATATCCATAATAGTCTAGGTTGCAAAGCCCCTCCCTCCTTAGAGTGTACTTCTGCCTGATTCAACCCTTTAGTTTCACTTTAAAGGACCTAATCTGTATTCAGTCCCCAAACGCCTTTCTTAGCCTACAACCTTCATCTCTCTCTCCCACTTCCTACCTCAGGGACCCATACACCAGAGACCCAAAGCTGTAATCCCTGCTCCTGAACATCATCATTCCCCATGGGCCCTTATCTGTGGACTCTCAAGCTTGGCTATAGCACCGCTCTCATGCAAGCCACAAAAGGGAAGGTGTTATTTTAAAACGAGGGTGGGGGAGTAAAGTACACAGGGCCACAATTCTTTTCTCCCACCCAAGTAAACTCTCCTATAAACTTATTTTAGCAGAATTTCCTAAAGGGGATTTTAAGACTTCCCATCTGTCCTTTGCCATGTCCAGAGGTTAAATGTGATTGTGGTATTTCAATGTTTTGTAATTTTATGTGCTTTAGCTGTTTATTATCTAAATATTACATGTATGTAGTCTGTGTTAATGAGAGGTTTCGGCTCAGAGTTTTACAGTAACATCTTTAAATTGAGAGATATTATGTATGATGGCCAGTTGTGGTTGTCAACATGACTAAACCTGGAATTTACTGAAACCCAAGTGAAATGATTACTTAAATTGTTCCAATACAATAAAAACATGGGAGTCAGAAATTGAGATAAGGACTCTATAAATCCAAGGACAGTGGATAGTTGATTGGCTTACCCTCTCTCCACATTTTCCCCAATCCACCAGCCCTAGAAATCCCTCAGAAGTCTTTTTTTTTTTTTTTTTTTTTTTTTTTTTTTTTCCTCTTCCTGTCCTCTCCAGCAGATGTCTAAGTCCTCCATGAACTCTAAGGATAATCCTGGTCAGCCAATCACTGGCTCTGTCCTTTGATTTAAGGAGGCTTTATTGGCACAGTGGCTTGGCTGTACAAACAATTCTGCAACATTTCCCCCTTTTTGTCTAAATAAAAAAGAAAGGTTTTTAACTCTAGCAATGTAAAAATATATACAATAAAACAATTACCAAGTAAGAAACGCATTCACAATGTCTAGCCCATTAGTATTTGGCAAATTCAGAGAAAATATTCTATTATCTATCTAATCTTGGTGAGTCCAAAGTTTTGTACCTGATTACTTTCTGTCATAACTAAGGAAAAATGGAACTATAACTATCTAATCTTCAAGCCTATCAGAGACCCAAGAAGGATACAATGTTATCTGAGAAAACAGGAAGTATAGATCAAGCAACTTCCAAATCTCAGAAATGACAGAAACAGCTGGCTGCCTGGAGAGACATCCCAAGGGTCCTCTGCAATGATGGGGAATCCATCTTTGATCTATGTGCCTAAAATATCTGACAGACTCTTCTATGAAGCAGGGGTTTTGGCAAAGTTTGAGAGTCACTTTGTTTTGTGTCCTGCTTGTCCAATTAGGACAGCATACTGTTAGTAGTCGAGACAAGGGCAGTTTCTTTGCCCAGTGGTTTACTTTGCCACAATGAAAGCAAACTCCATATGGAGGATTTTTGATGCCCATCATCCTCTATTAGAGTAAATCAGTGCTGCCAGAAGCTGACTGTCAAGAAAAGCCTTATATTATTATGCCATATTCTGTAGCTTTCTGGAATTTTTGAAGACAATCTGTCTATTTAAACTATGTCTCTGATTGACCTTGAAAAAATCCCTAATGTGACTGTAAGTTTGATTGTTATAGATGGATAACTACTAAAATGCATTTCTTTATTATCCTAAATAGTTTAATAGTAACTTTCAAGGATTAGAAACTTGCAATATTTTGTTAAATAAGCAGCACAAGTACAATACCTTAAACAAGAAATAGAAACATGTATACAGTATAACAAAATTAGCCTTAAATTTGTATCAATATACAAAAATATCTTAAACAAGAGAAAAAACATATACAGTATAACAAAATTTACCTTAAATTTATATCAATATACAAAAATATCTTAAACAATAATCTACCTTTTCGTCCTGTCATTTCTATATCCCCCCTTTTCTTGTAAGAATGAGATCCCCTGAATCTAAATTCCTTTGCTTAGTTTCCTCCCTGACCATGACCTATAACAACTGTGACCAACCTCCCTGAATGATGACAAATATCTATTGCAAAACCAAAAACCGCCTGCCCAACCTCTTATGAATATCATGTTCTTAAAATTACTTCCTGTTGTCTGTAGGTAACAGTTTCTTTAGAGGAACCATGAAAGCACTGAGGTAAAGATCAAGTTTGGGGAAGAGCTAGCTGTTGACCAGTGTTGGTGTGATGAGAAAGTGCTAGACTTATCTAAGTTCCAATTGGAGTAGTCTGTGAGACTGAACCATCTTAGCTAACTGCTTTATAGTTGTCCTGAGAAGTTTGTAGTTCAAAGTGAAGTTACTACAGTCCATATGGACTCATCATTGTGGGGCCCCAATGCCTTTTTGGAGAATTCAAAGTTTGCTGTTAGGAATGGACATGGGTTCGCTGCAGGAAACTTAAACTTTTACATGTCATATGCAGCAGATATTGGAGAGGTTGAAGGATCGCAGACTATTAAATACATCCAGGACATACAAACTTAGTTTCTAGTTACCTGCTTCAAACTCAAGCCTGAATTGAAACTAGATGAAACCTATTTCTAGAATGAGTTAGTACTCTATATGACCATTAATATCATGACAGAAAAATATATTAATCTTACAATTTTTGGGATAATATTTATACCTTAAGAAAAGTTTTAAAGTATCAAAACAAAACCAGAGGATTGTGAAATTAGTGGCATTAAAATAATCTCTAATTTTGGTTTTTCTTTTGTTCCATACCAGGTGGCTTTTTTTTTTTTTTTTTTGACACAAGATGGAAATTTTTGGATTTCCCTTAACCAAGCATGCTTGAGTAATTTAGAGAAGGAGAGAACCATGCTTCAACTCCAAAGCCAAGCATTAATTTTTAATTGAGTTGGTTCTACAAAAAGACCATTTGCCTTAATTGTCTGTGGAGAACAGTAGAGACAAAAATTTGGGAGGATTTGTTATATATAGTTTTACTCTGTTAGAATTGAAACCTTCCTTTTTATTTAGACAGAAGTGGGGGGGATGTTGTTGAGTAATCTTTTTGTACATCATGAAAATGTGCCTTTGCCAAGGCACCTTCTGATTGGTTTAATAAAGAGCTGAATGGCCAATAGCTAGGCAGGAAGAGGTTAGGTGGGACTTCCAGGCAGAGAGAAAAAGAAGAGTTGAATCTAGGTGAAGGAGAGAGGCCAGAGGACACAGAGAGGAAACAGGAGATGGGTGCAAGATGGAAGAGAGGTAAAAAGCCATGAAGTGAAAAGTTGATTAATATAATAAATGAGTTAATTTAAGCTATAAGATCTAGTGGGGCAAGCCTAACCTATAGGCTGAGCTTTCATAACTAATAAAGACTCCATATTCTTTTTTTGTGAGCTGATGACCCAAAGAAAAATTCATCTACACACAAGTTGCTGGGTATATCTGTGAGGGAACTGTCTTGACTAAATCATGTGACACAGGAAGATCCACCTTTAATCCAGATCTTTTGAGATGGGAAGGTCCATCTTAAATCTGGACTGCACCTTTTAGTGGCAGCCTGTATAGAAGACAAGGAAGAAGGAAGTATTTACTCTTTGCCTGCTTGCTCTCACTCTTGCTTGCAAGTTCATTCCTGCACCAGTATTAGAGCCTACTTCTTCAGGAGTCAAGTGTGTTGGAAGAGCAGCCTATATGGACTGAACACCTACTGTATTTTGCAGCTTTCCATTGAAGATGGCCATTGGTGGGGGGGTGGATAATCAGACCTAAACTGTTGTGCTAGATAGTTTTGTGACAGCTTGACACAGGTTAGCATCATCTGGGACAAAGGAACCTCAATTGAGAAAATGCCTCCATAAGATCAGGCTGCAGGCACTGTGGCATTTTCTTAATCAGTGATTGATAGGGGAGGGAGGGCCCAGCCCATTGTGGGTGGGGCCATCCCTGGTTTGGTTGTCCCAGGTAAGCAAGTCATGGATAGCAAGCCAGTAAGCAGTACCCCTCCATGACCTCTGTATCAGCTCTTGCCTCCAGGTTTCTGCCCTGCTTGAGTTCCTGTCCTGACTTAATTTGGTGATGGCCTATGATGTGGAAGTATAAGCTGAATAAACCCTATTCTCCCCCGACTTGATTTTGGTCATGGTGATTTATCACAGCAATAGTAACCCGAACTAGGATACCTGTCATCCTTAGCCCTCCAGATTGATAGGTGAACATTAATGCCATTAATAAATCTATCGACTATCACTAATAAATTGGAAGTTTTTCACAGTAAGTCCCTGGGAAGTAAAAGCAACCAAATGGTTTCATTACTTTTTTTTCTGTTTTTGAGGACAGGACTGTATATGCTCAAATCCTACATGTTTAAAAAGTTGCTTGGTATATTTCCCCAAGATAAAGTGATGCTAATATTTGGCAGGACTACAGGTAGAGGCGGTATTGAGTCCCAAGTCTACTCAGACCTGCCTTTCTTGAACCAATTTGGAGGTAGCTGCATTTAAACTCTTCTAGCCTCAATGAGACTACCTGTGTCCCTCATCTGCTGTCAGGCGCTTCTTTCAGAGTATGTTTCTGATTATTAAATCTAATACTGCAATGTTGTGCCTCTGTTAGAACTAAAATGAGTCTGTATTTTTGTTGTCAGAATTTCAATGCTAAGTGTGGTGGTTTGAATAAGAATGAGCCCCGTATGCTCCTTTATTTCAGAGCACAGTCTCCCAGGGAGTGGCCATACTTGAGAATTAGGAGTTGTGGCCTTGTTGGAAGAGGCATGTCACTGGGGGTGGGCTTTGAGGGTTCAAAAACCCTAGCCAAGCCTATTGTCCATCTGTCTCTCTGAGTCTGAATCTCTCTGCCTGCAGATCAGGATGTAGGTCTCAGCTACTTCTCCAGCACTACGCCTTCCTACTGCTGTGATCTCTGCCATGATGTAATGGACTAACCTTGGAAGCTGTAAACAAATCCCTAGTTAAATGCTTTCTCGTATAGGAGTAGCCTTGGTCATGGTTTCTCTTCACAATAGAATAGTAACTAAGAGAGCCAGTATACTGAGGGAAACTGTTACAGGTCCAAAGCCAAACAAATGATCTTGGGCTGTCTTAGTTTCCCTTATAGCCCATCTCTTATCTTCTTCCTATATGTGACTTAACACTTTGGTGACCCAAACTCAGAACTATATAATGGGATTAACTTTAAGGAGATCTATAACAACTCTGTTGAAACCTGTTTTTGCTTTCTGATGACTTCCCTATGTCTTCCTTAGAAGGGAAAAGTTGGAATCATAAATAATCCTTGTCTGTCCTATTCTGTAATTTACTGTCCTATTTAGAATTTCTGTCACCTCGGAGATGCTCAGGCCATGGCCATTTGTAGCTGGGTATCCCCACCCTCGTGTTCCCTACATTCTGTAAGGTTCTTGATGGCCACTCAGGCTTTGCCCTACTGTGGAAGTTCTGGTGGCCGCTTTGGGCTTGGCTCTCTTGGTTAGATTTCCAGGGGCCACTCTTAGTGTTGGTACACTGTTGGAGTCCTAATGGCCTTTCCTTACTGGGCTTTTTGGCTTCCTCCCTGGGGTGCTGGTTCTTCCTGTCCGGGATCGTGTTCTTACTGGAACTTCTGCACACTGGGTAGTAGTTGGTTCTTTGTGAGTAACAATGTTGTTGGCATTTATCTCTTCAACTGCAAGAGGGTGTTTGGGTGGCTCCCTTGTTGGAATTGGCCTAAGCAGAGTGCTGTTATGAGCCTTCTTGTTTGTTTTGGAAGGATTTGGACCGCATTTCACATTTCTTGGTGGTGTTTGGTATACAAGCATTAATGTAAGTGTTCTGCTAGAATGAACTTGCTGTCACATGGAAAATAAATGTTCATCTTTATTGAATCACATTAAAGTAATTGAACTAATTTGCATTTACTTCAAGCTATTACTTAAAATAATTAATAGAAACCATTTCAGTGGGATGTCTATGAAGGTCTCCCAGGACTAGATTTCTCTGGTTTCCTCCCTGCTAGAGACACTGAAAGCCAAAATAGATTCTCTGTTTAAATACTTTGGTAAACACTGAATATTATACCCTCTGAAAATGCATACTGAAATCTCAGAGAAGCCCTCCATTGAACAAAAGTAGTTTCAGTTTGTTTGAATCACTTCCAGATGTTTTTGTTCCGGGCCCTACTAAGATTGCTACATCTGTGGATTAGAGGCAGTTGCAGCTGGGAGTGAGCAGAAACTGGGAGAGGGTGAATATTTTGGGCTTAGAAACTGAGATGTCAATTTCCTCTGTGAGGGTGGTGATTGAGACACTGGCATGCATCCTGGAAGAGGGCAGGAAGGTTGAAAGAGCTGAAGGCTGGTATGAGGGACACAAGGCCTCTAATCATGAAACATTCGATAGATGTCTGCACATCACGCCCTTGAATATTCCATCATGAATGGGGGAGGGTCTCATGAAGTCCCACCCTTCCAGGAAGAGCTTTTAGCAGTTAATATTACTGCAGGAAAGAGAGGCGTTACAGATGTTCTTTTCTTCAGTGGTATAGTCACTGACTAAAATGGATGCCCACATTCCAGTAACTACCACCATGTTCATAAAGTGGCCATAATAAAACAGTGGGCCTATGGGGACCATTTTTATTTAAACCACCACACATATATAAATGTATTTAAAAATTTTCTCTTTCTTTCAAAAGTTAGTATGATAGGGTCAGTGAGGTAGCTCAGCAGATAGGAGCCCTCACCAGCAAGCCTGACAAACCAGAACCACATGGTAGAAGGAGAGAACCAACCCCCACAAATTGTCCTCTGACTTGCACATATATGTGAATACATTCGTGTGCATGCATACAAACACGTGCATGCAGGAGAAATAAATGCAAAAATGTTAGTATTGTTTATTACACCCCTAATTTCTTTACTTCATAATGTCTAGGAGTCTTTTCACACCAGTATACATAGGGTATATTTGCTATTTTCTTTCCATTTATAATAGCTGTGTAATATTCCATGTGTGGATTTATGCTTCATATACCTTCATTGGTGAGAAGTTTGGTTTTATGGTTATTTTTTTCTAGCAGAGTTGCAGTGGATTATGTTGTAAAAACATCATTTCAGACATGCACAAGTGTGTGAAATAAATTTGAAATTATCGACAAAGAGGTACATTCCATAGTCCTCCGCAGAGGTCTTACCATTTTGAATTCCATAAGAAAAGTATGCAGAAGGGACTATAACTCTTTAATTATCTTATTACTAAACACCTAAAAATAAATACAGGTATCTTGGCACTTCTAAGTACATCAATTATGGCTTTTAAAAATAGGAAATGGCTTTTAAAAATAGGAAATTTGAGATTTGAACAGCCTTACTGGTGTTTCATTGTTAATTTATTACAGTCATAAGCTATTTTGTGTATATAATGCAGTGATATTGCTAAGTGTAACCATCTCCACTACCAAATTCTGAAACACTGTCATCATTTCTCCCTTCCTTCAGGCCCCTTTCATGTTAGTCTCTGACCCCTTACCCACTGCTACTTGTGCTGGCTTATCTATGTCAACTTGATACAAACCAGAGTCATCCTAAAGGGGGGAACCTTAATTGAGAAAATTCCTCCAAAAGGACAGGGTGTAGGGCATTTTCTTAATTAGTGATTGATAGGGGATGACCTAACCAACTGTCAGTGTTTCCATCCCTGGGCTGGTGGTCTTGGGTTTTATAAGAAAACAGGCTGAGCAAGCTGCAGTGAGGTAGCAAGCTGCACCGCTCCATGGCCACTGCATGATCTACCTCCAGGATCCTGGTCTATTTGAGTTCCTGTCCTGTCCTGTCTTTCAATGATGAACAGTGCTGAGGATTGTAACCTGAATAAACCCTTTCCTCTTCAACTTGCTCTTTGGTCATAGTTTTGTTGTAGAGATAGAGACCCAAAGTACAGTAGTTACTTACTCTACTGCTGTAGAATTTCCCCTTCCTGGATAGTTCATACAAATGCAGTAATACTGTATGTGGTCCTTAGTTTCTTTTAACTGACATTTTTGGATTTCTTGCATGTCAAGAACTCTTACAGCTAACATTTGTAGCAATGCTGCCCTTTACAATTGAGTAATAAATAGCCCATCACACGGCTGTTACTACACTGTCTGTCGAAGGACATTTCTACGATAACATCTTGCCTAGATTGTCTTCCAACAAAGTTCTGTGTCCTTAGTCTCTAATCACCTAGAACCACCCATTCTTTCATGGCTGAGGAGATCTCACTGGTTGTTTCATAGATTGACCATTTGGGTGACTACTGTCACGTGGTGTTCATTAGCGTGTTCTGTCACCCGAGTTCTGGTAGAGTTTTTTGAATCAGTTATGTAAACTATCCATATCATCCAAATAGTGAAAGTTTTACTTCTTACTTTCCAATTTGTACCCCCTTGATGTCCTTTTGTTGTCTTATTGCTCTAGCTAGAACTAGAACTAGAGATATGGGGAGAGTGGACAGGCTTGTCTTGTTCCTGATTTTAGAGGAATCAAATGGAGTTTTCTCTCCATTTAGTTTGATGTTGGCTGTTGGTTTACTGTATATTGCTTTTATTAAGTTTAGGTATGTTCCTGTTACCCCTATCTCTCTAAGACCTTTATCACCAAGGGGTGTTGGATTTTGTCAAAGGCTTTTCAGCATCTGGTGAGATGATCATATGGTTTTTCTTTTTCAGTTTGTTTATATGGTGGATCACATTGATGGATTTTCATATGTTGAAGCAACCCTACATCCCTGGTATGAAGCCTACTTGGTCATGGTGGGTGATTTCTCTGAAGTGTTCTTAGATTCAATTTGCTAGTCTTTTATCGAGTATTTTTGCATCAATGTCCATGAGAGATATTGGTCTGTAGTTCTCTTTCTTAGTTGTGTCTTTGTATGGCTTGGGCACCAAGGTAATTGTGGCCTCATAAAAAAAAGGTTGGAAATGAACCTTCTTCTTCTGTTCTATGGAACAATTTGAGGTGTATTGGTGATTAGCTCTTCTTTGAATTTCTGGTAGAATTCTGCACTGAAGCCATCTAGCCCTGGGCTTTTTTTTTTTTTTTTTTTTTTTTTTTTTTTTGTGGTTGGTAGACTTTTGATGAGTGCTTCTATTTCATTAGGGGTTATTGGTTGGTCTAAATTGCTTATCTGTTCCTTGATTTAATTTTGGTAAGTGATACCTACCAGAAAAGTGTCCGTTTTCATTAAATTTTCAAATTTTGTGGGGTACAGGTTTTCAAAGTGTGACCTGAAGATTTCCTTAGTGTCTGTTGTTATGTTCCCCTTTTTATTTCTGATTTTGTTAATTTTCATGTTCTCTCTCTGCCTTTTGGTTAGTTTGAATAAAGGTTTGTCTATCTTGTAACAAAGACCAATTCTTTGTTACATTGATTTTTTTGTATTGTTTTCTTTGTTTTTACTTTATTGATTTCAGCCCTCAATTTGATTATTTCCTGGTGTTTACTCCTCCAGGTTTGCTTCTTTTTGTCTAGAGCTTCCAGTTATGTTGTTAATTCTCTAATGTGACTATCATCCAGTTTCTTTATGTGGGCACTTAGTGCTATGAACTTTCCTAGTCACATTACTTTCAAAAGTGTCCTATAAGTTTGCATATGTTGTGTTTTCATTCTCATTGAATTCTAGGAAGTCTTTAATTTCTTTCTTATTTCCTCCTTGACCCAGGAATGGTGCAATTGTGCATTGTTCAGTTTCCATGAATTTATAGGGTTTCTGAAATTTTTGTTGTTAAATTCTAACTTTAAAGTATGGTGGTCTGATAAAACACTGGGGGTTATTCCAATTTTTTTTAATGTCTCTTGAGGTTTGCTTTGTTGCAGAGTATGTGGTCAATTTTAGAGAAGGTTCCATGTGGAACTAAGAAGGGGGTATATTCTTTTCTGTTTGGGTGGAATGTTCTATAGATGTCTGTCAAATCCAACTAGGTCATGCCTTCTGTTGGTACTTTTTCTTTGTTAAGTTTTTGTTTGGTGGTCCTGTCTAGTGGTAAGAGTGGGGTGTTGAAGTCACCTACTATAAATGTATGAGGTTTTATGTGTGATGTGAGTTTTAGCAATGTTTCTTTTGTGAATGTGGGTGCCTTTGTATTCAGAATTGAGACTTTGTCCTGATGAAGTTTTTCCTCAGAGGAGTATGAAATGATCTTCTTCATCTCTTTTGATTGATTTTAGTTTCAACTTGTTAGATATTAGGATAGCTACACCAGCTTGTTTCTTGGGTCTATTTGAATGGAAGATCTTTTCCCAACCCTTTACTCTGAGGTTGGGTCTGCGTTTGAGGTTGAGGTGTCTTTCTTGTATGCAGCAGAAGGATGGATTCTGTCTTCATATCCATTTTGTTAGCCTGTGTCTTTTTATAGGCAAATTAAGACCATTAATAGTAAGGGAAATTAAGGACCATTTCTTGTTAATTCTTGTTTGTTTTGGATTTATTGTTGTTGTTGGTGGTGGTATTGTGAATAGATTCACACTTTTTCTTTTGGCTTCTGGTAAAATGGGATTACCTATTGCCTATGTTTTTGTGAGTGTAGTTAATTTCCTTGGGTTGGAATTTTCCTTCCAGAACTTTCTGTAGGGCTGGATTTGTGGATATGTATTGTGTACATCTGGTTGTCTCATGGAATATCTTGTTTCTGCATCTATAGTGATTGAGAGTTTTGCTGGGTATAGTAGTTTGGGCTGGCAGCCATAATCTCTTAGTGTTTGCAGAATATCTACCCAGGACCTTCTGGCTTTCAGAGTTTCCTCGTAATTTTGATAGTTCTGTCTTTATATGTTACTTGGCTTTTTTCCTTCGATGCTCTTAATATTCTCTCTTCATTCTGTATGTTTGGTGTTTTGATTCTTATGTGGCAAGGGACTTTTTAAATTTTTGGTCCAGTCCGTTTGGTGTTTGGTAAGCTGCTTGTACTTTCATAGTCATGTCCTTCTTCTGGTTGGGAAAGTTTTCTTCTATGATTTTGTTGAATATGTTTTATGCACCTTTAAGCTGGGTTTCTTTGCCTTCTTCTGTATCCATTATTCTTAGGTTTGTCCTTTTCACGGTGTTCCATATTTCTTGTATATTTTGTGTTAAGGATTTGTTGGATTTGAGATTTTCTTGTTCAATGAGTCTATTTCCTCTAGTTTATCTTCAGCGTCTGAGATTCTTTCTTTCATATCTTGCATTCTGTTGGTTATGCTTACATCTGTAGTTCCTGATCGTTTTCCCAGCTTTTCTATGTCTAGCATTCTTCAATTTGTGTTTTCTTTATTGTATCTATTTCAGTTTTCAGGTCATGAACTGTTTGAATTGTTTCCTTCATCTATTTGATTGTTTTTCTTAGCTTTCTTTGCTTTCTTTAAGAGATTTGTTGATTTCTTGCATTTTTTTGCTTTGTTTTTCCTTCCATTTCTTTAAGGGATTTTCTCAGATCCTCTTTGAGGGCCTCTATCATTTTCATGAAGTTGTTTTTAAGGTCATTCTCTTCTCCTTCATCTGCGTTGGGATGTTCAGGTCTCACAGGTGTAGAATCCCTAGACTCTCGTAGTGTCATATAAGTCTTTCTGTTGTTGGATATGTTCTTATACTGTCATCTTCCCATCTCTTCTTCCACTGGGTACAGGTGGGGTCTCTCCCCCTCCTGCTGGATATGGGTTCAAGGCTCCATCCTCTCCTCTTTTGTGGAGGGTGCAGGGGCTAGACAGAAATGATGGGATGCTTTGTTCTGCCTCCAGGTACCTCAAGAAGGGTTTGGCAGCCACAGGCCAGGGGACTCGAAGAGGGGGAGGTGAGGGGCTGGGGAAGCCCTCAGCACTCTACCAAAAGGTGGAGGGGCAGGATAGGAATGGTGCACGATGCTGGATCCTTTGTTCTGCCTCCAGGTCCCTCACTCAGCCTGCTTTGTTGTAGCATCCTGAACCATAGTGTCAGGGGTGGTAACAACCTCAGTGGACTGGGTTCTCCCACATCAATCACTCATAAAGAAAATGTGCTACAAGCTTGCCTACACTGATCTTATACAGACAATTTGTCAGTTGATGGTATTTCCTCTCAGATGACTCCCACTCTTGTCAAGCTGACATAAAACTAGCCAATACAGTCTTTTGTATGGTTGTTTTTCTTTAAATAATGCTTGATACAGTCTTAAAAACAAGTGCAGGATCTATTCAGCACAGGTAGCAGATGATTCCAGGACTCCTGTGGGCTCCAAGGCTCTCTCACACTAAAATCCCTTAGGTACAATGGTGTAATATTTTCCTGCAGTCTGTGAACACTCTAAATTACAAAACCTAATGGAGTGTTTTAACATTTGGATATATAGCTGATTCTCAATATTTCTTAGGGAATAATGACAGAAAATAAATCTGGGCATGTTTTATACAGAAGTTCAGACATATCTTCTTGCAGGGATAGTGATAGCTTTTGTTTTGTTTTCAAGGTCTGGTGGTGTGAAAGAAAATACCCTCCAAAAGGAGTAGCACTGTTAGGAGGTGTGGCTTTGTTGGAGGAAGCGTTTCTTTGTAAAGGCAGGCTTTGAGGTCTCATATATGCTCAAGATACTGCCTGCATAAAATGTAGAACTCTCAGCTACTCTCTAGCACCATGACTGCCTACCTGCTGCCATGTCCCACCATGATAATAGACAGATCCTCTGAACTGTAAGCCACCCAATTAAATTTTAATCTTTTGAAAAGTTTCTGTGGTCATGGGGTCTCTTCACAGCAGTAGAAACCCTAACTAAGACACAAGGGGAGAATTGTTTAGACTGGGTTTTACCCTATAGTCCAGGCTGGCCTGAAATTCACCATGTAGCTGAGGATTGTTTCAAACACTCAATCCTCCTGTCTCCACCTCGCAAATACTAACTTTCAGATTCTTGCTGCTGCATTCAGCATTTTCTTTATATAGTTGTTTAAATGTGTAGATGCAGAAGGCTCACTGTATTTATTCTCATTTTTATTGGGGGAAAAGGTGCTAAATATTTTTAATCAGATCAGGATTATTGATATATCTACAATGCAACCTTTATACCTAAGGATCAAATCGTTGCAAAAGAAGAGGAGGAAAGATCTGCAGCAAGACAGTGTCTTCTATACATGACAGGGAAGCTGTACCCATGAAATCTCAGTAATCTCCTAAACATGACCTACGTCATGCCAACATCAGCTGACGTGCCAACACAGAAACTGGAAATCTCACAAGGTTCCACCCCTATATGAAGATCTATAGGTAATTAATTCCTGCTAAGAGAATGAGACTTCTCCAAGAACAAGCTCCCTGATAATCTATCTAAATCATAAGTGGTTAGACCTAAATACATATACATAGAAGCAATACTAACAGGATGAACCCACACACATACATTGTTCATGTGTGTATACACGTAAATAATAAAAACAGGCCAATTTGAGAATGAATAAGGAGGGCAAGGGAGGAATGGAGGGGGAGGAAGGGTTGGATATGATGTGAATACAGTACTTATGTATGAAATCCTCATATAATAATAAAAAAAAAAGATTACTGGGCCAGTGAGGTAGCTCAGTGGGTAACCATTTGTCCCTAAGCCTGATGGATTGTGCTCCATCCCCACGATCCACTTTCCTACCAAGTTTCCAACCATGTGTTTACAAATAAAACAGATAAATGTAATTTTAAGATTAAAAAAAAAGGTTGTCTGATCCTTACTTTTCATTGCTGGATACATCTCTCAGTATCATTGACTGTTGTCTGTGGCTAGGTTATGTTTAGGAAACAGATACATTTAGCTCATGGGTCTAGAAGCCAGAAAGCATGGTGCCAGTGTGAGTTGGCTTCCCAAGAGGGTCTGTATGCTGTTTCACATAAAGTGGAAGGAAATGGGATGTGTCCGGGAGCATGTGTGCAAGAGGGGCTGAGGGGGGCTGAGAAACCCACTTTGTAACAGGTAACTTGAGATGACCAATGTATTCCCTTTGTGAGGATTGAGCCCCCTTCCTCTTACTACCTCTTAAATTCTGTTGCATTGCGGACCAAGCCCCAACATGGCTTTTGGTGGAGACAAACTTTCAGATCATAGATAACACTTAGAGAGATTTGGGGAAATTCTCAAAGCCTATGGCAACAGCCACATGTCAGCCCAGCACTTGGGAGGGTGGATGGTGTGGGCTTGGATTAATAAACAGATGTTTCAGACTTTGCTTCCTATACTGTAATGTCCCAAACTAGCAGGAGTAAGAATCCTGAATAGTGGGGTGTTGAGTGGGAGGAGCAGGGATGAGAACTAGAGAAAATGAGAAATAAAAACGACAAAGGCAATAGCTGAGACCAGAGGGTCTTGCAGAAGCTGATGACTTAATACTAAACAAGTTTTTGCATTTTTCTTTTTGTTTTTTGAGACAGAGTTTCTCTGTGTATCTCTGGCTGTCCTGAAACTTGCTCTGTAGACCAGACTGGCCTCAAACTCAGAGGTCCACTTGCCTCTGCTTCTTGAGTGCTGGGATTAAAGACAGGTACCACCACACCTGGTCCAAGCAGGTTTATTAAACACAGCTTCTTATATATACTACCTGCAGGAGGAAAAATGGCAAAGACAGCAGAGAACTGAATTAGACAGTGTCAGCACAGAGAATGTGGGATATCTCAGGCAGTTGCCCAGGGACTGATAACCATAGCCCAGGGGAGAGAGCTGGGTCTCCAAAGCTACAACCTGGACTCCGAGGCACTGGCTCTAATCCTAGACCAGCCTTGTCAAGTCCACTCCTGAACAAGGATGCAGAATTGGAGTCCCCTTTGTCCTTTCATTAGGGCCACTGAGGGAGTCTTGGGTCAGTCTGGCTCCCCACACTTGCTGTGTGTGTGTGTGTGTGTGTGTGTGTGTGTGTGTGTGTGTGTGTGTGTGTGTGCGTGTGTGTGTGTGTGAGTGGCTTTATGATTGTTAAATTATGTTTTTTCAGGGTGCTTTAGTTGAACTCTAGCCTTCACACACTTACATACACACATGAAATTACATCCATATATGCAGGCACACACAAAACACAGTGGCTTTAAAGAGGTATTTCAAATAGATATTTTGTTAGCGACAAATTTTCCTTTGTTCCTTTTAAATGCTACTCACTTAGAATATGTGATGCAAATGATTAGCTATGGATTATAGTCCTAATTTGTTGATTGCCATACTTTTCTGTTTTTTAAATTTGAAACACTTTGTGTTTTGTTTTAGGTGTGAGCCTTGTAAGTAACACACGGAAGAACTTTAGGCCAAGCTGAGAAAGCCTCTGTGGTTAAGTTGAGCTATCTCCCCGTATTGATGTATGTTTGCATTTACAGCAGTTGTCTTTTGTGTTTTCTATTTGCCATACATTTTCTCTGGTTCCCCCTTGTCGTTTTCATCTTCCCATTAATAGGTGGCTTACTTTGCTGGCTTGTTTTGTCTTCATTCAACTTAAAAGGTATAACTGGTTATACTGAAAGTTTGTATCTATTCCTTTTAAATTTCTTTAAAATTTTTATTTGTATTTTAAATATTTTATTTAGTGTTTTTTATCTTGGGTGCATAAGTGTTTGCTTGCAAGTATGAAAGTGTACCACATATGTGCATTCTCCACAGAGACCAGAAGATCACCTCAGACCCTCCGAAACTGGAGTTAAAAATGGTTGTGAGCCATGTGGTGATGGTGGGAACCAAACCTGGGTCCTCTGCAAAAGCAGCCAAATGCTTTAAATCATTATGCCATCTTGCCTACCCATATTTGTGTGTGTGTGTGTGTGTGTGTGTGTGTGTATGTATACATATTCCTACATCCATCCATCATCTTGTTCCTGAGGAGGCAGCTTTCAAGTGTATGGCTCCTGTGTCTGTATGGTAACCACATAATCAATTGAGCCATCATTTTTCTATCCTCTAGAGCAGTGGTTCTCAGCCTTCCTGATGCTGCAACCATTTAATACAGTGCCTCATGTTGTGGCAACCCCGGCCATAAGATTATTTTCATTGTTACTTCATAACTGTATTTTGCTACTGTTACGAATCACAATGTAAATATCTGTGTTTTCCGATGGTCTTAGGTGACCCCCGTGGAAGGGTTGTTCAAGGAGGTCAAACCCTGCAGGTTGAGAACCACTGCTCTGGGTTCATCCTTTTTCCACTGCATGGAAAAATAAGTTTTGTTCTTCATTGTCTATTTCCTTTCTTGTAGCTGTGATTACAAGTCTTTAGTATCTTTTAATGATCTCATGCTTTACTTTTGCTGCTTGCATTCCATTCCTTCTTAAATTCAGTTTTCTTCTTGTTAAAAGAGATCCTTTAATAGACAGGCATGGTGGCACATGCCTTTAATCCAGCACTCTGGCAGTGAAGGCAGAGGTGAGGTAGGTGCAGGTGGACCTCTGTGAGTCCTAGACTTTTTGTGAATATTCTTTGTATTTCATGTGGATACTCTAACATCCACTTATAAAATAGGTGCAGTAAAACCCATCTCTCCCAGCAAGGTATGATGGTGAGTATTTGCTCTTAACACTATAGACTGTGAGATGTGTGTGTATCCAAATGAGCCTTACAGGCATTCCCTGGATTGAAGTGATATGTATTAAAATAATAGAAATATGAACTGATAGAAATTCCTGAAATGTACAAGTTCACACCTCTGGGGGAAAGTTGGGAACTCAAGCTTAGCACCACTTAGAGGGACTTGATGCCATGCAGGCACAAAATCCAGATTTTTGGCTTTGCTTTTGTATACAGTAGCAAAACAGCAAATCCAAAGCAATGCATATATAATTCAGTGATACAGAAAGGACGAGAAATCTTCCAACAACCCCAAAGACAAGACCCTTGACTTGTGGAACACATCCTTGCACATACTTTGCTCTGCATATGTGCACATAGAATTCTAGATGTTTGCCATTCTATACTTTCTAAGGAAGCATAAATTATGTATATTGCTCCATATTTCAGTCAGTGGCATGAAGAAATTATGGGAAACAAAATTGCAAGTAATGAGTGAAGATGCCCTGTTAAATAATGGAGCCATAATTTCACTTCAAAGGTTTCCTAATGATAGACTTTTAAATGTTATTTTTCTGTATTCTAAAGGACCCACACAGTTTTCTGATCTTTTTTTTTTTTTTTTTTTTTTTTTTTAGGATAAATTGGCAGCAGTGGTGTTGCTTGAATTGGACACAGTCTAGAAATCCTGCTTAGGATACATTCAAGAGACAAGGGAGACCTGCTTACTTATTGACACATAGTAGCCAAGGTATGCAATCACTTGGAGAGTCCAATGATGGACTAGTGGATGAAAACAGTGTGATAATTTACAAGATGGAATATTATCCAGCTATAAAATGTTAGAACCCTGGCATTTGAGACAATATAGATAGAGTGAAAAGAGCCATGAACAGAATGATAAATATTTTGTAGTTCTTACTTGTTTGTGGAATACAAACAAGATTCCATCTTTCTTTTTACTTTTAATTTTGAGAACAAGTCTTTCCAAGCCACCTAAGCTGACCTTGAACTTGTGATCTTCTTACCTCATCCTCCCCAGTAACCGGGATTACAATTATTTGTGTTGAATGAGAGGTGTTGTTTGAAAATGATTCTTGGGTCTATTTTAACCTTGGTCTTGATGTGCACCTCTGGGTGGTGGATCATATGTATTACGTTAAATGCAGCCTGGCAGGCTCAGGTCAGGCTATTTTTGATTGGGAGCTTTCTTTCTCCATTCTTTCTTCTTGACTAGATGACACGACCTGGCATGTTTTGAGGTGGTGGACACTCACTGAGCCTTTGCTTCATCTTATAGAACCTCTACATTCATACTTCTCAGCTGCTGTGGATGGCCCCGGCTGCCTTGACTACCCTTTTCAATAGGATGTCACTGAGATCCTTGAAATGGAGCCTCCTGCTGCTGTCCTTGCTGAGTTTCCTGGTGATGTGGTACCTCAGCCTTCCCCACTACAATGTCATTGAACGGGTGAACTGGATGTACTTTTATGAGTATGAGCCAATTTACAGACAAGACTTTCGCTTCACGCTCCGGGAACACTCGAACTGCTCTAATCAGAACCCATTCCTGGTCATCCTGGTGACCTCACGCCCTTCAGATGTGAAAGCCAGACAGGCAATTAGAGTTACTTGGGGCGAAAAGAAGTCCTGGTGGGGATATGAGGTTCTTACATTTTTTTTATTAGGCCAGCAGGCTGAAAGGGAAGACAAAATGCTGGCGCTGTCCTTGGAAGATGAACACCTTCTCTATGGCGATATTATACGGCAAGATTTTTTGGACACGTATAATAACTTGACCTTGAAAACCATTATGGCTTTCAGGTGGGTAATTGAGTTTTGCCCCAATGCCAAGTATGTCATGAAAACAGACACGGATGTGTTCATCAACACGGGTAATTTGGTCAAGTATCTTCTGAACTTAAACCACTCAGAGAAGTTCTTCACAGGTTACCCTCTAATTGATAACTATTCCTATAGAGGGTTTTTCCATAAGAACCACATCTCATACCAGGAGTACCCTTTCAAGGTGTTCCCTCCCTACTGTAGTGGGCTGGGCTACATCATGTCCAGTGATCTCGTGCCAAGGATCTATGAGATGATGAGTCACGTGAAGCCCATTAAGTTTGAAGACGTGTATGTTGGCATCTGCTTGAATTTGTTAAAAGTGGACATTCATATTCCAGAAGACACAAATCTTTTCTTTCTGTATAGAATCCACTTGGATGTGTGTCAGCTCAGACGTGTGATTGCAGCCCATGGCTTTTCTTCCAAGGAGATCATCACGTTTTGGCAGGTTATGCTGAGGAACACCACATGCCACTACTGAGGCTGGACTTCACCCTAGGGAAGGGGCAGAGGAACACTTTGTAGAAGGGGTCAGAGTTCAGTGTGCTGGCTTCCTAAACGCAAACTCCCGTGGAGCATGCCCAGACTGCAGTTCCAAGGCATTAACTTACTAGTGATTTTGTTTGTTTGTTTGTCACAAAATTAACTCGGATCCTTTAAAGGTGACAGAGGAGTTAAACGTAAAACAAAGGGTTTTGCTAATAAAATCAAAGGAACAAAGAGCCTAGACAACTCAGTGTGTAGGTTAGAATTTCTTAAGATTTCCCTGAAAGAAAAGCTAACTAGTCCACAGCAACAAATCAGTGTGGAGTTGTATTTATTAGATAGTTTAGTCACATAATGGTTCAGTGTGTATCTTAGGTGTTTATTATTAATATATATGTATGCATATATATTTCTTGTAAAAAGCTTTACTGAAGTTGTACTGAAGAAAATTTCATTTGTATCATTTTCATTCACAAGATACTTGATAATGTGGTATTTCATTTATCACACTTTAGTATTTAATGTCATTTCAATTTTCTGAGTGTTTCAAGGTTATGGTGGTTTCAGTATTATTCAGTGAATCAGGTTTCACATTTGAATTTTGTTTTATTTAATCCACTGATCACTTTAACTCTGAAAGTCCCGTGAATGTGACATCATATCTTATTACTGACTGTCAGTAATCTGTTGAACTTTGTTGCATATTTTATTGTAGAATTATGGAGAATTAAAATAAGAAAATTTGAGCTTTTGTTCTGTTTCGTAAGAATGCAGTAAAACAATATAGTCAGTGTTTCTAGATGTCACTCCATTTGTCTCATTTTTTTCTCCACAGAACTTGGGAATGATATAGAATTCCAGGTAGTGCATTTCCTAAAGGCACAAAAGGCTAAGATGGTATTAGAATATAGCATTGCTATATCTAAGATAAAGCATTGTTACACACTCAGTGTGTTCTACTTAGTAATCAATTTGAGAATAAAGAGTTTTCAAAAACAAAAAAAGCTGCTTCTGTTGTTATTAGCAAACCATTGAGACAAAAGTCTGAAATGGAATCTGGCTAAATCTTCTGCTTTCACAGGCCTGGCCTTGCCTTGTTGAACTGTGTCGAAAGGAGGAAAGAGGAATCCTTGTCCCAGGGTTCCAGGGACTACGCAGCTTTCTGTTTCTCTTAGAGTTGGTAATGAACAGGTAACTGCTGTCTTACTAATTATCTGGTATTAAGAGTTCAAACTGTCCTCAGAAACAATAACCTTAAAAACTGCACTCAGCTCCTGTGACGGCTGGTTTATAACTCTGCATGGAAACTGCCATGTGTGCGCCGTGGTTCCCTGTGATGAGCCTGTGACCATCTCCCTAAAGTCACCACCCATCTGTGCCCCATATCCACATAGGAGTGAATCTCTTTGGGATGGAGGTAATGCTTTTTTACATGAATATATTTGGTCAGTTTTTTAGATTATGTTTAGATTTGTGATATTAAGAGATCAAAGGAAATTTTTTTAGAGAGAACTTTTAAAATACAATAATGTATTCTTCAATCTAAGTCTCAGAAAAGCCAGACCCAGAGTTGAGATGGTTGTTCCTTACAAACTAAAGATTTTCCCCCTTGAGATCTATGAAATGATTATGAAAAAGATCAAACCTATTAACCATATCTTAACTGTATGATTCATACCGAGCTCTTTGGCTGGTAACTATTAGTTAGGTCACTGAAATCACTGCCTCCAGGCTGTTGAGATGGCTCTGCAGGTAATAAAGTCCCTTGCCGCTGAGCCTGACGACCTGACTTGACCCCTGGGACCCTCATGATGGAAGAGGAGAACTGACTCCTGCGAGTTGTCTTTTGACCTTCACATGTAAGGCACACACCTCCCCTCTCACCCTCTCAATGAATAGATGAATGTTTAAAAAACTTAAAAAAAAAAAAAACCAGCACAACCTGTACTACTTATCTAAACCAGCAGTTTTTAAACCGTTGGCCATAGTGCAGCTTAATGCTGGAGCCTGCCATTTGGCTGGGTCTGTCCAGTCTGTAGCAGCCCCAACTTTCACACTTTTACACATGCTTGCCTTTCTATCTACTTCACTTCTCTACCGGCACTGGCTGCCCCTGGCACCTGGTTAGTTTGTATGAGATTATGCTGCCAAAATCCCCGTCTTAGAAGACTCCCGAGTGTATGGAGACCACTGTGTGTTCTTTAAACTCACATTGCTTGCCAGTGGTTGGCTAGTACCCTGGGATTTAGGACTTATTTGACAGAAATATGGTAGCCTATATACCCACTAGCCAAAACCAATCCCAAGCAAAGCCCATTGTTAGGAGGGCAGAGAAGTGTATTCCTGTCACCAAAAGGAACTGTGAGGCATGTTGTAGCATGCAGAAATGTACTGTTCTGTATGGGAATGGCTGGCTAGATGAAGCATTGTGATCCGTCATACCTACTGTGTAAAAAGGAGAGGGGCTCAGGGGCTTTGGGTTCTAGTCTGGGTTGGATTATAAATGTCCCTAAAGGCCTATATGCTAAAGGTCTTCCTCTGGCCTGTGGTACTGGAGGTCAGTGGAACATCTGGATGGTAAGAAGTTAGACCATTAGATGAGACTGGAGCCCTTTCCTCCCTCTCTCTACTTCCTGCCCTCCCCGAGGGGAGTAGTTCTCTACCTTGTATTGCTGCTGTGGTGTACACCTTTCAACTGTGAGCCCAAAAGAACCTTTGCTTTCCTTTCTTTCTTTCTTTCTTTCTTTCTTTCTTTCTTTCTTCCTTCCTTCCTTCCTTCCTTCCTTCCTTCCTTTCTTTCTTTTTTTTTCAGGGTTTCTCTGTGTAGACCAGGCTGGTCTCAAACTCACAGAGATCTACCTTCCACTGACCCCCGAGTGCTGGGATTAAAGGGGTGTGCCTACACAGTCTGGCTGAACCTTTTCTTCTTGAACTCTGATTCTCTTAGGCATTTTGTGACAGTAGCAGAAGACAGGCTTCAAGGCTAGCTCAGGTAGAGCAGATTTTATGGCTCACTTGAGCTGCTGCTCAGGTGACTGAGACATCAGCCATTTTCACCTTCCTTAACCCTGACCTCACCCTTAAGTGGTAGTGGTGGTACTGTGTTCTCACCAGCTTCCTAGATGCTGAGTGGCCAGAGGCCAGCCACTGCAACACAGGCTGGAGGGATAAAGCCCCTTCCTTGAGGCTTCTCACGTAGGCCATTACTGCAGAGAGAGGGGTAGGGAGGGCTAGCTTTAGCTGGAGAGAAGGACAAATGCCCTAATATAACTAGCCTATGCTAGTGCCTTTGAGATTATTTTTGTTTTGTTTGTTTGTTTGTTTGTTTGTTTTTTGAGACATGGTTTCTCTTAGCTTTGGAGCCTGTCCTGGAACTAGCTCTGTAGACCAGGCTGGCTTTGAACTCACAGAGATCTGCCTGCCTCTGCCTCCTGAGTGCTGGGATTAAAGACATGGGCCACCAACGCCCGGCTGCCTTTGAGATTCTTACATCCGCTGTACCCTTGAATCCACCAGGACTTTGTTTCTCAAACCTACAGTGCTCTTGCCTCACCCAGACTCCCGAATGCTAAGACTGCGGGTTTGTGCCACCATACCTTGTAACTTCATTCTGTTAAAGTGAATCCTTCAGATCTGGATTTTGGGGTCGCCAAAGACGAGTTCTCGTTACCACTCTTTCACACTCCATCAGCTCCCTGGTTAGCCCACATGTGGTTAATGTGGGACCGGATTTCCAAGAAATTTCTCAAAATACTTGACACATGTTAACATTTATAAAAAGTGGGGTTTTCTTATGGTCCTAAATATATTTATAATAGTAACTTGAGAATCAGAGCTATGTGGCCTAAATAGCTCTAAATCCTTGATGGTCTCTCCTAGGTATCTATTCTTAAGTAATGTCCATCATCTTACACTGCTTTAGAAGAAGCCTCCCTGGCTATGTTCAGATGCCAGGCTCCATCCTGTCTCTCCACTGTTGTCTTTTCCTGCTGTGGTACTGTGACCTGTGCCTCTTCTTAAAGAAACTGGCTTCCTAGTCCCTACTTCACAAGACCTGTCACATCTACATGACCCCAACTGGATGGCATTCCCCTACATATGGAATTGTGGTGGGGGGATGGGAGGGGAGGGTGTTTAGAGTGCATATGAGAGGGCAGAGAGGGTAAAAGGGAGGGAAAGGGGGAGGGAGGGAGAGGGAACTGGGATCAACATGTAAAATAATAAATTAAAAAAAAAAATGCTTTGACTCCAAAATTTAACTTGAAGAACAAGTTACTGGGGAAAAGGATTTCTATTTTTGTTTCCACAGAAAATGAAAAGATGTGGATTCCTTCCAGACTAATGTGGTTTGATCACGCCAGACCGCCTGAAACAGAGTACCAGGTGATCCTACATTCAAAACAGCTGGACAAAACAGCCCTACAGACTACAGCTAGGATATCTGAATCTTCTTCGAATCCCCCAAGACAGTGCCCCTTACCAGCAGGAAGTAGTTTGGAAAAAACGACGCCCAAATTCCCAAATATTGTGTATAAATGTTTGTTTTCATTTAATTGGACTTTGTTATATAAAATTAAATAAATAAATAAAAAGAAAGAAAGAAACTGGCTTCTCTTTCACATCCAAATATGAATGGTCATGGCCAAGAATGTGGATTCTGGTTACCACAAGTGTTATGCTTTGCCATGGAAGATATTATATGAACTTTTATAGCCACGGGACTAAGGAGGTCAGGAAACATGAGGTAGAGGAAAGGCTAAGATGGCAAATGTAGTCAGTGACAATGTGACCCACTAAACCAACTTTAAAACCACATGTTTTAAACCTCACATATGCAAAGTCTCTTGTCTGGGAGCCTAGTGGTCAGGCATAGTGGAGGGCACCCTTACTACAGGCACATGATGGGTGTTTCTCTCTCTGTGGGATACTGTGGCAAAGGCAAGTTGGCAGATGTAAAGAAGTCAAAGCCTTTTTTCCCACATGGCCCAGTGGAAGCAGCTGCTCTGTGGCCAGTGAGCCCTGAGGGTTTGCAAAGGAAGTTGGAGCCCATATTGAGTGAACAGCACACAGAGGGGGCTCTGAAAACAGGTTTAGGTTGACATACAAACTGAATGTAAGGTACAGAAATGTCCCCCATGTCCCTTTCCTTCACTTATACCCAGGCTCTTTCTGCACCCAAACAGTACATTTATTCAGATACTGAATCCATTCTGGCATATCCTGATCCTTTGACTCCTGGAGAACTCTCAGTAGCAAAGTCCCCAGAGCCTGTGTCTGCAAAGGTCACCACAGTCAAAGGAACAGATTGGAAGGGTTTTGGTCAATCACACTTTTTTTTTTCCTCTGTATATGACAGTTTTTGTCAACTTGACACAAGCTAGAGACATCTGACAGGAGTGAATCCCAGTTGAGGAAATGCCTCCATTAAGACAGGCCTGTAGGCAAGCTTGTGGCCATTTTCTTGATTAATGGTTGATGTGGACGGGCCCAGCTCATTGTGGGCAGTGCACTCCTGGGTGGTCCTGGGTACATAAGAAATCAGGCTGAACAAGGCATAAGGAACAACTATTGTTCAAGGCTTCTGCTGAGTGCCTGCCTTGAGTCCCTGCCCTGATTCCCCTCAGTAATTGAGTATGACCCTAGAACAGCGGTTCTCAACACCTTTGGGAGTTAAATGACCCTTTCACAGAGGTCCTGTAAGACCATCCACACATCAAATATTTAATTATGATTCATAACAGTAGAAAAATTAGTTATGAAGTACCAATGAAATAATTTAATGGTTGGGAGTCACCACAACATGAGAAACTATATTAAACAGTAGCATCATCGGGAAGTTTGGGAACTACTGTTCTAGAATAGTATGATGAAAAAAAAAAAAAAAAAAAAAAAAAAAAAAAAAACCAAAAAGCCTTTCCTCCTCAACTTGCTTTTGGTCATTGTGCTTTCTCACTGTGAGGTTCCAACCCCACAAAGTGGCAGTCTGGCCTCAGCTCTGGCTGAACCCTGACCCCATAAACACTCAGCATCCCTCAGAAACCTTGGAAAGCAGGTTTCTGTTTGCCAGGAAAAGCCATTAGGCTTTTATCAGCATTCATAGCCCTCCAACCTCCAGAGAGGGCATCTAGTTCTCTGTGAACTCAAGCAAACCCTAACAGATCAGAGCCCCATGCTAGTCCCCAGGCTGTTCCACCAACATGCCACCTCTCACACACATATACAACATAACCCCCCATAACTGGCAGGCCTCACCCACCATTTTTGCTCTCTCTCTCTCTCTCTCTCTCTCTCTCTCTGCTCCCATAGTCTTGGCAACTGTAGGTATGTTCCTCTCCCTGTCTTTTCTCTCTGCTCCTCTCTCTGTCCCTGAGAGGTAGCCATGGCAGACTCCCTCAGATAGCTCTGATGATTCTCTCTTTTCCTTACCATGGAGCAGCTTGACAATGGTTTCTCTACTGTGCCTCTTTCTTAATACTCTGCTACCTTGCTCATTTCTTGTTTCTGATAAGCAGAGCAAGTCCATTCTCTGTCTGTTATAGATTTCTATTATTATGTTTTATGTCCCAATATTTTAATTTTGTTTGCTTGAGTTAAGGTCTCTCTCTATGTTACCCTGGCCAACCTGTACCTTGGGATGTAGACCAGGCTGGCCTCAAACTCATATTCACCTGCCTCTGCCTCCTGAGTGCTGGGATTAAAGGTGTGTGCCATCACAGGTAGCTTATGATGTGTTAATTTGTAATGTTCTATCTTTCTGCTGCTATCCTTTCCGTTTTCTCATTAGGCCCATAGTTACTTTTAGCTCTCTGAACACATTTGTAGCCATTCTAAGGCCTTCAAAGTGCACCTTGTGGCTGGGAGGAATTGTTTGCTACTGACTGCTGTTTTTTCTGACTCTCAGTCACATCTTCTTGCTTCTTCACATGTGCTAATTTATTGATGGGAGATATTGGCTGGAACACTGGGAGCTGGAACAGTGGGAGCGGTGTTATAGACATGCACCCCCCCCCCCCCGCCTGCTTTCTTCCTCACTTCCTCAGAGTAGTTTTGATTTAGTTCTAAGCAGTAGCTGAGTCTTTCACTATGGTGGGCTTGGTTTTTTTGTTTGTTTTTTTTTTTTATTTTTTCCTTGTTTTGCTCTTTTGTAGAGGAGAGTTTTATGGGTTACTTAAGCCAATCTGTGAAAGTCAAAGAGATTTCATATGATCCTTGGAATTGTTGGCTCAGTTGTCCTCTTTGGTCTCCCTGGTAGCTCCTATCAGCAGTTAGCTTTAAGCTCATGTGGACAGAGTCTGTAGAAGGCCTTAGGACAGAGTGTACCCTTTGCCTCTAGAGCTATCAGCAATGTTTTCATGAGGGTTCTCCACTCCATATGGTTGGATCAGCAATGCCTACCCTCTGTATTTCTCTTCTGTTCTCACCTCTTAGCAGCTACATCAGTGAAACCTTCTGTAGTGAGATATCCACCCCACCAGCACCTGTTGCACTGACCATGCCCATTGGGGTATGGGCACAGGTGCAGATGTGACTGGGGAGGCTAGGTCTGGGATACCGGACCTCAAACCACTCTCTTACTTCCTGGTTCGGTTTTGGAGAGCATCCAGATGGCATCCTTGGAGCAGGAACCCTTGGTGGTCATCTGTTTCAGGTGTGATTTCTCCCCAAATAAACATCATTTAACCCTATACTGTATCCCAGTGAATCTTGTTTCCCACACAATAGCCTTCTATTGCCCCCCCACCTCCTCCCCACCCCGTCAACCCAACTCTGCAGTAAAGTCCTCAGCTGAAGACTCCCGAAGAACCTATACATGAACTTATGACCCCTTCTCCATCTCTGCAGATTCTAATCTCTTTGCTTGCCTTGATCTACATGCTTGCAATGACATCCTCTCCACTTGGACTTCAGCCTGCTGCCCAGAACTGGAATGACCATGGGACAGCTTCTGAGTCCTTCCTTCTTCTCAGGATTGCTTTTTTGAACCTCCTGAAAACAGTTGCCCAGTGTATTTTGCCTGATTTCATAGCTGCTTATGGAACTCTCCTTAGTGAATGACCAGCAAGTCCATCAGAGTTGAATGAGGAAGCTTCTCAGCTATATTCTAGCCCAAGTGACAAAGAAAGCATACTTTTAATTTCTGTTAGAAAAATTCTATCTAGAGAAGGTGGTAGGCAAGAACTTGGGGATGCAGTTCCCATTGTGTAATATCTATTATTAATATTGAGAAGATTTTGCTAGGTAGCTGACTTGCTTTGAATTTACTATTCTTCTGGCCCCATTTCTTGAGTATTACAAGTGTGAACTACTGTCTAGCTCATGTTTTTAATGAAAAAGAGGAAAACAAGCAAAGGCTACATTTTTTTTTCTGCTTTATGTACTCAACTTGCTATACTTAAGTCTAAGTCCAGCAAACCGGTGGCATCTACTTAGATGCCAGGTTCTGTTCATGTTTGAGCAATGAATCTTCAGAATACATCACCGCATATATATGTACACACACAATCTCTGTTTCATCGTGCCCCAACTCTACAGTGTTCCTATGCACCTTGTGTAAATCTCTGCAGATGGATATTCATTTCTGAAATTTTCTAGGTTATATTCTGCCATGTTGTCTAATCTCCATATATCTGTAATCCATCTAACCATTATCCAATATTGATCATCAAAGGAGGAA
The DNA here is from genome assembly GCF_943737965.1 of Phodopus roborovskii. Classification (NCBI taxonomy): domain Eukaryota; kingdom Metazoa; phylum Chordata; class Mammalia; order Rodentia; family Cricetidae; genus Phodopus; species Phodopus roborovskii. The sequence goes on along the minus strand of NW_026126540.1, from coordinate 4,894,906 downwards.
AGGTGTGTTGAGAATAAGTACGTATGTTGCATACATTTGTGTGCATTTAAAACCTTGCTGTTTTGGAACCATCACCAGGCTCATTCCAGATTCAAAGTGCCAGCAGCTCCTTCTCTTGCTTCTGTCATATTTAGGTGTCCTCCATCCATGGAGTGATTTTCTCAGTCATCTCAGTAGAACCCCAAACCAACAACAACAACAACAAAAAAATGAATTTTCCAAACAGACATTGGAACAGAAAATGTGCTTAATCCAAGGAAAAGAACAGTAGGAGCATATGGTTTAATAGCTTTAATGTGTTTACTTTTTCTTTTAGCTGTTCATTTTGTATACAACATAGAATTAGTGATATCATGAACACAGCAATCTCTACAATGCCAACTGTACCCAGCACATCAAAGGGACCAAATGACTTGCCATGCATCTTGAATGACTACATTACCGCCTGCTCTGGGCTCCTCCCAAACCACTGCAGCCTCGTTCCTCGTGTCTCTTAGAGACAAGTATAAACAGTAGAAATGAAAAGCTCTATGTAGCTCCAAGTGTTGGGGTTTCAGCAAGGGTTTGATGAACAGATTGGTTTTAGGGACTGACTTTGGAAAGCTTGGTTGATGCAGCTGTCATGCCCACCTGTGAGTTTCTCATAAAACACAATGTCGAGTTTTCAAACATGGCTGATACATGATAGATCTTGGTACTTTCTGATAAACAACCCCCTCTGATGCTTAAAGTAGCAAGGAAATGCTGCCAAAGGAGGAATTTCGAATGTCACAGGGATATAAAGAACAGCTTAGACAGAGCCAGCATTTCCAAACCCGGACAGAATTGGGCTCAGAAGTGTTGAGCTATGGTAGCACTCACAAAAATTAATACACAGTTAGTACAGTGTTTGCTTCCCTCTTTCCCTTCCTCTTCCTGCTTTCTTTATTAAAAACTGGGCCCCACCCACACTCTCAATCTTATTGGAAACTGGTGATGTTTTTTCTGCATGATTAAAAAGAAAACCATCGAAAGCTGACTTCATCGTATAGTGAGATGCTGTTTCCTATCAGTCTGTGCTGAGTAGGCAAAGGAGTGTAACACAGCCATTCAGGGAGCTTAGGGAACAGGATGGGGCTGGCAGACAATAAAAGTGATTACTTCTTTGGTTAAAGAAAACAGTCTGAATTTTGGATCCCTACCCCCCCCCCCACACACACATACCTTACTATTCTTGTTCAAAGTATAAAACTTAAAACCATATGTTTAGAACTTGGAATGTGTAATGCTAAGAGACCATTTATGTTGTTATTGTTTAAAAATCTGGCATTTAGTGTTTGTTTGCATTTGAAGTTAAGAAGTCATTGTAGTTCAAATGATAAATTCACCATCTACATAGTTAGGAAGACTGAAGGTAAACACTTGGTCTTCCGTTCTCATTTGGGGCATGAGATCATTATAGTTTATAGTCTCTTGGGAACAGAAATAGAAAAAGCACAGTGTTCCCATTCTATCCTGTTCTCACACTTTGGAGGACAGGCAGCCTGGCTTCCGGCAGACCACTACCGAGACTGTGCCTACCAGTCAGGCCTGGGGACCTGTCAGCCATGTCCTCTCGCCTCCTGTGATAAGGCAGCACAATACTGAGTGTGATGTCATGCATTATCACAGAGTGTTTCTATTTTAGACAACCTACAGCTTGAAAGGTGTTCATATAGAAAGAGGTAAAACAACAGTCAAGGAACCTGGGGAGGCATAGAGCTCAACACAACCAGACAGTAAACCCTGAAAAGATCATCAGGCTCAACCAAATGTGGGCTCTATCACGGTAGTCCTGCCTCCTCCTCATCCCTAAATGGTCCACATTCTAATTTTCCACTCCTCCCTTAGGGAGGACATAGGCAAGATAGTCCCAGTCTCTCTCATAAAGCCACATTTTTTAAAATAACACGGTGAGAGCTAAGAATTTAGGAGCTCTGAGATGGAGTTATGGCATTTTGTTTTCAGCTTTCTGAATGTGTCTTAAGACAAAAGGATCCAGGTGAAGATTACACAGAGACTGGGAGCCCACATGAGCATATTATATTCTTTGTTTTGTTTTCTTTCTTTGAGACAAGAGTTTCTCTGTGTAGCCCCAGCTGTTCTGGAACTCCCTCTGTAGGTCAGGGTGGCTTCAAAGTTATAGAAACCTGCCTTCCTCTGCCTCCTGAGTACTGGGATTAAAGGCTTGCACCACCACTGCCTGAGTATTACATTCTTGTGTAATGTTCCCAGACTTAGGTTTTCCCACATGACAGAATTCTTTGCATTGTTCTAAACAGTCCCTATTTGTCCTTACATAGGTCTGGGCAAATTTAAAATTTACATAGGATATCATCCTCCCAACCTAAAGATGTCTAATACATGATTTCTACTGGAATAATTAAAAATTTTGTATTACATGAAGAATTATCCCAGTTTATTTCTGTGAAAATACCTGTTATCTATCGACCAGGCACTCACTGTTTTCCCTGTTGATAGTTGATATCTGGAAAATTACCAGCATGTTCAAGCTATCACATCTCTGTTAGGATTTTTTTTAAAAGTATAAAAAGGGGAATTACATTAAACATGGTAAAGTTCTAAGAAAAACCATATCCAGGGTTTGGACAGGTATTGACATGCTTAGGGTAGTGCTGGAAGAAACCACATCTACCAATGTCCACCAGGACAAAGGGGAGTTGGGACTCTATTTATACCTTTCACTGTTGAAAAGCCAGGGTTCATTTTTAAAGTATCAGTTACTGTCTTCAAGAACAGCACCTCCTGTGTCCACCATGCTTCATACAGGAGTCACAAGACACTATCCAAAGCCATACATGCGCAGGCATCTGGAAACCCACAGTTGAGATAAGTCACTTGCAGTTTCCCTGAATTTACACCCCAGTGCTCCATCCCTGAACCATGGCTTCTCCGTTAACACACTTTAAATTATGGATGAGCTAATTAAATTGTCCAAAGGATGCATGCTCTCCCATTCAGCATCTGGATTGTCTGAAGTGTTGTGAGAATGTGTGGCTGATATAGTTCTTCATGGGCTGAGACATGGAAAGGATCTGGTAGATTTTCCTGCCCCTCCTCAAAACCTGCTAAGTTCATGCTGCCACCAGGACTGTTAAATAATCTGCTTGTGCTGGATGCTGGTCTCTGGAAGTTTCTAAAATTCATTTCAATGTGGCAAATATATGAGATTTTACAGCTAAACAATACAAGACTTCTAGAATAAATGGAAACACATCCTTAAATATGATCTATTCCTTTGCATTCAGCTCACATCCTTGAATATGATCTATTCCTTTGCTTTAAGCTTGCTTCTTGGTGTAATTCTTAATAGCAACAATGCCTATGGTGATTTTATTAAAATGAACAGCATGTGTTCTTCTCAATAACCTGAACTCAGATTGTATGTGTGATGTGTAGTTATTACCAGATGTATGAAATGATTATAGCACCTGGTTTAACAGTACGCAGCTTAGCAGTAGTAAGCCAAACAAACAATGGACAAAGCAGTAGCATCATTAAGAATCTACAAAAGCCTATGCAGTAGGGAACATTTAGAAACGTACCCATGGACCCCACTGTACCCACTGTCCCTTGCCCTTTGCAATTTGCAACCTAGCATAAGGGATGCTGTTTTTAGCTTTAGTTTTATTTTTTACTATTTGATAGGATGTAGGAGGCATATCGCCAAAAATGTTGGATGCAATTAGTAACTTCGCCCCAGATTTACTGCTCTATGTTTAGCACATTGTTTAGGGGTTACCTGTCACAGCTTTCCAAGCAAATTGACTGGAATGAGGATAATGCCTAGGGATGGTGATAGAATATGAATTTCATGATGTATAAGCTCCAAATTGCAAATTATTTCTAGAGTGAACAGAGGAAAGACAGCAATATGTGTTAATATTAACAATTGACATTTCTATTATGCATTTTAAAAAATGGTTAAAATGTCACAAGTGAGATTAAAATCAAGTGTGTACTTTTCCTGTTATATTATTTTCTTTCTGTCAATGATGACACAAAAATATTTTGGCTTGGTCTGTAAAGCAAAGACAACTTCAGAGAAACACCTGAAGGCTGTGGTAGCACAGCTGAGACATGGCCAGCATGGCAAAAGCCCTTGTTCCCTATTCATAGGAGGAGACTATTTATAGTTTCAGGTATGACTGCTGGGCTTCCACTGTCAATGGGAAACTCGTGGTGGTCACATTAAACCATAGCATTCCAGTCCTGCTTCTATCACTAACCAGCCTGGCATATGAATGGTAGTGCTTCTGACTTCCAAACTATACCGTTGCTAATTCCAAAGTGGGAATTAAGGGTCCATTGAAATGTCATGAGGGTTACTCAGGGTTTTCTGTGATCAAGTTAATCTGGAAAACAAGATACTGTATTAGGGCTCTATATGTATTTTCTCCTCTCCTGTATGACATTTAGCCTAATCATGAATTTATTTTTGTACTATGGAGTATGGTTCCCCAACTCCTGTGACAGCGAAACTATGTAGTTGGAAAAACATCTTTAGAATGTGTGTTCTCTTGTGTTGAGGGCCATTAGATTCCTCTGTTCCTGAAAGGTGCATCCACCTAGCCTAAAGCCTATGTAAAAATGCTTTGGCAGGAGGCAGCCATGTGACTTGGGACTTTTCTAGAGCTAAATCTGAGTGCTGCTGTGACAGACTAAGGCAATTCTGCGTGATTGTTCCAGGAAGGTCTGTGTAATAATGGATCAGAGGAGGGGAAAAGATTGTTTCTGAAATCAAGGAGGAGGAGCAACAGCAAACACACAGGAAAAACAAAGTGTCCCTGACAAAGGAAAAAGAGGTCACTCCCTTGGTAAATCCAGACACCCCAGTCAATAGTGGAGCCAGTTCCCTGCAGCCACTTTAGAGAGGGTCAAATAGCAAGGCTAGCACTCCCGTGCAGTCATCTGCATTTGTGCAAAATGTCCAAATCACTACCCTTGCATGACATGAAGCCAGCTTGATTACCTAGCCTGTGGAAGCTCTACCTTCTCTTGGTAATGTTCTTGGCATGCACCAGATTCAAAAGGCCAGTCCCTCCATTTCACAGCAAGGAACAGAAGTAACACTGGCCATTGGGAATGAGTGCATACTGTGTGTGGTAGGTACAAGAGTGATCCAGATTGGCTGGGGGCAAGTTGGTTATATTAAAAAAAAAAAAAAAAAATACAGGGTTTGGGAATGAGCTTTGGATTGTTCTAGGTTAGTAGTATTTATTTTTATGATTAAATAACTGCAAATGCAGTGAAATCTTAAAAAACCCTTTCCCTACCCTCTCCCCAAACCCACCTGAAGAGTACAAATTGCCAGGGAGCAGCGGCATTGCACTGGTTAATGGGGGCGTGGGACTGGCATCAGCTGTGTTTCTAAAACACTGTAAAACCCTCCCAAGGTTTGGCACTGTGGGGACGATTGGCAATTCGAACTCAGGCTAGGTAGGGGTCTGGACAGCCTTGGGGGACCGTCCCAAAGCTTTGGCAGTGCTGTTTATGGAAGCTTCACACGCCCTCAGATCCATTGCTCTTGCAGCTAGATTCACCCTTCCAGAGCCACAAGAGGAGGGGCGTGGCCAGTGTGCCCAGGCTAGTCCAACTGCAGACTCCCCACGGCTGGGCACAGGTCAGGTAGGGAGCATTCCAGGGGAACATGGGGAAGGGTTAGGGGTACTCTTGTTTTATATGTAACTACTCATCAAACTGCTACTATTTTGCCTAGAATTTCTATCTTTTTAAAAAAAAAGTCTACAAGCCATGGGGGGGGGGGGAGAGGCAAGAAAGGAGTATGAGATTTATAACTCTCTATATAATCTATTTGGTTGCAGTTCGAAATAAGTTACTTCTCCAAAACAAAATTTACAAGATGTCCATAAACCTCAATTAGAAGGTTTTGTAACTAGTGCAGGCAGCACCACCAGTTAAGAAATCCCAAGTGCTCAAGGAATATCAACCAAAACATTATTTCATTATTTTTTCTTCACAATAAAAATGTTTCTCAATTATTTTTTTCTCTTAATTTATACAATTTTTTGCATTAAGCTAATCCGAGAGAGAGAGAAACAGAGAGGGAGAGAGAAAGAGGGAGGAAGAGAGAGAGAGAGAGAGAGAGAGAGAGAGAGAGAGAGAGAGAGAGAATTGAGAAGTTGACTATATGGACTGCCAAATTTGTACCTTTGGAAGAAGGGCTGTGGGGACTCCAGAGTAAGAACACCCCAAATCAACAAGCGCATGTCCGTCACGGATTGTACCCACACCTGTCTCCTCTGTTCTCCTCCTACTTGACCCATAATATGCATCCACATGTCCATGTCTCCACAAGCCAATGCTTGTGGATATTTTGTACTGAGACATTCTGAAAGGCAGTAACTAAGTCCCTAATTCCAATGTTGAAAACACGGTATACAAAAGTAAGCAAATTTCCTGGGAAACCATTATTAATTCTCTCTGCAAAGAAAAGCAAGTTCCTGGAGGAGTCAAGACAGTTTGCAGTCCTTAGAGTCCAAAATAACCTTTCCTTCTCCACACTGGGCTTCAGGCAGGCTCTGCAGCTGAAGGACAGAGGGCTGGGCAAAGGGGCAGGGATGGCTAATGAGTGGGCCCTGAGAGGCCATGCTGACAAACACTCACCCTCAGAAAGAATAAACCAAGGCGGACTCGGGGTGTGGGTCTGCAATGAAAATCTTGGTTGTTTGGGGATGGTTCAATCGTTCTAAAAGAACAGCCTAGTATGTTCTGTAAATTAACTTCTAAAGTAGAGACTGGGAAAATGCCCATAGCTTTGATGTTAGTAAGGGAAGAGCAGCAATCCAGGCCCCCAAATAACTCTGTGCTGTTTTTCTCTTAGGATTCTTGCTTGAATTCCCAGTCAGCTCTGTTGCCAATGCACACAGGTCCCCCAGGAGTCAGTCTACTATTTCCCCTTCAGGCTAAGGCAGGCAGTTTGTGTCTGCCTGGGGAATGCTACTGGGTATAGACAGAGATTTGCAACCAAAGATGAAAGGCATGTCTCAATGGTTTGCCACCAAATACCAACGTGTGGTGGCTGGGAACAGCACTCATGAGTGATTCTAGGCTGCTGTTTCTCCCAACACTGTTTGAAAGACATGAAAGCTACAAAGCAGGCTGGGGAGGCTGTGTAGACTGCAGCAGACAGAGTGAGGTGGTGATTCCTGGGGCTTGACTCTCCAAGGCAGACAGCCAGTGTCAAAGAGGCACCAGACTCACCCCAGCCTTTCCTCACTGGAGATGGAAAGTCATCCTGCACTGTGATGTGCTTTCCACCCCACTTTATCCCCTTTCTGTGGGTTATTGGTGAGACAACAACTCACAGTGAAGTCAGCGGCTCCCCTTGCTTGATGCATTGTGTGAGTAAGGATGAGAGGCATAGGGCTGATTAACTACACCCCAAGTCTGTTACACTAATGAATGAAGGAAGGGGACAGGTAGGGATGCTGTCCAGTGTGCAGGCAGCTGCCATGGACTCTCCATCCTCTAGGCATCCCTCAGTCTCCAAGAGCAGACAACAAATAATAGCATGTTGCAGTACTCCTTTGCTGGAGTACTGAAGACACAAGCTTAGAGGGGAAAGCATTTCAGAGGAAGCTGCCAGGCTGAGGGCACCACCACCACATCATGAGGAGACACACTGCCATGTTGCCTGCAGTTACAGGCCTGCCCTGCCCACAGGTGGAGAGGACACCAACGAAGCTGCCTGAAGGACCATAAAAGAGATTGTGAAAAGAACGTTAAAGGGAATACATGGCCTATCTTCCTTTTGTCTCATATGTGGGATCAATGGCTACCTATGGATGCATTTCAAACAATGATAGAGGGGCTGGGAGCCCATAAACTCTTTCCCGCCACTCAACAGCGTTAGCGGGGAAACCCTCTGCTTTCCACCTGATAGGGAAAGGTCACCAGGGAAGGGGTTCTGTGTTGGGGGATCCTAATTATAATTCCCACACCTTTTACTACATTGAGAGAACAGTATGTCAAAAGTCCTCTAGTCTGGGACAGCGGAGACCCTATAGAACTAACTCACTGCTCTTCTGTTTTGCTACTATTCCTAAACTTCACCACCATGACTGTAATATTGTCGGGGCAGCCTCTGTAGAAGGACTGCAGAACAATGCTTTTGGCCCCAAAGTGAGGCTCATCCAAGCGCTCCTTGATGAATCGAACTGCTTCTTCATTGCTGAAAGCATCCCACAGACCGTCTGATGCCAAGATCATGAACTCAGGCTGTAGCTTGTCCAGGTCAAAGGTCAGGATATCTGGGTCTGGGATGACCACATTGAGATTTTTCAGTGGATAATCTCCCAGGGATCGAGACATGGCCAGGATTCCCTGGACCCTCCAGGAGCCATTGAAACTGATGAATCCACCTGGAAAGACAAAGTGGGTAAGTCTGTTGGCTTGCCAAGCAGATATCTTGAATACTTGATATAGTCTTGGTGTGTATACCACAAGCTGGTCTGCAATATGTGAGCTGGGTCACAGGTGGTAATCGCCCATCCACCCCATTGCCTTTGTCACTACCAAGCCAACGGCATCTTGCTGCAGAGCCTGGGAGGGAACTTCATGCTCTCATCCTTTGGCACTGGTAATGCTGGCAAGAATATTAAAGGTAGAGTATGGGTGAAGACAGAGTATCAGTTTTTAATATGACACTGTGGCAGCTCAGTTATTGACAGCATGTAGCTGCAGCATGGGGATTTGAGGAAGAGTGGCAAAAAAAAAAAAAATTGCTGAGAAGCAAGTGGACAGGCAGGGATACATCTCTGAAACAAGCCCTTAGTGAGGCCATGCTGGGATGTACTGACTGACGTGGATCCCAAGCAGAACTACGATGAAGGAAAATCACATTTTAGGTATATTTAGTGACCCTGCATGAGAAATAATCTCCTCTTGATGCTTTATCTTCCTAGCTGCCAAATGAGTATAATGTCCACCTCATTGTATAGTGAGACTGTAAGAAGGTACTCCGTAGAAATCCCACAGCATGGCGCCCGACAGCACATTTGCTCTATGCTAACTATTCTCTACCCCCTCCCATTTCTACTTTTGAGAGGGAACTAAAGTCTCTTAGAGTCCAAGATAGTCTTAAACTCACTATATGACTGAGGCAGGCCTGAATTTCTGATCCTCTGATTCTACTTCACAGCTCTAGGGTTAAAGACATATATCACCATCCCTTCTGTTATGATTTCTTTAAAGGAGCTAGAACAGTGTTCATTCACATATTTGTCAGATAGTCATTGAATACCTATACTGTAGAAGGGATTTTTTTTTTCAAGATACAAAAAGTACATAAGACCTAGACTTTTTTACTGACAACGTGAGGAGAGAGAAGCCCCATTTGTTAAAAGTTGCCCTGTTAAAAGTGGCACACTCTTCTGGGAGTTTAGTATCTGCTACCCACTGAAGTAAGGGAGGATGGAGGAATGACCATGGGAGTGACATCATAGAGGAGCTGTAAAGGAATGGTGGGCAAAACATTGCACAATTCCAGCAAGTGTGGTGTAGCAAGGGCTCTTTAGTCAGTCATAGTTTTAATTGGCCCCATCACTTACTAGCTGTCTGTGTGTGGACACAAGTCTCTCTGAGGTTCCAGTTTACTGGCTATAAAGTAATTATCCTCACAGAATGTATAAAAATACATTCTGTAGTGTATCAGGCTCAGCTCTTAGTACTCTGAACACAATGAATGGCAGCTGATACTGATGCTGTTAGTGACATAGCAGAGACAGAAATGTCAGCTTATATAATATGTGGCCCAGACTGGCTGGAGCTTCTTGTCATGCTAAGCAGGAGGAAGAGAGAAGTCCTAAGTCTAGGGTCATCATAGACACAAATGAAGATGATAACACTCATCACCATCCCTTAAGCCCTCCTAGGGCAACTGAAACAGATTCACAGCTGGTCCAGGCACACACAATATGAGACTGCAGAGTGTTCAGCTCTAAATGGAACATCTATATCATGTCCACTCTGCCCAGGGTTCAGAGACATTGAAGCAGAGGGGGTAAAAGAATGTAAGACCCAGAGATGGTGGATGACTACACCCAGGAACTGGTGTGTGTGTGTGTGTGTGTGTGTGTGTGTGTGTGTGTTTGCACATAGCAGGACAGCTGCATATATGAATTCACAACAATTGTGACTATATACACAGTACCTGGTGCAAGCTCAAGCCAGACAACAATCAAGTATGGAGGTGAGAGATGGACATTAATCTCACTCCTACCTAAGGAACTATTAGCAATTGACAGCTGCTGGAAGGGAGTCCTTTTCTGTAAGGGTGTGACACTGGGTAATTAGACTATGATCCCAGTAGATAACCTCACATCTAAGAGTATATGGGCAGCACAAATTGGACATGATGGGTGTGTGTGGGGGGGGCACAAGATTAGGTAGGTAAGGTGATGGTTGATCTTGGCTGTCAACTTGACTATATCTGGGATATGTACCCAAAACAGCTGAACATGTCTGCGAAGGATTTTCTTGATTGGATTGTCAGGGGCGGGAAGACTCACCCTAAATTTAGGCTATACCCAGTGGCAGCCTACATATATAAAAAGACATGAAAGAAGGGAGATTTTGTGTTTTGCCTATTTGCCCTCACTCTTGATGGCCTGTTCATCTATCCTGCTGCTGAGGCACTTCTTTGCTGGTGTTAGAACCTATTTCTTTGGGAGACAATGTAGACTGAAGACCACCCGAGACATCCAGCCTTGTGGACCATACAACTGATGCATTCCTGGCCTTTTCATTGGGAGACAGCCATTGTTGGACTAGCTGGACCACAGATTTTAAGCCAGTCAAATAAATCATGTATATATGTATATTCCCTATCAGTTCTATTCCTCTAACAAATGCAGGTGGGTCTGGGAGAGATTGGGGGAGGAGAGTGAACATAATCAAAATACGTTGTATGAAATGAAATTCTGAAAGAATAAACATATTTAAAAAAATACACACCCTTGCCTAATTCTTGTAAAGGAACAGAGTAAGTCAATTAATCTTAGAGACAGTGTGAAAATTTGTTCATATAAGGAAGCACTGCAGAGTGGGAGTGTGTGTGTCAGGTATGAGTTCAGGAGCAGATAGAGGATGGCATGATAGTGAAATGTCAGGAACACATGCTGGAAAGTAAGGTGGAGTTGCTGGGTGCCTGTGTGTCCTGCCAAGTTTAGCTATCTGGATCTTGAGTTTGGACTTAAGAGTGTACTCCTATGAGGAGATGGTGCCTAATAAATGAAAGTTGGTGTTTTACTCATCTTGCCTGGAGCTCATCAAAGCTTGATGGATGCTCTGAAAACATTATTCCATTTCATCAGCAGAAAATCTAGGCAGAACTTTCACTCAAAATTGTTGTGCATCACAAGCAGGAATTGAAGTGAGGAGTTATTATAAAACCCAGCCCTGTTAGTCTGAGGCATGTAGCTTCCTGTTGTGAAACACCAAGGCTCATTAGTCTCTCTTCATTTCCTCATTGGGTAGAAGCTAACTCGAAATAACCAAGAGTCTCTGCAGGTCCACACCCACAGCAGGGGTCCAGGCTGCCTAGCTGCTAGCATATCCCTGGGCTGTGAGTTTAGAGAGTGAAGGGAGTCTTGCCTTCCACAGATAGGAAACTCTCAGACCTAATAATGCTCAGGGTTATGGTCTCAGTATCTCTTTACTGAACTACACATGGTAACCCATGCCTGAATTGAAGGACTTGGGAGGCAGAGGAAGGAGAATTGGGACAGCCTGGGCTACCTGAGACCCCCATCTAAAAAAATGAATGAATTTCACCTTAGTGGTTTCACATAGACCACCCCACTTAGAGCTATAGCTTTAGACACCCCCATTTCCTCATCTGCTTTATGCATCTACTCAGTAGTTACTGCCTTATGATCTACTACAGAACTCATTGATCTTTGATTGGTGCCTCTTTACCTTCATCTCAGCCAAGATCAGAATGTAAATTTCATAAGGGCTTTTGGCGGGGGTAGGGGAAATAGGGTATGCTGAATAAACAGCAGGCCCTTCTGTTCCCATTTAGGATGGTCACTGAGTTGGGTGCTGAGATCAAGTTCTTGCCTCCAAAGAGTCACAGAGAGGTGAGAGCCAGCTACATGCATGCATTTTACAAGGAACCTAAAGAGACTTACTGAGAATGCTGTGGAAAGACAGAAAGGGCAGCCACCCCAGGCTGTGGAAGCCTTTGTCCCAGTGGGATGTGGAACTCTTCCAGCAGGACACTCCTAAGTTGCATTTTAAGGGACATACACTTTTCATCCACTTGGAAGTGGGAATGACACTTGCATGGGCACAAATATGTCATTGGAGCTCATGCTGGAGTGTTAGGAGTCTAGCATGGCTGCAAGGGAGCAGAGGTCTAGTGATCAAATTGGACTTTAAATTGAAATGGGCTGTCTTTGGTCCTTTTGGAACCTTTAGCTGTGGAGGATGACAAATTAAGTCATCATCAATTAATGAGAAATGTACAGTATAGGAATATAGACTAGGTAATAGTCATGACATAGTGACCCGGTGTGTTGCTGGCAAAGTGAATTTGTTCCCTAAAACCTCTCCAAGAAATCACCTAGATAACCAAACAAGGTGGCAAACTTCCTCCAAGGGACTCACAAACTCACCAGCTCTCTTTATCCTTTTCCTCTCCTTGAGTTGATAAGGCTTGTGATCATGAGACAAAGGAATGGCGTTCCCATCTTTGTCACACAGAACTCCTCGAGAATCACCAACATTGGCCACGGTGAGGTCTTTATCTGATAGTAGAGCAATCAAACATGTTGTGCCTGCAAGACAGAAGACAGAGGCAGTGTAGGCGGGACAGCACACTGATGTTCCCTTGCTTCTCCTAGTCCCTGGACTCTTCCATCATTAAAGCTTCTCTTGCTCGGAGGGAGTTTTCTGTCAGCTACTCTGGGAATGATCACAGTTCACTTCAACATCACTGATCAGAGCTGACAGTCCATTTTCTTAACTGTGTTACACTGTCACTGAAATAGGCTAGAAAGAACAGTATCGTTTTCCTAAATCACTTTGTTTCTGCCACTCTTAATTTAAAAATACCACATCTAAAAGGATCAGGGGAGAATCCAAATCAGTTTGAAGCCATAGACAACTGGTGCATGTCATCATCGTCTCACAGGTGCTCAGTCTCTGAGAAGTCTCAGTGATAAGTGTGTGAACAGGAAAATCGACAGGGAAGCTAGAAGTGGAACAGAGGGGAGAGCACCAGCTTGCCCGAAGCTCGCACAAGACAAGCTGTCCTCAGCTCCCTTCGAAATGAAAAGGAATACAGCAAAGAGAACCAAGCAGTCTTTTACCTCTTCTGCCCTGCCTGGCACTGCCAGCAGTCAAGTGTCTGCAGAAATGTGCCACGCACATTGTTGAAAAGTACTCCATGTTTGTCCTTACCAGGTCCTTCCTTGTTAAGAAAGTCATACTCCACAATTGTTATGAGCACTTTCCCACCAGGCTGGTCCCAAATAACACACAGAAACAGTGTATTAATTATGAAACTGTTGGCCAGTTACTAGTGTTTCTTATTGGCTAGCTCTGTCTTAGCTAATAACTCGTTTCTATCAATCTAAGCATTTCCTCGTGGTCTTATCTTACCAGAGAGAGGGTCCAGACCTCTTCTCTCACATCCTACATCTTGACTCCTCTCTACTACATCTCTCAGAATTCTCCTTGTCTCCCAGTCTGCCTATCTTGCTTTCCTATTGGCCAACAGGGCTTTATTTATTAACCAATAAGAGAAACATATTTACAGAATGACATCTCCCATCACATAATAAAACTGTAACTTGCACCTAAAAGACCTTTTAGTTTTCGTAGAACTGCAATAAAAAAAGGGAGGACCCCACTCATAAACAGAAAGAACGAAGATTGGTGAGAGCAGGAGGCTAGTTATGAAAACTAGCATATTCTGTTATGGTTGTTTTACATCCTATTCTTTTTAAATTTAACGACTGAGTGTGATTGTAGATGGTGGGGAGTGCAAGAAGGTGCCTGCACCCACATTGGCTCATGTGTGCAGGTCAGAAGGTAACTTTTGGAGTCGGTTCTCTTCTTCCACCTTGCTGATAAAGAGTGCTCTTGCTTCTGTGGCTCTCTTTGCTAGGGATAGGGATACTATGTCTATGATGAAACATCATGATCTATAGCAATGTGGGAAAGGGTTTATTTGCCTTCTGCTTCTGTGTCATTGTCCATCAAAGAAGGAAGTCAGGACAGGAACTCAAAGAGAGCAGGAATCTGGATGCAGGAGCTGATGCAGAGCCCATGGAGGATGCTGCTAACTAGCTTGTTCCCTATATTTTACTTAGCCTGCTTTCTTATAGAGCTAGGACCACCAGCCCGGGATGGCCACCACAATGGGCTGGGCACCTCTCAATCACTAATTACAAAAATACCTTACACGGTTGCCTACAGTCCAATCTTAGGGAGGCAATTTCTCAACTGTGGTTCCCTCCTCTCAGAAGACTTTAGCTTGTGCCAAATTGATACAAAAGTATGTAGCCATTCTTAGCCATCAGGAAAATGCAAATCAAAACTATTTTGAGATTTCATCTGACAACTGTCAGAATGGGCAAGATTAATAAAACAAATGGAAGTTCATGCTGGCTAGGATGTTGAGTAAATACAACACGCCTCCATTGCTGGTGAGATTGCAAACTTGTATAACCTCTGCGGAGAACAGAGTGGCTGTTCCTTGGGAAGATGAGAATTGTTCTACTTCAAGATCCAGCTATACCACTCTTGGGCATATACCCAAAGGATGCTTCCTCCTACTACAGAGGCTCTTGCTCAGCCTTGTACATTGATGCCCTATTCATAACAGCCAGACATTGGAAACAACCTAGATGTCCCTCAACAGAAGAATGGATAAAGGAAATGTGGTACACTTACAGAATATTATTCAGCCATTAAAAAAGTAATGAAATTCACAGGTAAGTGGATAGGACTAGGAAAAAAAAATCCTGGGTGAGGTAATCCAAATCCAGAAAGACTCATATGGAATATATTCACTTATGTGTTGATATTAGCTGATAAGTCTATGATGACCAATGTTCTACAATCAGTAGAACAACAGAAATTAGGTATAGAGTAAGGAACTAGGAGAACAGACAGATATCCCTAGGGAAGAAGACTAGATATTTATGGATAGACACAGGGGACTGGAATGGAAGGATCAAGTGTGGAGGGGAGAGGAGAGGGGAGTGATGGAAGGCATGAGGGGAGAGGCAGCTAAACTTAAGGGTCATTTGAGGGGTAGTATGGAAACTTAATACAATAGAAGCTTCCTAAAATATAGACATATATGAGGATGATCTAAATGAAACCACTAAAACAATTTTAACATCCTATAAATACAACTCAAATAATCAGAAATCATTCCCCTTCAGGTTTTATGTTGATTGGATTTCATCTGCAACTACTTTTACTTTGTTCTAAGTATCTGCTTGGCTAAACATGACCAATAAAACCAGAGCAGAAATTCTTTTATGTGGCACATTAGAGTTTGAAAGGTAAAATAGAGGCACTGCTTTCCCAGATGTCACATGCTATGTGGGTGCACGTCATCGAACTTATGGACCTCTCTGCCCTTTTCCCTTCTCCATGCTTAGGGCAAGGCAAGGATGCCTCATTAATGGCTTCTACAGCATTTAAACCTATGCCATTAGCCTAGTTGACACTGAGGTTAATCCCAGGTTCTTGCTGTAGGGAATCTCCAGTTTGGGCCCCACTCCAAATCCCACCCTCAGAAAACCTGCCAAGCAGTGGCTGCTCAAGACTATGCTCACAGAGTACTTAAGCTCTGGTTCCTAGAGCTCCCACATGATACCAGGCCCCCCCCCCATCACCCAGAAATGTTTTGCTCATTGCACCTGGACGTATAATTTGACCTAATTTGACTTATTGCATGGATGGAGAAATCCACTACCAGAGACTCCAGAAATACTTATCACTTAGTAGGCATTTCCCTCAGCCTGTTTTACAGGGATCCAGGGAAGGTGATCCCCCCTCTGCCAGAAGCAGTGAGGCCAGACTGAGTAAATGAGGATCAGAGTTAATATGGTAACCACAGGGACAGAGGATGGCACACAGACTTTAAACCAGATTGGGTAGGTCCATCAGGGAGGGAGGAAGGAAGAAGGGGTGTGGTTTAGAATAATCTATCTCTGGGCAGGAAACAGGGTGCTCCCTGGAACTCAGGGATGTTTACTGTGAGCTTCTGGGAAAGGCTTTGTTGTCAGTGGCACACACAGAATAAGAAAGGATCATTTCCTTGGCTCAGTATTGTCCTGTGAGTTTTACTTAACAGGGACCATTATCTTGCAACTGAGGGGACAATCTCAGCATCGAAAAGTAGAGACTGGAAAGCACATAGTCCCTGTGATCTCAGCCAGTGTGAGCCTCCACAGTGGCAGATCTCATGATCTTTGGCCCCATTCCAACTGTCCAGCATCATGGAAACTGCTGAGCCAGTCTGTCCCAGCGCGTGTGTGTTCTGTGAGGTAATACAGATCTTTTCTGTTAGAGTCATTTGACTCAGGTTTGAGATCTAGCTCAGGATGCAGGTTTCAGAACTGTGCTGCCTTTGTTATCAAGAGAATCTTAGGCTTAGGAAGAGTTCTGGATAACTGGAATGTGTTCAGTGTCCTTTCTACAGAAAAACAAAACAACAGCAAACCTGCCCACATCCTAACACACGGCCTGTAAGGAGCTGGAGAAATAATCTATGTAAAAGCAATGCAGAATGATCAAAAGAAGTCAGAACACTGCAGCACAAACATATTGTTTGGTCTTCACACATGGTTACAAAACCATTTATAATATAATACTACTCAACAGGACAAACTACTCTGTTGCCAAGAAACACCAGAAAAACACATCCCAGGAGGAAATGCTTGCAATGGCACCTTCTTCGCTATGCTGGAGGAAAATAACCTCTATGTTTTTGGTTACTAGTTTTGAGTTAAATTGATTTATTCCATTTTGAAATACCAGGACATAACACTATTCCTTAATTTGGAGCCTCAGGATGTTTTCACATTAGCAGTTTTGTTCTTCATGAGACTGGTGGTTAATTAGGAGGAGATTTTAAATAACCTCACCTTCCAGATATAAAAAGAACTGTGAACCTGGGTACAGTGGTACATATCTGTGATTTCAGCATTGTGGAGGTAGAGGAAGGTGGAACAGGGGTGAATGGTGAATACAGAGTGAATCTGAAAACAGCCTGCACCAGAGAAGGCCCCATCTCAAAAAATGACAACAACAAAAAGAGCAACAAATGTCTGGGAAAGTGAGTTTGTACAGTGTAGACTTCAAAGTCCACACTGAGTGAAAGCTGGTGAGCCTCTGACCTTTACATCCGAGGAAATGGCAGGCACTACAGTCCATTCAGCTGCTCTAGCCAGAAGCCTAGGCAGTGTGCTTGGTTTTTCTCTGTTCCCCAGTCGAGCTGTCTGGGGAGCCACTAGGTGCTGTAAAACACACCATCACCTGCAGTTCTCTAGTTGTCACAGTATTGATGCCAACAGAGGTCACTGTCGTTTCGGACAGCAGACTATACCAGGAGTCCATCAAGTGAGAAGCAACAGTGGTCCAGATCCTGTGCGACCTGGCCCCAACCCAACTGTCCATTATCACCTTCTCCCTTGTTGGAGGCTTCCCTTTTGTTGCTCACATCTGCCAAGCCTTTTGTCATTTGAGGCCTTTGTACACACAGTTTTCCCTCTGCTGTTCTGTCCTTGATACTGGCCAACACATCTGCTCTTGTGTGAGCTCAAGAAAGAGATTTTCAGAGAGCCCCTTTCTTGTGGATTTATTACTTTATTTATTGCTCTCTCACACAGCACTATGTAGACATCTTGTTTATTTATTTAAAGCGTTGAATCTCAGCCCTGCCCTAGAGAATATAAGCTTCCCAAGGACAAAGGATACTGCTTGTTTCCCTTCTTCTGATGCTGCCTAGACTACTACAGGTACTCATTATTTCCTGAATCAGCCAATTAAAAGATGGCTGAGTAAACAGTCTTCTGACCTTGTGCTTATCATCTGATACCTTGTTCAATACTATACCATACATGGCTTTCTAGACACTATCATTCAAGAAGCCACTGAGGATTTTTGTTTGTTTGTTTGTTTTGTTATTAATCACTGCTCAAAACATGATTCCCCTCCTGACTAGGGATAGCCTATGGTCCTATGCACACTCTGATAGGTGGAGAGAATGTTCAGCCCAGGTGTGTTCCTGTAGTGAGGTATTTACTTTGTCTGCACCACACAGCCTTTCTACCTCCCTGCTTTTGTTGTGGTCTGTCAGGTACTCTAGGCCTTAGCCAAAACTGGCTGTACCAAAGCTACTGTGAGACCTTGTATGACAGTCCAGGTAGCCTACTGTTTCTGTCCTCACTGCACCATTTGGAAGTTGCCCATCCACACATCCTGCCTACCCTTGTATTGTTATTTTCCTTCTCAGGTCTTTGATGAGGTTAAAGATTAAACTATCACAACTATTATTCTCTCTTTCTAGTTAGACATATTAGGTACTATACTTAAGCTTTCCACCTTAGGACAACTCTATTGTAAACCCCGTTACGCCTTCATCCTAGGACTAGATATGTAGGACTTAAGTTTGTGTGTTCTCGATTTTACTTTTCTTAGAGCACACTTGTTATTCATTGTTTTGTATATAGTTTTGTATCAAGCCTAAATCTTTTCTTTAGACTAAAAGGGGAGTTGTAGTGAGATATTCACTTTGTCTGCACCTGTGGCACTGAACATGCCCATTGGGGGTGGGGACAGGGGCAACGTTACCTGGAGGAACTAAGTCTGAGGAGGAGCTCTGGGAACTCTCTTGCAGCACGGGGACAGGAGAACATCCGGAGGTAACCTTGGGACCAGGAACCTACTGGTGTTCATCTGTCTATGTTGTAAATTATTTCTACCTGAATAAACATCTATTCGGTCTATCTGCTTCTCCTGATCTTTATTAAACCTCAGTATGTTCCCACTCTGTTCTTTGGCCCAGGATCTTGGTTTAGTGCAAAGGAACATGGGTGGGACTCTCATTCTCCCCACATGTTCCATTAGAGAGCAGTAAAGGTGCATCACAGTGGCTGTTACATGAACAATCTGGGTCCACTTCTGCAGTACAGTGAACCAGGGATGCTTTGTGTTGTACTAATTATCCCAGGTTTCCTGCAGGAAAACACTAATGCAAACTGCTCATGGGTCTACTCCTCCAAACTGGAATTCTCTCTCCTGAATTAATGCTAGGGACACTGACATGGAGGCTTTTCTACACTTGGATAAATGTCCCAGTTGGGTGATATTAGGCGCTTACTCTATCCAAATTCAAAATGTAATTTCAGGGACGTTTAAGCCCAAAATATCTTTTTGTTAAAAATTTCTAAGTGAAGAAATGTGGTATATTTACACAATGGAGTATTACTCAGCTGTAAAAAAAGAATGATATCATGAAATTTTCAGGCAAATGTATGGAATTAGAAAAAAACATCCTGACTGAGGTGACCCAAACTCAGAAAGACAAACACAGTATGTACTCACTCATAAGTGGATATTAGATGCAAAGCAAAGGACAACCAGGTTACAATCCACAGCTCCAGAGAAGCTAGGAAACAAGGAGGACCCTGGGAAGGGAAATTAGATGAGATCTGCTGGGTAAACCAGGGGAGGGGCTGTGACTACAGATGGCGAAAGAAAACAGGGTCACACATACACACATGTGTATGACATACATGTAACAGAAAAGTTCTGAAAACATGAAGAGTTAACTCAGTGAGATTTGAGCCACTGTTGGTTTCTTTTAAACTTTCCTGAATTAAGATAAATTTTGTATGCTATGTAAAACTATAATTTACTCATAACATTTCAGGAGGATATTTACCGCATAAACAAGGTAGTCGATACGTAAAACAGGGGAGGAGGAAAGAGCCGATAATTTGGACTAAGAGAATGAGATGGTACAGACAGAAAAAGGCTCAGGGCAATAGCAATGGCAACGAAGGTGGAAACACGTTCAATCGTTCAGGTTCAGTTTCAACCGCCAGGGCTGAGCCACCGGCAGCTCAGTGATGGATGCAAAAGCTGCGGCTGTCTTTGTGTCATCTTGCATGGCTTTACACGTCCCTGGGCAGGACGCCCAATCTCCACAGGGGAACACTGATTTGTGTGCCAGCCAGGTCATTTCCCCTCACTTCCTGGACATCCCTGTACTCTCTAAGGCACACATCGATAGTTTAAAAACTGAGGTCATGGAGAACCTTAGTTTATAGAAATCTACTGTAACATCTTTCCCTAGGTGGATGATTCCAGGTTTTTGTTGGTGTGCCCAGGGGTAGCAGCCTTGTTCAGTTGAACAGAGTTCAGTGTGAGGACTGGAGTTCATCTCCCAGCAGACATCAGGGGGTTTACAAATGCCTACAACTCAGGCTCCAGGGGATCTGATACCCTCTTGTAGCCTGTGGGCACTTGCAAATTTCTGTGTGTTAACAACCCCTCCAGCCCCCCCCTACACACACACAGAAATACTTTTCCAAAAAGAAAGAAACACAGTGGAATGAACACAGTCTATGGCCTTGCTCATTACAGTCAGTAACACTCACGCAATGCTAGACTGCTCATGCTAATAACATTTCTATGACACTAAATATGAAGAATAAGGAAAATTGGCATTTTGTTTTCTTTTGGAAAGAGAGAAAGAAATTGGAGAGTGTGGGAAAGGAGTGGCAAGGGGCAGAAATCAGGTATGCAAGGAGAAAAAAGGGAGAGACACAAAATCAGGGACACCACACTTCAAGGACTTCAGTAATGTTATGATAGCCAAAGGGCCATTCTTTATACCCAGTGTAGGAGAACCCAGACATTCTATGATGAAGATATATTACTCTTTTTCTTCCTCCCCATTTTATGTATCAAATACCTTGCTTCTGGTAGTAAATATTCTCCTGAAATGTTGTGAATAAATTGCAGATTTTTATATAGCATATAAAATTTATCTTAATACAGAAAAGTATAAAAGAAGCAAACCAAATGGGCTAACACA
Organism: Phodopus roborovskii; assembly: GCF_943737965.1. NCBI lineage: Eukaryota > Metazoa > Chordata > Mammalia > Rodentia > Cricetidae > Phodopus > Phodopus roborovskii. Next base: position 4,873,773 of record NW_026126540.1, on the reverse strand, counting down.
GTTTATCTGGTGGAGATCTGACAGGGAATGTCAGGGCCTAATGATGAACAGTGCCTCGACCCATCGGACCTAATGATGAGCAGAAATCATACTGGCATAAAATATACTGGGAAAAGCGGAGGAAGCAGGTCATTAGTGAACATATCACCCAAGAATGTTAAAGTCACTGCAAGCAAAACTTTCCAGCCCTGCCTCCCACAGCCAACACTGTGGCCACTTCTGTCTTGAAGCACAGATGACGAACCAGGCTGCTCTAGCATGAGAGTCTGCCCCTACCCCCATTAGCACAATCTTTAGGTCTATCTGAGTCTGACCTGCTTTTAAAGCTTCCACAGGTCCCTTTTCTCATAGTTAATGTGGTGGCACAGACAGACCTGTCAGTACAGCATCTAGTTTGGAAAATTAAGCCACAGGCTGTAATCTTTTTCACTCTGTTTCCTCTTGTCTGTTTCCACAGGCCTTGCAACCCTGCTCCAGGTTTCCCTGCAGGCAGGCCCTCTCTGCTACATGATGATATTGGCTCTGCCAAGATAATCACCTGAGACAATTTATAGCAATGAGTGGTTCACTCCACAAATCCCCTGAAATGAGTGTGATAGTTATCAGTTTGGAAGTCCTTTTATGTTAAGAGTGTTTGATTGAAAGTGGCTGAAGACAGGTCTCCCTGTGTGGAAAGACACACATGGGCACAGAAGTGGGACAAGCTGAGCATTTAGTGTCAGGCTGTATGCTGCGTTCCTGGAATATACTACCCTAACAGCCTAGAGGGCACTACTGCTATCTTTATTTTACAGATGATGACACTGAAATTGAGCAACTGATTAGTCCAGCCAGAGGCACAAAATACTATTGCTTTCATCCATGAGCCAGCTACTGCTAGACCACAATTAAGGCAATATACTCACAGACCACCACCAACAGCAGAGACATCTCTCCCTTAAGAAACTTCCCTATGATCTCCATAAGATGGTCTGTAGTCACATTCAAAGAGGCAACAGCCATGTTAAGAATTGTGCCTTTGAGAGTCAGACATGTACGACTGTGTGGGGCATGTCTGCTTACAGGCTATCTGTATCCTCCTTCAGTGAACTCCAGAAAGAAAAAGATCACAGGACAAAGGAAGCTCAAAGGGAATTTCAGCAGGACAACATTGCTAGAGGACTCCATTTCACACAGAGCCTGGTTCCCTAAAAGGATATCATTAAGAACACATTAGAATTTCTGCCAAAAGACCCAAGGTGCCAAGGTGACAGACTCTGTGACTTCCCCAGCATAGAGAAAGGGTATACCTGTACTTGTTTCGAAGTCTATAAGTTCCCTGGGCTGGGCATGGACTGAAGTCCCCCAGGATGGCACCTCCTTGGTGTGGCTGGTTCTTCCTTTGCAATTACAGTGGCCACAGCTGCCTCTCACTCAGTATGAAAAACAGTTTGGCTGGAGTGAGGTTTTGTTTGAAATAAGTCAATTACAAATGAAAATTTTCATCTCTGAATTTTTATATAAGCTGAAGCCTCAAGTATTGAATCTGGCACTGGTTGGATTTGAGGCAGTCAGTTTAGTGGCCAATTCTATTGTTTTAAATCCTAGTAGATTAGCATTTGGTTCTATGTTTGGATGTATTTGGACTTTTCCACCAGTAAAAACAGTCCTCAATAAGGTAACAAGAAGAAGTAAGAAGTAGTCTGTGCAAAAGAGCATTTCCAGAAATGAGGGAGGGCCCCATAAACAAATAAAATAAATAAACCCTTTAGCGGGGATGAGAGTCACAATCCTGGAGTCTATCATAGGACTGATTCAGTCATGTACCGAACTAAAGAACAGCTGTGTTATCTGTGTTAATCTTATGCACAGTGTTTTGAATCTGAAATGTCCTTCAGCTGTACATTTCAACTATAGTAACTAATGTTCAGTTCACCACTGGATGTGGTGTGTGGGCTTTGAGACCTTCGCTTTTATGAACTGGTCATTAAAGTAGCCTCTGAAGAAATTACATCATACCCTTGTGCTCCACGAGCCTTTACATACATCCTCTCAGTCATGGCTCTTTAGAAGTAAAGCGGATGGGTGTTAAACATTAATTATTAACAGTTATGTCAAGTATTGCTGGTAAATCATTTAGATTCTAGCATGTAACTAAAATTAACTTTTAGCCACATAATCACAACCTAAATGCTTGGTCTAGTACCATTTCAGGGTTAAAAAGAATCAGTTCATGGTTACTTTGATTCTTCCTATAGAAGAAGCAGTTACTGTGGTTTTCATATCTTAATGTTATTTAAGAAGTCCTCATTGAAATGTCTCGATTCTCTGCAGAGGTCCTAGCTATAAGTCTGTCTCCACGGCTTGATGAATGCAATGTGAGTGGGAGTGTATCACTAAAGTCTAAAATTAAGTATATTAAGAAAATTAATAATAACACCAATCAGTTTTCTAATTAAAAATAAAAGGGGGAGGGAGGTGCAGAGAGGATAGGGAAGAAAAGGCCGAGGAATAAGGGGCTCAGCCTGAGTCCATCTGGTTCTCAATGGAAAATTAGGCTTTAATTTTATTTAGGGTAGATTCAACCCTTCTTATAATATCAACTCAAAAAAAGCCTGGCCCTCATTTAAGTTCAGATACCTACATCCCATCCCACTAAATATACACCTGTTGGTAGGATGTTATGTAGAGATGTTAATGCAAGTTCCCACTTTTTCATTCACATGATTTCTCCTTTCTCAGTCTTAATCAGTCACTGTCCTGAGATTAGGATTCCTATAGCTGAAATGGACAAGGAAGGAAACAGTTCTGCTTAGCTTCTAGGTTTCACAGAAACTGTGGAAACTCTCAACGAGACAATGTTCTCAAGAGAGAAATCTCTGCAAATATCCATTCGTCAGTAAAGGGGACAATGAACAGGTAAACATCAAGGTCTCCTGCTCCTGTTGACTAGTATGGCTGCCAGGATGGAAGGGGAAGAGGAGGGAAGCCAGAAAGGACAGCCAGGGGGACTGTCTGATCCTCGGTTTCTGAAAACCTGTGTGGTGCAAGATGCAAACTTCAGCTTTGCATGGGAACCCACAGCAAGAACCCTGACCTAGTAAGGAATGGCAGCGGCTGAGTTCCAGTTTAGAGTCCATTGTAAAGCCTGAGGATGCTGCACCCCGGTGAGGAGAAATGGCAACGTGAAACCTTCACAGCTCCAAGGGACAGATTATGGAGACCATGGCTCATCCTAGCAGATACCAGGCCAGTAACAATATAGTGACACTGAGTACCCCCTAGAAAAGGGGGTGACAAATGTGAAGTCAGTGTGGCATTTACATAAAAGGACCTGAAAAATACCAACATGGAAGTGAATGGAACAAAATTTTCGTATCCAATATGAGGATGGAAAAGTTAAGTCATGTTCCAGTCTAGAGAGCTAAATCAACTTAAATCCCTGCATGTTTATTCTGTAACTTTGAAATGGGCACTGGCCTGAAAATTATGAAATTAATCTTTAAAATGTTGTGGTAAGTACAGTTAGCGAGACAACTACTGACTGCCCTGGCTACTGGTACACAGCTGGGAGGCAAAAGGGTTGCCAGAGCCGAGTTTTCTGAAACACGCCGCTGACAGGTTCTGAAGTCACAGCAGTATTTCAGACTATCCTTTCTATCCAAAGAAAATATAGACACCTATGTCTCCATTTAAATGAACAAGATAAAGATTGTGTAATTACGTGTATTCAAGATAAATACTTATGATCAGACTCGGGGCAATCATATGAAGCAATTATTAACCATCTGCTTGTTTCAGTATCACTGGTGACAGACTTGACTCTAAAGCTTTGTCTTGAGACACAGGAAGGCCACTGTCACAATGGCTTGCTCAAGTTCTGCCTATTTGGATTCAATCTATACACATTTCTCATTGAAGGAAAAAATAGCCCATGACTTCTCTTCTTTCTCACTCAAAATACATGTATTTCCTGTATAAAGTGTGTGTTGATATGTACTAACTAAATATTTTTATGATCCTTGTCCCTTCAGTGCTTACTTAGAACAAAGCACCAGCCATGGTGCTAGATCAATAAAAATGAATGAGATATAGACAGCCCTTACCACCATGGTATATAGTGCCATTATCAACATCAAACCAGACACATAGAGCCAGGTATGGAACACCAGGGTGTGCTGTGAGCGCTTGTGTGTGTGGCTGGTGTTATGGTAGAGATGACAGCTTCACTCAGTCTGAGAGGAGGTGATGGGCAGGAGGAGAATTACAGGAAGGCATCAGTTAGAAATGAGACCTTACTTTCTATTGAAGATGCAATAGGGTAAGGAATTTACTCAGCGAATGTGGCTCTTCGCACAATAAATGAGGAAGAGAAACCATCTGTTGAATAAATATGAGAGACAATAGCAGCTTTTAAGGGAGGACTTCTTGATTTTCACTTTCTAAATAAATAATAGAGCATTTCATGGTTTACATACTCTGACCTACAAATGCCAACTCTTGAATTCTGTGCTAACACAGGTATGTGAGCAGCACTTTCCAAAAAGAGGACTGACCTCATAGAATTGTTTATAGCAGAAGAAAATAGCTAAAATGAGTACATATAAGATGACAGAATGCATTATAAGATCTGCATGAAGATGCATTACAAACACAGTGCGTGTAGCATTTCTGGAGAATATGCATTGCTATTTTGTCCACAGTGCTCATGGACAAAAAGGAAAAACTAAAAACGTGCATTAAAATTCTGAAATATAACATTTTTTTTTACTGAAGAACTGCATATAAATTATCCTAACAGAATTTTATTTATATAAATAAACATGCATATAGATACATGTCAAAATATTAAAAGATAACATTGGATATTAAAGTTGATTTTAACCATATTCAATTTTTTTCTGAAAATTTCCACATTTTTGACATATAATGTAATGGCTTCCCATCTACCAGGGTCCTCAGGTCCACGTTCCTTAGTTTTAGCCATATTCCTAACCTAGTATGAGCCTTCTGCAAAGGTTTACATTGTTTGGATATTCGCTTTTCCATACTGGGCTGACCTGCCATTTCAGAGAAGGAAGACTGAAGCTAAGCAGATGAACACTGATAACCCTGTCTGTGTCTTTGGTTCCATTCTGGTCTTTGTGGTTCTTGGGAAATACAGTGCTGTATCAGGGAAGCAGGGGATACCAGGACTATGACTCACGAGAGACCAAAAAAGCTGTCTCCTGACACCATGATTCCAAAGTGCATCATACTACAAGATTAGCTGTTACTGTCCAATCAGGGACCAGGATGATCACAGGAGGCATGGGAAAGTGTTAGAGGGTGGCAGGAATGGGCTAATTATGAAGCACATTGCATGGGACACCTTGACCAGGGAAAGGATGCTCCTAATGGCAGTAGCTGGTAAACATATTACTATATGGACAGATGCTATGTAGATACCATATTACAGGGTGCCAGCTTCAGAGGCAAGAGGTGGCATAGGGAGGAAATCCAGAATGTTAAGAGTCTCAAACCAGATGCCAAGTTTCTCTCTCCCTCTCCCCCCCCCACACACACAGGGTGCCAGCTTCAGAGGCAAGAGGTGGCATAGGGAGGAAATCCAGAATGTTAAGAGTCTCAAACCAGATGCCAAGTTTCTCTCTCCCTCTCCCCCCACTCTCTCTCTCTCTCTCTCTCTCTCTCTCTCACACACACACACACACACACACACACACACACACACACACACATACTCCACAGTGGGTCAGGCACTCCACTTGCTGCATGCATATTGCTGATCTCATCTAATTAATATCAATCCTGCAAAGTGTATTCACATAATTATTATCCTCTATCTCCTAGTCTGCAGATAATGAAAAAGAAACTCACCAAGATCACATAGCTTTTGGGCAAAAGAGCCAAGTTTGAACCCTAAACCAAACACGTTAGCTTCCCTCAAGATGCAGAACCTTCCCAAGAGTGTGGGAAGGAGCCAATCTGCATGGGAGGCAGACAGCTTCATGAAAAGGTCCTTCAGTCTTCACGCTTGCTTCCAACAAAAGAATAGAGTTTTATTTTTGTTGTTGCTTGAAATATAAAATGCCTTCAAGGCTTGCATGCTGAAGGCTTGGTGCTTAGCCCATGGTATTATTTAGAGGTCATTCAGGAGTTGGCAAGGTGGCTCAATGGGTAAAGGTGTTTGCTGCCAAGGCTGACAACCAGGGTTCGATTCCTGGGACACATATGGTAGGAGAGAGCTGATTTCCACAAGTTGTTCTCTGACCATTACACATTTATTATGGCATGTACACACAGACACAGACAAATCTAACAAAATGTCTATGGGGGTGTGACAGCACATGCCTTCAATTCCAACATTTTCAGGTAGAGGTGGATGGATTTCTGTGAGTTTAAGGCCAGTGAGTTCTGGGGCAGCCAAGGCTACATGAAACTTGCCTCAGGGAAAAGAAAAAAAATTCTTAAAGAATCAATGAAGCCAGTGACCAAGGATTGAAACTATGAAGGCAAATCAACCTTTATATTCTTTTATGTCAGCAAGAAAACAAAATCAAAATCAAACCCCCAAGTCCCCATTTAACCTACAACAGTGCTACTGAGGGTGGGATTTTGATGTGACTACATCTAATCATACAGCCCAAAAGGCTTTAGGACGGGCTTATGAAACGAGTCCTGACTTTTACTCATCAAAAGAGGCAACTGGCTCAGAGAACAAAAAAAAAACCAGCTCAAGATTCATGTAACCTACGTGCACTTCCACTGTCGGTATAATTGTGGGAGCCTCCCAGCCTGCTGGTATAATTGTGGGACCCTCCCCGACTCCAGCATACTCAAGGCTGCTGACTTGAGTGTCTACTGAGTAAAACTTGAAGGCTCTACTTTCAAGTGTAAGAAGAAAGTCTCGGCAGTTACAAGCCCGATAGTTACAAGGGCTATGGGACTGTAGAAGAGAGGAGCTGGTGGGGCAAGTTTGGACATTATGCTTTCTGTCAGTGGTTCTCAACCTGTGGGTCTTGACTCTTTGGGGTTAAGCAACCCTCTCACAGGGGTTACCTAAGACTACCAGAAAACACAGATATTTCATTATGATTCATAACAGTGGCAAAATTACAGTTTTGAAGTAGCAAAGTTTAATTTTATGATTGGGGGGTCACCACAACACGAGGAACTGTACTGAAGTGGCGCAGCATTAGGAAGATTAGAACCACTGCTTTGTGTGGATCTAAGTCTCCTCTCGGTTGATTCTACTGCTTCATGTGTGGATTGCAGGGGACATCGTTTGAACTGACAAGATTGCTTCAAGGGCACAACCTCCATTTTCTTAAAGTCCTCTTCCTGGGACTTGGGGAAGTTCTGGATCTGGCTTACAAGTGAGAAACAAGGCTTCTCACAGTGCCTGTGTACATCCCCAAGTCCTTGTTATGGATCCACTCTTGGATTAAACTGGCTTCTGCAAGTTGTTGGGTATTTTTGTTTTGTTTTGTTTTGTTTTCACTCATTAGCGCAGGCATATTTTCCAGACAAGAGTAGTCAACTGACTTGAGTGAAAAATGTTTCTAACCATTAAGCATGGCTCATGCCACTGAGTTTTGTTTAAGATTCCATAGGGAAAATATGGCTGTCTCAGCATTTTTGTTGTTGATGTTTTTGAGAAAGCCAAAGGTCTTTGGGAGAGGTCTCTCATACTGAATTGGCCCAAGCCCACAGAGAATGCAAAGTGTTAAGCAGCAGGGAACTGGAAGGGAGGGCTTTCTAGTACGTGGTTGCCAAGTTGCTCTGGCCTTGTGCAGCCTCTTAAGGAGTTATAAGCCCTAGGGCAGCATTGTTCCTGATTTTCAAGGTTTCTGTATCTCTTAGCTGCAACAAGATTCTTGCTGAGCTTATGAATGGTGTGTATACAGCCTCTGCACTCAACTGCTGGCTAGTCCCCAGCTGAAGTTACTCATTCACTCACTGGGAGGGCATTTAACAAGCAACTTGTGCCAAGCATTCAGGTAGGCGCTTGAGACTCCCAAACAAACAAAATGTAGTCCTAGGTGGTATGAGGGTGGGAGTAGGCTAGAGGGAGTGGTGAGTATGCAAAGAGGCTGAAGACTAGAAAAACAACAATGCTCTTATGGTTGAAGCTGACAAAGAAAACACAGGAACCAGCCTGAGTTACCAGAACTGAGTTTTGAGGGATTACTAGAAACTAGCCGGGGAACTCTGCAAGGGAAGAAGTTTGGGTGACATCCATATATGTGCTAGCAATGGGATGTGGAATGAATGAGAGAATATGAGAGAATTACCATTTCTTACACACTTGAGAACCATTTTTTATAATAGAAAACGATGATTAGGACAACTGTCAGCGTGAGTCTCAATACCTGTCAAATCTCAATATAGAAATGTCTCACATGAAGAAATGTCACAGCTCTTAAGGATTGCTGGCTTACAAACATTAATAGACTCCTACACAAAAGCCAAAAAAGCTATGTGTAAAAGAAGCTGGGAACTGGGATTGACATGTAAACCAAGCTTGTTTCTAACTTAAATAAAAAATAAAAAAAAAGAAGCAAGTCTCTAATAAAGCAAGTCCCTAAAGAGACTTCAGATTGTCACAGGTCACCCGGTATCTGTGTTTGTGATTACTGAATTAGCACTGAAGATCTGGACCATGCACTATGCCCAATTACAGCACCATAGAAAGAAAACTACCATGTGTGAGGTTTTGCTCACTTTGCTTTCAGTTCACATGAAACAAACTCAGGTGAGTGCTCTATCACAGAGCTATACTCCCAGTCCTACACTTTAAATACACAGTCGGGAAATACATTACTTTACATTTACAATGAGAATGCTTGGCTCTAAGACTCTCAAGGTCTACATCAGCTTCTGGATAGTGTCCAGCTGAGAGCTGGTTTGTTCAATGTCTTAGCAATACTTGAAACAAAAAAGTAGACTACAACTTAGTAAACAGTGTAAACAGGGGCCAGAGGAGAGTGTTGGATACCCTGGAACTGGAGTTACAGAAGGTTGTGAGTCATCATGTGGCTTATGGGAACTGAATCTGGGTCCTCCTGCAAGTGTAGCCAATGCTTTTAACTGCTGAGCCATGTCTTTGGTTTTGTAATTACATTTTCCTTAATTAAAAATGCTCGTGTGTTAGTTACCAAAAGATTTATTTGAAGGAGAAAACAAACACTTTGTCAAAGTATTCCACTAAGTACTTGCAATTATTCAGCTAGTGTGCCTTTTAAACTATGGTGAAGTGTGTGAATTCTCATAGCTTATAGAGGGTACAAGAATGGAACAAACTCATCTCAGATACAAAATTAGAATTCCTAATTTTGTTTTTGAAATTTACTTACGTGTCTTATGAGTCTTTTGCCCACATGTATGTATGTTTACCATGTGCATGCCTGGTGCCTATGAAGGCAGCAGAGGGCATCAGATTCCATGAAATTGGGTTTAGAGATTGTTGTGAGTCCCATGTAAGTTGACTCTGGGTCCACTGGGAGAGCAGCCAGTGGTCTTAACCATTAAGCCATCTCTCCAGCCCCAGTGCTGCTAGGTTTATACCTAGTTTCCCAAGTTGCCTAAGAGCCCAGACCCCTCAAAAGTCAACTTGTAAAGATTCAAAAGCTTTCAGGAATTACATTGTTGTACTTACACTAGACAGCCTTTCAGGAAATACATTGTTGCACTTACACTAGACAAATGCTTTCAGGAATTACATTGTTGCACTTATACTAAACAAATGCTTTCAGAAATTACATTATTGCGCTTATACTAGACAAAACCTTTCAGGAATTACATTGTTGCAATTACACAAGAGATATTTGTTTGCCCCAGGTTCCAGTTATTTCAACAGATGGCAAACAGACTCCTTGCTTTCTACATGAATTTGACAAATGGCATAAGTTATTTATTATAATTTAAAAGATGGTGAAGTATGAGCTTCATAAAATCCCCAGAGAAACTGAACCTTGGAGGTGTTCTACAGAAAAAGCTTTAGATGGGTAGGCACACACTGGGCCTTACTGCACCCATACCCAGCCACCCTCATTGGAAACAGCCAAACAAGAACCTTGATCATTTTCCACAAGGAAGTTCTTTAATTTGCAATTTCTTAGAGACAGAATTACTTGGCAATGAGTTTTCACATGACTTTCAGACTCACTGGAGCAGGCAGAGCAGCTTACAGTCCACTCAAAGGGACAGCTGACAGTACAGCAAGGAGGTTCAGGACGAGTGACTTCTGCTCTTCAAATGGAGAGTGAGACACTTACTGCTATGTGCAGCCTGTCACCAGCCCACTCCTGTCTCTCTCTCTCTGAAATAATGAGTCTTGCTGAGGAAATGGATAGAAGACACAGATTCCTTCCTCAAAATTGCATCCTCGAACAGCAAGCGTTCATTTCATGGCAGTTTCTGAGGGCCAAGCATCCTGGGCTTCTCAGGGTGGCTGAGCCCCTGGGTCTCTCATGAAGCTGTAGTTGAGCTGTCAAACACCTCATAGCTACTAAGGGAAACCACACTTCAGGCTCATTCACATGGCTTCTGTCAGGCTCTCTTCCTCACTGTGTGGGACATTCCATTAGCTGTCCCACACAGGCTGGAGAGATGGCTCAGAGGTTCAGAGCATTGGCTGATCTTCCAGAGGGCTTGGGTTCAATTCCCAGCACCCACATGGCAGCTTGAAAATGTCTGTAACTCTAATTCCAGAAGATCTAACAGCCTCACACAGACATATACATAGGCAAAGCACCAATGCACATAAAATAAAAATAAATTGTTATTTTTCAAATGGCATCTCATACCCCAGAGGGAGTGGCTCTAGGGATAGACACGAGCAAGAGTGCACATTTAAGTCAAAAGCCACAACCATTAAAAAGCCTGATATCAGACATATCACCCACCATGCCATATATTCATTTACTATAAGGGAGTGACTCAGCCCAGCCCACACTCTAGTAGAGAATAGTTAAGCCCTACTTCTTGAGGGGAAACAAAGAATTTGTAGACATCTCTAAAACTGTGTTTATGTTTACCACAGAGCCGGGTAATAAACATCTGAGTTAGGAAGGATCTAAAAAGATTTTTGCTTTGCACATTGACTTCTTCTAAGATCCCCAGATGATGGGCTTCATAGAGAAATAATCCTCATAACTTCAATAAATGGTCACGGGGAATTTCATGGAGTGTGCTTCCAGGTTGGTAGGGAAAATGGACTTGTCATATCACTTTTTAGCCTTAATGGCAATACCCCAAATCATACTAGCTGTATGACCTCAGCAAGCTTTTACTCCTTATGACACTAATCTCAATCAGGGCACTATTGCTGTTAAATAAGGATCAGGATAAACAAATAGGCCGAATAGATGTTTATTCAGGGAGAAATAACTTACAACCTAGACAGATGAACACCAGCAAGTTCACCGGATGCTATCCTGTCCGAGTCCTGCCAGCCAGAGAGCGTTCCCTGCACTTCCTCAGACCTCCTTCCACAGGTCACTTCCGCCCATGGCTCCACCCCTCAATGGGCGTGGTCAGTGCCACAAAAGGACTATCTCACTACAGGGCACCAAGTCTAATTTTTCTGTATAACAACCTCAGTGGGTCCTGAAGAGGATAAACCAAAGCAACTAATGAACTGAAACTTCTGTCACTCCAAATACTCAATAAATGCTATTTCCCATGTGTTAAACTTTAACTCTCCACTTTGTTGTGTCATATATGAGCTGCCGCCAGCCTACACACTCAGATGTTCTGGTTTGCACTTGTGCAGGCACAGGCTCCCGCAGCAGAAAGGAGGTCAGCTATTATTATTATCACTGCATTATTCGTGGGCACTGGGGTGAAGGGGAAAACCACAAGTAAGCCTTCTGTTGGTATAGATGACTTTCCCGAATCCACCCTGACCACACTTCCTCAGGATTATTGCTATTACACAAAGCTGCATGCTAAGGAGTCCAATCTTACTGACTAGAATTGCAAAGGGCACAGACACTGCAATTCTGTCAGCGTCCTAATAAGCTTGAGTGAGTAACTGCATTAGGTCTAGGGTAACCTCTCCTAACATCCTGCCATCTGCATGAGTATTGTTCTTGGTATGACACATCCTTGCTTATTCAAGCGGGAGCAGTGGTAGAGAGGGTGTTTTGAAATCCCACACGTTTGTACCACGACACCTATTCTGAACAACAGCCAAGTCTGGCCCAGCCCTTTTCAAAGAGATTTTCTTCTGAATTCCTGGGCTCCTGTGTCCCTTTTCTCTTTTGCCCACCACTGCCCACTGTCCTTTTATGACTTAATTTCTAGAAGTGACTTCCTCCATTTGTTCCTCAGGTCCTGTTCTTGGAAACTTTTGTCTGCTGTTACATAATGTCTATACTCCGAGCCTTGATGTCCAACCTATCCTAAAAAACCATACACTTTGCCTCACTGCTCTCAATTCAGAAATCTGTGAATTCTATATTTTATAGGAATATCAAACATACACATTCTATGTCTCTTTGTTTCTTTCTCCCTTCCCTCTCCCTCTGTCATTTACACACACATACACACACACCTTCATTTGTGTGTATGTATCAGAGAATGGTACCAATGATAGAAAAATCTGGAGACCGGAGAGTCAACACTGGCAGTTTTATCTCATATTGTGCCTTTTGGAGATAAAAGTGACTAACAGAAAGCCCTTAGTCACTTTGTAGTTATGGGATGAACATAGTGGTTGACAAATAGGCTTCAGGTACTATTCTTAGTGTGACTACATCCCAGCTGAGTGACTGAGCAAGGAAAAAGAAACTGAGAAAAAAAAAACTATTTGTTAAATCCTAACTAACTGAAGGCTAAAACTGAGGTTGCCCTGACCCTCAGGCATTCATGGTATTTACAAGAACATTTTCTAATTTGAATTGTTTGGCTTCTCTAACCACAAGCTTTTGTAACCACAAGGCTTTCTACTCCCTGATCAAATAGAAGAAACACCATGGTAGCACAACTCTGCCCTATTCTTATTAATGGTTCATATCCTGTCATACTTGTTGACAGCCATCACAGCTACATCAATGGGATGTAGCAAACTGTGGTTTTTACCTTTATAACCCCCACTCTCACACACTCACTCAGTTTGGGGATGCCTCTGGACTTATAGTTACAAAAGTGTGTGACCCTGGCTGGGTCGGTGTTGTTCAATAAAGATTCATGAAGAGCTCAGCCTGGTCCCCTCTTCAGTGAGAACAGCCTGATGACAACAGACTTACTTCTTACTACATTTACAGTGGCAACATTTGGATTTGGAGGGAGGGCGACATGGCAAACCATAGTACTATGACATAAGAGGTCCAGAATGGCTGAGCAAGGACCTCCAAAGACACACTCTGCTATAAAGCAATCAGGATGCTCAAAAATGGTCACAATCAGATTTTTCATAATTATTTTTCAGAAGTATTCAAGGCTTTTAGCTATTGAGGGGATTTAGTCAAGGAGGGAAGAAAGGCAAAATCTTGGTACAAGAGTGAAATTTGTGGTACTTTAGCTCCCCCAGAATCCATTATTCTCTAGGCAGCTAGCTAGTTCTGCCAGTCTTGAAGGCAAGCAGCCTTGTAATCACAGTGATAACCAAGAGTTACACCCTACCAGCTATCAGAAAGGCAGAACATTTTGGAACTCTTCCAAAGAACTCCAACCCCCTGGACAACTGTAGCTGTCTGATCTATTAGGAACGCCTGGAAAAGCCTCATTTTATTCTAATGTTATTTAACTCAGAGCTGTCTCAGGAGGAAAATGCTATCCCCAGGGCACTGGCTAAAAATAGTAACAGAATTACTAACAGTGCAAAATGGATGGTAAAAGAGAAAACAGAACTAGAAGAAGACCTGGAAAATAAGTTCTCCATGCTTGGCATCTTAGTTTCTTTCCCTGATGCCACGATGAAAACACTCTGACTGAGCAACTTAAGGGAGAAAGGGTCTATCCTGGCTCACAGGTCCAGGCAGTCTGTTATGGCATCGAAATCTGGTGCAGGAATTTGAAGCAGCTAGTCACTGCATCCACAGTAGTTTCAGAGAGCAACGAGTGCCTACTTAGCTAGTGCTCAACTCCCGTTCTCCATTTTATACAGCCACAGTCCCCTGTCCAGAGAATAATCCCACCCACAATCAATACAGCTCTTGTCACATCAATTAATAGTATATGGGTAGTCTCCAGAGGAGTGCCCAGAGGTCCATCTCCCAGCTGATTCAAGAGTCTGTCAAAGTGACAACATAACTATTACAATGAACCTTCAAAAGTGTGAACGTATTCCTGCAGATTTAGAAAGCAGGCTGTCTTCATGCCTAGGAAAGCCATGAAAAGGCTCTAGTTTATTACCTCTAGCTGACCTGGTGGTCCTGTACAAGCAGTAAATGAGAAAAATATTACAAAATGTTTAAAACTCCAAAACCAAAACCAAACTGTCCTGGCTAGTTTTATGTCTATTTGACACCAGGCAGAGCTATCTGAAAGGAAGGAACCTCAGTTGAGAAAATGCCTCTGTAAGATCCAGCTGTAGGATTTTTTCTCAATTAATGATTGATGGAGAGGGTCCAGCCCAGGTAGGATATGTTCCCTGGGCTGGAGGTGCTGGGTTCTAGAAGAAAGCAAACTGAGCAAGCCACAGGGAGCAGGCTACTAAGCAGCACCCATCCATGGTCTCTGCATCAAGCTTCTGTTGCCAAGGTCCACCCTGTTTGAGTTCTTATCCTGACTTCCTGTGTTAATGAACTGGGATGTGGAAATGTAAGTCAAATAAACCCTTCCCTCCCCAACTTGGTTTTTGGTCATGGTGTTTAATTGCAGCAGTAGAAACCCTAACTAAGACACAAACCAACACAAAAAAACAAAACAAAAATGAAAACCTCAAACCAATGTACCAACTAAGTGAACCGGTAAGAAACAACAAAAAAAAAAAAAAAAAAAAGAAGGCCCCTCCACAGGAGGAAGAGCAGTAAACAAAAACCATGTCTGAGGCAGTACAGATGTTGGACTTTCTGGAGAAAGACTTGAGATACACTATCCTAATCGTCATGTTTTAAAAACCTCTACCCAAATAATTAAAGTATGAGTGTGTAACACTTCACCAAACAGAGACTCTCAACAATATATATGTATTTTTTTAAATGATCATATGACCACATATAAATTATGGTTTCTATTTGCACAGTTAACGAAACCAAATTTTCCAATGGGGTCATTAGCATATTAGAAGAGGTAGAAAGAATCAGCAAATGTGAAGATGCGTGTGCTGAGATTATTCTGAAAAGCAGAAAGGAAAAAGAATGAATCTATAACTCTTAGAAGCTCAGTGATCCCCAAGTATCGTAAACTCAGACAGCCACACTAAGATAGATGCCTCATAATCAAATGTTAAAAACCGAAAGCTGAAGCTAAGCATAGTGCACACACCTTTAATCCCAGCACTCAGGAGGCAGAGGAAGGTGGGTCTCTGAGAGTTCAAGGCCAGCCTGATCTACAGATAGTTCCAGGACAGCAAAGGGTTACAAGGAGAAAATCTTTCTCAAAACAAAACAAAACCAAACAAAGACACCAAAAGCTAAAAGGAAAATGATTCATCATGTATAAGGAATCCTCAGAAAAATTAATAGTCAGTTTATCACCAGAAGCCATGGAGGTCAGAGGTGGTGAGACAACAGATACAACATGCTGAAGCAACAGTGTTAACAAGAACTCCTGGCCATCCTTACAATCACTTTGGAAAAATATTTGGCATTTCCTCAAAAGTTTAGTTAACATAAGACTAAGCAACTACAAGTGTAGATCTATAACCAAGAGTATATATACATGTACATATGTATATTAAACCAAGAGAATAGGACAATAAAATATATGTCTACATACAACCCATACATTCTGTATATTGTATATGCATGCATATATGTGACTATATATGTGTATATGTATAATATATGTATATACATATATGATATATATATATATATATGTATATATAGCAAAAGTCCTAAATAGAAACAGTTCAAATGTCTATCAGTTGACAAAGCAGATAAACAAAATGTGGTATTTCCCCATACAGTTGAACATAGTTGGCTGTTCCATGAAATGGAGTAGTTACACATATCACAACATTGATAAACCTGGAAGACATTGTGTCAAATGAAAAGAATGAGCTACTACTGATGGGAGATGTCATTCTGTGTATGTTTCTCATACTGGTTAATGAATAAAGCACTGTTGGCCAATAGGAAAGCAAGATAGGAGAGACTAGGAGACAAGGAGGAAGAGGAAGTAGTAAGGAGGGGTCAACATGGAGAGTCTGGAGAGAACAGAACTGCCATTCCTCTGCTCTCGGTAAGACCACGTGGAAATACATAGAAATGGGTTAATAATTAAGACAGAGCTAGCCAATAAGAAACTAGTAACTGGCCAACAGAATTATATCAAATACAGAGTCTCAGTGTGTTAATTGGGGCTGGCGCGGCGGCGGGACAAAACCAGACCAGCAGCGGGAGGAAAAACCATATTCCTTACATACTACAGATCACAAACCTTTTCTTCACACTTACATTAAAATAGTGGCCGGTGCAGGCAAGCAATAGAAAAAAGGAACACAATAGTGGCTGCCTGGATGTTGGAGTACAAGGCTGAGGAAACTGCTAAAGAGCACATGGTTTCTTTGAGGAATGGTGAAGACATTTTGCAAGTAAATAGTGATGACAATTGCTCAACTTTAGAAGTATACCACAAGCCACTGACTATGGTTTGTGGACTATATATATATTTTTAAAACACACACACACACACACACACACGTCCATCTAGCTAGCTCCTTACCTGTGAACCAACTTTATATTAGCTTTTTTCCATCTACCAATTTACCCATCATCTATTATAGACCTATCTCCCCACTTGTCACCCTACCTACCTATTACCTATTGATCTATCTATCTACCTATCTGTAATTTATTTGTAGTTTTCCCCATCTCTTCTCCTCTGTGACGTTAAGTGGCATAAAGCATAACGACATTCCTGGAGCTCTTATGTTGTGCTCTAGGGAAGGCAGACTAGATTGTAAACCTTAGAATATGTTTCTGCTACTCAAGGTGGCTACCCTTTGGAGATCCCTGGGTGAAGCCAGGAAGAAGAACTTTCAATGAGGACTTGGGGATCACAGAAGGAAGAAAACATTAAACTCAAAGTCAGTGGACAGGATAGCAGTGAGACTAACATTGGTATAAAAAAATGAGGACACATTTAAAGCAACTCTAAGAATCATACTGCTGAGGATGGCGATGCCAATGAACCCATTCCATTTCTCTTTGGAGGTCAGAGAACTGCTGATAAGCACAGTTCAGAAAAACTGGGAACAGACAGGTGTGCCTGCAGTACATCTGGGACAAATTGGGGCCACTCAAGAGTTTACTTCTGTAGGGAGCCGTCCCTGCATTCTCCATTACAAGATGGCGCCTGCATCCAGCTGGCGTTGAGAGTAAACAAGTCAATGCGCAGGTGCAGGGTGATTTTCCCTCCCTTGGCCTCTGCCTCTTCCGTGGCGTCATATGGGCCGATGGGCTGCAGCCAATCAGGAGGTGACATGTCCCAGGTGAAGGTTGTAAACCTATATAAGGGTTGGGTTTTGGATGTTTGGCGTCTCCGCTCTGTAAGCTTATGCTCTCTCTCTCAAGATGCATTAAAGCTTTACTGCAGAAGGATCCTGAGTGTGCTGTGTCGTTCTTGCTGGCGAGACAGTAGCTCGGGACATACTTCCCCTCTTTTTCTATCAATACTTTAAAAATAACTTAAAGCAGCTCTTTTTTTTTTTTTTTTTCCTTCCGAGACTGGGTTTCTCTGTAGCTTTGGAGGTTGTCATGGAACACGCTTTGTAGACCAGGCTGACCTCGAACTCACAGAGATCCAACTGCCTCTGTCTCCTGATTAAAGGCATGTGCCACCAATGCCTGGCAAAAGCAGCTCTTTTCTAATGTGAGGTTCACAATAAACTTGAACTCCAGAAGCCCATTTCTGCAAAACATCTGCTAATTTGAATTCTAGGGCCCAACACTCATAATCATGTTTTTATTGTGCTTATTTTTGGTAATCGGACTTCAGCTCCTTTTAGATTGCCCTCCCTTAAAAAAAAAAAAAAAAAAAGAAAAGAAAAGAAAAGAAAAGAAAAAAAAAGTCACATGTGCACAGAAGCCACCCTTTTCAGGAGTTGATAAATTGTGAATTTCAGGTTTGTGGTGATAAGTGGTATAAACAGCAAAAGGGACCAGAGCAGCAGCTTGCATGCAGTCCCTTTGCTTCCCAACTCTGGATGCAATGTGGCCAGCTGGATTAAGCTTCTGGGCCCTGACTACCTGCTATGATGGACAATGCCCTTGTACTGTAAACTGAAATAAACCCTTCTTCCCTAAGGTGCTTTTGTCAGGATACTTTATCATTGCAACAGGAAATAAACAAAGTCCCCAGTTTTGGAGTCATGATAACAAACACATGAGAGGCTAGGATTTTATTTTTATTTTTAAAAAACCTAAGCACCATAAACAATTTTTGATTGATGGCTACAACTCATTGTCATCAAATTCATCTAATTTTATCCTTGGTAAAAATGGTCCAGGTATGCAAGAGCTCACATATAAGCCTCACTCCAAGTCTAAAGAGGAAGGACTTGAAAATTGTCATAGTCAGTGTTCTATTGTTATCAAGAGACACCATAACCACAGCAACTTTTATTATAAAGGAAAGCATTTAATTCAGGCTTGCTTGTAGCTCTTTGTTTTGCTTTTCAATACAGGGATTCTCCGTTTAACAGAGCTCTGGCTATTGTGGAACTCACTTTGTTGACCTGGCTGCAGAGATTTGCCAGTTTCTGCTTCCTGAGTGCTGGAACTAAAGGTGTGCATCACCATGCCCAGCTAAGAAAGTAACTCTTAAACACAACATCCTGGGAGGATTTTAACCTTATGATGGTTTACTACACAAGGTCATCAAACATCCTTAACACTCATTTCTTAACACTGGTAAAGGGATAGTGATAGATACTTGTCCTAAATCAAAAGCCAACATGAAGTTTTCTTCCACAGCTTCCAAACACAAACACACACACACACACACACACACACACACACACACACACACACTGACACATACTTTGCTTTTGTTTCCAACAGAAGCTCTTAAGCGAACAACTTTAGTATTGGGACTTAGAAGAGCAGAGAGAGATCCAATGCTTCTTGGCTGGTGTTTCTTCAGCTGTGACTGATGGAATTGGCTAGTACTCTATTTTTACTTAAAAATTTAATACCATAAACAAACTCTTTTCAATGGCTACATCTCATTTTCATCAAAATCATCTAATTTTATCCTTGGTAAACATGGCCCAGGTGTGCAAGAGCTTACTGTAGAACCAAACCCATCATCATAAAAAAGATTGTCCGCATTCTGTTTAACATGGTCATTTTTAGACAAGGGCTGTGGTACAGGCATAAAATGTTCTAATTACAGACCTCTGGAAGCATCATGCATGGAAACAGCTGCAAGCATCAGTCACAAATAGTTTTTTTGTACTCCTGCCACTTTGGATGCTTCAGGATGGTGTTTCTGAAGTTTCAACAGGTAGAGGGACAAATAAATGGTGCACTTGGGACCCAAAACACAAAAGAAGTCAGCGACAGCCTGACTCAAACTTACAGGGAAATTAAGGTTGAAAACTAAAATTAGCCATTAGGACTGACTCATAAGTCAGTTAAAAAGACATATGCCATTTCTGAATGGTAATTTCACTTTTTTATATGGAGGATCTACCTGACCGTAACCAAAGATCTTATCTACACATGGTTATTTATAAGCGTGCATAAAACAAGATGAAGAGTTGAGTGTGTGACCGCAGGGAAAGGAGGATGTTGTGCCTTCTCCCACAATTCAGCTGCTTGTCCAGACAGCAGAGCAATTGCTGTGTCCTAGTTTGTGCCCACAGCTAAGTACGGAATGCATCAAAGACAGAAACCTGCATTTTATCTCTGGAGTTGTGGAATACAGCCTAGTTACAATTCAATATCAAAGGGTGGGGAGTGGGTTCATATTTTACACAGTCTATCATTACAATTTCAGTAACCTTCCCCTGCCCTATGATGAGGACTTTTCTTGGGGAGTGGTGGGAGGAGACAATTTGGAGTATAGATTTAAACTATCAGAAGCATCTTTCTTTTTATTATGAAAGGGTAACAATACAAGTCCAGACCCAGAAAAGGAGAGGATTGACCAAAGCCAGGCTGGCAGCAGAGTTGTTTAGCAGTGACATACAATGAGTGTAACCAATGCTATTATTGTTAACAACTTTATGCAAAACTAGCAGCTTCAAACAACCCAAATTTATTAGTCCTTGAGTGTTGGAGTCTGGACCCAGCTGTGCTGGACCACTGCTTAGCCTCCCAAAGCTACAGTCAGTGTCAGCAGAGCTGTGGGTCCTATCTGGACTTTGTGAGCCTCTTCCAAGCTCCCTCACAGTGTTGGCAGAATTGGGTTTCTTGGTTTGAAGGGTCCCATTTACTTGACAGCTTTTGGCTGGGGTCTCTCCCAGCTCCTAGCAGCTACTGTCTACCATTCCTAAGCAATCAGCAGCTTCAAAGCCACCTAGTGTAGGAGTCCCACAAGATGAAACATCATCCGGGGATTCCTGCACCATACTTTGCTCAGAACCCAACACATCCCCAGATCCCTTACCCTGCTGCATGTGTCATGTACATGAAGGGACTATCATCTTTGGTACCATTCTAGAATCAGGCTACTGTAGGAGGTTTCAGGAAAGGCTACAAGAAGGCTGCATCATTCACTATTTGAATGGAAAGCACATAGATGTTTTTTTAATAGAGTTTTTTTTTTTTCAGGGCCAGTAAAATTGCTCAGTGGATAATGGAGCTAAAGGCACTTGCCCCTAAACCTGATGATCTGAGTTCAAGCCTTGGGAACCACATGGTACCATGAGAGAATTGACTCCTGCAACTTGTTAACTGACCTCCAGACATGCACTGTAATGCATGTGTCCACAGTAAACAAATGTATATAAAGGATATTTCTCTGTCTGCAGGTCAGCAATACATAAACTCAATTATAGAACTTAAATGATCAGAGAGCATAGAGGGGCATGCTTTTAATTCTAGCACTTGGGAGTCTAAGGCAGGTCTCTGAGTTCAAAGCCAGCCTGATCTATACAGTGAATTCCGGGACAGCCTGTCTCGGATAAATAAAACATAGAAGCCCTCAAGTGGGAATCTAGAGCTGTGGAACTCTGGGTAGGTAGAGGTCTAGAGACTGTGGACTGTAGGTGTGATATTCCTCCATAAATTTCCTTTGTAGTTTCCTATTAAGAATACTGAAGTCTCACAACAACCCCAAGTTTCAAAACAAACAAACAAACAAACAAAAAAGCAACATCCATATTGCATGAAGACAAGGCAGTTCACCAGCCACAATGACAGCTACATAGCAATAGAAATGGGCAGCTTTTGGTGAGCTCTCCCGTTGCTTTTCTTTGTAGTTTGATCAATAGTCAGTTGGATTTATCTGTGTTGATATGAAAACTGTAACTGATTCACTTTCGATTCTTTTCTTGCTGGCTAATACTTTTCTTTTTCTAGGTTTTCAAACTAAAAATAAGTGTTCACAAACATTCTTACAGATGTTTTCTTATGCAAATATATGTTTCTCCAGGAAATATATATGGGGATGTAAATGGTAAGTCATGATGGACACCTAGGGTTCTTATTTCATTTCTGCTACGATGAAAAAAAATGCTCTGATTAAAAACCAAAACAAAGAGGGCTGGAGAGATGGCTCAGTGGTTAATAGCACTGGCTGCTCTTCTGGAGGTCATGAGTTCAAGTCCCATAACCACTTGGTAGCTCACACAACCACCTATAGTAGGATATGATGCCCTCTTCTGGCATAAAGTCAATAGAGCACTCATATACATAAAATAAACAAATAAATCTGAAAAAAACAAAAACAAAAACCCAACAACCAAAGGAAAACCAACAACTTGCTGTCTGTGGTTGGAGAGATGGCTCAGTGGTAAGTGCATGGGCTCTTCCAGAAGACCAAGGTTTGGTTCTCAGGTTTGGTTGTAGTTCCAACTCTGGAGGATCTGACACCTTCTGCTCTCTGTTGGCAAACCCCAGTGACCTGCCATGGAAAATTCTCTTACACAGGCCACCCATCTTAAGGAGACCCTACACTGATTTGGGAGACTCTAAAGAAACCACACATCACGAGTCAGAATGCAACCAACTGCCTTACGGTCTTCTGTTTAATACCTATAGCTCAGCTAAATGTTCAGTTGGAGCCCTAGTTTCTGACTATTTTAAAAACATTTAAACAAAATTTATTATTCAAAATAATCTTGTAAATATAAGGACTATACACCAAAATTAACCAGACCCCAAGTATACAGATTTCAGTGAACTTCTATACTGTTAGAACAGCCATTCTTTCACTATCAAATACATTTTGTGCACTTATTCATCATCCAAAATTATAATTTTATGAAAAAACTAGAACTAAAGCAATTATCTCTATCCTTTCATAATAATTTCTTCTTATTATTATTATTGAAGATCCATTAGCTTGTTTTAACTTATTTTAAGTGTAACTTGGTAATGGTGGTAAGGAAATTTTTCTAATTCTTCTTCTGTAAATTCAGATTCCAGGTTTTTCTTTGTACTACAACAGACTCTTCATTGCTTTTGGTCATTTATGCTTTGCAAAAATTCTCCATTTCCTCCCCATGTGTATTCTATTTAGCAGCAGACAGCAACTGCCCTGAGTCTGGTGAGGAGATGCAAGCCATGATGCCATTTGTCTTTATATGGTCAGGTTAGCACCTTTATATCAAGGACAAAATAGAACACAGAAGAGGATATAAGCAAGTGGCCCTTTGCCCCTTGAGTTTTCAGTGGCATATCATGGTCCAGATTTAGTAGAGCTGTAACAATCTGCACAAGAACATTTACTTCTGAGAGTAGAACAATGTAGACCTTCAGGAAAGCACCAGAATGTCAGTAGCTCTTCCAGCTAGGTACCGCAAACTTGTAGATCTTTGGAAAACAGAAAATTGAAGAAGTAAATACAGTACTAACTCAGTATGACCAGTTGAGTTGACAAGCTTGGAGTCTTAAGATGAATGAAAATATACTCTCAACACTTCCTTTCCAAGAAGTGACATGCCAAAGCAAAGACTATGAATCACCTCTGCTTTGAAATGAGACATTTCACAAGCTTGTTCCTAGCAAGAAGCACCAGTGAAATGTTTCAGACAGGCTCTTTCAGGGGCTTTAAGACAACTATAAACAAGAGAAAAACCAGAGTGTGCTGTGGTTAGTTCTAGCAGCATTCCAAATATACTCTTTCCAGAACATGGAAAGCAGAGTCCTCTCCTCTGAATGATGACCAGTCCATAGGCAAGTGGTCTTTTAATGGCTGTCTGGCTAACCTTTTAGAAAGTTTCCCAGCCCTGGAAACAGTTATTGTCAGAGCCACTCTAAAATGGCAAGAAGTGAAGGCACTCTCTGAAGACTGACTTGCCTATATCTGTGACCTGCCACAGTGGTCTCCTCATAGGGTTTATACAGCCTTCCCCGACAGCCTGCTTTATTCCACTTTGCCCTCTAATAAGGACACTAAAAAATAATTCTTCTGCCAGAAGCAGTTCCTCTTCTGCCTCATGGTCTGCATCTAAAATAGCCTTTAGATACTTCGTTCCAGGTGCCCCGAGGGCAACTGAAATCCAGTTGAACATTCCCTGCTATCTCTCTTCCTCATGCCACCTGTTCAGTCTTCAGCATCCTGTATCTTAGTAGAGCACCATCCACCTACTGACCTAATTTAGAAATATTACAGGTAGCTTATCACATTATAGTAGAATTATTTGTTTGAATATCTGCTTCATCCACAAGACTAAAAATTTCTTGGGGGAAATATGACGGGCCTCTCCTACAATACAATACCATGCAATACCACATAAAATATTTAAAACAGAGACCACAATCTAAAGCAGTTAAGTAGTTGGGACAACAGTATTTCTTTTTTATCAGTCACCTAGAGTTCTCCAGTCAAAGAAATGATAGCACTGGCAAATCTCCCATAACTCGTTATCCAATTTGCCCAAAATATTGATTAAAAAACAAAGAAACAAACAAACAGCATAGTGATTTAGAATGTATTTCATGAGGCGAATGTCATATTGATAGAACTGCTTCTCTAGGTGACCTGCCACCAATTAAATTAATAGTAGGACTGTTTTCAGACCACAAGGCTCCTTTCATAGGGCTTCTCCTAAACTGGGCATTGTGGATAATCTCTCTCCAAGGCAGGATCTATTTCCACAAGACATACAATCAAAAGGCAAAGTTTAGGCTGGTTGATTGTGACTTACAATGTTCATCTGTTCTAATGAATAAAAATGTCTTTAAGTGTTTCTACCTATGATCCATGTAGGACCATGTTTGGCTTGGAGGCTGCCTGCACAGAGACCGAGCTGCTGTTAATTAGCCAGTCCAAACAACAGCTAGCGTGGTAAACTGATGTGTGCTGAAAAGTTAAAACAAACCAGCAGGAGAACCAGAGAATCCAGCTGTGCAAAAAGCCTCAGCAGCAGCTAAAACAGCCTTGGTCTGGCTCAGCTGGGATAGCCTTTATGTGGAGATGGGTTCCAGGTGGCTGCTGTTTGAGCTTAAGCAGGGGATTTAATCAGTGAGCCAGCTGGGGCAGGCAAGCCATGACCAGTTTAGAGGAGCAGCCAGCATCTTCTGATCAGCTTGGTCAGTGCAGGAGTAAGGGGAAACCATCTGCTGGGAAATCTTCTTTAGGATTTCCAATCACATGACAAATGGCTTTCATTACAAATGGTCTATGTAGGCCCCGGTCGTGCACACCCCAGTAGCACACTCACCTGTCAGAATGCTGACCTCCCGGAGGTGCCTATAACTAACCGCTTAGCTTTTTAACTGGTTTGAGAGCCTCCAGTGAGGGGGTGATCAACAGCATTGCACTGCACAGAAGACAGGGTCTGCAAGAGAACAGCAGGGCCAAACTGCCAAAAACTGGGAAGTAGAACCTAGAATGACTCATAATGATTGGCTGAAAGTAAAGCGTGTATTTAGCTGCTTTTAACGTATGTGTATGGGAAGGCGTTCAGGAATCCATTTGAGTATGTGCACACAAAGGCTGTCTTCGGGCCCAGCTGAGCTAGACCATGGCCTCCCCATTCAAGGCAGAGTGGCTGTTCTAGCTCCTGCTGAGGCTTTTTGCACAGCCAGATTCTCTGGTTCTCCTGCTGGCTTTAACTGTTCAGCACACATCGGTTTACCATGCCCTTTATTCTCTCTTTATTCCTCCTCCTGCTAACTGGAGTCTATGCACACCTATGACCTTTCACACCTAAGTCAGCCCCTGTCTACCAAAGGAAGCAGGGCAGGCCATTTTCCTCCCTGGGTAATGGAGTTATTCCGGCGGCTTGGAAGGCAGCACATACAAAGTCACCTTCCAGACATAGCCTGCAGACATCATGAACAGAAGGCAAGGCAGGATCATAGGGAAGGGAAAGGCAGCACTTACATTCATTCATACCATCATTAAAAGTCTTGACTTCACAGAAGAAAATGGCATCTGGCTGAAAGACCTAAAAAGTAATGTTAATGATGGACTAACCTAGAAACCAATATCTGTTCCTTGGAATTTGCTAGCTTCCTCTCACAAGGCCCTGAGATAAGAAGAATTCACACTGCTCCTCCTTTCCTGTGAGTCAACAGGTGGTAAATAGGGTCAAGAGATAGCTGTAACTCTGGTTTGCCCAGACAAGATTAATTAGCACACCTGAGGCCCTAAGGTCTGCTGACCCTAATAGCAGACCATCCGGCCTCCAAGGGTCACGTACTCAATGGACAGAGGGTCCCACCCCCTCCCTAAGCTTGTGGGTTTGCCTTTAAAAACACCTGGGCCCAGGGGAGGGGGCTTCTCCCTAGCCTTGTGTGCTGGAGGAGCCGGTTTGCGCAAATGTTTGCTGTTCATTAAAGCTTCTTGCGTTTTGCAGCAACTGGACTGGACATTGAGTTCTTGGGGTATCGACCGAACCTGAAGACTCCTCATTCTGAGGGTCTTACATGGCTTTATGAGCTGACAGTATTGCTTGGCTGCCTAAATTAGAGAATACAGACAGAACAACGGACGTGATAGTTTCCATTTGGGAATTGACGTCAGAAACAATTCCTCCTGGAAAATGACACGCTGAACTTGAACATTTTCCACAACACACTTTGAGGAAATATGACTTTCAGAGAGCATTCCTGCTCGTGCTTAGCTAACAGGCCAGAGTGAGGCCAAATGTTTAGCTTGAAAGAACAAAGGGTTTCAGTGTAGGGCATTTGTCTTGCAGCTGGTCCTGGGTTTTGTTTTTTATCACCTTCTAGTTAAAAAAAAAAAAAAAAAAAAAAAAAAAAAAATCCTAAGCTCTTTGGGAGAAAAGGACAGTCTATATATAGCCTTATTTTCTGGCTCAAGACTAAGTTATGGTCAGTGGCCTCAGGGCTGTGCTGTAGCAAGTGAAATCAATAGGCTCACCTGCATCCAACAGGTTCATCTGCATTTCAGAGGCTGCAAAAAGGCCATCATTCACTCCTGGGGATGAGGGAGGAACAGGAAGCAGTCAGGTCATAAATCTAGTGAGACTGAAAGTCTAAACAGCACTTTCACTGCACTGCTGTGGAAAGTTGATTGGCCCCCCACTGAAAAACAAGCATTACATCTCTAATTGGTATGGGCCAGCGTGTGTTCACATATGTGGACTTAATTTATCTGATTTTTAAACTTTGCGTTTGTAACCTCAACCTTGTTGAGACATTCCAAAAGGAGGAAGAATACTGAAAGCATCCGTGGAGAAAACACTGTGGGGCAAACTATCTTAGCACTCACAAGTCCAAGATTACGAGCATTCGTGTGACCAGAAGGAAAAACACCCAGGCAGCTGAGTAGGGACTACGGAAAAGCTATTAACACTGACTAGCCAAAGTGCCAATACATTATTTTTACATTTATTGCATAAGTTTTGAATGTGCTCTACATCGTATATGTGGGGGTCAGAGGACAATTTGTAAGTATCATTCTCTCCTATCATGTAAGTCCTAAGGATCAAATTTGGCAAGCCTGGGTCATCAGACTTGGTAGCAAGTGTCTTAACCTGCTGAACCATCTTGCTGGCTGACAGCACAGTATCCTATATAACTGGCACCGGCTACTTCTTAATAGTGTGGCTTCTTCTGCATTATCCTACCTTTGAGTGGTGGTTCAGTCCATAGAACCTTTGTCAATGACATTTATTATGGGGCTAGTGACACCCATTCCACTGACTTTAAATATCATCTCTATATAGGTGACTTCCAAACTTTCATTTCCAGCCTTGATTTTTTTCTACAGAGCTTCAGACTCGCATCACATTACACCAATCCCAGATGTAACATACAGAATAAGCTCTCTTTACAGCATTCCTGATTCAACAGACAGCAACTCCATTCACAGTTGCTTTGGTGAGAAACCTGCCATCTACAGCCTCTTCAATAAATGGTGTTCAGAAAAGTGAATAGTCATGTGTATAAGAATGAAGTTGTGTCCCTTCCCTACATTTCATCCTACATGAAAATTAATTAAAAATATACCAAAGATTTTAACCTCAGACCTGGCACTCTGAAATTCTTAGACTAAACCATAAGGAAAGCACTTCAAGATACAGGCGTAGACAAGGAGTTTGGAAAAGGACTCTTCACAGTTAAGAAAGTAAGAGCAAAAATTTATATATATATCATTTCATGAAATTAAAAACTCCTGCCCAACAAAGGAAACAGTGAAGAAACAGCCTACAGAATGGAAGAAGAATCTTTGCCAAATACTGACTTGACAGAGGATTAATATTCAGAACACGTAAAGAGCTAAAAAAAATTAAATATGCACAGATGTTAATCATCTAAAACTACACAAGAGTGTTCATCATCCACAGCAAGGAGGGCAAGGCAGATTTAAAAGTACATCAAGACTCCCTCTCACCCAGTCAGAACGGCCAGCATCAAGAAAACATACAATCGGTGGGAATGTGCTCAGGCACTTCAGGGTCCGAGAATGTAAACTGTAAAATCACTAATACAAATAAGTATGAAAATTCTTCAAACATCTGAGAACACAACTGCAATGTGATGCAGCTACACCATCCCTGGATATACACACAGAGTCAAAAAGCTGGTACCACAGGGTACCAGCACATCCAGGTTGTTTGCTGACTACTCACAAGAGCCGAGATACAGAATCAGCTAGATGCCCATCAACCTGTGAGTGGATAAGGAAATGTGGTATTTATACACAGTGGTGTTTTATTCGGTCTCAAAGAATAAATTATGTCATTTGCAGGATGGAACTGGGTATCAACATGCCCAGTGAGATAAGCCAGACTCAGAACAGTAGTTTATTATTCATCCAGCTAGTGTCACTTCCAGCATGCATCCTCTGGTAGCTTTGTATCATGCACACACTCAGAGTCTAAGTCAGCGCTCTCCTTCCTGCTGTTCACTAACTCATCCCCTGTTATGGAATATCTAACTATGTAAATATGTGTTACATTTGCTTATGCTATGGGATATTACCTTAACTGTGTAAGGGTGTGTTACATTTATTCCTGCTGTCTGTGTCAATGATGTAAAGATGTGATACTTTTGTTTCTGCTGCATATGTTCAAATATATAAAGACATGTTGCTTTTGTTTCACTTTGCCTGCCTAAGGCACCTGATTGGTCTCATAAAGAGCTGAACGACCCATAGCTAGACAGAGAAAGAATAGGCGGGGCTAGTGGGCAGAGAGAATGAGTAGGAGGAGAAATCTAGGAGAGAGAAAGGAAGGAGGAGAGAATGAGGGAGAAAGAGAGGGATACTTCCAGGGCCAGAAGCCAAGCAGCTGCCAGACAGAAATGTAAAAAGCCCCAAGTCAAACCACAGATAAAGAGAAACAGTATAATTTAAGTTATAAGAGCTAGCAAGAAATAAGAGCTAAGATGAGGTTGAAAATTCAAAACTAATAATACAGAGTCCCTATGTCATGATTTGGGAGCAGGTTGGTGGCCCAGAAGGAACAGCCTGATACAGTCTCCCTCTTTTTCCACGTTGTTCACTCTTTCTAACTACTGGCTTTGGTCTTCCTCAAATCAATCAAGTCGTTCCTGAATCCAGGCCTTTGTTTCTTCAATATGGATATTCATCATTCATATTCCTTCATTGTCTTCAGATACTAGCCTAGCTTCAAGTAAGACCCAGGCATTCCTCTTCCTTGCTCTTTGTTTTTCTGAAGAGCCTTTATCACCATTTGACATGTGTATGCATCTGCTAACATCTATCTTCCCTCATTAAAATATGCTATGGGTGTGAAGGTTTTGTTCTTTCTACTGCTCAGTAAACTAATGATCAGACTGGAACCCAGCACAGAATATGTGTGTACTCAATATTGACTGGTGGGATTTGTTTGAACAGTAGTTAGAAACAGCACAGTAGCAGCAAAAGGGAAGTGTACTGGCAGAAAGGGTAGATGTCTAGATGTCATTTGATGTACAAAAGCCAGACTGAAGTAAAGGGTGAAGAATGCGATTCTAAGACACCTTTTAAAATGTCATTGCCTTCCATCATGCACCCACTGACGGCTTCATCAGGCTCCACTACACAGAGCCAAGTCAAGTGTCCCACACATGCTCCTGGTTAAACTAAATGAGCCACAAAACAAACCCAAAAGATAAAAATCAGGGCGCGGGGCGGCACTCTGGGGACCATGGCCGATCCTCTAGTGAGGGAGATCAAGATCAAGACAGGCGTGGTGAAGTGGAATTTTGGAAGACCATAAAGAAGCCATTGCAGCAGCATTGTTTTTGTGAGAACACATAAACACTGAGTAGAAGACTTAAGGATGAATGATTATGAATCCCAGGTTTTTTTTTTTTTTTTTTTTTTTTTTAAAGAAAAAGTTGTGATTTTTTTAAAGTTGTGATTGGTCAAAGAAAAAGTGATGTATGAGAAAGAAGCAAAGCGGCAAGAAGAAAAAATTGAAAAATAGAAGGCTGAAGATGGTGAAAACTATGCCATTGAGAAGCAGGCAGAAATCCTGCAAGAGTCCCGGATGATGAATCCCAGATGCCAGCCCCTGTTAGAGGCTGCATATACCCATCTTCAGCAAATATTAGAAAGTGAAAAAGGCTTGAAAGAAACTGAGGAGCATAAAGAAGCAGGTGTAACTCTGGATTCAGTGAAGTTAGAAGCCTGAAATTTTTCTGTACAGGGTGTTTTTTATTTTCTTGGTTTGTTTTGTTTTTGGCATTAAATCCTGGAGTCCATTCTACGATTCATTATTTTTGGCCACTGCTGTGTTTAATAATATGAAAATGTGGTTCTTTTTATGCAGTTGCATGTATTTCTCTTTGCATAACTTAATGTGTCAAATAAATGAGTTCATCAAAAAAGGATAGCAATCAGTGAAAGAGCAGGTGGGAATGGAGAGCAACTGACAGAAATAGGAAGGAAAGTAAGCAGTCTATTATATACATGTACGAAATCGTCAAATAACAAAACTGATAAAAAGCATATTGTAAACGTATACCCTTTTAGTCATTTTTAGCACACAGTTTTAGTAGTGGTCACTACATTCAGACTGCAGTATAACTAATCTCTGGGACCTTTTCATCTTGCAAAACTAAAATTCCATTCACAACAATTCCCAATCTTTTCAGCCCCTAACGCACACACACACACACACACACACACACACACACACACACACACACACACACAGAGAGAGAGAGAGAGAGAGAGAGAGAGAGAGAGATTGAGATTTCTCTTTTCATGATTTTGACTCAGGTAAGCAAAAACTATACTATTTGTAACTGGTTTATTGTATTTGCAACGTAACATCAGGTCCATCCACACTGAGCATGTGATGGGGGTTTCTTTCTTTCTAAAGTCCAATGCTTTATTATAAGTAGAGCAACATTTTCTTTTTTATGCCATCTGCCAATAAAAATGAGCCATTTCTGTTTCTTGGCTATTATACATATTGCAATGAACAGAGCTGTGCAAATATCTCTCCAAGACTCAACTTTTGATTCCTTTGGTTATATGCTTGGAAGTAGGCTTGTTGGATGATTGGGTGCTTCTATTATTTGAGGAACTTCCAAAGTATTTTCTGTAACATTTGAACTATTTTGCTAGTGGTGTATGTGGGGTCTGGTTCCTCCATGTCCTTACTGATCCCACTTTGTGCTTTTGTGGATAGTGGGGATCCTAATGTATGAGGTGACCCCTCATCAGACACCTGAGTGGCAGTAGTTTTGTCTACTCTGTGAGTTGCCTTTTCTCTAATTATTTGCTTGATAAGGTCCTATCTGTTGTATTGCATTTGCTGCTTATGCTTTTGATACTGTGTTCAGCAAACCATTGCCAGCTCCAGTTCTTTTCTTCTAGTAGTTTTATAGTTTTTAGGATCAAGATTTTGGTTGTTTTGTTTGGATGGTGTGACTAGGGGTTGAATCCAGGCCACACTGTACATGCTAGACAAGTTCCATCAACAAGCTACATCCCCAGTCTTCAAAACACACTTAAATGAATAAAACAAAACAAAAAGCCAGACACATAAACAGTTACAATTTAGGCTTATCTTCATTGGTAATGTTATAGGAATGGATTTGATATTAGTTATTTTTCTGCTGCTGTGATAAGAGAGCATGGAAGAAGCACTTTAAGGGGTTAACATCTATCTGGTTTATGATTTCATAAGGATGGAGTCCAACATGGCAAGGAAGGCATGGTAATAGTCAGGAAAAGGATGTGGGAGGGGCAGGGAGCTGGAGGATCTTATTTTATAAACACACAGGAAGCAGAGAGAAAGAATAGGAAGTGGAATCAGGTCAGGAGACCTCAACATCTGCCACACTCCTAGCAAGACTCCAACTCAAAGTTCTACTTCCTTTGTACACAGCTCCACCCACTGGAGACTGTTCAAATACATAAGCCTATGAGGACACTTTCCATTTAAACATCACAGATGTGGTCTTATTTGAAATAGTCAGGTTCAAAAGAAATGCAGAATTTTGAAGAGGGTTCAGAAGACAGTTCTGAGGACACTTCAGAGTCTAAGGACAAAAACAACAGCATTGCCCATGAATTCAGCTTCCTAATTTAGAAAGTAGGAAATGCAAGACTGAAGTTTTGAACAGCTTGTGGTGTAAAAAAGGAAAGAAACAGTAAATCAAGAGAGACATATCCCCTAATTCTGTGAAAAGATTGGGGCTCACCTATAGTTTGCATCCAAGTGCCTACAGTGCTTTTATGTGTTAACTTATTACTCAACTGGAGCACAGAAGGACTGGTGAGTCTGGCAGGACATATTTAGAGAGCCTGGTTCTGCAGTGAGGGCAGTATACTTTTAGATCTGCAAAGAGAAGTACTGAGGTAACTTAGCAGGTCCCAACAGGCATTTGTCGTCTACAGATTTGGTCTGATCAAGTGGTGGCCTGTGACTGGTTGAAGAAGCTCATCTGTTTGTGGGGAACCTGCTACTAAAATACACTCTGACATTAGGTGTCAGCTTGTGTGTGTGCAGAGGAGGGTTCAGACACAACCTCAGGGCAATGGCCACCTCCCTATTTAATATCTTACAAAGGATTTGATTTTTCATGAGATGTACATGTGTGTGTCAATGTGTGCGACTATGCACATGAAGGCAGGTGCCCACAGAGCCGGAGGAGGTGTTGGATCTGCTGGGGCTGCCACTACAGGCAGTTGTGAGTTGCACGCATAGGTGCTGTGAACAAAGCTTGGTTTTCTATAAGAGCAGTAAGTGTCTTAACTGCTAAGCCATCTCTCTAGACCCTGCCTTGAAGAAATCGAAGTTAGGTTTTTAAGACTGAAGCTTTCCCAAGGGTAGACTAATCTTTCCTCTTCAGCTGAACAGTAAACAATGCTTAACTTTGTGGCTAGATGAATGTGAAGTACCTGAGGAGACGTAAAAAATCCTTGTGCTCAAAATTCAGTGGCGCAGGCAACCTAAAGAATAACACAGATAATTCCAATAAACAGATAAATATCAATACAAATAAGTCGTAAATGTAAAAAGAACAACTGCCCCACCAAAAAATGTAATTTTAAGAACCCACAGAGGGTGGGTGTGGTGGTGCAGGCCTTTAATCTCTACAGTCAGGAGGCAGGGGCTGGTGCATCTCTGAGTCCTAGGCCTGCTAGGGTTACATAGTGAGACCCTGTCTCCAAACAAAAGAAAACTGCACACCCTTCCCCCAACTTCACTGGATTTCTTCCTTATATTTTTTGTTCTCTCTCACATCTGACCCTGTCTACAGTCCTGTGTTCTCTTTGTAATTTCAGTAGTAGCTTTCAAAAGCACACTTATTTTCTCCATTTCCAACACACTGCCAGATTGCTTCTCAGAACCCCACTCTGCTCTCCTTGGCTGAACAAGGTTTTCGTGTGTGTTCTTCAAGGGTCATGCTTGTCCTTCTGTCTTTCAACAATGCTTCTCTTTAAGATCTATCTTGAATTACAGCTTCAACTTTGAATTCTTCACTGGGGACAAATAGCTGTATCTCCAAGTTCCAGTTTCTGACTCTTGTCCTCTCATTCAGTGCTTAAAGCACATGTGTACCTGAATGTTTCTCCATCATCAGAAAATGGTGGAGTCCAAACAGAACTTGCAAAAAACTATTCCTTTCTGTGACCTATTTATTCAGCCATCTGTTCTGATAGCAAGCATTTGCTGGATGTGTGGAATGTGCCAGAACCTTGGGTGCCAAGGAGCGTGACAGTTCTTATTTTGGAATATTTTAGTCTTGGCAGGAAAAATACCTGTAAACCAGTCTATAAATACACACAGGCAAGATGTGGAAGCCATTGTACACCATCATTGGACTCAGAGAAGGGCATTTCTGGTGAGTCAAAGGCATGTACTTCTCTATCATGTTTGACACTGAACACAGGAAATGATTCAAGTTATAGCTACTTCTGCTGGACATGTTGGTATGGCCTGTGAAGGTCACTAAGTGATCTCTCAGTTGAACTCTGGGAATTGTGGGCAGGGATCTTGGTCATAATCAAAGTAGGAACATTTGGATAGATGCATCTAAGCCAACTATTAGGCGCTCCGCAGCAACAGTCTCCTCAGAGGGAATAGTGGAGGCTGTGGTGCCTGCAAAGTGAGCTGGAAAGCAAAGTCCCAACACGGATGCAGCTAGGGAGCAGGGGCTGGTGTCAGGGGTGCTTTTCCTCTTGGTCCAGGCTTTACACCTTTGTAGATTATAAACTTTAGAATCAGGCTGACTATTGTGGAAACTGGTTTGGCCACTTTCCCATGCCATGGCCTTGAAGTCTAAAGACTTTCCCATGCCCCAGTCTCCTCAGCTACAAAAGCAGACTTGCTGTTGCTTCTTCTCCACAGGGCTATTGTAAGAACTCAACCAGTTTCTACATGCAAAGCACATGGAAGAGACCAGGGATTGACATGTGCTTAAAAGCAAACCATCATTAGTGTTTCTACACTTTACTACACACTGAACCAAAATTGCATTTGTTTGCATTAAAGGACATAGCAATTGCACCAAACTTGGTGTGACCTTTACTGAGAAATATGGTTACTTTCACAAGCAGCCTTTTGAACTTCCAGACACGGAAATGTGAGGGCTGACAAGGTGACTCAGGAGGCAAAGGCACTTGGCAACAACCTGATGACCTGAGTTAAATCCCCAGGACCCACATGGTGCAAGGAGAAAACCATTCCCACACGTTGTCCCCTGACATCCACATGTGTGTGGTGTCAATGCTCCCCCATGTGCAATAATCTGATGTGTGAAAAGTTTATAAGAACTAGAATCCATTAATTTGCTACTTGAGTTATTTATTGAGAAGCTATCCGTCTTCCTAGTTCATACAGTTGTAAAATAACTTCAGGTCTTTCCAGTAGTGGTATCTTTGCTAGGGTTGTATTATTTTGATTCCTAGTATTTACAAACAGCACCAATGTTGTCGTGTGGATCATTTAATGGCCAGTACTTATCCTTGCTTCACAAAATCTGGCATTAAGGAAATGACTTTGAACAGACTTTCTCATATTGTTAATGCATTTATTTATCAATGCTCAATTTCCTGAACTGTCATCCCTGGGGCTTCAAGTCTCCCCAGACATCTCTTTAAAGAAGCCCGTCAAAAATCTCCCTCCAAAAAGGTTTCTTTTGAATTCATTGACCCTGATGAAGGTGATGATAAAGTCATCTTTATGGTTTGCTACAAAAGGGAAAAAGGAGCCAAAAGGGAGAGAGGCACAGAATGACAATGACAATGACAAGAGTCCCGTGAGAGTCAATCACTTCTGTGTTTTCATTCTTGTTCTATTATCTTCAATACACTTTTTGATATCTGGCAAATACATACACACTCTAGTTGAGGTGATAATGAAAACATTAGCAACGAGCAAGGCACAGATGCCGAATAATTAGAACAGATGTTGGCTGTAAACAACTGGAATAGTGAGTCTCAGGTGAAAATGGCTATGCTCACCTGGCCACTTGAAGCACTTTTCCTTGTGCTGTTTTCAAGGTAGAAATTGTAATGTGGAAATGTTTTATAACACAGACATTTTTCTAATAACTGTTACTTATTTTGAATTCAAGAACTACAAAGGCATTTGTATAATAGGGCTTTTCACTACAAATTACTTTCCTTTTCTTCAAATGTGTATTCTGCTTGGCAAGGCTCTCAGCTGCCCTAAGAGCAGCTGAGCAGAAGAGTAGACTCTTCATAGCACATACAACTTTATTTTGAGATTGTCAACAACAGGCAATTTTTATTAGCCAGAAGAAAGCAATTACTATATAATATGAGAAAAAAGAAAACTCCAAAATGCATGTCCCTGCTCATCCAACAGACTTTTTTCCCATCATGAGAATTTTGACAGTCGGAATGAAGCCAGTTACCCACATCCAGAATTTTCTGTCTTGCTCATGCCTGAGATTACCCTTACAAAGATAGTCATGAAGCTAGCCCACTTGGTATTTGACAACTACATACAGCAACATTGCTTTTGATGCTGATACAGCTGTATCCAGCATTGACCAAGGACCCAACGCATGGTTTTCCAAGTTACGGTCCACATTCATTCTCAGACACATTTCCAGCACTCTGTCACTCAATGTAAAGTCATCTCCAGTGGCCGGATGACATGCTGGGGACAATATTCACCATTTTAATAACTAGGAGGAGACATAATATGCCTCCCAGGGCAGACACTGAAAAGGCTATATCCTCGCTTTCCCAGGTTCCCTTGCCAGCTAGCATGTGGGCTATGATCCCACTAATCAGGTCACCTCCCCCTAAGTTCTAAATCCAGAGAAAATGGCAGAAAGTGCTAGGGAAAAAGAATTCTTCAAAGGACTGGTCTTACAAGGCATTTTCCAGGAATAAAAATATAAGAGGCAGAAAGAGTCCCCTCATGTTAGCTCTGTGTGTTTGTGTGTGTCAAAGTATGAAGTTTATAGCAAAATGATGTGAAGACACCCAAGAGAGAGAGAGAGAGAGAAAGAGAGAGAGAGAGAGAGAGAGAGAGAGAGAGAGAGAGATGAAAGGGGAAAAGAGGAGGAAGAGTAAATTTAATAAAACTTGAAAGGAGGTCATGAGAGGGAAAGGGTTGTTTTAAAGAAGGGAAAGAGATACAGAACCCATGTGACCTAAAAGCAGAAGGGGGGTGCTCCCGGGGGCAGGAGAGTACAAGGAGGGAAGCAGAGGCAGAGGTGTGCAGAGAAGAGTGGAGCAGGAGGGCCAGCAAAAGCTATATTTAGAAACAGGGTTCTTGCTACGTATCGCTGGTGGCCCTGAACTTGGAATTCTCCCACCTTGGCCTTCCAAGAACTGTGATTATAGGTGTGAGTCTTACTGTATATCTTAAATATGGATGCAATAGCGACTGAGAACCTGGTTTCCTGAGGCACAGATGGGCTAGAGTCAAACGTGGGCTTTGTTGCTTATTAATTAGTAATCTTACATAGGTTAGTTAGGCTCTCTCAGGGTTGCTGAGAGAATAACATGGTAACACTTGGGAAAGCCTGAACAATGTCTAATGCCACCAAGGCTTCATTTACATTTGTCACCATTAGTTACAATATAAGAGTGAAGAAAGCTGGCTGGCCATGAGCAGCAGAGAAGCAAGCAAGCAGGAACATGGCTCTCCGTTGCAGGTAAGAAGTAATGAACTGCCGGAGTTTCTGCCTAGACGTCCTCCAAATTGCAGACTGTGACCTGAAAATGCAAGCCAAATAAAGCCTTTCTTCCCTAAGTTGTTTCTGTCTAGATATTTTACCACAGGAATTGAAACGAAACTCAACAGCTCAGAAATCGTTTACGTGGATTTAGCCTGAACCCGTGTTTCAGACTCTAGAGCGGTGCTTTTGAATGAGGATGTTTAGAATATCTTGGGAGGGCATTACTGTTTTTTTTACAGTTACAGTACATGTCCATGAGATTTAACTGGGCTATGGATGCTCAGGATTCTGCAATGTGATGGACAGCCCTACAGAACAATTATCAAATAGCAGAGAGAAAAACTGTTTGTAATCACCTATGTCTTTTGCATCTCAGTAGAGTAGTTTTGGAAAGGCATACACTGAGTTTTTAGGAATGTAACCACTGTACAAATTAAGTTGCACTTTTCCCTTAGGATTTTAAGGGTTACTTGCACCTCAGAAAAATCACTTCACTAATGTCATCGCCCCTCATTGTACCTGAGCTGTCAAAAGTCTGTCAGCTGTCAGTCTGTACTTGTAGCTGTCACTCTTGTGGAACCACAGTTGGCATATAAGTCCAAGAATGTGACAAGTCCATTATGAGGCTGAAATTACTGGTGGTAGCTGACTCTAGGTATTTTCACATCAAAACACCTAGAGATCATAATACATTAACTTCCATTTATATTGTTAGGGTACTCTGTTGAATTTGAAAAACATTATGCATAAAATTGGAGTATATACTCCATGAAGTTTATGCCAGGATATCATGTTAAATGCATGTTATTAAAAACAAAGTGTTGGTTATATAAAAGTAAGAATCATGACTTTCGAGCAAAAAGAACCACAATAATAAATTTTCCTGACAATTTCCCAATGCAGAGGAAGTTAGTATAGGGCAAGTGTCACGTGTGTTTTTGTATGATCTGGCACTATAAAAATGAAAGCCGAGAAAGGAGAAACTGACGGTTGTTACAAGGTGGGGCAGTCCTTATACTCTGGTTGCCAAACTCTCCCAGGATCACTGGGCTTGTTTCGCTTAGTTTCCTCTTTTCTTTCTCTTGTCAGGGGTAACAACATTCACTTCAATTAATACATTGTGTTTTATATCAGATAATTACAGTTCAGTCTTTTCCTGCTTTGACAGCAATCTTTTTCTAGTTAAAGGTTCTGATTGTTGAAGTGTCACAGCTCTCAAACTCTGTTGGACACGTCCAGACTCTGCTTCTGAGGTCAAACATCCCCTGGCCTCTTCTCAGGCATCAAGAATCATGCAGCCATCTTTGGCTGACTTCCATAGCCAAGCAGAGCAGGTAGGTTCCCGGAGCACAGTTCTCCCAGGAAAGCTGTGCTAGGTAAAACCAAGCTATTCCATTCCAGTAAGTTTCTTCTGAGACCCCCAAGAAAGTCACTTAACTTCACCGTGAATTAGTGCCCCAAGCAGAAAGGAAGATTAGAAAACATTCTATCTCTTTCTTGTCTTTGCTCTAGTAGCAATCCCACTGCTACCAGAACTGTTTTCCCATTGCTTACTGCCTCAGGATGTTCGGCAGAGCTAGGCGGATCAGTTAAGCAGCTGGAGGTCTCAGGGGAAAGATGTTTCATTCAATGGGGCTATTTATTGACCAGGACTGACAGACTGGAGGCCAAGGAAAGCTGATATTTAACATCTGTTTCGAAAGGTGCAAATCTCCAGCAGCTGTGCAGCGGCTCCATCATTTTATGACATTGCTCAAGGTCAAGATGGATTTCATTTTAAGAATAAGGTTTATTTCCTGATACCATTTGCCAGCTCCCTAACCTAGGCACTCCTGACCCTCTGTGGACGACATTCCTGCTTCCTGTGAATGATACAGAAACATCAGTGAGACAAATGCCAGGCTCTTCACAGTATCTATGTTTGTGGAACAGCTCCTGTGTTTCTATCACCCAGGAGTCCGCCCCTCTCTCTTGCTCACAAGACCACTTGTGTAAGACAGTGACCGAGATGCCACTCTTGGCAGTGTCTACACTGGAGGTAACATTAATTCTTCTCCACAAATGAACTCTAAGGATTTGAACTTTCCAGAGTGAAGACAGGAACATTCTACTGAATTTGACATCTTTTCCTTTGACATGACTGATAGGACCAGAGGGACCAAGCCATGGGCTAACCTGGGCCAACTAGATTCTACTTTAAGAATTGAAGAGAAGTGAATAGTCCAGTGTAATAACTTTTTTTTAAAGTGGCTAGAAATGCATTTGTCATTCCTCCTCCAAGGAGATGCCACCTCAGTTCCCTCTCCTTGAATCCAGGCAGGACTGGACTGTTTCTAACAGCCACACTGGAAGAAGGCAGCCCAGACCAGGTCTGAAAACGCCATGTGATTTTTCACCTGCTAGGAGTGACATGCTTTGGTTACCACCTCTAAGGACAGAGTTTCTCAACACATGGGACACATGTAAAGGGCCTGTCATTTGGTTCCTATGCCAACAGGACCATGTCCAGGCAGCTCTGGCTAAGAGACACTGTAGGGGTCAAATTGTTTCACCATACTAGCCCAGGTGCTAGAAATAACAGAAGTATTCCCAGATGATGCCTGGAGAAGATAAACAAAGCTTTCCATTGCCTTGACCCACAAAGTCCACAAGCACAAAAGGAAAAAAAGAAAATGACTACACCCTGAAATCTGGAGTTGTTTAAGAAATGGAAGTAACTGAAATCTCAAATCAGTCCTCTCCCACACCTCAGTGCCTCAGTCCTATAGCAGAAATAACCATGGCAGAGCCTCACAAAGTCAGCTATTAACAGAAATACATTAACTTCTTCGAATTTCCTAACCAAATCTCTTTCCACTGGGGCTCATATCCATTCTAGGAATTATGTGTGTGTGTGTGTGTGTGGGAGGAACAAATGACACACACACACACACACACACACACACACACACACACACAGAGGCAAGGACAAGATTATACAAAAGTGACACTGAAGGTTCATTATGACTGTGGGGACAATGATCTATTTAGGATTAAGGATTCTCCCAGGTGCAGAGCTTGACTCAGACAACAGTCTGTAAACTTTTCTCCTCAGAAGCTACAACTTTTCAAGGTACAAGATCTTGAGGGTCCAGAGAGCTATCATTCACAGCTAATGATGGGCAGTTTGTGTCCTTGAATCCTTAACCTCTGCAGAGGAAAAAGCTGTGGGCATTATGAAGGTGTGCTTTCCTTGCAGAACACAGACACTACGGTGTGTTTGATGGAGTGCTCTGGCCACAGACACACCTCCCTGCAGGATTCCTGAGTCTAAGGAGGTAAACCTGGCCTAGAGAAGACCCTCTTCTCTAACAAAGCTGCATTACCTCGCTCATGTGCCTGAACTTCCCTCATACTATGTGGAGTGCCAGGTGGAAACTCAGTTGTCCAGGCTCAACAACCCTTGTGGCTCTCCCATTCCCTTCAGCTCTCTGTCCAGCCCATGACCACGAATTTCATTCCTTCATTTAGAGAAAAATTGTTAAGAGGGGCTCTTTAACACTCACAGGGACTTCCTAGATGACACGTGGATAGACTGACTCTCAATGAAATTGACCTCCAGTTCATTCTCCGCATCCTCCCTTTGTGACTTGGGTATGCTTGAGCTGCCACTTCCGCCAGGTTTTCTACTTTTGCTTTCATAACTGTGCTTCTATCCACAATACAGAAGGATAACATCCCTCACAGCTGTCAAGAATCTTGCTAGGTATCATTAACTAAGACTGTAAAAAGCTAGGAGAGGTCAAAGGGACAATCTGAAAGTGTAGCCTTCCATCTATCCACAAACTTATGGAAAGGAGTTTACCCACACACCAATGCAGTTACTGGAAATAAAATTAGAATCTGGTGTGATTTTTACAGGGCATTTGTTATAGGGAAGAAAATTGTCAATTTATTTATTTATTTTTAGTTCAGAATTTAGGAACAAGCTGAGCTTGAGAGGGATGTACCAGGCCATCTCTGGAAACCCTGCAGCTCCAAGCATGTTTTTTTCTCTGTATGTCATTAGCCCCTTTCCTGGGTCAGACAGGCCCTCTAACTCTGTGACAGGGAAAAGGAGAGCAAAACAGACTAAGAAATTATACATGTAAGGCAAAAGTTTAAACTGAGGGGTCATTCCTAAGAAAGACATGGGAACTTCTCCCTAGCTCTCATCTTCCTCTCTAAAAAACACCTATGAACTCAGCTTCCTTGAGCTACAAAGATGTTTATGCTATGATTTTAATGTTTTAATTTTAATAGTGTGTACATGTACTTTTTAAACTGAGGGGTCATTCCTAAGAAAGACATGGGAACTTCTCCCTAGCTCTCATCTTCCTCTCTAAAAAACACCTATGAACTCAGCTTCCTTGAGCTACAAAGATGTTTATGCTATGATTTTAATGTTTTAATTTTAATAGTGTGTACATGTACTTTCACACATAATTAAGTTCTTGTTGACACAATGCCATAGGTCAAGAATTGGGAAAGAGAAGACAGGATTCAAATCAGGATGTGGCTGATTCTAAGGTCAGTAATGTCATTACCACACTATGTTGCCTTTCATGTGCTTAAAGCAAAATAAGACAAACAGAGCCACTAGTGAATGGGAGACAGTGGGCACTGGCAAACACAGAATTTATCACCAACCCACAGCAGGCATCAAGCACCCCTAATACTGAGAGACAGGTAAAGGTCCCAAGTTCAGCAGCTTCAAGGAATCCATTTAAGGATCAGCACAACAGCCAGTCAGAGTTTTCCAGAGAGCGGGAGGATTTGACCACATCTATCATATCTGACCTCATTTCATTTTATGTAACTTTCGCATCCTCCCCCCAATAATAATCTGCTAAAACCTTGTCAAAAGGCAAGTATTTTTAGCTAAACTCATCTTCTTTGGTGGCTGTGCAATACTGATTTCCCTCCAGCTGCTGGCTTATAAGGAAGAAGAATCACCCAGAGGCCTGAAGTTAAAGTGGGAAACTAACACATCTGATTGTATTCCAAGGATGACCTCAGAACTGTGTGCATCCTGTCTACAAATGCAATTATATCTGGCCCACAGTCTTTCAGATGTGACTTTTCAAAATTTATTTATGTATTCTTTCACAATTCCATGCATAAAGATTTGATCCTATCATCCTCATTATTCTCAGTCCCCGTACTCCCATCGAACTCTTGCCCATATCTCTTCTAGCTTTGATATCTGTCTTTTATCTTTACTTTGTGAGTGTGTATGTATGTGCTTGTGCGAGCACATGTGTGTGCATGCATGCAAGCTCCAGTGCATTTAGTTAAGGTTGCCTGACATAAAGACATTATGTTGAAGCTGAGCTTGGAGCTTCCTCCCTCTTGGCTATCTTTCAAAGTGCTGGGGTAGCAAGGTC
This sequence comes from Phodopus roborovskii, assembly GCF_943737965.1. Taxonomy (NCBI): domain Eukaryota; kingdom Metazoa; phylum Chordata; class Mammalia; order Rodentia; family Cricetidae; genus Phodopus; species Phodopus roborovskii. The sequence goes on along the minus strand of NW_026126540.1, from coordinate 4,831,058 downwards.
AGCTGTCTTCTTACTCAGCTATGGACTTACAATACCAGCCTAACAGCCAGGCTGCATCCACTGATGCAAAATTAGAGTGACTGTCATGAGATAACCAGCCACTTCTCAACTGGACTTGAGGTCTGTCCCACCAGAGAAAAATCATGCCTTGTACCATAAACTTGGTCAAAAGACTGTGGCTCAGCAGGTCATAGGTCTTGGGGTAGGAATGCAGTGGGCAGACTACCTCTGATGTTCTGCTAAATGGACAAGCTATCAAATTGCTTTCTAATACTTCCATTCACACCTCTAAGGTTTGAGGTGCTCTCGGCTCTGATTAGAGAAGCTTCTTTTGGCAGTACGTGGTGGTGAACACAGAGACTCACAGTGGGTCAAGGAGATGAGAATAAATGATGGTTCAGTGCTTGGTCCAATATGAGACATTTATATCATTCCCAAAAGCCTCAAGGAATATGAGGGAGGTGGGCTTGGGAGGAATGTAAGAGAGTGAAGAAGAGTGCTATGAAATGCTCGTTTGACATGTGAATGATTAGCTGTTGCAATCATGAGCTCAGCAGCTGTGATTACCTGTAATAACATTGCCCAACAAGGTCCTACTCTTCCCTGAGGAGCTACGGGCAGTTAAAGATTACTGGGTGTGTGTGTGGGGGGGTGTCAGTCACATTCCTCAATTATATAGCCATAGATAAATTGCCCTTGGCTCAAGACCCCCATCACCCATCCCGATGCTCAAGTGTGATTTTAAGACACAACCTTGTCTGCAAAGGCACACGGATGAGTTTCTGTTTAATGTGGGTCAAAGTTTCCATAAGCTGAGTAATGAGCACAATGTGCAAGTCTCTAACTGTGTCCAGTCATTTTCATTTCCTCTTGTTCCTTAGTGCTACATCTCAGGGTGAATTTCTTCAGAACGTGCATCTAGCAAATTCTGAAAGTAAAATACATATGCATTCTCTCAAGAAACGTCTTCCTGCAAACAACTGTTTAAACCAAGTAGTTGCTAAACGAGAAGGCTACATGTCATTCCCATAGTGGGGGAAATGTCTTCTCTCATTCCTCAGGGAACAAAGGTTTCCATCCAGAGAGTGGTATACAAGCAGATGACCACAAGGACAGACAACTACACAGCAATAAAAGGTAAAATCCACTCAGTGACTCATTTTTCAACCCTGCCCCCTAGAAAACAGCGAAAGGAGCCCAGAAATTCAGAAAACTTTTCCACTGAAGGTCACCAATGCATCAAATGCTGAAAGTCACACACAGAGTTCACTGAGTCATTCTCCAGATCCGTTTTAAAAATCAAAAGAAAAAAAAATCATCAGATTTAATAAAAACATAATAAATCTTAGAACATTAGTAAAGAGAGTGAAGAAGAGAAAAAGAAGTTAGAGACTTATTCTCGGGGGGGGGGGGGTGAGGGGTGGGGAGAATGCCTTACTCTTGAAGCATTAAAGACAATGCCCAGAAAGCCTAACCTTCATGGGGCTGCAGGAGCTCAGTGGTTAAGAGCACTTCCTGCTCTTGAAGATGACCCAAGTTTGGTTCCCAGCACATACACGGTAGCTCACAAATTGTCTGTAACTCCAGTTCCAGGGGATTTTACTCCCTCTTCCGGCATCCACAAACACTAGGCACACAACGACACAAATATATCAATCCATGCAAAAACACACATAACCAAAAGAAAATAAATCTTACAAACAAACAAACAAGTAAACAAACAAACCAAAAAACCCACAAAGAACACATTTCAGTCCCATTTAGATCTTCAGACATTGGCCTGGCTAACAGCTTGACTGCAGTCTGAAGCAGGAATAAACCAGAACTCTGACTCAAAAGCTGTTAAGTATTAAGAACTTACCACTACTTTAAGATGCTATGTTTTCGTGTAATTTGTTATGGAACAAATTATTATCTAGTACTAGAAATAGCAAAAAAAAAAAAAAAAAAAAAAAAAAAAAAAAAAAAGAAAAAAAGAAAAGAAAAAAAAACTGAAAACAAATGGAAACAGAACAAATATAATTAACTTAAAGAACAGTTTTCCTACCTAGGAAAGAATAAGAAAGGATAATGAAATAGATAAGAGCCAGTATTTGAACATAGTTAAACTAATGTCCTTGTCATAGGAGAGTACGTCCTTTGGGTATATGCCCAAGAGCAGTATTGCTGGATCTTGAGGTAGATTGATTCCCAATTTTCTGAGAAATCACCATACTGATTTCCAAAGTGGCTGAATAAGTTTGCACTCCCACCCTCGCAATGGAGGAGTGTTCCTCATATTCCATATCCTCCTCAGGATAAGCTGTTACCAGTATTTTTGACCTTAGCCATTCTGACTTGTGTGAGATGGTTTCTCAGAATCATTTTGATTTGCATTTCCCTGATGGCTAAGAATGTTGAGCAATTCCTTATGTGTCTTTTGAGATTTTTCTGTTGAGAATTCTCTGTTTAGATATGTATCCCATTTTTAAAATATGATTATTTGGTATTTTGATGTCTAGTTTCTTGAGTTTTTTATATATTTTGGAGATTAAGCCCTCTGTCCATTGTGGGATTGGTGAAGATCTTTACCCATTCTGTAGGCTGCCATTTTGTTTTGTTGACTGTGTCCTTTGCCTTATAGAAGCTTCTCAGTTTCATGGAGATCTCATTTATTAATTGTCAACCTCAGTGTCTGTGCTACTGGTGTTATATTTAGGAATATCCATGCATTCAAGGCTACTTCCCCCTATGAGGTTCAATGTAGCTGAATTTATGTTGAGGTCTTTGATCCATATGGATCTATCTGCAATCTTCTACAGGTTGACAACTAGGTATGCCAGCACCATTTGTTAAAGATGCTTTCCTTTTTCCATTTGTATAATTTTAGCTTGTCAAAAGTCAGATGTTCATAGGTGTGTGGATTAGTATCAGGGGCTTCAATTTAATTCCATTGGTCCACCTGTCTCTGTTTCTGCCAATACCAAGCTGTTTTCATTACTATAGCTCTATAGTAGAGCATGGAGTCATAACACAAGGACATTAGCTCAACTGTGTTCACAGCAGCATTATTCATAATAGCCAGAACATGGAAACAGCTTAGAAGCCCCTCAACTAAAGAATGGATAAAGAGAATCTGGTACATTTATACAATGGAGTACTACTCAGTGGCAAAAAACAAAGACATCATAAAATTTGCAGGCAAATGTATGGAACTAGAAGAAGAAGAAGAAGAAGGAGGAGGAGGAGGAGGAGGAGGAGGAGGAGGAGGAGGAGAAGAAGAAGAAGAAGAAGAAGAAGAAGAAGAAGAAGAAGAAGAAGAAGAAGAAGAAGAAGAAGAAGAAGAAGAAGAAGACATCCTGAGTGAGGTAACCCAGATGCAGAAAGACACAGAATGTGTACTAATTCATAAACGGATATTAGAAATACAACAAAGAATAACTAGCCTATAGTCCACAACCCTAGAGAAGCTAGATAATAACTTTAAGATGGATACCCCTGGGAAGGGGAAATACACAAGATCTCCTAAGAAAATCTGTGAACCTGGGGAGGGAGGAAGGAAAGGAGGAAGGGGAGGGGAGAGGGGAGTAGGGTGGAGAACTGGTTTGAGATGGGGGAAGAACAGACAGGGAGAGCAAAGAAAGATATCTTAATTGAGGGAGTCATTATGGGGCGATTGAGAAACCTGGCCCTAAGAAAATTCCCAGGAATCCACAAGAGTGACCCCAGCTAAGACCCTAAGCATCAGTGGAGAGGATGCCTGAACTGGCCTTCCCCTGTAATCAGTCAGATTAATGACTACCTGAATTATCATTATAGAACCTTCATCCAGCAACTGACGGAAGCCCATACTGAGATCCACAGCTAAGCACTGGCAGAGCTCCCAGAGTCCAATCAAAGAGAAGGGAGGAGGGATAATGTAAGCAAAGGGGTCAAGACCATTTTAGGTGTACCCACAGAAACTGCTAGCTTGAGCTAATGGGAGCTCACTGACTCTGGACTGAGTGTGGGGACCTGCATAAGACTGAAGTATGCCCTCTGAATGTGGGTGACAGCTATGTGGCTTTGGCAGTCTGTGGGGACACTGGCCGTGGGATACCTTGCTCAGCATAGGTATAGGGGGAAGGCCTTGCTTGATCCTACTACCTCAAAGTGATGTGTCAAACTCAGAGTCAAGGGGTGATGGGGTGGGAGGAAGGTGAGGAGAGCAGGAGGAGGGAAGTGAGTGGAACTGGATTGGTATGCAAAATGAGAAAAGATTGTTTTAAAACAAAAAAATTGATTTAAAACAAAAGCCAGTATCTGTTGGTCTTTGATATGCCCTGGGCAGGAAGTTAATTTACTTCCAGTAAAATATAAGTAATCTGATCTACTATAATGAGAATGATAAAAAAAAAAAAGAAAAGAAAAAACAATCCCTGTGTGCTGTGCTGTTACATCATGCCGAGATAAGAGAAGAAAGATGAGTGTATGCAGTACATAGCCACTATTTTCTAAACAGTATCTTCTCATTAAACACTCTTTAAGGATTTATATCATAAGGCGGCATCAGAAAAAAAAAATCCCACCCAAGGACTTATTTTATTTACTTTTACTGTACTACACTGCTTCACAAGGAAAACAGCCAGGGTTTGGCTGTAGCTCAGGAGAAAGCCTGAAAACAAGTCAGGGAATGAAGACAGGACAGACACACAGACACAGCAGTACAGTGAAGCTCGGTTCTGGTGGGGCTCCTAAATCAATATCAGCACAACCTGGGACCTCAGAGTGAGAGAGAGAGAGAGAGAGAGAGAGAGAGAGAGAGAGAGAGAGAGAGTGTGTGTGTGTGTGTGTGTGTGTGTGTGTGTGTGTGTGTGTGTGTAGCGCACATAGGGGAGGGGTTAGTGAGCTTCAGTAGGAGGTCTCTGCGGGTGAGCAGTCTCAGTCTGTGAATGTCCAGGAGGAGGAAGCTGCAGTTGCTAGTCTTTGCTCACACTGATCAGTCACTCATAAGCACTCATTCAGACTCCTAAGGAGAACACTACCATTCTGGGAACATTGCCATTCCCCTTGAGCGTGGCACATGTGGGTAATGGAGTCTTTCCTTGGAGTCCTCAAAATGCTCTGCTCATGTCAAAATACATTCACTCAGAACTTAACTCACAGCTTTCTCCATTCCCTATGCACTAGGAAGATTTTGTTAACTTTCATTTAAAACAAAACAAACAGAAAACACACATAATGAAGGCAAAAATATAAACAATATGCTGTCATCAAAAAGAAAAGTAAATGGTTTCATAGTTTTTCCATCTAGAGTTTTGTACACTTATGAAAACACATGCCTAAATTGTAAGTCCTGGCTCACTGTGTCACTAAGCTTGAAGAGCCCAGCTACCATTATTCATTTATCATAGAAACAACTAACCAATATTTTTTTTTTTTGTTTGGGCAGTGTAGCTGCCATGCTGAGCTGTTACATCAAACACACCTGTTCCTTTCACATTCTGCTGTATGTAAGAGTTTCTATCGATGCCTTTGAGCACCTTTTAAAAAAGAGTTTATTACAGGTACATGTAATAAACAGGTAGAACCTTAAGTTAAGGGTGGGGCAGGGAGTGGGGAGGGCCAGCCATACCATGTGATCGGAGGTCACTGAGGTAGACAAGCAATTGTACAGCAAAGACAGGAGTGGAGGGATTCACAGAAATAGTAAGAAAAGGAAAAGAATACTTAGGCTCAGGCTAGTGCCTGGAAGAGCCAGAGGAGAAGACAAAAGAAGTCACACCTTTCTGAGTCAAGAAGCAGAAAGGCAGATAGAGGTATGGCAACTTCACACAGGCTTGTGGCAACTATACTAGGGCATGGGAACTCTGGGAAAGAAAAGTTTGTCATCTCCATAAAGGACAATTATTCCTTCTCTTTAGCATAGTTTATCCCTTTCTGTGGATGGTCCAACTGGATTAACTCACATTTTGGGTGGCTTGGAAGGCCATCCCTGCCCACCAAGGCCAGAGAAATAACTTTCTCTAATAGAACTCCTCAGAGCCCTGATCAAAGCTACTATAACATCCCCACTCTAAAGAGGAAACCCTAAAATCCTTTAGGAACCTGACCAGGGATTACAGTGATGAACCACTCTGCCTGAACTCTAGGCTTAAAAGCCATCCTTTAGTGAAGACAAATTAGGCTCATTTCTGTTTATGATTAAACCTGTTTCTCAAGGATCAGGCTATACCCCACCTGTATGTAACCTTAACTACAAAAGGTTCTGTACCGCCTGTTCCAGGAAACAGCAACCATGTCTTGTTTCAAAAAGTTATTATAACCACTATGCAATGCTACCTTTGTTTTAGAAGGTTGTCACCTTGCAACCAAGTCTTTGTTTCAAGAGGTCCTTATGATTAACTTGTTATGCTTACGTTCTGCTCCTGTAACCCCAACTATTTTGCCCTCCAAATCCTCCATTGGGAAATTCCCTACCCCTGTATTGTAAAATCCTTGTCCTTCTCACATCTAATGATGACCTCTTAAATGTGGCAGTAGGGGGAGGCAGCCTGTGCACATGAATAAAAAAGCTTGCTTTAATTAATTTGGCAATGGTGATTTGGGTTTGTGGTATTTCTCCTTGAATCTTTGGGATTAACAATAGCTTCCAAACATTTCTGGCTGCCAGCCAGGACAGGACTCAGGTCATTTATGGTTTATGGCCAAGGACATAAACTGAGGCTCCTATCTCCAAAACTGCCTGATGCATTTCTACCTCATCATCATTCCTGTCTCTGGAGAGTAGCCCTAACTACCATTGGGAAGTAGGTTCAACAATCTATCTGGCTTTTTTAGACTGAGTCAGGCCATGATGTGTGGCAGTTGGGATAATCCTTCACTGAGCACTTTAATGCACATATCTGCATGCTGCACAGAAAATGTTAAGAAAAGAAAAAAAACCCAGCAACTTATCTAAGTTTTTATAGATGTCTAAAGTAGGAAATGACCACAAGATGAACTCACTTGCATTTGGTAAGTGATACTTTAAGGGTCCACCTTCTATGCTGGTCTGGGACACTTTTCATCCATTGTCTCACATTCTCTTGGTCTTACCTTTTAATTAACTGCTAGCAAGGGAACCTCTTGAGCCTGGGAACACCCTTGGTCTAGAATACTTTATCCTTTTCTTTTTATCCCAGGAATTAAACTGGCATCCAGGGAAGGTATCCAGCACATGAGCATAGCCAAACCAGGAGTGAAGGGACATGAGTGACAATGCGGAGGACAGGAGAACAGCTCAGTGGCTCTGGGCATGAGCCACAAGCTTCCCAGGAATGTGGCCGTGCTTAAACAGCAACTGTGAAGAGAGCCCAACTCCACAAGTGGTCCTGGTTCCTGCTTCAGATCCAGTGTCCCCAATCCCTGTTCCCTAGGATCACACTCCTACAGCAACTCTAAAGCCATTTGTTTCAGGTTCCACTTCTGGGGAACCCAGGTGAAATCCCAGCACTCAGGAGGCAGAGGCAGGTGGATGGATCTCTGTGAATTCAAGGAGAACCTTGTCTATAAAGTGAGTTCCAGGACTGCCAAAGCTACACAGAGAAACCCTGTCTTGTGGAGGGGGCGGGGCAGAAGCAGCTTCATTCTGCTTATTAAACAGAAGTTTGTGATCTGTCAGGTGCCTTCTTTTGCCCTAGCTGTCAAAGAGCTGAGGAGAAATTAGATGACTCCATACAGCCCATTATGACACTTGTGCTGCATTGTTCTTTGTGGTTAGCACATTTACTTTGTTTCCATGGCTTTGATTTTTCTGCTTTACAATATTGTTATTATTAACCATGGAAAATTATACTTTTAGGAAATATATCAGTTATACATAATAAAGTAATTTGTGCTATTTCATTTTTCTTAATGAAACCCACTGAGCTGGGGAAAGGAAAAGGCTCGGTGTAAAGAATGATTCTTACTGATAGCAAAGATTAGCAATAAATTTAGAACAATTCTTCTAGCTTACCTGTCCTTCCCCACAGCTCAGGTCCGGCACCTGACTGGAACCTGGTACACAGTAAATGTCTGTGTGAGCACACAATGATTTTTGATTTCTCTGCTGTTTGTCAGCTGCCCTGGGATTGAAGACTACAGGACAATCAGGAGCCTCTCAAGGGTACACACGACAAAAACTCTCCATCACACCAGCCTCATCATTAATGGCCTAAGCCACACAGTAGAGACAAGGACATTAATTAATGAAAACAAACATAAAGAATTCCTCCAGCCACTAGGTGGTGGCTTGAAAACAATGTATCTCACAGGGCAATTTACCGAATGAAATGAAATCACGAGTGTTCAGTAGATCCAGAGACAGAACTCAACATCTTACAAATGACTTCAATGGTAGTACAGTCCTGTGGTTACAGATCCTCAGTCTAAAGGTCAGCCTGAGGATCCTTTTGTTTGACTCCTACATAGTAAGAGGACAGTCCGTATATGAGAAATCCTATCATTTAAAAAAACCATCTTATTTTTCCCTATAAAGTAAAGGGCTCGTTATTAACTTGGATCATCTTACAATTTGTACTAAGCATCTCAGTAAGCCCACAGAATGTTAGCAAAGGATTCTCCGGCACAGGAAGAGACAGAAGAGCAAAGCATTCTAGCTGTAAAAGGCACCAGATACTCTGTTGGAATACACCTGTTCCAAGTATTTTCTTTGATGCGTATACATTTTCCTTAGTCCTTGTAATCAAATATTTCTTCAGAGATAGGTAGCAGCTCCACTTCTCTTGTGGACAATGACAGCTTGATTAAAAAGGTAAACACAACTGTAGCACAAGCAGCTTAATCACCGGAGGTGACATTTGCTGATAGTCTAAATTTCAGTGTTAACTTGTAGCACTTTACTCAGCAGAATTTGTTGAAATTTTAAATTTTCATCTTGTCCTCCATAAAATCTGCACTAATATATTTTCAGAGTGGATTTGAGGCTTTCTATTTTAAAGACGATGAAGCAAATGAAAATTTTGAATTGATTTTCTTCTTTCAATAACTCCCTAATCAGACTTTTGCAAAATCCAAATGGAATTATAATTTTTTCTATGTTTGGAATTTCATAAGTGAACAGGCAATGCTGATCACATATTAATGCAATCTAATCAAACTCATTAAAATTAGTTGGGGAGCAATGATCAGAATGTGGTAGGTAGCCTCATGGCAGAGGATAAGAACAGTTCTGTAACACAATGGCTCTTAGTCACAGAAGCAAAGAGAAAGAAAGCACTGCTCAAAGCCTGCCTTTAAAACGTTTAAAATGCAGTCAACATTAAAGTTCAGGCTGAATAAAAGACTTAAGGGCACTCTTGTGATTTTCTGATGTATTGAATCAAAACTTCCCAAAGCCAATTCTTCCTCCTCTGCCCATTTCCTGAACCCGGGAGGATGAGTTCCCTGAACTTACTTTCCTGCTTCTGCCAGCTGTGGCTCTGAGGCTTCCTACCACCACATGTGTACAAAAGCATGTACACACACACACACACACACACACACACACACACACACACACACACTTTATCCTGAGTAAAGGACCACATTGTCATCTGGATATTTTTAGTGGTCCAACATGCCTGGCTCAGGTGCTCATGCAGTCAGTGTTTACGGAGGGAAGATAGAGTCACACACTGTTAAACCTGGAAGAGTATTAAGAAACCGAGGCTGCTATTTTACAGTAGAAGAGGCCAAGCACAGACACCCAGTGTCCAACCACTGAATCACGTGTGTAGCTTTCAAGCTGTGAGACAGTTTCCTATTTCATAGGTAGGAAAGTTTAGTTATTCTCCCCCCCCACCCCCCCCCCCCGACACACACACACACACAGGATTTAGCTGTTTAAAATCCTGGATATAAAGGAAAAATAAAAAAAAAAAAACAAATTAAATACAAATTGGCTTTGCTTAAAAATTAGAATTAGGAGCCCAATACATAGCTCAATTGGTAAAGTGTATGCCTTGCGAGCATGAGGCCCTGAGTTTGCTCACCAGCACTCAGGCAGAGGGGAGTGAGTAAGGGTAAGAATTATTGGTCAGAGAGCTCTTGGTTTATAAGTGAATTCTGGCTACCTATTTTCTCCATTCCTTTCACATGGCTAATAATTGGTTACATTAAAAAGTCTCCATGTATCTGTTAATCATACTACCATTCATATTTTCTCATATAAAAAAACAACAAAATTCAGGGGTTCTCACAGAAACAGCTGACCTGAACAAGGGGGAGCTCATGGATCCCAGCCTGGACACATACAGGAGGGTCTAGGCCCTACTCCAAATGATCTGATAAACTTTGAAGATCCCCTAAGAAAGGCCTCACCCTCCTTGAGGAGCAGAAAGGGGATGGGATAGGGGGTCAGTGGGGGACAGGGGATGAGGGGAGGGAGAGGGAACTGGGTTTGGCATGTAAAACAAGCTGATTCTAATTTAAATTGAAAATAGAAAAAAGAAAAAAAAAATCAGGGGTTCTATATGGGGATGAGAATAGAATCATTAAAAAGAAAAAAATTAAAAAGACACAGGCATAGTGACTGTGATAGTTACATAACAGGATTTCAACCATTATAAGAAGTTTATAAGTTCATGAAGAAATAAGTTCAGTGTTAAAATTTTGTGAAAAGACATAAAACTCAGCAGACAAAAATGACTAGAAGGAAATGCACTAAAGATATTAAACAGTAAGATTAAAACATTTTGTTGTTCTCTTCCATTTTTCCCTATTTTAGGAATTTCCCAAAAAAGTATCTCCAGATTTTAAACCTTTGACAGACAATCAGAAGCTGGTAACATGGGACACAGTCAGGACCAAGGGTCCCTTTGGAAGTCCCTTTGGGCCCCTGTTTTTCTCTCCCTTCCAGGTCCTCCAGTTCCTGTCCCTGAGAAGACAGCTTTTCAACCCAGAGATAGACTGACAGGAGATAAAGTAAGGAAGCCTCTGTGTTCCCTCCTCCCTGGGGGTCTGTTTGACAAACACACTGAGAAAGTCAGTCTGCCAAAGTGAAGAACTTCCTGCACAGGGCTGTTACTGCACTTTCTAAGATGCTAGAAAGCCTGGAAGGGCCCTAAATAATTTACTTTCGCCTTTCTCCTTCAGGGTTTGGGTTACAGGGTGTGTGGTTTCCCTGTGACAGTAAATGGCTTTCCTTTCAGACCACTGATTACTCTGACACTAATGGCTCGATTAAAACACAGATGTAACTCTCAGGTATCATCCATTTCAAGGGGAATAAAGTAATCTCAGTAGGGGGAAACCCTTCAGCTACTTCCTAAATTGCTAACAGCAGGTTTCTCTTGCTGTTTTAAAAGCTATTTCTCCAGATAGCATGCCAGTGTCTGGAGCATCTTCTCCAGAGTTACACTCAGGCGCTGCTGCTCTCAGGCTCTATCCGGAGTCACAAAGCAAGGAATGAAAAGCAGCTGCTTCTCCATCCTCACCTCTTCTGGGGAAGCTGTGTGACTGTCTGGTACCTGTTAGGGGATCTGCAGGTGCCGGCTTCACCTGAGGGTTCAGGTTAACACAATCCGCAGCCAGCAGAATGCTCCCCTTTCCCAAGTGTTCTCTCTACATGGCCAATCCCTGAACTCAATGTGAAACTGAGTTTCTAGTGAACTATAAGAATAGGAGTAAAGACCCTCACTGGTCTGAGAAGGTAGCTCAGAAGTGGAGAGCTAAACAGCAGGCCAGGAAACTGCTGTCTCAAGGCAACGTGAGGCAAGACGCTCCCACTGGGCATCCTGCAAGCATGGAAGAAAAGCATGTATCTGCACTCCTGTTTCCAGACTTCTGCTGCACGCCTTAGGGCTCTTGAGCAGGTCAATCACTCTCAAATAAAAATGGGCCTGCTCCCTCAAAATCCCTCCCACACACAGAATGATAAACCACACCACTATATCCTTAGTAAAGAAAGCCATAGGTTACTTATTTATGCACAAACACACAAGACAATTAAAAACAGAATGTAAGGTCGCTTGCAGAAGCATAAATAAAAAGTGACATATAGAAGGCTTCTCTCTCCTGCCTATGGTGCTAACAAACACCAGGTCAGCAGTGCTTTCTCAGATAGTGAAACACATTTCAACTGTTTTCACAAACCATGGCATTGCTTTCCTTCCTTGGAAATTTCTGTATGCTAACTCTGATATGTTAACATGTGCAAACATGTACTTCAATTTAAACAAAATAAACCATATCTCACTTCTTATTTTGTTTAGCAGTGATAAATGCTAATGGAAGAACCCAAACCACCTATGAGAACCTGTGAGTGATAGGATTCAGAACGTTTTCTTCCAAAAACCCAGTGGCGCTCCTGTTTGACTGGGCTTGGTTTTTTGTTTTTTTTTTTTTTGAGACCAGTCTCTAGTAGTCCAGGCTGGCCTTCCGACCCTCCTGCCTTCACCTCCTAATTGGTGGGTGGTGGCCATGGATCAACATGCACAGCTGCAAAATCTGCTTTGGTTCGACCCCTGCAGTCAATCTCACTCCCCACCCATCGCCAGTCATTTGCATATCCATGTGCAAACATGGGAAAAACTGTGGGATTGTCTCCTGTCTCCTACTCAGTTACTAGGTATAAATGACACTGGTGGTAAGAGAAAGGCAACGGGGCAATCAGGAAGTTGGCATCCATGTGCATCCTTCAGAAGTCATAGACACCCAGACTTTCCAGCCTCAGGAGAGCAGAAGCATCACTTCAGAACTAGAGGGTACCCATGAGATTATGCTCATGCTATCAATTTATAGGAGAATGGGCTGTGTGAATTTTTAGTTACCTGAAGCCACATATCCGGTCAGCAGCAGAGTTAGAAACAGAATCTGTATCTTTTGTTTCTAAAGCCAGTGTCAACTTTTTATCACCAAACTGTTTAGTCACCAAACTGTAAACCATTCAAGTGACCATCCTACCAGTGCTATGTCTATATGTTCTTTTATTTTCATCCCTAGGTTGAATCCTGTGATGACCTGGATATGAAGTCCCCCTCCCCTCCAAAGCACTGAAGGATCTGTCTTAAAGGCCGAGGTGTCAGAACACACCACAGGCCTATCTGATGCACAAGGCTCTGAGTTTATATGCTGCTGAGAAACCTAGAGTCTCATGCTAGGCTTGCTGGTTAGTTTGTCTGCCTGACACAAATTAGAGTCACCTGGAGAAAAGGAAACCTTAATTGAGGAATTGCCTCCTTCAGATTGGCCTATGGAATGTTTGTGACACAATTTTTTTTTAAAATTTATGGTTGATATGGGGGGACTTATCACACTGTGGGTGTTACCACCCTTGACAAGAACCTGGGTTGTATAAGAAAGCAGGGTGAGCAAGCCATGGGGATCAAGCTAGTAAGCAGGATCCTGCCTTGAATTTACACCTAGACATCCCTCAGTGATGGGCCGTTACCAGGGAGTGTAAGACGAAATACACTCTTCCCTTCCCAAGTTGTTTCTGGTCACTATGTTATCACACCAATAGGAAACAAATTAGGACACCAGGCAAGCACCCTTAAATTTCATTTTACTAAGTTTCAACGAATCTAAATAATATCTCACTGTTTCCATAAAATTGGTTTTAGCTAACAGACTATAAACCAGATAAAAATGGCTTTTACAGGGTCTGTCCATGGCTTCCATTGTAAGTTCCAATGGAGGGGATAAAGGGTATGTTGTCAACCAAATGTCTGTTGTGGGATCAGAGAAGAGATGTCATTTAAGTTGTTGAAGAAAAGAAGGACAAATCCAGTAAAACTTCAAGGGGTTAAACAAGTACCACTTGAGAAAACACAATCTCTGATATTAAAAAGAAATTCCCCAAATCATACAGAGCTGTCTGATTACTGGATGTAAATGTTTTCATCTCACATACAAAACCGAAGTGACCGCAGAAGATTACAGCAATGGCAGTACGGTGATAAAGAGTCAGAAATGCTCCATTTGCAGCAAGCAAAGCTTACAGGGACTCGATATGAAAAGAGCCATCATCTGGAATAGTTTGACACTAAAACTGCAGAGAAGAAACTCACCAATAACTGGCATAACATCAAGTCCAATTTGCCCTTAATCACCCACTTCAGAAAAAGGGCCAGATTTAGCCAAGGTTATGTGGTGGCGTGTGTGTGTTAATAACAAACATACCTGCTTCATCGTAGGATACCGTCAACTTTTCCAGCATTTCTCGGTCAATGGACAAGATCTGCTGCTCAAGGATCGTCTGGTAAGACAGAACACTGTTTTCTTTGTCCTTCTCATAATCCTGAAGATGCTGTTTAAGGGCCTCTGGGAGTCGAGATTTTACATATTCCGCTGCAGTCTGTAGGTAAACAGAACTCCATTAGTACTTCTCATCTTAGACTTTTCATTTACCCTCAGGTGCTACAGAGAGAACTCAGAGCACTTCAGATCCAACCTCCAGACACACATGTCCTTGTCATCAGGACTTTTAGGTTCTAATGCATGCAATAAGATGGATGTTCACACTGTCAGACCCTAGACCTCTATGAGTTTTCTATATAGTTTAAAGACATGAAAGATGGCCGATTGCATGTTCACAGAATTACTACTCAGACTTTCTATTCCAATGAATTCAGAAAACCTGCATCATGATAATTTTTCCAGCACACCTCTGCAAAAGATATCCTTTATAGTCCACATCTCCATTGTACATTGCTGGTCTCCACCCACACAAGACACTTCCATCCTGTGTGGTTCAAACATCACTACTGCGTGTTGCTGGTCTCCACCCACCAATGTTCAGCAGAACTCTTGTGAAGTGAGTAGAAAGAAACATCTTCTAGCACTGATGATAAAAATAAGGATCTTGGCTGGCAATGTAACTCAGTGATAAAGTGCTTGTTCTCTAGGGTTTAGGTTCACTCCCCCAAATAAATAAATAACCAAACAAAAACATAAAAGCTTACTTAGAAAATGAAGAGATCAAAGAAAATAATGTCAACCTGAAAAAGACAACCCTTTACTACTTAATTGTTGTACCTTTTTGGTTGGTGTTTTTTTTTTTTGGAGACAGGATTTCTCTGTGTAATAGCCCTAGCTATCCTGGAGCTAGTTCTGTCAACCAGGCTGGCCTCAAAGTCACAAAGATCTGCTTCCTCCACCACCTGACATTGCTGTAACCTTTATCTGTACTATTATTATTAGTGTCAATTTGTTCCTTTTGTCTGTTTGCTTGGGGTTGGTGTGTACATCTGCTGCCTAACACCTTCCTCACTGTAACATCTTAAATTACAGGCAGAGTCTCAACCAGCTGGGCACCCCCCCCCCCCCCGGACCGGAAAGATGACATTCTTTGAAGAAGGCCTTCTGGAAGATTCTTGGTAGAATAGGGGATTGAACACTCTTTCTCCCTCCCAGCTGAGAATCAGTATGATGGTTAAACCTTACTTTATGGAGACATTAAATGGTACAGTAATACGTGTGAATCAGAGGAATTCTCTAAATCCTAAATCGTATCTTCACTTCTGTTTCATCTACATAGGGTCTAAAGTTAATAATCCAATAAATGAAGGTCAAAATTAGGATGTGCTTGATGGTTCACACCTGAAAAATCCAGCACAAGGTCATCCTGGCTATAACAATGAGTTCAATGCAAGTCTGGAGTACACGAAACTGATTCAAAGTCAAACAGATAGACCAAAAATAGTATCTCTAGCCACTAAGGAATTTCAAGGACCCTTCTAGTAATGATCAATCTGGTATGAGCCAAAAATAAAGCAACTACATAGTTTATAGTCTAAGTACTGTACAACTATTAATTGTGAAATATTTTAAGGTATGGGCTAAAAATAAATGAAAATCCCTTATGTTCATGGACCAGAAGAATATTATTATTAGCCAAAGTGATCCACAAATTCAATGCAATGCCTGCCCACAGTGATCTATGTAGTCAATGCAACCCCGACCCCAAAGTACCAAAGTCATTTGTCACAGCCATAAAAAAACATCCTAAATTTCATATGAAACACAATCTCAAATATGTAACATTAAGAAGTTGATTTCTGGATTGTAGGATGGGTCAAGGACACCACAATAAAACCCACAGACTCAACTAACCTGGACTCCTAGGAACTGAGCTGACAAGCAAGGAGCCTGCATGGGTCTGACCTAGGCACTCTACATAGATGTGACAGTTGTGTAGCTTGGTCTTCTTGTGGATCTCCTAACAATGGGAACAGGGACTGTCTCTGACTCTTTTACACGCTTTTGGGACCCTACTCCTCATTCAGGGTCATCTTGTCTGTCTTACTACATGGTGAGATGCTTAGTCTTACTGCAACTTGATATGCCATGTTGTATTGATACTCATGGGAGAGCTATTCTTTCCTAAACAGAAATGAAGGAATGGATTGGGGGAGGGAGGTAGGAAAAAAGGGGTATGAGGGAGAGGGACTGGAAGAAGAAATTGCAGCCAGGGTGTAAAATAAATAAGTTTATTTATTTTAAAATATAAAATAAAGAAAAAAGGAAAAAAAAGTTGATTTTTGTGGAACTACTGTGCATGGTGGTTATCAGGGGCTGGGTAGTAGGGGATGGAGTGGGAGATATGGTTTTTAAAGAGTATCTCTTCATTAGACTGGAGGACTAAGTTTCAATAGTTTAATAAAAAGGGGTGACCATAACCATTAATGATACATTATATTATATTCTGAAAAGTACAGAGCATGGCTGCTGTGTGAGATGTGGTCATCTTTAAAAAGATAACCATGTGAGTTCATTTTGCTCATTTGTTTTGTGACAGGGTCTTCCTCTGTAGCCCTGGCTGGCCTGGAACCTGTTGTGTAGACAAGGTCAGCCTTAAACTCATGCAGCTCTCTCTGCTTCTGCCTCCCAAGCACTGGGAACAAAGGTGTGAGCTACCACTCCCAGCTGGCAGTGCGTTTGCAGTTAATTAGGCTGAGCCATTCCACTGCGGATACAATGTCTATCAATTGAAAGGAAAAGCAAACTATGTGTACTTTAAAATATGAACACACACCTGAATATGTTCCCTATGAATCAACAGAAGGCCATTTACAGAATACGATGATCTATATGCTTTGGAAAATGCAGGTGCCATGTACTGGCCAGGAAGAAATCATGAAGTGCTGATGTGGTTAAAAGCAAAGCTACCGAGCACCAGATATGGCACATCCCTCCCAGGTAAGGCACACACATCTGCACATACACGTGAGGAGGCGGGGAGAGATGCACCCCATCTGCAGAAGGCACCTTCACTGTGTATTTCAGGAATGTGCACAGTTTTACTATTGTTGTTTAAAATGTATTTCCTTGTAGCCTTCATAGCTTTCCCCTTAAATGCCACCTCAACTTATTGTGGAAGGAAACTCGCTGACAAAGGTCAACTGGCTTCCCAGAAGGTACACTACGAAGTGGTAGGCAAGCTATGTTTGGACCACAGAGTCGCTAACATAACGTCCAACACTTATTTCCAGATTTACAGTTGAATTCTCTAAACCAGATGCTGCTGATGTTACAGCTTCAAAATATCACCAAACAGTGCTCACTTTCTCTGCCAGCCAGCAAGTGCAGAACAAATAAAATTATTCCATAAAATGTAAATGGACTCAGCAGTGCATTAGCATAACACATTGAATTCTAAAGTTTAATAACAAGTTTCTCCTGACATTAGAAACAGCACCCTGACACTGCAGAATAACTATATTTAAACACACTACCCTGCTAGTCATTGCATCGTCTGTCTCTAACAATTGTGTTTGTTGGAATATTTATGAGGCACGGGAAAGGGCTGTATAATTTATCACATTTTAAAATATTGATCTATTCTTTATTACCGAAAGCACAGCACATTATTTCTTCCCAGTTGTCCCTCCTGATAGCGTTTAAAATGAAATTTACTTTCCTAATTCCAATCATGCTGCAGGTCTCAAACGAGTTTCTGCAGCTGGTGATATTAGTGTTACACTCTGGCATTTCAATTCTGTAACTTAACACACAAAGCTCCTGCTAAAGATTCGGAAGAGTAACAGAAGGAGACAACTCTCAGCAAATATTAGATTTTGGTATGATATTTCAAGAGCGTGCTTTACACCGAGTCACACTTTAAATGAATTTAAATGGCAGCTAACCCTTATGTTCAAGCAGGAGATTATGTTCAAGGCGTATTTTTAAGTGAGAGGGGAATAAAACAAAATTCAAAGAATAGTTCAAACTCAAAAATTTTACTGACGTCCTAAAAAATGAAGGGGAAAAATTAAAATTTGGAGTTACTTATGTATTCTTTACTTCCTTTTAGATTTGTTTATTTTACGTGGATGGGTGTTTGGCCTGCCTGTATGTATGTGTGCCACAGGCGTGTTTGGTGCCTGAGGAGATCAGAAGAAAGCATAGATACTCGGGAGCTGGAGGTACAGATGGTTGTGGGCCACTGTGTGGGTGCTGAGAATAGAACCTGGGTCCTCTACAAGAGCCATAAGTACTTTTAACCCCTGAGCCGTCTCTCTAGTCCCCACTACAATATTCTTTAATCAATGATAGATACTCTTGGAAGACCATGTCCTAACTTGTCTATTAGGACTTTAGCCACATCAGAGACAATAAAATAATTAGTATTACCAGTTTCTCTCATTTATGCAAAACTTTCCCAAGCAATCCATGCCCTCATCATTCTTTCTTCATTAAAGCTGAGTGAAAGTAGAGAGTCATTGGTTTGGTACAGTCCTTCCTGTACCACATTGTTACAATGATCCACATTGTTAATACTGTCCAATCTAACTTCTGGGGGCTCTTCTCAAGATACCCACCAGCTTTCTAACTATTTGGACAGGTTAGGGAACTCAACCACTGAGTATGGTGGAAATCAGGTTGGGATCCCACACATCGCCATGTTCTAACAACATCAGCTTCAGACTTTGTACCACAAAAGTGTAATACCTTGACCATGTGCATGCAATGGGTACTTCGGGATGGCTTGGGAGAAAACTCTTTTGACAGCTCACAATCCATTGCCCATAGACTTTCTGCTCACAGCTCTACACACGGAATAAGAGTTCCATCTTCCACTGGGAACTACAACTACACTTGGTCTCAATTACTGTTAATACCTTTGTTTTGGAAAACTAACAGCTCAAAACCAAATCAAACCCTGTCCAAGCTGCAGATTAAGGACTTCACAGAAAGCAGTTTAGATACTTATTTCATGGCTTCCTCTCCATCTGATAGCAAACCCTTCTTAATAGTCAGAATGTACCTTGGATGCATATAGTAGCCATGGTTGTCTTTGGAGCACCTCCTAGGCTCATCTAAAATGCTGAGTAGGTTGTCAAACTTATTCTGGGTGATGGTGGTGAAGTCCCTAGGCAGGAAGTGGAAAAAAAGTCATAGGTTCCCTCCAATAGGACCTGAGCAGATGGTGGCTGGTAGAACTAGATTAAAGGGACCTAAAACCTTAGGGCATCTCAGGGATGGCACACTTCCTCACAGAACCCACACATGCTGTCCTCCCATGCCTCCAAGACAACAAAGGGCTAGAGCAGAGCTTCTAAGAGGAACCCAGTGAGTGGAAAAATAACAGAAAGGGTGCAGAATGACTAATGACCTAAGTTCTGGGAATCAAGCAGGTAGAACACTGATACTATTCTTTGGGGGTAAATCTACCCCCTATTACAGTGATGTGTTCTTTAGGAAGTAACTGATACAGATTAAAGATCTAGGGATGTAAAATGTATTTTCTGGTGGAAGGAATTCACCTTACAAAGGAGACCTGCCAGTCATGCAGGTCTAATTCGTTAGCTGTCTGATGAGGAAGGCACATTGCACTGGACACTACTGGGAGAAACAACAAACTCTTCCAGAGAGAAACCTGCAATTTAGATGTGTGTGCCAACTGCATATGAAATGTTGAGGGGAAAAAAACCACACATACTTATAAAGCAATATACACATGAAGGGAAACTGAGATGAATTAATAAACTGATTTAGTACCTGAGCCATGCTCATTGTTGAGCAGCCTCTGATGTAGGGAGAGGTATTGAGATGGCAGAGAGAATGTGAGAAGAGTAGTCAGAAATAAGTCTGCTGGACTCTGCCAGCCAAGGCACTTGAGGTAAGAGGCACTTATTGAAGAATGGAAAAGCAATATGGATGGTAGTAAGTTCCAGGTCACAGAGAGGAGAGTAAGAAATGAAAGTGAATATACAGGGCACTATATCATGAGGGATGACCAGCCTTCCACACTGGCTGGAGGCTAAATCAACAGTGCTTATGAACAGAAAATGTACAAATGCGATAAAAATCTGAAATTTTTTTTTCTCTAGGAATTTAAAGAAAATTAACAGCCAGAGAAGAGTGAAAAGACTTGTGTGTGTGAGTTTATTAAAGTTCACATGTTCATCACATGTGGTGAAAGCAGAGAGAGGGTACTGGAGGTAGAAAGGGGGAAGGGAGGCAGAGGAGGAGGGCCAACAGTTTTTGTTTAGACAATGCCCTAAGGAGACCAATACTTTCTACAGTAATTTTTTTTAAAAAAAATTAATGTTATCTTAAAATTACTTAAATGCAAGTCTAATAAAATCAACACAAATGTATTTTGGAAACGTGTCTTTTTCAGGTATGCATGTGTGATCCTGAGTGGAGGTGGCAAGGGGGCAGAAAGGGAGTGAAGAAAAGACAGACAGACATGTACACAGAAAAGCTGGGGTCAGGTGGGACTGCCTATTCTGACGGAGCCACACCTACTCTACCAACCAGGAACCTCAGCCTGTTTATTATGTTCAGTGCAGGGGAGGGGCTAGTCTCAGTAGGAGATCTCTATGGGTGAGCAGGCTAAGGCTGAAATATCCAGGAGGAAGCTAGTTTATACACACACTGATCAATTATTCATCCTTGGACCAGAGGAAGGCTTTGCTTTTCCTAGGGGAGAAAGCCTTTGCCAGTTTCCCATGGACTGGAGGCCTTGGTGCTTGCCATGGGTATCTCATGTCAAACAACACACAATGACTCAGAACTTCACTTGCTAGAGACTTCTCTCCACCTTCTCTGCACAACATGTGTGCAGGTGGCCAGGAGGCAAGAAGAGGGCACCAGATGCCTGGAACATGAATTAGAGGTGGTTGTGAGCTGCTGTGTGGGTGGCTAAAGAGATTAAGAATCTGCAGTTCAGGTCCCAGCATCGATATGGTGGCTCACAACTGTTGTCTATAACTCCAGGTTCAGGGAATGCGATGTCTTCCTTTGGACCTCAGCAACCAGGAACATATGTGGTGCAAACATATGCACTCATATAAATAAAATAAATCTTAGAGACAGACAAGGAGAGAGAGAGAGAGAGAGAGAGAGAGAGAGAGAGAGAGAGAGAGAGCGAACATGTATAGCAAGTGCTTTTAATGGCTGAGCCTCTCTCAGATGAACCTTTTAAGAAGTTTCATTTATGATAATCAGAATCTGTCTAGAGAAAGGCTGACTCAGTTGCTGGACTATGCATTGGGATACAGTGCAGCTGTTAAATATTAAGAATAATATCATGAGAAAATGTTCACAGAAAATGAAGATCTTAAAACAGTTTATTTACTACATCTGTACATGTAAAACGGTTGTTATGTTAACATGTATCATCAGTTATCTCAATAGCAAGAGTTCAGGCGACACTTAAGAAATATCTTTATTTAGCTTTCTGCATAATCCAGAACCTATAAGAATATTCCTCTGTGCTGGCACTAGTCTGAATATTTTAAGTGCATTAGGTTATTTAATTCTCATAACAACTGTAATTAGCTTTAAAGATAGGAAGACAGGCTTGCAGAGGATAAAATTAATTCATACATTGTTATACAGTGAGTAGGGAGCTGCTTATACTAGACTAAAACACACACACACACACACCATTTTTTAAAACAGAAAACAATGCCTACTTGGCAATAATGTTACAAGGTAAAGCAACCCCTGGTCAGGATCCAGTCAACTAGAACACATGAGCAAAGCATGGTGGCTGCTGGAAAGGAAAAATATTCAAACTACATTTAATTTTCCCAAACTGGATGCTGAAGTAAAGATGAGCATGATGAATTGAGCAGAGCGAAGATGCACATCACACCTACTTTTCAGCATTTAACAGCAAACCTCAAAACCCCATCCCTCATCTCAGTGACTATCCCCACCACTTGCAAGCCTCACCCCAAGGAAAGGGTGTTTGACTAATGTATAGCTTTGAGGCAAAATGTCAGATCAGTGATCCTAGGTACAGTTTCCAGGATGGCAAAGCTGCTTTCAAGAGAAGGTGAGTGATGTGGAATACAATCCTGATAGTGTAACGTCCCCATTAGCAAGATATTCTCCAGTAAATGAGACCTGTGTTTAAACGGTAAGAATTTTTCCCCCTGGAATTTACAAAGATCAAGTAGCGCCTATTCTCATCCTTGGAACTTAAACAAAACTAAACACGCTTCAGATATTTTTAACTGAAGTATGAAAATATATGCCATCTGTCAGGTCCAAAGGAAACTCCATTTCTCCAAATTCCAAAAGGGAGCCCAGATATCCAGAAACGGGCTCAACAAGGACGGCAGGATGACTTCTGATAGTAAGACGAAAAGCAGCATTACTCAGGAACTTGTGAAGCTGCCAGTTCCCCTCTGCCACAAGGAGTCATTCCACTCACCATTGGATGAAGGGACAATGGCTGTATGTGGTGTCTGTTAGCATACCAAAGCTCATGTTGACCTCCAGGCTCCTTCAGGACCACAAGTACCTGTTACACATCTCTAGGTCCATACTATCCTCCTCCACACTAAACTCCTCCAGCACACTGGCTTCCTTCCCACAGCTACTCATTCTCCTTATAACCCTGCTATTTTCTATATGTTGGTTCTGTCCCCTTGTTGCCCCATCTCTCTCACACACCTTTATGTGTGTGTGTGTGTGTGTCTGTCTGTCTGTCTGTCTGTCTGTCTGTCTGTCTGTCTCTGTCCCCTTTAGCCTCTCAGTTTCATTGTGTGCCCTCACTGTGTGTGTGTGTGTCTGTCTGTCTGTCTCTGTCCCCTTTCGCCTCTCTCAGTTTCTTTGTGTGCCCTCACTGCTCCTGATTCTCTCGTGGCCAGGTCCAGTCTTCTGGCCATGTTCAGCCTACTTCTTTCTCTCTCTGCTATGAACTCTTCCAGATGCCTCTGTATTCTCTCTCTCCTCTCTCTCTCACACACATCTACAATACAAGCTTCCTCTTAGCCATGAGGAACCTGTCCCGTCATCAGTTTATGCACCTACTACTATAATTTTAAAGAAGAGAAAACCCTCAAGCACCATTCAACAGAATGACAAATAATCGATAGCAGTTTTTTCCCATTTATATTTAGGTTGCATAGACTCCTAAGTGCAAACAGACAACACCGCAGCTTCTGTTATATGCTGGATCAAAGAGAGACCACTGTAGTTAGCTTTAGCTGTTAGCTTAACACAGCCTAGAGCCATCTAAGAGACTTGCCCGATGATGTAGTGCTGTAGGTATATATGTGAGGGGTAGTCTTGAATATGAGTGGCAGCATTCCATGGGCAGGTGGTCCTGGCTGCATAATAAAGCTATGAAGGGGCTGAAGAGATGACCCTCTTCCAGAGGACCTGGGTTCCATTCCAAGCACCTACATGGTTGTTCATACTGTCTCTATCTCCAGTCCCAGTGGATCCCATGACTTCTAGCTTCGACCAGCATTGCACACACATGGTGTGTGTGCACACAAAACACTATAAAGATAGAAAAATAAAATAATACCAAATAAATAAAAAGCTAGGTAGGCCTATCAGTGAGCCAGCAAGCAGCTTTCTCCTATAGCTTTTGCTTCCAATTGTTGTTTTAGTTCCTGCCCTGGCCTCCCTTAATGATGGGCCACAAATCTCAAGGTGAGTAAGGCCTTCTATTAAGGTGCTTCTGTTCAGAGTGTTTCTATCACATTAACAGAAAGGGAACCAGAACAGAGACTTAAGCAAAGGAGCTGGTCTCTGTACCAGGCAACAGTACATTAAACATTGCTGGCACACACATTAGGTCTGACTCTCAGGCCTTAGGTCAGTGAGACTCGGGACAGAGTCTGGTACAAGTAAAGCTAGAAAGATAGGAGGAGAAAATTCATCCTGAAAATATTGAGCGGGGGGAAAAGGGTGGGGTTTGGGAAAATGACAACTTGGGGGTGGTGGTTAGGTATGCACAGGACAAAGCAGAGAGTGACATGGAAACCCTTTAAATTCTGTGCCAAAACAAGGTACAAAACAGAAAGGAAGGCTGCATCTAACACCATTCCAGGTACAGACCTGGCTGGAGGCAATGGGGAAACGAAGAAAAGACAGACAGACAGACAAAGAAAGGCGGAGGCTGGATGGACTGGACTCTCTGAGAAAGCACAGCACCCTCATAAATTCAGCATATTGTTATATGCAGCTGAACAGGGAGGTGAGTTGTTGCTTACAGCTGGGTTAGTGCATACAGACAAACAAGGAGGCAGGGTTTATGATGTACAGCTAGATCAAGAAGGCAGGGTTAGCTAATCTTGGCAGGAGGAGTTTCTGTAGAGGAGAAGTCTTCAGGCCATAAATAGGTGGAAGGGGTTGGGGTGGGGAGAAAGCAATGGTAAACATCTACTGCACACCGTCAACATTTGCACTCAGTCCAGGGGATGAGGCTTTGCAAGCTCCCTCTCAGCTTCCTCCATTTCCCACTGGGTCCTTCACGTGTCTGGCTCATCTACACATCTACAGCACACATCTACACAGGATTTCTTACACTTTCCTATACTCCCTCCAAAGGAGCAATATTTCATTGCAGGCAAGGTTTCCCTGCCCTTGAAGGGAAGTGGATGTGTGTGTGCAGATTTGGCTGCGGCCAGCAGACAGCCCACACATTAATTCTCTGAGGTCCACATTGGAATCCATCTTTCTTATGGTAACATATCATTAACTTCTGACAGGTGTTCTTTGGCTCCAGGCTCTTTAAACAAAGTCAGACAGAATGCCCTTGCCCACCAGGACAAGGACAGAA
Organism: Phodopus roborovskii; assembly: GCF_943737965.1. NCBI lineage: Eukaryota > Metazoa > Chordata > Mammalia > Rodentia > Cricetidae > Phodopus > Phodopus roborovskii. Next base: position 4,806,100 of record NW_026126540.1, on the reverse strand, counting down.
AGCAAGAGTGATTTCTCTTTTCTCCCTGCCAAGACTGTCATTTTTGCCATTTTTTCTCTTTGCTACTTCTAACCTGGAAAGGTTATTTAAGAAAAGAATATAGGAAAGCCCATGCTGTCCTCCTAACTTCATAATTCTACCTCAAGAAAACTGTGTACCTTCAGGATATGGTACCTGGTATTCAGAAGCACAACGATGGAATCCCAAGCCCATGGCAATTTAAGGCTGTTATGGGTAACCAAGGCTGTCAACATGGGGATACTAGTAGATGGTTGTGGTGGGGGAAACCCAGCATGTGGAGGGCTAGAAATTACATACCATACTTAACGTGGAAGTTCAAGTTCAAATTTAATCAATAAAGTGATGTCTACTATGTCACATATCACCTGAGGCAATGCCCTGGGGTTCCTCATGAAGCAAACTTTTAAGAATTTTATCAGTTCGCTAACTCGAATTCCCTATGTGGTCAGGTTCATGTGGTAGGTAACATAAAACATGCCAGGGCATGTATATATAGCTCTAATCCCACACACTAGAGTGTGGCTTCCTAGCTCCAGATGGCAGTTCTTATCTGTAAAAACTATACCACCCCACTTTCCAAATTTCTGGTGTCTAATTATTCTAGGATATAATCAGCCAATGTATCAGGCACTGTCCAGCCATGAGCTGCTCCTCTTATTATTTTTATCAAACCTACATTTAAATGCTCAGGCTTATTTTTTTTAAAACCTGTTTACAGATTAAAAAGTTGAGTTTTTTTCTCTGCTACCAAGTTTCTGAAGAATGAGTTCTTTGCTCCTCAGTTACCACACATACTCCAGGAAAAGGTTCGACATTCAGCAGTAAAGGTCACAGTTGGATGATCCTTCCCTTAATTTTGCTAAGAGCTTTGGCGGCACCAGAACAGTCACCCTATCAATGATGGGGTAGCACTTGGCCAAACTTGTTGGGCTAAATTTTTTGTGATGAGCAAGTTCCTATCTTTCCAGAAGTCATAAAGAAGAAACTGGTTCACACTATACACACTTAAGAGCTATATAAAAAAATCCAAAGTAGTATTATTTATAGAGAAATAGGTTTCATATTTCAAAAATTATGTGGTTTATTTTTTATTAAATTCCCTTCCATTTCTGAATCTTGAGCTATAAAGCTTGGGGAAATATTAACTTCCATAAGTGCTACTCAAATGTATTCTAGAAAGGTCCATGAGTAATTCTTATCGAAAATGCCCTTGAGGATTAAGAAAGCCAATGGGACTGTTACAAATGAATTACAAAATACTCATGAGTTATTAATCAAAATGATAGCATTCCAAGGCTAAGACAGTAGAGCAGCCCCTGGAGGTCTTATTCAGAACACACATAAAATATTCTTGGCTTGAAACAGCTATTTATACAGGAACAATTCCAGAGGACTCCTACTGGGCCTCGCTTGGCTGCTATCCATAGCTACCTTCAGGAAGCAGGATTGGCCAGGGTAGCAGGGAAGCTCCAGATAGGATGGGCTAATGTACCCAAACTGATGTGGCTCTAAGAAGTGTTTTCAAGACCAGTATTAGGTTGGGGCCCTCTGATATGGAATGGAGTAAGAAGGACTGGACTTTCTGTCCAGGAAGCTGGTGATGATTTTATTTAGTGTCTCAGGACTCGCAAAAACAGACTCCACTCCCATTCATTTCCCTTTTCAGCTTTCTCTGGTGCTTAGAATTCTGTCCTCAGTGCTTCAGTGTTCTTTACTGCTAAACTCTCCTCCTCTATCAACAATCAAATCTTTTTCTCATTTTTCAGAGAGATGCTTCTGGGGGTAAAGACACTTGCTACAATTCTCATGACCCGAGTTCCACCCATGGGACCAACTGAACCAGAGAATTGACTTCTGCAAATTGTCCACCTTGAATGCTGCCCTCCCAAGGAGTCAATAAATGAAACAAAAACAAGAGATTGTCTTTTGAAAAAAAAAAATCAAATATTTTAAGGAGCAGCTGTGAGTTAATGTTCATTTTCAGCGCGGGCAAGGTGGTGAGCATCTTTTGACCTATAGGAAGGTAGACTGTACAGTAAGACAATGCTCTGGGAAAGTCCCAGGAACAGCATATAAAGGGGAGCATGAAGATCAAAAAATGATATCTACTGACACTGAAGGTTGAGCAGTTCCGCTCCACCTCTTGCCCTGGCCCCCATCAGAGCTTGTTTGAGGACTTAGGACCAAAGCACATATGGTGAGTGTGGTTGCTGCACCTCATGCCTGGGTGACAATGCAGTGAAACTGTCAAGTTTCTCCTAGACAGCAAAGTAGGGTCCTCACAGAGGTCTCTGTTCCCTCACCTCGAAGATCACAGTGCCTTCCTCTGTCTGAACTTCTAATTCAGCATCAGCTGCTTCCCAGTACAGCCTCTCTCCCGGTCACCAAAGAGGTCATAGGGAAGCTTTAGTAGACTCACACACAGGCCTGGGTTTTCTTTCTAGATTAGGTGGCTGGCGTTGATCAGCTTCTTGGTGGGGTGGTACTCCAACCATCAGTCCACTGGGGCAGGGAGTGGCGACTTCCTTTCCTTTAAAGTCATGGGTTTTGCTCCACACTTGCTTCAAATCTGCCTTAACTTGGGCTGTATTTTGAGAGGTTTATACAAAGGTAGAGCTCCTGACCCCACCTTCTGGGGCTGAAATTGGTATCTAGCATGGGTTTTTACTAAGCTTTTATCAAGTTCTGACAGACTCAGGGTTCTACCAGATCCTTCACAACATATCTGTCTGCATCTCCCAGGACTCGGGCTGACTATAAAGGTTTATTATATTTTTTATTTTATTAATCTATATTGATTAAATTACACGTATTCATTTATTTGTGTATGTATGAGCAAGTGTGCAGGGTGCCCAGGGGACAACTTCCAAGCATTGTTTCTCTCCTTTTACCATGTAGGTTACAGAGCTCAAACGCAGGTAGGTCATCAGGTTTTGTCTGGTGAAGGCTTTGCCGAAGCTGCTTGAACCCACTGAGCCATCCTACCAGCCCATGATATTTTAAATTCATATAAAAACCCTGACTGTAAGCATTGACATTGCTGCAGGGCCTCAGTGCCACAGGCTCCTTTGTTCTGTCAGTTAAAATTGCTAGTTTGCTGAGCCTCAGAAAGCCCAAGCCCTTCCCCCTCAGAAGCAAACTGACTAGCCCACAGGATTCCAGGCAGCACAGAAATACCTTCCCAGCAGCTTGTGGGCAGTCCAGCAATCCTCGGAGAGCTGTGTGAAACAGGTCACAAAGTGACCTCTAGCAAAGCACCATGACTGTGCCCTTGCTTGAAGAACCCCCCCCCCCCCCCGACCTCCACCTGGGTCAGCCAGAGCACAGCCCCAGGATGCAGGCAAAGGGAAAGGAAGTTGGGATCACAAGCAGTAATGTGTAACTACACACGAGACTTGAAAGGACACCTTATTTTAGCAAAAAGAAAAGAAGAAGGATACCCAATTGCGCGGACAAGCTGTAACTTCAGCAACGAATACACCTGCTTTTGTAAATGCAAATCATCGCATCCTTAGCTCCAAGTAGGCAAATCGTTTGTAAACCTTAGAAGGAAAAGATACCCATTGTCAACTCCAAAAGAGGATAGCTGGATGGCCCGACTCACAGTCAAGAGCTAGGAGAGCATCCTTGCAGTTTTTATTGTATGTGCCAGACTACACTGTGCTAAATGCTGGGGATAAAAAAAAGTGGGGGAGGGGTATCATGCCTCCTCAAAGAGTGCCTGTGAGCTAGCGGAGCGACAAGGAACCACATGCCAGCTGAAGTAAGGACATTCTTTCCTTACAAACAACGAAGGAACCTAACAGCCTGGATTGGCCTGAAGCTTCCTGAGACAGCAAGGCGTGTGCCGAGATCTAAATACAGTTAGGAGGTTCACGGGCAAAGGGGGGTGTGAGGGGTAAGAGAGAACAAAGGCTGGGGTGGCAGCCTCCTACATCAACGTGATTTTTAAATGTGAGTAAGCTCATGTCACAAGGAAACAAAATCGGTAGTTTTACAGGTAGAAAGGGCTCAAGACTGATCTGTGCTCTCAAGTCCTGGAGAGCAGGCATTGGCCCCGTAGACCAATTGGCCATTGGGCCTGTCGATAACAAGTGTGGTAGGGTAGGTAGAGATGGCTGCAGTACATGCTGTGCTCCCCAAATAAAACCAGCAGCTTCCTACATGTTAGGAGAAAAACTCAGTTCCTGGCCTGTCATTAACATGGACTTATTACAAGGAATCTGAATTTAAAACAAACTTAGACCCCCCCAGAAGCTCTTGCCTTCCCCTATTTTCACAAATGTTCTCATTGTGTCATGATCTGCTCACTGCAGCCTTAGTCTCCTTTCCTGTTTCTCTGGCCAATTGAATTTACACCACTCACCATTTTGCCACAAAATCATGACACATCTGTAATTTTTTTTTTTTTTTAAAGTCAGAAACATTGTTTTCTGAAAGAAACTGGGGGGGGGGGGAACATTACCTGGTAAGAGTCAACAAATACGAAATGTTCAACTTTTAAATTTCTCATTTGAATTGACAGCAGAATCGGGCTGAAATGAACTTTTCTCTATTAAGAAATGTGTGGGCATTCCCCCAGTAGGGTAAGAAAGTGGTATTTTCAACTGTGCAGGACAGAGGCCCCATGGGCTCCCCTCCCAAATCCCCACATCATCATTATTGTCTCTTGCGGGTCCTATTAACAAAGTTCTCCATCATAAGGAGTTTGAGAGACAGACTCAAACATAGGATGGCCTAGTATTTCCCACTGTGAGAAACTCAGTTTCCGAGGGGAATTGCAGGGACCAGAAGCAAATCCATTCACTGTCTGGGCCATGTTCCTAACGCCAGCCAGGGTGCTGAGGGCTATGCCAGAGACTCTGTGCTTGGTGCTGTACATCAACTACCTCATTTAACCCTTGCTACAACCCTGCAGGCCATGCTCAGCCATGTCCCACTGGTGTGCCCTCACGCATGCTAGCAATCCTTTCCTCTTCAGCAAAATCTAACAGTAACACTGACTGAAGCTAGAGGTAAAGTGGACACAGAACACGTATGTGTGTCAAGATTCCTTTTATTTGTCAGAGATGAACCAGAAACAGAATCCGAGTTTCTTGGCATCCAATACAAAGAAATAAAAGCTACCATCTGCATAAATCATAGTATCATTAAAAGCAATTATATGGAGGATGAAAACAATGCCCACGGCAGACATTATTTATCAGCCAAAGTACATGACCAGTGAAACAATCAACAAAGGACTTCGTTAGCAAGGCAAATTATACACCCACATGGAAGAAGGAAGACCACTGAGCAGCTATTAATGGGCCAACCTGAGAACTCTGAAATATTTCCTTCAAGTGCAGAAAGCAAAAATTTTATGCACATACATAACATTTAAAAATGAAATATTTTAATGTTTTCTCCCAAAGAACCAGAAAGATCTTCAAGGTCTTTTCTAGTTTTCTTCAGTTAAAAAGGACATCAAGTTTGGATGTGTGTGAAAGTCCTATGACATTTTTCAGATGATTTCTATAATGGTTGTTCAGCTGCACAATACCCATTTTACACAAGGCATCAGGCAAAAAAGACTTCTAGACTAGAATAATCACTTATGATGAAAATGACTTTTGACCGAAGGAAAACATATATGCCCTCAGTTTTAAAAACCCAGCCTCTCCTGGATACTGTTAGGCCATCAGGGATTCACTTAGGAAGGACAGTGGTATGCATAGCTCCTGCAGAAGTTTGGTTCCCGTATCACCCTCATCTCCCCATGAGAAGCTACGTGCTCCACCCGTGGAAAATCTGGCTTTGAAAGGCTATTCTGTGCACATTATCTACCCTCAAGAGTTGGGCAAAGTTTAATCCCTTCCCCTTTCTTTTTATAATTCAAACATAAAGATTGTAGTTACTATTTTAAAATTTTACATCCTGATTTATTTATTTATGCATTTACTTGTTTATTGGTTTAGGTTTTTATTGTTTGTTGGATAAGGTCTCACTATATATCCTTGGCTGGCTTGGTATTTGCCATGTAGACCAGGCTAGCCTCAAACTCATAGTGATCCTCCTAACTCTGCCACTCGAATACTGGGATTGAAGATATTGCATCACCATGCCCAGCTCCTGGTTCATTTTTTAAATGTTCCAGATTGTGTTAAAAACTTATCTCTCAGATAAATGGAACATAAAAAGTAAAGAAACATGAATTTTGAATGGATGAACACGTTTATTAAAACTAATTATTTCCCTTCAGTTCCAGATACTCTTAAAAAAATCTACCCAAATGGCTTGACTAAAACTGGTAACTCTGTCATTCTGTTCTAATGGACATGAATGGGTTGTGAACATAAGGAATTTCTATAAAATCTGACTGGGATTTGTATGCTTTCCTTTCTAACCTAAATATTCAGGAATGCTACTGTGTCTTTCCTGGTCCTCCAGCAGTTTGTAAAAGTGTCAGGCACTGAACAGATGATCAGTAAATTTTTTCTGAATGAATGAATCAAAACTCAGTGTGGTAGAAATATGAAAAACTCAATATCCAGAATTTCAATCAGTTCACCTTAGATCACATAAACTAGTAAACAGTGATGAATATTTAATAAGATATGTTATGAAGCAGATTATTGTTTTTAAACATCATTCATGGTTGGCCAACTCCCTAATATATTAAGAAATCATACACAAAAGTGAAATTACCCTAAAGCTTTGCAGTAATAATCTTCCACATAGTTTGAGTTAGGCATGTGCCTGGAGTTACCCTTTCATCCACCAGATGGCAGTGGAGAATCAAGGTCCAACTCCTGAGCTCCCCTAGAGGGAAACTAAAAGTATGTGATGGCGATCCTTTTGTTGACAAAACCAACAACTGCCAACATCTTCAACTCTGACAAGCAGGGGATGGCTGACCTGGGTGATAAAGCATGCCTTATAATTTGTTCACTGTTCACAGTTCATGGAACATCACATTATAATGTTCCAAGGATGATACTGAATAGAGAGAGCTAGAGAGTTCTTGCCTTCAAAGAACTTGCAATTTAAGGAAGCAGATAACCTGTAAACAGATAAATACAAAAGGTATAATTAATTAACTGAGATGCTTGAGAAACACTTGCCTAGCGAGATATGTGAGTCAACTCTTGAGGAATGAAAGGAGTTTACTAAGCAGAACACAGTTAGTGCTGTGATCTAGGGGTCCCCCAAATGTGTGAAGGTTTGACTGTCAGGGTTAATCACTGAGAGGTAAGGGTCATGGGAATGCTAGGGTCCTATGCAGCTGATGAGCTGCTGATAAGTGGTAGCTGACAGAAAGCTAACTATCACAAATGGGTAGCATCCAAGGCAGAATTCACACAGGCATAGGGCTAAAATGAGGTTCTAGGTAGGGGTGTTATAGAGCCAAAATCAGTTGGATGTAGGAGTGTTTGGAGGGAGAAGTAAAGTGAGGGAAACAGAAGATGAGGGACTAACTGCAGGTTAGAACTAGGTGAAAATGTTCAGGAATTGTCATTATGATAATCGTAACAGCTATTATTTATTGAAACTTTGAATATGCAGAATACTAGACTAACCACTTCTCTCTTCCTTCTTGTGACTCCTAAAAATACTTAGTATTTTCCATATCCACTTTTCAGAGCCTGGCCTGCTCTGTTCTTGAGTTCCTACCTTGCATATGCTCAAACAACAAGTCTCTCCCCACCATCCATTTTTAAAAAATCTTACAGGGATGCTTGGTATGCTGTTACTTGGTATCATTGTATTCCAAAATAATCACGGAGTCCTGAACAAGACTAGGAAAACTGGGTTCTAAGTCTCATTGCAGTTGGCCTGTTCTGAGGCTGGGTGCACTTGAACATAATACTCAAGCTTAATACTCCCATTCAACAGTGGAGTGAGTTGCTGGGAAAACAGTGGATTAAGAAGATTTTCAAACTCCCCTCCCAATTTAAGTTCTATTATATGAAATTTCTTTTCCTCTACCATCTATTCAATGCCGGAGGTGCTGGAAGTGATGGGGGGGGGGCAGGCTACAAACAATTTATAAAACCTACACAACCTGGAGATTTAGGATTTAGCCAGAGGACTGACAGATAAATTGCATAGGGAAAATAATGTCTTTCAGGCCCTGGTGTGACTGCTTTGCTTGGATCATACTAAGTGATAACCTCTCAGAGTTCAAGTTACTCGGTATGAGCCTAACAAACAGAAGGCACACTGATTATCCCAAAGGCTAAAAATACGGCCATACTTTTATGTATCTCTAAACAGTAGTTTCTCCAAAATGTATATAGTAACTGCAGTGAGTTAGTAGCCATCATTTGGCATTACTGAATTAACAGAGCCAGTGAAAAAGTCACCTGGATTCAAATTCCTGCTGTTACATTAGTGACAATGAACCAACCCATTGATTAAGTAACAGAAATGCTCTCTGAGCCTTAACTGTAACAAAAGAAATGACAGCCATTGCGACTGATCCTTAACATCACAGACTGTCGGGGCAAAAAGCAGCCATGACAGAGAAGAAACTTTATGTACAGAAGTCCTGTCAAAATCTCAGCACACTTAATATTTCACGGCATGCGCTTGAGGCCGGTCTTAAGAAAAAGATTCAAAGAAACAAGACATCTGAATTTCATACAGACCAGACCTATGGAGAACGATATTGAACTACAGTCTAAACATTAAAATAACCTGAGAAAGCGCTCTGCAGTTGGAGTATTATAGCTCCTATTGTCTGGAAACCATGTCAATTGGTGACACCTCTGGGGCACCAAACACTTGGGTTTTTTAATGGCAGAAGGTGCAGAAACAGTGTGACTGGGCTAGACACAGCGCCCCTGCTGCAGCAGAGAAGGTCATTATGTGGTCCTGCATTCATCGTTCCTCCGTTGGCATGGGTGACAGTGAGAAGGACTTAACTGGAGAGGACTTTAAAGTGAATTGATATTTACTAGCTCCCGAGAAACATTTTTTTAAAACTTATTGTGGTGATATATTATTTATGATTTATTAAAGCTTGCCTGATGATTCAGAAAGCAAAGTCAGCCTCAAGCTGTAGAGATCAGGCAGTAGTGATACACACCTTTAATCCTAGCAGCCAGAAGCTAGGAGGTGGGGGTTCACACCTTTAATCCTAGGACTCAGGATGAAGAGGTAGACAGATCTCTGTGAGTCCAAGGCCACCCAGATCTACACAAGATTGATCCAGTCCTAAAGAGAATCAGCTCTCACAAAGATGATCTGAGCACCTGGGAATCACACACCTTTAATCTCAGCACCAGAGGGATATAAAAGATAGGAGCGGGGTCTTTAGCAGTCAGTATCAGGGACTCGTTCTCCAGCCACACTGAGGATAGGAAGACATTGAAGTCTGAGGTTTGGTGGAGCCAGGATCCCCTTTCATTCCGAGGTAGAGTAAGAGCTAGTGCCCAGCTACTTTGCTTTTCTGATCGTCAGCTTGAAGCTGGAACCCCAGTACCAGGCTCTGGGTCTTTTGTCGTGTTACAACTTATTTTAAAACTGTCATTCTCTTTTAATTCCATGAGATTGTATAAATAAACTTCCGAAGACTTAATTAGTTCAGTAAGTTTAAACAAAACACACTGACTACTCTTAGAGGTGGAAAAAAAAAAAAGAAATATTTTAATAAGGATGATAAAAATGTCCCTCAGTACCAACACTTCTGTACACTGACTCTAGGTCACGCACTAAATCAAGAACCATGTGTGTGTGTGTGTCCTCTAAAATCTGGAGAGACCATGTGTGCATATCTTCTATAAACAGGAGAGGAAGGACAAAGGGTGCGTGCGGCTCAAGGGACAGAGTGCTCGCTTAGTGTGCACAAGTTCCTAGAACCAGAGCCACTCACACACACGCGCGCATGCGCGCGCGCACACACACACACACACACACACACACAGAGGGGGGGTGACAGAGAATGAGGGAGGGAGAGAGCAGCAGAGAGACAGAGTTAAATTAGAAGGGGAAAAAAACCCACTTGGCCAGCACAAAATATACTTCATTAAGCACAAATCATTCTATCAAACATTGCATAGCTAGTAATACATACAGGGCAGGTGCCATTTATGTGAAATGATAAAAAAAAAAAAAAGAAAAGTAAAAAGGAAATTAAAATAACAACATAAAGGTGACAAATGAATTGAATTCTCCTAAAAAGGGAAACATAATATCATCTATCTTGTTATTTATTAAGTCCATTTGGGAAACATTAACCTAATTATTTTTAATGTTTTATATTTTGTGTTTTGTTATTATAACACCATTAACTAACTGGCACAGTTACTCAAGCCTACATCCATTATGTTAAATGATTTTGTGGATGCTGAAGCCTTATTTTAGAACACACCCATAGGAATATTACAGGAATGCTGAATATCTGAAAAATTATATCCACTTAGTTGTTTGGAAAGACATTGCCTAACTTTTTCACATGTCATTAGCCTGATATACAAGGTTTAATGAGTTTTGAACCATTAAAATAATGCCAAAATATCAATTAAAAATTCTTCCTGATGACCCACACAAATGGTTAACTGTAATACAGAAGGTGGGAACTTGGGGGACCCGAACAGATGGAAAAACACTTAAATGACTCACTTCAAAGTCACAAATTTGCCTCAGGTGAGTCTTCTCACAGCCAAGTCTCATCTGTTTGTTCTGCAGGGCCTGTCCATTGTGGGACACAAGCTAGAAAGCAATGATGGCCAGAAACACAACAGCTGTCTCTACCAGCTTTGTCAGATTGTCACACATGTCCCTGAATTTTTTTCACAGTACAAGAAACAAGATGTATGGAAAGGGGAAACTCACTGTCTGGACCAGATTTATTACATGGGCTCAGTGATGTTTTCTAGCAGTGGAGCAACCAGTAATCAAATACCAAGCAGTTACTGGCCTGGCTGACTCGAGGAGCTTTGACCTGATGCACTTCAGACTCCATCATGGAGGCTCATTCTCTTCTCAGGCTCCTGACATGCACAGCTTTGTGCCCCAAGATACATCAGCTGTCAAAACATTGGAGCTGATGCACGTACCCTCTGCTTTCTCAGGGCTAGCTCCGTGTTACCCAAGCATGGGCTGCCATTGCATTTTCTACCATCTCTGCAGCGATGCAGCATTCCTGTCCCAGCCAACTGATGAGTCACTACTTCTTAAACACACAAAACCAGGCAAGCAAGCTCTCTCTCTCTCTCTCTCTCTCTCTCTCTCTCTCTCTCTCTCTCTCTCTCTCTCTCTTCTCTCTCTCTCTCTCTCTCTCTCTCTCACACACACACACACACACACACACGTCTCTCTCAGCTTCTACCCTCTTGAAAGTTTACTCTAGCTGTTGCAGGTCAACCATTCTTTACCAAAGATGAAAATAGTGTGGAGAGTCTCAACTCCATTCTGCAGAAAGAGATGAGATGATTGCCAATATGAAGTTCACAGGAGACATTAAATGGAGTTGTTCCGTCCCTGCCGACTATCCGTTCTTGTGATTTTGATGGAAAATGACTCTGTCAGTTCTCTTACTCTCTTTGAACAGTAAGAGCTGAGAGTGAGTGCCTCCTCAAGGCTTCCCCCAGTCACCTAGAGAATGAGACCAACCTTGTAAAAAGAAGGGGGCCATGTAGGGCTCTGGGTGTCCTAGTGGCTTTGCCTTATAATCATGGTTTGAAGGTATGGAGCTTTTGAAATCAGATAACTCCATTAGAATTCTGTCCCTGTCTGTATATGGCATCTTTATCACTACAAGGGAGAATGTAGGAGATATTTTAATTACATGAAACATTCAGAGTACACTGAAGGAGGAACATGGACAGAGCTATGCAGAACAGCCAGCAATGGTGCTTTTCAGGGCAGAGGAATTACACGATAATTTTGTTTTCTCCTCCAAGTTTTTGTGTTGTTAGGGTTTCTACAATGATTGTAAATTACTTCCCTAATAACATAGTGTTGGACAGAAAGAAAAGAACAATCAGCCATACAGCTTTTTCTCCCAGAGAAGAAATGGGGGAAAAGATTGAACATGTAATTATGTCCTACACTGGCCACTTAAGTGTTAACATTCCCTGTGCCAATCCCCCCACTTTGGTCACAGCAGGAAACCTACCTAAAAAAAAATAGTCTGGCTCAGGGAAGAAGAGCACAGGCAAGGAAAAAAACATTACCACACTGAAAATGGAAGTCTAAAAATGAAAAGTGCAACATGCTTTATGCCAAAATAGCAGGGGCCCCTCTGGAATGGGGCTTAATGACTTCCACTTTAAGAAACGCTGGCGGGCTGGCCAACCTTGCACCACTCAGTCCCAGAACCAGGGTTGTGAGTTGGCCCACCCAAACATCCACCCCACCTGTGATCTGCTGGAGCACATGAGGGGGACCAGTCCTACAGACACAAAGCTGCAGGATCTCTGTGACACAAGTCAACAGCAGGCTATCCAAGAGGAGTCCCAGTGAGGTCCCAGCATCCATAGTGTAGCACACACCAGAGGCCTTGAACCAGACCAATGACTCTCTGCAATGAACACTTACAAGTATAGATGTAGGATAAAGGAGTTTACTGCGTGACTCACTGTATCACACTACAGCTTCCACAACTAGACTGATTTTTCTCTTTTCCTTTTCTCTTATACTTTATTTTACTGGGGGGTGGAGGGTTGCAAGGACAGAGGACGGATACTAAGGGACTGGAAAATGAATGTGATGGAGATACATGATGTGGAAGACATAGAGGATAAATAAAAAGTTTTTTTTAAAAAAGATCATCTAGATTTCTTATTTCTCATATCTTTGTCAACAGGCATTTACAGTGAATAATGTACTGAAGTAGAAAACATTTGCTCTTGTTACACTCTAGCTTTAACAGGAAAAAAGGACAGACTCTGTAGGAACAGGATTGATGGCATATGGTAATTACACGATTAGGTTGAAGGATCTGTAATAGCATAAGCTTCCATTAAACACATTCCTCAAGAGGCACATTTACTAAGAGAAATTAGGTCATTTACAATTCATAAACAAAAAGTCATGCATCAAAATCTTTTTTATATAGATTGTCTGGGGTCATTTTTCTAACCACTCCTGGCTCGGGACCATTTCAGAGAAAGTTGGGTGACACCCCAGAAGCAGCAGAGAGTCTGCAGCTTCCAATGCAGGAGAGGCTATCCAGGCAGCAGAGGAATGTCCCCTGTCTGTCTGCACATGGCAAAAATGGGTCAGCTGTGGCTCATTTCCAACCACCCACCCAAAACTCTATGTGCTCCAAACACAGAGAAGATGGGATGATGTCGGAGGTGACAAAGAGGGCACCCCAGCTCTCCCCTTCCTTCTGTGGTGTTTTCCACCACCATCACCATCTCCATCACTTCCGGTGAGCTGTCTGGACACACACACCTCTTCACGTTCCCTTTTGCCTCGACTTCACTTCAATTGCCTTGATTTCTATTGGGCTTCATTCCTTTAACATTTAAAAGCTTTTCTAGGATCAAGTAGGTCTAAGTCTGATAGCATTTCAAATGAAACAAATAAAAGTGTGTTTCCTGTACTATTTCTATCATAAACCAGCTGTACTCAATTCTCTGTAAAAGCTGGCATTCAGTACAAACACTAAAATATTTTAAAAACATTTTATTAGAAATAAGTGCAGATGTGATGTGCTTTCATCATTGTAGCAAAAGTTGAACAGAAACTGAATTTTGTCCATGAAGAAAACAATCCTTTAAAATAAATACTAGGCTCCATTACATCTGTTTACAGAGTGAAGAGAACTAACACTTTAAGGCCTACTATAACAGTCAGCAAGTAGTATTCACTCCTGCCATTTTTACCATTTTATCTTCACAGCTATTTCACAAAGAAGGATACTGAAGAACAAAATAATTAAATTCCCCAGAGTTATTCAGTGGTGAATGGTGGAGTAGAAACTCGAATCCACATCTTTCGTGCTTCAAAAGATATGTTTTCCTAATACATATGGCAGCTGGAAAGTCTATGTTAGTTTGAGTCCCATCATAAACTTTCATCTAACCTTAGGTTGGAAATGTAGCTCAGTGGTTGAATGCCTGTCTAGAATGCTCAAGGCCCTGGGTTCAAACCTCCAACCCCACTACAAAGCAAGGATACATACAGAGACACTCATACACACACACACACACACACACACACACACACACACACACACACACACACTTATTTAACCTAGCCAGATACACTGGTAAGATGTGAGTCTGGATCTAGACACAATGAATTGAGGGAGGACGGTTTAATAGACTAAGATCATTCACAAATGTCAACACTCAAAATCAAATTACAAAAATAATCATTTTATCAAATGTAAAGGTTTTTATGTTTTATAAAAGTCTCAATTATATAAGAATACTTCATTTATTCCCCCCAATAACCTTAAAAATCAGTGATGCGGGTATGTTTAACACCCTTACTTTGTAGCTAAGGAAACTGAGCCATAAAATGGCACCCACAGTGAAGCAAGAAGCCCAGGCTCCCTATGTGAATCAGCACTACCTTTATTTGTAGAATCCAGGCATTTTTTTTTCAGTTGTTCTTTATTTTCCATACATAGCTATCAGTTTCCCCCATCCACTCCTCCCAGCCTCCCCCAAATCCTCTCTACTCCAGACCCACTCCTCCCAATTCCCCTTTAGAAAATAGCAGGCTTCCCATATGTATCAAGTGAACACACCATAACAAGATACAACAAGACTAAGCACAAGCCACATGAAAGTTGGATGAGGCAATCCAGTAAGAGGAAAAGGGCCCCAGGAGCAGGCAAAAGAGCCAGAGATACTCCCACAGTTAGGAGTCCCACAAAAACACCAAGCTAAACAATCACACCATATATGCAGAGGACCTAGCAGGCTCTGTGATTGCTCCTTCAGTCCCTGTGAGCTCCTATTAACTCTATTTTGTTGATGTCTATGGGCCATGTTCTTGTGGTTTTCTTGAGCCCTCTGGCTCCTACAATTATTCCTCTTTCTCTTCCACAGGGTTCCCTGAGCTCCAAGGGGAGGGATCTAATGTTTGGCTGTGGGTCTCTGTGTCTGCTCCCATAAGCTGCCAGCAGTTGCCTCTCTGATGACAGCAGGGCAAATGGACAATTGGTACCAATCTATGAGTATATAAGAATATCATTCGGAATCATTTTATTAATTTTTTTCCTTTCATGGGTTTCTGATCATACAGCCTCCAGTCAGGAAAATCATGATTCAACAGATACGAGCATATCCTGTAGAACATACTTCAAAGAAACACTATAGTACAGTGGAAATACACTTTTTCTCAACCCCTCCCATTGCAGTCAACCCATTACATCACATTCACAACATGTTCTCAACTATATTCATTTTCTTGTTATCTGGAAAACACCTTGAGTGATTTGTCAGAGAAAACATTCTTAGCAAATTATCAGTATATTGTCTACTATCTTGGCAAGACATTTTTTTTTTTTTCAAAAAAAAAAAAATCTGTGTCCTAGTCATTGTTCTATTGCTGTAAAGAGACACCATGACCATGACAACTCTTATAAAAGAAAGCACTGAATTGGGGGATTGTTTACAAGTTCAGAGGTTTAGTCCATTATCACCATAGTGGGGAACATGGCTGCATTCATGTGCTAAAACAATAGCTGAAAGCTACATCCTGATCTGCATCAAGAGAAACACTGGCTTGGCAAAGACTTTTGAAACCTCAAAGCCCATCCCTGGTGACACAACTTCTTCAAAAAGGCCACACCTCTTAATACTTTTAATCCTTTCAAATACTGCCACTTCCACTTGATTAAACATTCAAATGTAAAACCCTGTATTCAAACCACCACGCTCATCCTGGTTCCTCATGGTCAGAAACAAAACAAAAGCAAAAAACAAAAGAATAACTCCCCTGCAAGAGCTCTTCAGATTTAAGAACAGAAAGCTCTGAGGGTACAGAGATGGCCATTGGGAGAGCAACACTCAGAGAATTATATTCCAACTGGAAAAATCATTTCCAACACAGTGCTTGTCAAGAAATCTTGAACTCTACTTGAGGAAAGGGTTAGCCACCACCTCGAGGAGGAAAGGTTTGGGAAGTATAGGCTTGTCTGGAAAATCCAATGTCCTGAGATATTCACTTACATATCAACTAATGCTTTCATCTAGGAATATATGTGAACTTCAAACAAATGGTGGGACCAATACTTTATAGCCCCTCTACCAAGAATATCTTTCCAAAGTGAGGCTGGGAGACCACTGTCCTCCCCATCCCGTTCTTTTCCTTGTTACTTGATATGTATGTATGCATGTATGTATGTATGTATGTATGTATGTATATCCTTCTCCATAGATTCATTCCTGTAGGCCTAGTGGCTAGAAGGATGCTCATGAAAAATAGGTGTGCAAGAGATGATAGCTTATTGAACTCAATGGATGAACAAGGCCATGTAGAGTCTAGGTGACAGATGTACCTTCCCATTTACTTCTTCTCTCTTCTGTCAATTTCTCCAACTCTTGAGTGAAGAAAAGTATTTCTTTGGGTATAGGATGGTAAATCAGTTTGTGCATGTGACTAAGTACCACAACTGTAGAAACCTACTTTGAGAATGTGGATATGGCATGTCTCTGTACAAACTTCAGGCTGTCTCAACTAATAGTGAGAGAAATGATTGTCCCAAGGCATATCTCTATCTCTCTCTCTCTCTCTCTCTCTCCCTCCCTTCCTCCCTCTCCCTCTCTCTCCCTCCCTTTTCATTTCAAATGTATGTCCTTATAGCCATTTATATATTCAGTTAGGAGAGCAGCACAAATTGGAAGCTGTGTATTAACAATTCTACCTTAAGTAAGTAATAAAGAGTGAATTAACTAGACACAAAGCAAAGTCACCTCGGTGAGCCTGCACCAAGCTCTTCAGCATCTGTTTCATGAATTGCGGCTGCATTTTATGCTCTTCTATCTCCTTAAGTCCTTGTGCCTCTTCAGGACAAAGGACCTAGTTCCCAGCATCTCTGGAGTGCATCACATCTACACAGCACTTCTTCAAAGATCTGCAAACAATTCAATTGAGGGACAAAGATATAGTCACGAAACACTAACTTGAAGTGCCAGATCCATGTACAAATCTGAAAAATAAAACTTGGCCATCCATTATGTGACTGTCAAAAGCCCTGACCCACAGTCAGGAGAAATTAAGGGAGACTGCAGGAGGAAGGCTTCCTGGGAGCACAGTGTGCTGTGGATCCCTTTGTGCAGGTAAGTGAGGGAGGAGAGAAAGATGCACAGGCAAGTTAGGAGAGGGGACTGTAAAAGGACAGAAGCCTGTCATAGCCCAGCCTTAGGAGAACATAACAGGTATGTGTCTGATTCTGTCCCAGAAAGGGCAGAAACAGAGCTGGGAGGCAAGGTGACTGTTGAGCTGGCTTGCCCAGCCCAAACTTGTCTGGCCAAGGACCATAGGGCTTCCTGAGGGTAGAGGCAGGCCACCAAGGGGAGTGAACTGTTTGGACACCACACAGATGCTGCTCAAGAGGACAACTTGGAGGTGAAAAGACCCTGTCCCAGAGTCTTTGTGGAACTAACAGCTGAAAATCCCGGAGATGAGGAAAGTGCAACAAAGAAGGCAAACAGGAGAGACTCTCAGAAATGCTCCACTTTAGCCAAGAGGCACTCAGAGTGTGAAGCCACCGTGGCAGCACCGTGGCAGCATCAGTAAGAGGGCACTTTTGTGCCCTCTGCTCCTTCCTTGTCCAGC
This sequence comes from Phodopus roborovskii, assembly GCF_943737965.1. Classification (NCBI taxonomy): domain Eukaryota; kingdom Metazoa; phylum Chordata; class Mammalia; order Rodentia; family Cricetidae; genus Phodopus; species Phodopus roborovskii. Next base: position 4,788,349 of record NW_026126540.1, on the reverse strand, counting down.
ACAGGCTCCAGGAGGTCAGAATCTGGTAGAAATTTAGACCATGCTTTTCAACTGGCAAAGACCTTACTTACCTGGGGAGGGGAAGGTGGAGATCTAACTTCATGCCTTGGTGCTTTGCTCTATTTGCAATTTCAGTGTATTATAGTGAAGAATATTACTTAAACTCAGAGATTTCCTGAGTTTTAATCCTGAGCTGGGAAATACTTGTTCTACTGAAGACATTCTGACTAGATGTCAGGAAACAAAAATAAAGACACTCTTGGATGAGTGAGTGCCCATGAATTCTATTTGTCCTAGGTCAGCGGAAACTAATTTTAATAATCAACTCATTGAACCCTACAAACTGCCTTAGCCTAAACGGGGATTTGGGGTTAAAAACAACGAAAGCCACAGTTAAGTAGGCCCGCCTCAGGATAGATAGAAATGGGAAACTTAGGCTCCATCTGCCTTGCATCCCTGCTTATAGCTGCCATTGCAGTTGTTCCTGCTGTTATAACCAAGTGCTTTAGACCATGTCTTAGTCAGGGTTACTATTGCTGTGATGAAACACCACGAACAAAAGCAAGTTGGGGAGCAAAGGGTTTATTCAGCTTACACTTTCACATCACAGTTCACCATCAAGAGGAACTCAGGACAGGAACCCAAGCAGGGCGGGAACCAGAGGCAGAAGCTGATGTAGGGGAGGGGTGACTGATGACTGGTATGCTCACAGCTTGCTCTGCCTGCTTTCTTATAGAACCCCTGAACCACTATCCCAGGGATAACCCCACCCACAATGGGCTAGACCCTCCCACTAATATTCACTAATTTAAAAAATTCTCTCAGTTGAATCTTGTGGAGGTATTTTTCCCCCAATGGAGGTTCCCCCATTTCAGATAGTTCTACCTTATATCAAGTGGACATAAAACTAGCCAGGACAGACAGGGCAACTTATAAAGAGAATTTTACTTTTGTGTAGTTACAGAAGAGGAAAGCTCTAAGGCCAAGGCTTGTCCCTTATATGTAGTGCGACGAGTAGGTGTCCTCATATGACAAACATGAGAGAAGGTCAAAAAAGACGTAGCTGTTTGCCTCCAGCTCTTCAAAGGTCACTAATCCCATCTGTGAGGGTCTTACCTCATGACTTCATCATCACCTAAAGGCCCACACCCTAGGACTATACCCTGGGAACTAAGTTCCAGGGTACATTCTGAAAAGGCCACAGTCATCAAAATACAGCTCCACTACTCTTCATATGTCTTTTTTTTTTTCCTTTTCAACAATGGGAGAAGCCAATGAGGGCCAGCATCTTCAGACTCAGATCCTTAACATTAGTCAGTTATGGTTTGAAGAATACACCACAGAAAGTTCCTAATTGGTCCTCCTTCCATCAAGTCCTGAACCAACTACTATTCAAATGAGGTGAGATACCAGCTCAATAGCCCTATGGTCAAGGTTAGGTAAATAGTCTGTTGTTTGAAGTGAACAAGGGCACCTGGCAAAATAGTAGTGAGCCTCGAAATTCTACACCCATGGTCCTATTGTAGAGGACAGAAACCTAGTAACACATCCAAAGTCACTCAAAAGGCAAGTGATTCGCTGAATGTGAAGCCCTGATCCTCTGAGATCTATGCCATCTCTAATGCTCTAAATTTCCCTTTTACACTTATTTATGTAGTGTGTGTGTGTGTGTGTGTGTGTGTGTGTGTGTGTGTGTGTGTGTGTGTGTCCACATGCTGAGACATTCATGTGGAGGTAAGGACAAGCTGAAGCCCTTCCTTCATGGGGGCTCCAGGGTTGGGATGCAGGTTGTCAGGTTTGACAGACAGCATCTTTACCAGCTCAACCATCTTACTGGTTCTGAACCTGTCTTTTAAAAGAGAACATAGGTTAGATGACCTCTCATGTCATATGATTACACAGCAGGTCACTAGTTTATTTCTCAAGGAGCCATTCATTCTCCTATTTAAGTCATTCCATATGTATTCACTGAGTACTGCTATCCAGGACATGCCAGGCACTTTTCCCTTACAGTATTGCTGCTCATCTATGAGCCCCAAACCAAACAAATCCCCTGAACCAAATGGTAACTGACTGACAAAAGGGAAAATTAGTATAATCAATTCACATAATCCCCAATTAAAACTAACCATGAATGACTGGCTCCTTTTGATTGGCTACAGGAGGAGACAAATAGCTTTTCTTACAGACATGCTAATCACTAACGCATACATGGTAGAAATAACAGATGTCACAAACACAAGAGATTTTATGGCATAAAAAATACCATATAGCTTCTAACAGTTTTACTGCCAAAAATTATGTCTCTTACTTACCAAGCGAAGTCATCAGCAATGAAACATAGACACAGCTATAATGTAAGGGAGGGTGTCAGACAGAGAAGAATGGTAGCTCATGGCAAAGGAGGGTAGCAGGCAGCAGACAGAGGGTAACACACAAAAAGGAGACTAAAAATTTTTTTGCAGAGGCTAAATTTAGGCTTTAAACATAGCTACACAAACAGTTGCTTTACATTACCACCCTACTGCTCCCAGCTTTTAAACTCTCCACAGCACACATTAACACCCATCAGAGCAGACCACACAACTTCAAAGGCACAACTAGAATTTCCTTTGCTTTTCCAACCCTACTTCCTTGAGAGAGCTTATGCTTAGAAGAGATAACATAGCCCACCTTTGATTGTGGGCCTCTGCCAACTTTGGTGTATTAAAGTAACACAGGTAGGGGCTCTTATCTTTGCTTTGAGTACTGAGATGCTCCTTGTGCATGGAGCTTCTGGCAAAAACAGAGATACAGTGAAAAGGTCCTCTGTCCCATCATCAGCTTTTAGAGCAGCTACTTGCACAACACTGACCTTAGGTAGAAAACATAATGGTTCTCGCTTTCTTGATTCATTTGCAGACAGAAACACTATGTGCTGTGAGGCATCCTGGGAGGATCTATGATTATTTATAGGGCTACACCGAGATCCTTGAAATATATTTGAAATAAAACAAGGGAAAGCGCATTGCCTCTTTGGGAACTTCCTCCAGCAGTCCAGGCTGCACAAATCTAACCATCACAATGACCTATTTCTGGGTCAGAATGCCATCTGATGACAGTTGCTTGCCTGCATCTACCACTCACACCCTCCAGAAAGTGAGTTATGAGTCTACAGAGAAGAAAAACAAGCCGATTTTTGAGAGGACGGTGTGGGAGACCATATCAAGGCCTAGATCCAGGACATGTCTTTTAACCCCACTTTCTCACCTCTGAACTCCACTCTGGGTATCAAAACCATTCCCTGGTGCAAGAGCTCTTCATCTGGAAGTTTGTGCCCATGAGCTCAGCTTTCTAAACAGCTAGAACAGACCCTACCATCTACCTCCTAGAAAAGGGCAATGATGGTACTCAAGTGGGTTCTGTTCTCTCTCCCCCAAAAGAGTTCTTCAATCCAGGAGCAGACAGACACCTCTGTGGATGTCATTTTCCTCCTTCCAAGTACCTGCTTACCTCTCAGTGCTAATTACATCTGAGGCTACCACATGACAGATGTTACAAAACCAGAGGGTCCTCTAAAAACAGAGGGCAGAGGTGTTTTTTATCTCATTAAGGCACAAACCTGAGGACTTAATGGATGATGGAATTAAGGACTTGGTACTCCACTTCCAGTCACTGAAGATTATTTTCCAGCAAGATGGGCGCACAAAGAATCATTTACTAAATGCACGATAGCCAGTGTGGAAATAAAGATCACAACTGTTACTGTCAAGGACCAAATTAAAGCAATATGCCAAACTCAAATGAATTGTCTTGATCACCTAAATGGAAAACTTAAAGTTAAATCAGACTTTATTTCTGTCTCTTTGTTCAGTAATATACCAATGTTTAAAAAATAAAATAAAATAAACACTCAAAAGCTTCAGGATCCTCATTTCCAAAACTCACCAGCAGTGTGACTGTGAACTGGGATTCAGAAATTCCAAGCTCAGTTTTATGTATATAAATGTGATGTTTTTAAGTAGAGGTTTAGTGACTGGTAAATGAGATTTTCAGAGCAGCCACTGCACAAACGGTCAGGACTGGTTCTCATTAGATAATAACATGTGGTTTTCATATTCAGAATTCTGAGAGCTGATTTCAATGGCCAGGGATGGCTTCTTGATTTTCTCCATCTTTCAAGTTTAGTTTGTTTAGATAGATGCAGTTTGCTATGAAAGGGAACATAACACAAACAGGCAAAAACTGTCACTTTACATACCTTTTGCTCAGCTAGGTAAAATGAAGCTCCATCCCTTCCTCAGTGAGCTTTTAAGCCAGGAGAGAGATGGCAGGACAACTCACTCAAAAGGAAATCTAAATGTGACATTTTTCCTGTTACCTGTTATAAGTCAGAATTTAGCTTATATGTTTAAGCTCATTTTCCAAAAATTTCACACCTGACCTGTATGACCCCTTTGGCAACACCATCCTATTATAATGGATAGTTTATGAGTTGCTGTGTGTTGCATTTAACTGTGGGCATATGCCAGCACCTCTATCAAACCTTGAAATAGCATGTTTTCCAAGTACCAACTAACCTGAGGACACCAAATTTTTGTAGCATGTAAGCTTTACGTAAACTTTATTATATGTTTTCCTACCAAAACATGGGTGGTATACAGTGACACATCTGGAAGTTGCCCCATCATTATCAAGATAGATTTGGCTGGTTCTGCTTCTCTCCCTATCACAGAACCTTCAAACATGTTGTAGCAGTGACCTCCTTTCTGACTAGATCCCTTTTCCATCCTGAGATTTTCACAACAGAAAGAGACCAAGAACATCTAATAGCTCTTAATGCCCTCATCAACACTGCTCCTGAACCTCCCCAGAATATTACATTACTTGATGGCTACAAAAATTCCAAGCTTCAAACTGTTACACTTTGGCTTTGCTCACAGCTTACAACCAAGCTGGGCAGGAACAAAGTGCAGGTTCCAAAGAGCATAAGTAACCCTAAAGTAAACAACATCTTTCATCATTTGAGTGGGCAAAGCTTACTACTTTCTAGAAAAATCTAACAAAATGCAGGCTCTAAACAAAGACTTTAAATAGGACACTTGCAAATAATGGTGTGCCTCTTCTGCTACAGTAGCCCTCTTTGTGGGTAGTAGGACACACAACCATTCATGGGGTACATTCGGTCTGCTCTCTCCATGTGAAGATGTCAGGAAGGATGCAGAGGGTCCTTTCAATGCACTTCCATGGATTTTGATAGGAAAGACTTTTGGGCCACCAGAGAACTATCCTGGGGTCTTACCTGATGCCATACTGTGCCCCCATGTCTGAATTTGTAACCCAGCCTCACATGCATTTGAGGGGCAGCTGAAGAGGAAACCGCACTTTTCCCAGTTGATTGCTTTGCTGCTTTGTGTCTTAGCACCATTTCCGCATTCTCTGATGTGAGGCAATTTGGGAGTGGTGGTAAGGGAAGAGTAAAGCCATTTCCAAAGTGTTGCTAGAAGAGAGTCCACTTAAGAACCCAACCCCATCCAGAAACTTGCTTTTAAAAGGCCACATTTTCTAAGTCATCTTGAGTGACTAGAACTTCCAAACCCACTTTATTAGAACAGCTTCTGAATTACCCAAGCACTATGAAATAAAATAATACTTTTAGGAAATTGACTTAGAATAAAATATTCAGAAAATATCTTCAGTGGAAATAAGGCAAGAAGGACTCACTCTAATAGTTCCTATACTGTTAGTCTTTTTCCTACCTGACTTTAGGGAGTCCCCAAACTCTCAAAATCAAGTGTTATTTCATATGTATGTGAGCTTTAGAAGGCACAGTGCCTTCAATTAAAGTAAACAAGCACTGGACACAGAATGAATATGTTGTTTTTAGGTGAGCTTTGTGAGTGTGTGTGTGTGTGTTTAAGATTACTTTTTAATTAATTTTATTTTACGTGTGTGGGTGTTTTGATTGCATGTATATATAAGTACCATGTGTGCAGCTAGCACCCATTCAAGCCAGAAAAGGGTGATAGATCTCCTGGGACTGGAGTTATTGGACAGTTGTGAGCTGCTGTGTGGGTGTTAGGAGCTGAACCAGGTCCTCTGCAAAGAGCAGCAACTGATCTTGGAAAAAAAAAAAAAAAAAAATCAACCATCATTCCAGTCTCCAAAAACAGAATAGCAATAATTTCTAAGTTAATTCTATAGCAACTCTTGAATGGCATTAATTTAGATCTAGAAAAGAAGAAAACGAGCACATTTAGTAGTTTACTCAAGAAATATCAAGCCTAATATTTAAGTACCTGGTTACATAACCCTAAATTTCACTGGAAATTTTTGTTCAACCTCACTTTATCATATTCTTTATGAGGAAAGAAATTGTGCCTTTTAAAACTAAACCTGCATTCCTTTTGTCTTGCACGGTGCCTGACATATGGATAGTTCTAAAAATACTATTACACAATTCTGCTTGCTGTCAATGCCAAAAAATACATACATTCTTTCAATTGTACTGCTGTGGGAACCATGAACATGACCAAGTTCAACTTGCATCATTTATGTGTTAGGGTTGTACAGTCCAAGGGGTGTGAAAATGTGTAAGAGCTCATCTAGTTCAAGACTCTTTAGGCCTATAGAAACCTCAGTGATATAAGCTAGGACTCAGAAGGCAAAGCTCAATGGATAGTGCAGATGTTTGTGATTAGTTAGCTGTCCTGGCTAGATTTATGTCAACTTGACACAAGCTAGAGTCATATGTAAGGAGACACCCTCAATTGAGAAAATGTCTCCATAAGATCTGGCTGTAGGGCATCTTCTTAATTAGTGGTTTATGAGGGAGGATCCAGACCACTGTGGGTGGTGCTATCCTTGGGCTGGTGGTCCTGGGTTCTATAAGAATGTGAGCTGAGCAAACCATGGGAGGAAAGCCAGTAAGCAGTACTCCTCCATGGCCTCTGCATGAGATCCTGACTCCAGAGTCTAGCCCTGTTTGAATTCCTGTACAGACTTCCTTCCATGAAGGATTACCATGTGCAAGCATAAGTCAAATAAACTCTTTCCTCCCCTATTTGTTTTTTGGTCATGATGTTTTATCACAGCAAAAGGAACTCTAACTGAAACAGCAGAACTTCATTACATGAAAAAAAAAAAATTGTTCAGGTCAGGGACTTAGGACTTAGGTGTCTATTTCAAAGTCCTTGAGAGAACTCTACAAAATGGGTTGTACGAGAACCATCCAGGTAGCTACATTAGCTGGTAATCTCTGGTCATGTGTAACTTCTATATACTAAGAAATAGCTCTGAACTATATAATATTTGATAATTTACTCCAAATGTGGTTTGACATACTCTGGGTCTTGGCAACTCTAAGATTCTAACTGACTGAACAGCCTAGTCATAAGCACTCTTAATTAACAATTGCTTTCCTAAAATGGAATTGTGTTTTTATGTCCTAGATGTTCAAACAGTTTCACAATATCACAAACTTTTTTTAAAAAGTAATTTCCCATTCAAGAATCTATTCACATTTGACATTTTATGTTATTTAAATCAGAAGCTTAAAATAAGGCTCATTGTTATTTATTAGATTTGAATGTATTATTATTAACAAACCACTGACATTTAAAACCAGGCAATTTAAATAGAAAGGGAAAGGAGACTTATTAAGTTTAACATAGCTGAAATGTTTTATTAACTTTGTAAATGAAATCAATCAGAGACAGCTTAAAATTAGTATTAAATGTGGGGGCTGGAAGGCTGGATGGCACAGTGGCTAAGAGCACTTGTTGCTCTTGTAGAGGACCTGACTTGATTCCCAGCATCCACACAATGACTCACAGGCAGTTGTAACTCCAATCCCAGAGGGTCTGAACTTTCTTCAGGCCTTGGTGGGTACTGGACATACATGGTACAGACATACATGTAGGCAAAACATGAATACACGTAAAATAAATTTTAAAATATTAAATTTTACCTAGTTATAAGTAAAAGAGAAAAACTAGGCTCTCTCTCTCTCTCTCTCTCTCTCTCTCTCTCTCTCACACACACACACACACACACACACACACACACACACACACACACACGCGCTCTCAAGCACAATTGCACCCTCAGGCATACACAAAATCTCGAATTCTTCCTCATCCCACCTCTAACTCCACCATCCTCATGCTTAGCCTGCTGACTGCCCAGGCAGTGTGGCTGGAATCAATACAAAAGATTTCTCCAGCGATTTAACATCACAACTGCATGCTCTACCACAATTATTGGGGGGGGGGTGTTAAATGTTAATTGGTTTTATTGCTTTTGTGGTTTGACACTCTTAGAAACATACTACAGTGAAGAAGAAGGACTGTCTAAATATCAGGAATTTCAATAAATTTTGCTTAGTGAGATCTGATCCAGTTTTCTGTGTCTAGCAAAACTGGAAAAGGAAATAATGTTTCATAAATTTGGGTCTAGACTAAGCATGATAAGGCTGGAAAGATGAATAAACATACAATATGATCACAGTTAGCTCTGTGCTGCTGCCTCACAGGCGTGGCCATCTTCCAGGCCTGCCACCTGGGACTCAGAATGTACATTTTCATCCAGTAACTGGAGTCAGTTTCTATAGTCAGTTTCTAGCACATGACAAAAGTCTGGGCACAAGGACAATAACTTTAGACACTAGCATTTGTGATAGAGACTTGCCAGCTACATCCTTCTACTGTTAAACAGGTGACCCAAAACAAATATTCTCAGGGTGTGTGTGTGGAGAGAGAGAGAGAGAGAGAGAGAGAGAGAGAGAGAGAGAGAGAGAGAGAGAGAGAGAGAGAGAGAGAGAACAGATTGAGAAGGGGTAGGAGGTAAGAAAAACATTTTTGTGAAGTCACTGGGGCAGGGTACACAAAATCCTAAATCCTTAAGCTGTAGAACATGTCATGACATGTCAAAAACAATACAGGTGACAGAGAATGTCATGTACCTGGGTACAGACATCAAATACATCACTGCATCTGGTGAGTTTCAGCTCTGGAGGAAACATGCAGTCCGTCCTTAGGGATTAGGGAATCTTACACTGTCCCCCTAAACCAAGTCCTTCATGGCAGGAAAAGCATACAGGCTTTCATGGTAAAGCTCTCCACATAGCTCCCATTGTCAAACTCAACTGCAAAGGAAAAGACACTCAGAGGAGCAGTGAGAGCCTGGGAAGAGGAACAGGTGCCCAGGGGTAGAACCTTCTAGTTTGGGGCCCTGGTCCTTCTTTGCCACAGAATTTCAGAGGCTGTAGACTTCTGAGGACAGTCATGAGTGGATGTGCAGACTGTCCAGCTCTAGAGCATGCTGCATGAGTCTGGTACTATGGGATACACCTGTGGGGCAGCCACTTTGAGAAACCACCTACCTTCATGGAGTGCACTGCCATTTTGGCTTTGTCAAAGACTCAGGAGTTGTAGTAACTGATAGTGCCCATCTCCCCAAATTGCCACAAGCCACTTAAGCCCTGGCAGGTGTTATTAGTGGGAGGTTGGTGATAGAGACCCTGATAATGAATGACATTACATTTTTATGAGCAGAAAAGGCTCAGAAATTGATTTAAACTGAGAAACAAAAAAATAAAGACAAGTGACATGCACAGAGCAAATTAGAGCTGCTACTTGCTACCCTTCTACTGCAAAATGGGGTGAGGCCAAGTGCACAGCCCACTCCCACATTTTTTGAAGTAGGCTCTCACGTGTATTTCTCCTGCCTCGGCCTCCCATGAGCTGGGATCACAGATACAAGCTGCCATGTCCAGCAAAAGATCTACATCAGTTTGATGCATTTACTTCCAACAAGGTATTTTTCACCCGTCTAAATGAAAAAGATCTTAAATTTGAGATTAGTTCAGTAAGTAATATGTATGTGCAATAGATACTCTTCTCCTTGCAAGGCTCTTCCTCCAATGAGGAGCAAGAAAAGGACAAGCAGATCTATGATGCCCATGGGTAATTTAGGGAAGGGTATATGTCTTTTTCCTAATGCTGGGACCCTTTAATACAGTCCCTCATGTTGTGGCGACACCCAACCATAAAATTATTTTGTTGCTACTTCATAACTGTAATTTTGCTACTCTTATGAGTCAAAATGTAAATGTCTGATCATTTGACACTATCCCAAAGGTTGTGACCCACAGATTAAGAACCACTGGTTAAAGGCAATGCTACTGAAATGGTCACAATCAAACAACATATTGTGGTAAAGACCAGCTCTTAAGTGGCTCAATTATGAACTCAGATGAAGGAGCAGCAAAGTCCAGTGGACACACAATGAAATCAGAAGGGATAAGTGCACACACGATGAGATCAGATAGGGACAGAAGTGACAAGCAAGTGCTTTGCTATAGAGAGGTAGGACAAGAGCAGGCTACAGAAACCCATGGAGACAGCTGACCTGAACAAGGAGGAGCTACTGGGCCCCCAGACTGATAACTGGGAATCCAGCATGGGACTGACTTAGACCCCCTGAACATGGCTCTCAGTTAGAAGGCCTGAGAAGTCTAAGGGACCTCTGACAGTGGAACCAGGATGCACAAAAGGACTTTGGGAGCACATTCCCCATGGAAGGATATTCCCTTAGCCTAGAGGCAGGAGGGAGGGCCTAGATTTTGATGACCCCTCCTGGAAGATACCACCCTCCCTGTGGAGTGGGGGTGGGGGTGGGATGGGATGGGAGAGGGAACTAGGATCAATATGGAAAATAAGAAAAGTAAATAAATAAATTTAAAAAGAAAAGAAAAACTTTGCTATGACAAAACTTTCACAGAAAATTCTAAAAGAAATGGACTCTCTCAGACTCTTCATGGAGTGTTTAGTGGGGTTCACCTAAACCTACATAGTATTAATAGCAAGATTCACACTCATGCAAATAAAGGAATTCAAAGTTGTCCTTGTCTGAGCTCTTGCAAGTGTTTTCATAACCACCCCAGTGTTCAAAAGCCCTTCCTTTAATCTGTTTTACTCCCTGTTATAAACATTGAACTCACTCTTCTTGTATCTGTACATAATTCCAAGTCTGGCGACTTGAGTGTGACATTCTGAAGTTCAATGCTATCCCTTCATGCTATTTTCCTCTGCCCCAGGTTTTTATCATTACCAAATATGTCAGCACTGAACTATTTCTCTTTTCTGGATTCAAAGTTTTCTGTTATGCACTATTTTATTTGTTATTAGATCAGTTACAAACATACACTGTTAGAATCAAATTGGTAATGAATTATTAACAGCCCCTAAAACATCATTTTACAAGAAAGAGTCTCACGTAGCCCAGGCTGAATTCAAACTCACTATGTAGCTCATGTCAGCCTTGAATTCCCTCTGCCTCTTGAAATCTGATATTATAAGCATGGTCTACCACATTGGGTTTATGTGGTGTTAGGATTGAAGTCAGAGCTTCATGCATGCTAGACAAGCCCTCTACCAACCAGGATACATCCTCAGCCTTCCAAAATAATTTTTTTAGGTTTTAAGAATATAATCTATATAATTTTACATTTGCTGTGAATATTTTTATATAAAACAAGAAAGGAAAGATACATTTAATCCATTATTTTTCTATTCTATAAGAACACGTGTTTTCAAACTTAAAGTTTGTTCTGTTTTTCAAACCTTAAAACTGTCCCTGACCCTGCGCTGAACTCATATGCCTTGTAATATAAATTCCCATACAGATCACAGCACAGCACTGTGAGATTTTGGCAGGCTATGCTTTCTAAAGTACCACACAGATACTGGCTTCCCACAAGCTGCTCTGGGTTTAGCTTAAATCGCCGAACTGATTGTGGGTGCCATGGTAATGCAAGCTTTAGTGCCAGAAAGAGGGGCAGCCAAGCCAGCCTTTCTTAGAGAAAATGCCCTCCGCAGGTGAAAAAGGGATAAATGAGGCACACAGGGGCACTCGGAACTAGCAGGAAAACTTGCCAGATGGCCCAAATAGTCAAGGCATAACAGATTAGGTTTAATTGTTTTGGCTTGAAATGCACCTAGAATTTTACCATAAATGCAGAACAAGAGGAACCACGATGAGGTGATGCCCTCTTCACATGTCAGGCCCATCACACTGTTCGAATGTGGGGCTTTAGGCAGGTCCTCAGCATCCACTGGGGCTTGGACCCCTCTATGAGGTCTTATAGTGGCCTCACTGAAATAACATCATTCTTCATGCAGGCTCCCGTAGCCTGCTGTCAGTGCCTATGTGTATGAAGGACCCTCTTTGCATTTAATAACTATCGAACCAGAAAAAAAGGATCACGAAGGTTATGGGAATTATCTTTAGTATAAGAACACATGAGCTCTAGATTAGGCTGGTAGAACCCTCCTGTGTCTAAAGCAGATGAGGAAGGAAAAGCTCTTTGTTGTCTATTTTACTCATCCAGGGACCCACCTCACCTCCTGTTCATTGATTTGTTATATTCAAGGTAATTAATGCCAAAACGCAAAGTCAGGGAAGGCCAATAATTTCTAAAAGTAGAAACACTTTCCCTGACATATCCCCTCTACAGGTTACATAGTAACTTAATTCTAGGTATATCTAAACAGACAACTGGACAGAACAGGCTATTTATAATGCTACTTGGTTGGGATTCCTTTAACACTCTTAACTCCTTTAAGCAACAATGGAATGTGAAACAAAATCTGCCCCACCTAAGCCTTTTGCCTTCATATGTGCTTGACTCCACCGAAAAAGTCTCTTGGTGACAGCCAGTGATACATGATGTTGTCAAAGACCTGAGACAAATAGCATTACAGGCATTCAGCAATCCTAGCTCTTTGTCACCTTCAGCAGCTGCTCTCCAAGCTTCTGTGCCTGTGTTCCTCCTTTGGAACTTCAGCTTGGAACGATGCACATAGCTGGTGCTACCCTCCCTCTGACCCCCACCCAGCCCTACACCCTAGCCAAAAGAAAACAAAAAACCCCAGCTGAAGTGTAAGCCCTGTGTGTGGTTTTGCTCTATAACTCTTTTCATTGTTTATGATGCCGAAGATTGGACTTAAGGGCCTTGTGCATGCTGCGAAAGTGCTCTACCACTGATCTACACCTACAGCCTGAAGAGCAAGTCAATTGCACGCCTTAAAAGTCAAAGTTGGGTTAGGGCAGTGGCTTTGTGCGTAAGGCAGTTGAAGATCAAGCATGGGGACCTGATATCGGATCCCTAGAACAGATACGTGAGAACAGATACGACAGTGCACATCTGCAATTCTAGCACAGGAGGCAAAAAGAGGAAAATCTCTACAGGCCTGCAGCAGCACCAACAGGCTGTCTGTCCCAAAGTGAAAGTGGAGGAGAGACACCCAGGACTGCCCTCTGAGCCACTCATGGAAAATGGCAGATACACACTTGCACGGACACAAAGGATCCCCCATCTAATTTTTTTTTTTTTTAAATTAAAGTTGTTTTTAGAAAAGGACTTGGTGCTATATATTTCAAAATGACTTCCAAACTGACAATGGTTTCTTTCTTACCTATGAAAAGGAAAGAAGGCCTGACCTCCAAAACCTGACCCCCACCGTCTTTACCATGCACATATTCAACCCAAATGCCTGCCTGATCCCCAGAAGTGGAGCAAGAAGCATATGGAAGTAAAAGCAGAAAAAACTTAGAAACACGTGTTTCTCAAGGGAGTTGCAGAGGGAAAATTTAGAATCTAAAACTGGTACCCAACTGGCGGACATCCAAAACAAACAAACAAACAAAACCCAAAGAATGTATAGTGACGGCAGAGTGAACTGAAGAGATAGTGGACAGGCCATCAAGACTAAAACTGGGCATGTGAAAGTTAGAGATGACAACAGGAATATTTTCATCTGTTTTTCCCTATTACATTTGCCAGTCGGCATTGACATCCCCACAGTAACCGCAGCAGTGCCCTGAACTTCATAATCTTGTGATAAATGTTTCAAGAATTTGTACATAAAACTACCAGTACACTGGAACCATCACTTCCTCATCATTTCTATGTGACACGCATCAATACTTACAAGTATCTCCCAGCATGGACCTTCATATCCGAAGAGAAGGCCTAGCAGACTTAAGAGTCATGTTTTGGCATCTATGGGATTTCGGGCGTTATCAGAGGAAAAAAGGATACCTTCAACAGTGTCTTCTTGGTCTTTTATTCTTACTTTTAAGGAGTTTCCTCTCTATATATTGAATCCATTTAGCACAAGTTAGCGACATAGGTCCAGAAAAAGAGCACCAATCAAACCAGGCAAATCAATTCTGAAATCGTGGTATTGGGGAGGCTGAGGCAAGAGTATCATGAGTTCAAAGCCAGTCTGAGCTACTGCCTCTCTCTTTCTCTCTCTCTCTCTCCCTCCTTCCCCCCACTCTCTCTCTTTTTTTTTTTTTTTTTTTTTTTTTTTTTAATGTAGAATAAGGCTTGCCAAGTAGCTAAGGTGTGGGGTCCTGCCTGTTCATTTTCCAAACTCTACATTAGACACATAACACATAACCTCTCCCAGGTCTCATCACTCCGATGGCAATGCCTACTCTATAATATTAATCTTTAGTATGATTTCTTACTTGTACTCTTACAAATCCAGCACCAAGGATGAAGTCATTGGTATTAGAAGAGCATGGCTGTGCCAATGTTAATAAAATCCTATTCATTCACAAATCGAGGTTAGGACCAAGTATTTCCTAATCAGGGGGGTGTGAATGCAAACTTGTTCTTTTAATAGGATATAAAAAAATTCCAATGTTGAAGAAACTTTAGAATGGTTTGGATGTGAGATGTCCACACTGGTTTGTGGGTTTGAGTATCTTGCCCTAACTGGCTGTGCTGTTTAGAAAGAGATGTACCTCTGCAGGTAAGGGCTCAACCCTGCCTCCTGGCAGTCTCTGCTTCCTGATTTTCAGGTTCCCATGGTCCTGGGCCAAGCCACTCCACCCACCATGCCTTGATGGGCAACAGCCCTGATGCCTCCCTCAAGTTGCACCTAGGTGTTCTGTCCCACTGACAAGTACTCATACCAAAGAGTAGTTTCAAATCTCAGTTCTTGAATTCCTGAGTTCAAGAAAGGCCTTTCGGTCTCAACAGAATCAGCTTGCCACAATATCTCTAAACTTAATGACCAGTTACAGTCCACAAACTGCCACACTGAAAAATACCGCTGTTTCAGATGAAGAGAGAACTCAGCAGTTAAGAGCACTTGCTACTCTCCCAGAGGACTGGGGTTCAATTCCCAGCACCCACATTAGGAGGCTCACAAGTGCCTATAACTCCAGCTCTAGGGGATCCAATTCCCTCTTCTGTCCTCTATAGTCAGTTGTATCCATGTAGTACACATACAGTTAAGAATCTCTCTCTCTCTCTCTCTCTCTCTCTCACACACACACACACACACACACACAGTAAAAATGAACACCTCAATTTTTCATGAAGCTACAGAATGACAAAAATTACAACTTTATAAAACTCACCTAGCATATGCAGTTGTCACAAAGTTTTTAAACATATACATACAGATAAGATTTAGAAAATAATTGACTTTAAAAAATAATAACAAAACCATTAAAAATAATTAATAGAATAAAAGTGAAAAATTAAGTCTCAACTCTGAATGCATTCTTAAATTGGGAAACCATCATAACACACATTGTTGTGACTATGGTCAATGGCTTTTTTCATTGTTGTTCTTAGAGGTGCTAGGGATCAATCCCAGGGCTCTGTGTATGCTAGGTGTGCACCCTACCACTGAGCTATTCCCCTGTCTGGCCTACTCAGTGTTTTGAAAGAATAGCCAGGCTCCTTTATCACTTTTGACTTAAAGAGACAAATGGTTACTATTCCTGACAAGACCTGACATACCATGATGACAAGGAACAGATCCTTCTGGAGCAGCATGTTGCTCTTTACAGAACTATGGAGTATTACCCGGCAGGCAGCATTGCCTCCACCCCATCAATGTGCTTTCAGATTCCTCTATAGACCCAGAGTTACTCCTATAAATGCTGTGGCCTCTCCAACCTACTGACAAGAAGAGAATTTAAAGTCCCTGCAGGGGGACTAATTTACAAGTTGCTATAAACACAGTTCTTAAGTTGCTTAAACACAGCTCTACTGTTGACTTCTAAAAACTCTGCTTATTAGCTTCTATGACAACTACAGTCCTGACTTTCCTCTTAGCTCTTTGATCTTTATTTTCTTTATGGCCTTTTATGCAACTTCTCCTTAAATGGCTCTCATGTTTGCCGTCCTTTTCACTCTGAACTCCCTCCATGGAAAAGGGCTCATTTATCCTCATGGCTTTAAAAATTACCTTTGGCTCAGTGCACCATGGTGGCAACCAGCAACCAGCTCTGTAGTGAGTATGCAGCCTGTCCCCATGTGTGTATTTCCTGTGGGACTCTGGAGATGCCCCTTTCCAACAGGTGTTCATGTCTGTGATCTCCAGCTGCTTACAAGTTAGCCTCTAGAGAGATATGTGTGGGTAATGCCTTTGGGAAGGCCAAGGGCATTGTGGTTGGGGCTCATGTTGGCCAAGCCATTATGTCTAACCACACCAACTGCAGAATAAAGATCATGTAATTGAGGCTCTACACAGAGACAAGTTCAAGAGCTTGCCTAACAAAAGATCCATATTTCAAAGTAGTCCTGTACCAAGTTTACCATGGATGAACTTTTAGCCATGGCGGCTGGGGGGGCAGTCCACCACAGAGGGCTGTGGGAGTCAATACATCCCCAACTGTGGTCTCCTGACTCTGAGATTATGATAGGCTCTCTTGGGCTTTCTCTTCCTGGAGGCACATTCACCAGCAAATCCTACTTCCTGTTTTTAAAAAGTTGTCTTCAGGTTGATGTTTCTGCTTTAGATTTCCTATCCTTAGAACACACAACTTCTTGCTTCCCCAACTAAAATAATTATCTATACTGGACAAATGTTCTAATAACCTCAAATTCTATTCATTTAAAAAATGAACTTTCAAACTTCCTTCCAAGGTCAGCTCTTCACTTTCTATTGCCTTTTAAGTTAGTGGTAGCACCTTTCAACGTTTACAACCCCCCCAAAAATCTCATCTCCCCTACATTATTGACAAAGGCCCCGCACCACCATTCTCTTCATCCTCAGTTTATCCCTTACTTTACAAGCATTTTTCTCTCCTTCTCAAAGGGATTTTCATAAACTATGTTATTATTATTTCATAAACTATGTTATTGTTAATAACAAAATTATTAGCAAAATACTCATCAGGAGCGTGGCTGATAACTGAGCCCTGATCTCAAAGCCAGTCTTCCACCATGTCCTTTACTGGCCAGTGCACTACACCCAGTCATTTATGTCAAGGTCCCCTTTTTATCCATTCTCTGCCCTCTCTTCGTGTTTCTGTTTTCACTCACTTGTGCTTTGATTACAACACTCCCATAAGCCTAAAAGGATTTCTCCTCTCTTTACCAGTAATGTGATAGTCAAAACTCAAGGCTCATCTTGAACACTAGCATCTCTCAGATCACTTCCTGCATCTATATACTACTGCCCGAACCACACAGGATTACAAGATGCTGTCTACCATTAAATGTTAATGTGTTAACTGCCCTCAGTGCATATGCTTATGCTGTTCATCTCTGTGTAGTCACGTTAAGTAGACAAGCCTCCATAAATATTTGGGGAATCAGTAACAATCTTTCCTCTGTACAGTCTTCCTAAATATAACATTTGTCTTTAAAAAAATTGATGACGCAGATCGGTCTTCTCCCATGCAGACTTTTTCCTTCGAGTTTATGAGTATTTATAAACAGGATTCAAGGAAATAGGTAAATAATTATCCAATAAAATTGTTTGTATGACCAGTACTGCCTCCATTTCTTATCACTGAAAACGTAACAGGGACCCATATTTCTCTATAGGTTAATTACTACAAAGCCCTCACAGTAAAGGGGCTCTTAGCCTGCAGCTCTCACCTCCCAACAGGACCATGAGCTAGAGACCAAGCCGGCAACACCAGAGTCTCTCAGACACATTTATCAGAGGGGCATCTCTAGTTTTTTGTTTTGTTTTGTTTTGTTTTGTTTTAATTTTTTGGGAACCAGCCACCAAGTTCCCAAATAAATACATGGAAACGTATTCTTTCTTATGAATGCCTAACCTTGCTTGGCTTATTTCTATCCAGACTTCCTAACTAAAATTATTTTCTTTAACTACATTTTGCATCTGGGCTTTTAAACTTTATTCTATATGTCTTTCCTTGTTACTCCGTTGCTGGCTGGGTGGCTGGGTGGTGGGTGACTGGCCCCTGGTGTCCTCCTCTTCTCCTTTTCTTGGTCCTCTTCTTTTTCTTTAGCCTATAATTATCCTCTTATTTATTCTCTCTGCCTGCCAGCCCCACCTATCCTTTCTCCTGCCTACCCACTGGCCATTCAGTGCTTTATTACAACAATCACATGTTTTAGGCAGGCAAAGTAACATAGCATTACAGAGTCAAACAAATGCAACATAGAAAGAAGAATGCAACACAACGTTGCATCACTGAACAAATATTTCACAGCACAAATGACTGCAACACATCTTAAACTAATATTCCACAACAGGCATCATCCAGAAATGGATGGGAGCATATGCAGAGACCCACAGTCAAACATTAGGTGGAACTCAGGGAACCCAGCAGAAGAAGATAAAGAAGGATTGTGGGAGACAGAGGGATCAAGGACACCATGAGAACACAGCCCACAGAATCAACTAAGCAGGGATCAGAGGGGTTCAGAGATCAAAGCAACCAACATGGACCTTTTATGTGTCTGAGCTGGGTCTTCTGCATATACATTATGGTTGTTAGCTTGATATTCTCATGGGACTCCTAACAGTGGGAGTTGTGGGTGACTCGATGTTTCCTATGCTTTCGCCTGCATGGGATCCTTTTCTTCCTAATGGGTTACCACATCCAGCTGTGACAATGAGGTTTGTGCCCTGGGGTCTTATTGCATCTTGTTAAGTCATATCCTATATCCCTGATCCCTGGGAGGCGGGGTATAGTTGCTCTTTTATTTTTTGGAAGGGAAACTGAGGAGGAGAGGATCTGGGGAAGAGGGAATAGGAGAGGAGAAATGACTGGGAGGAGTAGAGGGAGGGGGAAACTGTGGTCAGTATGTAATGTGTGAGAGAAGAATAAAAGATTAAAAACAACAACAAAAATTAGAAAAAAAAAAAAAAGGAAAAGGAGAAGACCCAAGTCATAGTCACAGTGGGTACATTTGCACAGATTCACAAAGACAACACAAAGACTCCTTCCTTTATGAGTACTCTTTTTCTCTCCTAAAATTATTCCCCCTCCTCTCTCCTGCCATGTACACAGAGTGGCTGACCAAAGTGCCCTGCCTTCTGAACTCTTGATTGAGTCTGGCAAGAGGCCAGAGAAGGGAGGAAGTGGCTCTTCCCCACAACACTTCCTCATTGGGCCACAGCGGTGGCCGCCCCTGCTGCGCTTGAGCTGCCCTTCTCTCCTGTCTTCAGCTCCTCCTGGCTTCTAGTAACTACCATGATTCCTTCCCTTTCCACTGGCGTTTTCAGGTTTGGGCTAGGAAGTTTCCCATTGTTACTAACCCAGCAATGCATTACTATTGTCCTTTACGACATATTCATAAAGTCATTCTTCAAACACAGTGACACTAGTTCAGGAAGGAATTTAGTATGATAGTTTACGATAGATTGGACTCTCAAGCCCACCCACAGAAGTCAATTCCTAACAGTGACAACATGCAAGTTACTCTTCTCTTTGTGCTTCGCTTTCCCATCTAAAATGATTCTCTTGTTGCAGTGGTATTGCCATGAAGACAGACACGTAGATACTCTGCATATAGGTTTGTGCGTTACATATATGCATTGCTGCAAAGGCCAGGAGAAGTTTCAACCCTGGGAACTAGAGTCACAGATTGTTGTTAGCCAGCATATGTAGGGGGTGGGAGGGTTGCTGGAACCTGGGTCCTCTGAAAGAGCAGCCAACGCTATTCACCACTGAGTCAACACTCCAGCTTTCAGGCTCTGAATAAATGATACTGATTAAAGTTACTGGCAGAAAATTTATTACACATCTGGTTACACCAAGTCACAGGCCTTACCTACAACAGAAAAAAGCATAGGAAGCAACTGGTTCCCAAGATACCAAACTAACACATTGCTCAACATCTTGTGCCAATCCATGAAATTCTCTAGATCAGTGGGTCTCAACCTTCCTAATGCTGCCAAGTCTTTTATACAGTTCCTCCTGATGTGGTGACCCCCTAACCATAACTGCTACTCCATAACTGCAATTTTGCTACTGTTATCAGTTGTAACATAAATATATGATATGCAGGATATCTGATGTGTGACCCCCTAAAAAGGTCGTGACCCACAGGTTGAGAACCACTGCTCTAAATGAATCCTAATTAAACTATCACATGGTCTCTAGGTTTCATGGTCTAGGACAGAATATCAAAGACTGAACAATGGACTAAACTCATATAAAAACAAAAAAAAAATTTAAAACAGATTATTTACTAATATGAAAAAAAGATTGCCTGGGGCTTTGTTGTTCTTGTTAAAACACCCAGCTTACAGCCAGGCATAATGGCATACACCTGTAAATCCAAGACTCAGAAGCAGAGGCCTACAGATGGCGAGTTGAAAAGCAGTCTCAGCTATAGAATGTGTTCTACACCAGCCTGAGCTACCCCATGAGACCCTGAATTAAAGAAAAGAAAAAACTTTCCACATCCTATTGTAATGAAATTATTTACCAAATAAGGTTTTAAAAGTGAGGTAAGAGTTTAAAAAAATAAGAAAAGGTTTGATTTAAAATTTTTCTTAAAGAAAGTTAGGAACCTGAATTTACATGCCAAATAAGAGTTAGAGGTAAATTACTGGAAGACGCATCACGATTAAAATAAAAACAGTACTTTTTTTTTCATCAATCTTTGTCCTTCAGAGAGCAAACTAAGGTGCAAAACCATTTCAAATTGAGAAAACATACCTTGGTGATGTTGTGATGAGCTTTGTTTTGCTCTTGTTGTTAATATTGTTCTCCTGGGGTCAACTTCTCCCAAAACAAGGTCATTTGTTTTGTTTTGAGACAGTGTCCAGGCTGTCCTGGAATTCACTCTGTAGGTAAGACTGCCCTCAAACTCACTGAGATCCACCTGCCTCTGGTTCTCAAGTGCTAGGATCAAAGGTGTACACCTCCACTTCTGGCAAATGTCCATTTTGTACAAGAAAATAGATTTAGCTGATAAGTGGCTTCAGCTGATGAGTTGTCCGTCATTTCAATTTCTAGACCATCTTAGTTTGTTCTGCTCCATCTCAGCCATGTGTTGTAGACTATAAACTATTTTAGTATTTTCTATTCACTTAATATGCTGGCTCAATCTCGACTGGTTTGTTTCCAAATACCATGGTTTTTGTTTTGTTTTGTTTTTTGTTCACCATCACTCTACCCATAAACATAATTTTAAAATAAATAAAAGTAAAATCTTCAAATACCTAAAAACAACTCCTCTTAGGCTTTCTGAAGGTTGAAACATGGTTTTCTTCAAAGGTAGCTATGAGATGGCCATGCTTCCCTATACTCACTGGAAGAGCCCTGAGTTTTAGAATTATAGAGTACTAGAATGAGATATGAACTGCAACAAAACATGAAATTATAAACCATGAATTTAGAAGGCTCAGTGCAACAGCTAGGAGAGTAAAGGTACTTGGTGCCAAGTCTGTCAGCCTGAGTTCTATCCCTGAGACCAACAAGACAAAATCTTTGTACTGCTCCCATTTTGTTCTCTGACTGCCACACACGGCCTGTAGCACATGTGTACCCACACACTAAGTAAATTTTTTTTTACGGCTTACATAAATCAATGCATGGTGCCTAGCTGTCCTCTCCTAAATGTGGGAATGTTAATGGTGCAGGAATTCAAGGCTAAGATGTTGCATAAACACAAGCAGCATTTGTGTCATTTTATAGAAACTTGTATTTTACTTATGAGTACACGACATCTAAGAAACTGATGCTGCTGTTCAATCACTTGTGTTTCTTTCCTGATATCAAAATAATAGGTATTAATATTGGAAAACATAAATACAACATATTTAAAAAGTCAAAAGCAACTGTAATCCTTTTGCCCCAAACAGCTATGAAACTTCTAATGCATTTTCTTCTAGTCTTTTTCAGTACATATAAAGATTATACCAGATTATTGCTTCACATTCATTTCCCCCTCACTAACAAGTTGTAAGAATATCAAATATTCTTGTAAATTTACTTTGCAGTTTCTTAATATTTTGCTGTATGTATGAGCCACAGTTTAGTGCTACGTATTACCCACAGTGTTTTCACAAAACCTATGGGGTGCAGAGCTTTAGCCTCAGTCCATACAGGACATGTCTTCATTCATGCACTGACTCTGAAGGGAGTCTTAGCAACACCCTCCTAAAACAGAACAACTGCCTGGCCTATGACAGTTCCAGGAGACATTCACCTGCCCAGTGCTATTAACCAAAGGTCACCAACACCAGGCCAATCCAGGAGATTGCCGTATTCTATTCAACCAGAGGCAAAGATGGAAACAAAGCTCTACTGGGGTGTATGGTAGATGCATTGCTAGATGGATGGGTAGGTAGACAGGTAGATAGTTTGATAGATGATAGATAATAGAATTGAGATAAGAATATATATCAGTATCACCCTCATATATCTAATAATACTATATAATTACAATCCATGGTATATAATGATTTCTGTTGATGTGTTGTCTCTCTCTGATAAGATTAAGTCCTTGCAAGGCTGGAGACATGGCTTAGCATGTCTTAAGAACACTTTCTGCTCTTCCAGAGGATCTGGGTTCAATTCCCAGCAACCATATGGTAGCTCGAAAATGTCTATTAACTCCAGTTCCAGGTGATCCTATGTTCTCTTTGGCCTCTGTGGGCATCCAGTACATAAATGGTACACAGTCATACATTCAGGCAAACACTCATATTCATAATTTTTAAAAAATGAAAAAATATTAACTCCTGGCCATAGGCTTTAGAAGGGAACTGAACACTATTTAGACTATTTCGTTAAATTGACATAGTACTAAGTAGTCTTCTAAATACAGTTACCACCTGAGCTTTCATCAGAATAGCTTCTCTTAGCAGGAATGTGGTGAATACAGAAACTCCTGGCTGTATGGCTGTGTGAGGTATTGAGAACAAGTGACAGCCTAGTGTCATCACCAAACAAGACACTTATGCCATCCCCTCTAAGGCTCAGGGAATAGTGCAGAAGACAGGGTGGAAAGACAATAAGATAAAGCAAAGAGCTGTGATATGCTATCCTCTGCACAAGATACAATCATGGCAATTGCAAGCTCACAGCAGCCACAGATGGCTCAACTGGGTCTGCACAATGGTGAGCCAATCAGCAGCCAGGCATGGGTAGGGAAGGGGCTGTGGAACCCAACTCTCACCACTCAGCTGCTTGCTACTGTTAAATTCTGGGAGGGGGAAAATAACTGTCTTCAGTTGTGTACCCATTGGTGACCCTACCAGTATCCAATAGATAGTTCCAACTCAGTGGTCACAGAGATGGCCCTGACTGAACTAAATGGGTCACAAAACCCCAAAAGTCCTTAATCTGGGAAAAGACTGAGGAAGTACTGGTGGGGAGGAGGGAGATAAGAGAAAGTAAGAGGTAAGTGTAATCAGGATGGATCACATACATGAATGAAGCTGGCCAAAGCAAACAATAAAAAAGAACATTAACTCCTAAAGAGCAAATCTTGTATCTTATGCTATTCTATTTTCCCCCATCCTTTCACAGTAACACACACACACACACACACACACACACACACACACACACACACACACACACACACCTAACAGAGTACCTAGGACATAATAGGTACTGAACAGAAATTAAGAGTAATAGAAAATAACATTTAAAAGTAAATGATACCACTTAGAATATACCTACTATAATGATTGTACTGCGTTTGTCTCCTTAGTTAGATGCCATTATCAGTTCTTTGTCAAATCATAGTCTAGTGTTAGAAACCTACTAAAAAAAAATTTTGGTGTTATTAACACCACAATCAAGTGACTTGAAGTAAAAACTATGTGTCTATAATATCAGATATTATTCTCTCAATGGCCTCACCAGTCCGTTGAAGGCATAAAAGCAAAATGGAGTTTTCCTAAAGATAAAAGAGTTCCTCCTCAACGCTATATAAAGAAATTCTATTTAAGTTTCTGGTCTCCGGATCTCCCGTACTGGTTTTGAACTTTCAAATTTCCACAATCACATATGCCAATGTCCTAAATAAATCTACACACACACACACACACACACACACACACACACACACACACACACACCTACGAGTGCCCCATTTGCTCTATTTTTCTGGAGAGTTCGACAGTTCTTTCACATCTAAGGAATTCCATCCCATTATCTCTAAACCTAAAATCTTAACAAGGTAAGTATTACTGCTTTTACAGAAATGTGAGGGTTAAATTAACTTGTCCAATATCACTCAAGTATATTAAC
This sequence comes from Phodopus roborovskii, assembly GCF_943737965.1. Taxonomy (NCBI): domain Eukaryota; kingdom Metazoa; phylum Chordata; class Mammalia; order Rodentia; family Cricetidae; genus Phodopus; species Phodopus roborovskii. The sequence continues at coordinate 4,763,860 of NW_026126540.1, read as the reverse complement.
AGAGAGCAGAGATTAGTTCAAACTTGCTTGTCTGCCTCTAGCATCTGTGCCTCGCATCTCATATTTCCTTCTAGACTACTGAGATGTAAGTTGAGGCTTAATTTTGGATTTGCAGACTCTGGAATGCAAGCTAGCTACTCAAACATCTAATGTGTAATTAGATATATGTATAGGATAGAGTGATACATGCAGGTCAAAGTTACCCACACAAAAACAGAATTTTTTGTGTCTGATAGTGGAATATACAAAAGTTGAGGGGGGAGTAAAAATTTAATCAAGGCTGTTTATGGGGGGGGGGGAAACTGCACAATTCCAAAATCCACTTTCAAGATGTGAATACCTCATTTAGAATGCTTACAAAACCCATAACCCCAGCACTTGGGAGGTAGAGGCAGGCAACAGATCTCTGCGAGTTCAAGCCCAGCCTGCCTGGTCTACAGAATGAGTTACAGGCTCCAAAGCTACAGAGAAACCCTGTCTCCAAAAAAAAAAAAAAAAAAAAAAAAAAAAAAAAACTGTCTAGAAACCCATATAAAAGAAAACATTAGTCTTAATTTGAACAACATAAAGAGGAAAGTAAAGTAGATGAGATAAAGAAGCCTAGCTCAGCTCTTCCTAGGCCAGGCTCCTCTATAATCTGCAGAAAGTGAAAGACATACAGCCTGGCAGATCTGATTCCCCTTTCTTCTGCTTCAGTTGTGTTTTTACCTAGACTTTTCTGACATAGCCACATAGTGACCTCACATGCTATCCAAATGTGAATCAAGGAGCTTGGCTTCCTGTAGATGGAAGTGTTTCAGATCTTACCCCTGCGCAGACACAGAAATGATTCCTATCAATGTTGCTTTTGCCGCATGTTCAGAGCAAAATCTCCCAATCCCAGGCTATGAAACCACTTCCAAGAGTGTAAAAGCCTCATGCAGCATCAGGCACTGACATTGGATTTAATGAAATAAACATATGCAGATAAATGGTTAATCTTTCAAGTAGTAGATATGATTGTGAATGATCAAATCCATACATTTGTGTATGATTGTTTCACAGATTAAGGACTGAGCTAACATTCACTACATTGACCTTTGCAATGAGCCTACAGAAGTGATTAAAATAATCTAAAAACAAGAGCATCAAAGACAACATTGGAATAAATTGCAAATAAATCTGAAGTTTTAAATTATTTGAACAGATGAGGTTAAAGCAAGATTGTCTACAACCAAAAAAAGCACAGAAGGGTATTGGGTCACTGGACAAAGTAAAAGGGACACTTTTCCTCCAAAGACTTGATTCATTTGTTCAGTGCTTTCATGAGAAATGGTGGAGTTAGAAAACCAAACTACATTTAAACATGAAAGGGGGGGCATTTTTAGCTATGCACAGAAATCAATGATATGTATTATATATAATACAATGTGATATATATATATAATATACATATATTTTATACACACACACACACACACACACACACACACATACTTTGTTTGAAGTACACTCAGGTAACCTATGAACAGAGTCCTTGTATTCACGACTTTTCTATTGCTGTGATAAAACACCACAAAGGTGACAAGGAAGACACAGTTTATGGTTCTAAAAGAGAGAGTTGGTGGGGTACAGCAAAGGAATGGCAGCCAGTGGCAGGCAAGCTGAGAGACCACATCATCTTTAACCACAAACATGAAACAGAGAGTAAGTTGGAAGTATGAACAAACTTAAAATGCTCAAAGTCTGCCCCCAGTGAAGTACTCACTGGGGTCCAAGGATTCACAAGCCTGCGCCTATGGAGAACACTTTGTCATTCAAACTACCACAGTGGTGAAGCAAGTGAGATAGCACATGGAAATCTGGACATGAAATAAGCGCCTACTGTGAAGGAAGAACAAGGAGCCCAAAGTAGTTAAATAAAATGCGTGAGGAACAGTCCAGAGAAAGATGGGAGTGGGCCCAAGCACACTGCCCTTGCAGGGAAGTGGAGGCAACTGTCTGTTAGCTCAGACAAAGATAGAAGATATAAATGTATGGCATTTGCAGAAAAATAGAACTCAGGATTATCATGGTAAACAAAATAAAACAACAAAAGAAGACAACTATCCTGTTTTCTCCAATAAGCCAGATCTAGATTTTAGAGAAAAGTTCATGGGAAAGAGATATTAAAGTAGAAGGGAGATGATTTAAGAAGGGATCCATAAGAAGAAGAAATGCAAGACAGGAAAAGGGATGAATTATGATCAAAGCATTATTTTATGCAACTTAAAAATAAAATTTTCCAATGACTAAAATAAGTTTTAAAAGCTAAAGGCATGAACCGGAATAATTTCATTAGTAGCAGGTCTATACCTTTGAACTCTTTGGAAAATCGTCTACATTTAAATATTCATTTCCAATGTATATACATCATTTATAAAAATTGGTCAACTAACAGACCACGTAGCAAAGCTTAATGAATTCATCAACTGGCTGAACGTTGGTGGTGCATGCCTTTAATCCCAGCACTTGGGAGGCAGAGGCAGGCCGATCTCTGTGAGGTCAAGGCCAGCCTGGTCTACAGAGCGAGTTCCAGACAGGCTGCAAAGCCACAGAGAAACCATGTCTCAAAAACCCAAATAAAGTCATCAACTAAGAATGGTTCAGGTATTTTTCTGTATCAGAAGTGAGTACAAATAAATAGTAACTTATAAATAACAAGTCTAATGAATTCAAAATTATGCTAAGACATGAGCTGATAAGAAAATTACAGCTAAAGTTACAAATTTTAAAAGAAACACTGAAGTCCAACACCTAAACAGTGTACTCAGAGCTGTATATGAGAGAAAACTAGCTTCTCACTCTGAACTGCTTGCTTCCATTCTTTGTGTTTCGTACATTATTAATCAAATTGGCTCCATGCTGGCACAGCTGCTCTATGCCTTCACTTGGCATTCATCCTCTGTATCAACTCCACCAGCACCTTTATAAAAACACTTCACTCAGAGACCAGCAAGATTGTTCAATGGTTAGAGGCACTTGCTGCAAGGCCTGTTGACTTGAGTAGTAAACCCACAGGTCTAGCAGTGAGTCCTAGCTCTGGAGGATTCTAACCACAACTGGGGCTGGCTGTTTATTATTGTACCCTTCCTTTCTCATTTATAAATAGATATGGTGCCATCTATTAAATAGGTTTGCAAAATAAATCCCCAAGCACAGCATCAGGAGCGTAGTGCTGGATCAAGGGCGAGCACTGTAAATACTGCAAAGTCAGAGGAGTTAAGAAACCAGCCTGAGATCGATAGAGTAGAAACTTGCAGACTTGGGCACCTAACTTACTATATCCTGGTTCTGGCCCATTGTTTAATATAACCTGAAGCAAGCTAATTAATGTCTCGGAGTCTCCCTCTCCACATCTGTAATTCTATAACCTTGTTAAACTAGAAACTAACAGCACCACCTCGCAGAGCCCAGAACACACTAAAGTGCTCATCCATAGCACTCCCACTCCGCTTCAAATGTAGGTGTTCATGAGGTCTGCTAAGGTGAGAACTTGACATGAAGGTGCACACCTGTAACACTAGCACTACAGAGACTGAGGCAAAAGGATCACAAGTTCAAAGCCATCCTGGCCTAAACAGCAAACAATTTTACACAGTGGCCACACTGACAGCAAGTTATCAACACGGTAAGGTTGAACTCTCAAAACACTGGATACGTGACTATGGTTTGGCCAGGAGCTGAGTAATCAAAGCCTCACAATTAATAAGCAGTGTCTCAATCAGGTTTTCTTTCTAGATAATTCAGTTTAAATCCTTTTCATGAAGTAAGAGCATTAAAATCTGACATGAGCGTAATCACTAAGAAAGCCCTAAGCAGGTCCCACTTCTCATTAATATAAATTAAATTCCTCAAGAGATGCATGACTCTCCCCCGACACTTCTGCTATTTATTGGATTTCCCTCTGACCTCCAAACATCAGCTATGAATAAGCTATTGTTTTGATTTTGACTTTGCAACTACCTTTGAGAATAATCCACCTTGCCTTCTGTATTGTTCAGAATGACTCTCGTTTAACATATCACTCTGCATTTCATGCTTGGGTCATATAAGATTCCGCACTGTAATAGAGGAGTGGGTTCGAAGGGAATCACAAATCTGGTGCATTAATCTTCACTGAGGCTTTCTGTTCCTCCATTAAAAGGAACAGGTGATTTGTTTTTCTTCCTTCAAAAGTCAAGGCTAAAAGCTAAAATTCTTTGTGTTCGTGTCAAATACTCGGAATTATATTTATGGTACGCCCTATGTATTAAAACATCATTGCCAGTCCATTTTATGAGCATTGATGGGTCTCATTAAATTACATCCAAGGGGAAGAAACTTGAGTTTCTTAAAAGTGGGGCCATATATAAAATAAATAAGCAGTTACAAGATTATAAATAGCCTGAAAGTAGTTTAAATTAAGTTGTGATAGTACAAAGCTGGAAAGTTTCAGAGTGTCGATGTTGTGTTTATAAAGGCTGAAGAAGTATTTGTCACAGGGCTGGTAAGATGGGTCAGTAGGTAAAAGTACCTGCTTCCAATCCTGATGATATGAGTTTGAGCCCAGGGACCTACATGGTTGAAGAATAGAACCAACTTTCACAAGTTGACCCTCTGATCTCCACTATCACACTGTGACATGTGGACACACATATCACACATATACAAAGTAAATGTTAAACAATATCTGTTAATGATAAACCTTAGCTCCTCATTGTGATCTGAAAAATTAATTATAAAAGCAAATTATACAACTTACTTACAATGGTCTTTAAGTCTAGCAAATTTTTATTTGGTTTTGTTTAAACAGCAATGAAGGCTGAAAATGATTTAGGAATTCACAAAGTCGGGTTTGTACTTAGGGACCACAGACCAATCTACCTGAGCCATGGAAGAGGGGAAACCTTGGTCTTTTTGATTGGGGCACTCTGGTATAAAAGTAGCACTGACTTACACCTTCATGTCTTGACATCAAGAGACTGATAAGTGGAATCAGGAAAATAACAGATGAGACTAAACAGCAAGTTCTGTTTGTTCGTGTCCCAGTACTGAAGAAAAATGCTGACTGAGTAATTCCAAATCTTAGCTGGAAGAAAGGCACTCACAATCTATGCTTAGGAATATCTCAGAGGTAGAAATTTAATAGCCTATGAACATTCCCATAGGCATTGCCCTACACTGGCTGTCTTCTACAGAGATAAAATATCAGTCCATCAAAAAACTAAAGAAAGATGTTAGTTCCAATAAGAATTACATGGCTCTTGATGAGAGGAATACAAGCTCAGACTGGTCTGAGATTCTTGGCCAGGAAATTAGGATGTTTTGCTTCTGAGAGTTACCACTGACAGCCTTCTCTTGTCTATAATACTATGATGCTACATTTAATGTGCAACAATTAGACAAAACCTATTTTTATGGCAATGGCATAAAGGCATACATACAATAGAGATACATGAGCTGCCACGCTATCACTCTTACCTGAAAACAAGAAAAACAAAAACCAAACATTCTGACTTTTAAAAGAAATAGTTATGTCTAAGCCAGGTATGGTGGCACACGACTTTCATCCCAGCCCTTGGAGGCAGAGACAGGAGGATCCCTGAGTTCAATGGGCAGTTTGATCTAGAAAGTGATCTAAATAGCCAGGGCTATACAGACAAACCCTGTCGAAAGAAAGAAAGAAAGAAAGAAAGAAAGAAAGAAAGAAAGAAAGAAAGAAAGAAAGAGAGAGAGGGGGGGAGAGGGAGGGAGGGAGGGAGAGAGAAAGAGAGAGGGGGAGGGAGGGTTGGAGAGAAGGACTATGGAGGGAGGGAGGGGCGGAGGGAGGGTGGGAGGAAGGAAGGAAGAATAGTTATGTCTAAAACGATAATGATTTTCTACTCTTCCCATTGAACTGCAGGAATCCAATGACTAATTGCAATCTTCTTCACCCCTAGGGAAGGCAATGTGTAAAAACGTGACTTTTATCTTGTCTCTGTTCTCTTAAGTGTTGAGTATGAGACACACACATATGCAGTGAGATATACTATCAGTCACTCAGCAGATCCTTCCTAACACTAAGCCAAACTCCAAAACCCATATTCTACTTTGCCTTTGATAACATGATTGAGTGTACATTTTTCTTCACAGCTTTTTATAAAAAAATCTTTTCCTAACAAAAATTTAGCCATTTGGGAATAGGGGAGAGACCTTAACGAACTGTTCACACAAGTGATAATACAGCATTTCTAATACCTTGGGTCAGGTCGGTAAAGGAGTTGAGACAGGAAAGAGGAGGCTGCAGAAGGGCAGGGGAGGGGTCCTGGCACCCAGAACTGCCAGAGAGCCTACACTACTCCTAAGCTCCCCCAACCTGCCCACTCCCACCTACAGGGTGATACAAAGGGAGAAGGTGCACGTGAAGGAGAAGAATAGACCACCAGCACCTTGGTCATGGGTAGAGAGTGTCTTGGGAAGGTGTCAACATGAGCTCTGGATGCTGAGGTCCAGAAATCTCAGGAGTGTCACACACTGAATTGCCCTCTGTGAGACTTAACACTATTTTTTAGCTGTGTAAACTTTCTGGAAAGTTTTAAGCAAAGATGCCTGGTTTTCATTTGATTTAATGGCATTAAAAATCTTATCTATTAAGCTTTCCTTCAATAGTATTTCAGGAAAGCCTAAAATATTCATGAAAATGGCCCTCTTGCTCTATATGAAGGCTCTGTGCCAGATGAAATCATTCAAACCTGCTCCTTGGTGTGGTTGGTAATTAGCTTTTAACGAGCATCCAGCTAAAGTTCAACTACTCAAGTTCATGGTTGCTTACTGGGGAATGGCTCCACAGCAATTATGCAAAGCATTAGTCACCATCAACTCCACAGGGTCCCTCACATCACAGACACAGAGCTCAAATATCTGGTTAATCTCTACGGTCTGTACAGAAGAAATGAGGCCTCATGTCATTTCTTAGATGTCTTTGCTTTCCAATCTCCACCGCAGGTCCCAGGATAGCTATGAGTTCTGCCCACTACATTTGTAGACCACAGTGTCATGTTGCAATGTCATCGGGATTGGCACCTACTTCTTGTTCTAATTGAAGCTGTGACCCACTGTGACGACTTCAATTGTAAAATCTAATTCACCACACAGACCTCCCCCACTACTGAACGGCTTGCTTCTCTACAAAGCCTTTTGATTGTCCACAACTGTCTGGCTTCTTCCTCTCTTAAAACCACCAGTCCTCTGTGTGTCACTTCCGACAACCATCACTCCTTATGCTTCTCCACTGATCTTTGTTTCCATTCTTTGTTTGGATGACAAATTCTTGAGAGTCAGAATCGTGTCATTGCTCTATTTAGATGAATAAGTCAAGGCTTTAAAAAGTAGAGCAACTTGTCTACGGTCAAATGGTATAAATGGCAATGTTGGGACTCACCCCAGATTTGACTCAGGCTCTTTCCTTCCCTTAACCTCTACATCCCTAACCCCTTGCTTAGACAGGAAGTTGGCAGATCCTAAGCAAAAAAGGAACACAGTCCTATTGAAGGTGGGAAAAATAAACGTTCTATTATTCTACTGATAGGCCATCAGTCCTCACACCATACTCTAGGGGACAATAGCAACACTACATGAAACTGAGTTTGCAGGTTATTTCTCATTTTTATATTTTAAAGATTTCTTTGATTGGGAATGTAACTCAGTTGATAGAGTGCTTGCCTAGCATGTACAAAGAAAGCCCTTGCTTCAATCCCCAGCACTTTATAAGCCAGGCATGGTGGTAGACACCTGTATTCCCAGCACTGAGAGGAGGAAGCAAGAGGATCGCCAACTCCTGGTCTTCTTTGTCTACACAATGAATTCAAGTCCAGCTTGGGATACAGAAGACTCTGTCTCAAAAACAAAAACAAAAACAAACAAACAACCACATTTAATGGGAAAGGAAAGGAATGTTCAATAAATACTGACAGCATATTCAGGACTCATGAGAGCATTTAACACAGCCATATATATAGGTTTCCCCCCTCCGGTCTGGTCCCACTACTGCGCCAGCCCCAAATAGCACACAGAGACTCTGTATTAGATATAATTCTGTTGGCCAGTTACTAGTTTCTTATCGGCTAGCTCTGTCTTAAATATTAACACATTTCTATTAATCTAAGTAATTCCACGTGGTCTCATCTTACCAGAGAGAGGGGCTGGCATTCTCTCTGTCAGTCCACAATCTTGGATCTCCTCCTTACTACTTCCTCTCTCCTCCTAGTCTCCTAGTCTCACCTATCTTGATTTCCTATTGACCAACAGTGATTTATTCATTAACCAATAAGAGAAACATATATACAGAATGACATCTCCCATCAATATATATACATATACATATATATACATATTTCTGTGTGAATATATTTCATATTTTAAAAGACATAGGGAATAAACACACCTTGTTCCATACCAGGAAATACAACCATCTTTCATGGATTTGAGCTAATTCAATAGAGGAGTATCTTGTAACAAGGAGCTTTAAGAGTAGCATTTCACTGTATAACATAGGCAGTAACAAACTCACTTCAAAGCCATTAAGAAAAGAACATAACAAAAACATGTTTATCGTCAGCATTTCTTTCCCAGTCAACCCCATGCATTTCTTCTGATATATCACTTGTGGCAGTGAATAAATCCACCTACCAGAACTCAAGAAACTTGTAAAATGCTTGCCCTTTGTTGTATGTAAATTATAATTCAATAAAGTTGATTGAAATTCTAAAGCATGCATTTAAATAAAGTCCCAAACCAAATGCTCTAAGACTTAATATTACTAGACTCAAAGCCAGCAACACCCTCTTCTGTGCCAGTACATGAGTGATTAAGTGCTGCAACCCACACAGCGTCTGACATTTAATAAGGAAGCCACAGAAAGAAAAGCAGAATGTGTTTCACACCATGATTAATATAGGTTCACTATATTTAGTTTCTATTTGAACATTTCCCCCTTCTTTCCCCCATCCCTGAACCCTGCTGAGGACATGGTATAAATCTGAAAGCTTTTCAGATTTTCATCACCAAGTTCTGATGAATGAAATAGAGAGGAACAAGACTATTCTAGGACAAGAGGGGCTTCCCTCCCCCCATTGTCAGTCTTAAGTTGTAGTTATTTAAGGTAAAGTAAAAATGGTATAAGTAACCTCTGAGGGTGGCATAGAGTGATCTTGGGATAGCAATGATGTCACCTTTTAATTTACACACTTTTTTCTACAGTAGGAACCATGTTCCTTCAGAAAGGAATGTTCAAATCCTACTGCTGTAGTTGTGGAGGAGTGTATTGATGTGGTCATATTTGGAAACTGGGTATTTGGAGATAATTAAGTAACATCAGGCCATAGAAGAATGTGGTTGAAGGTGGGGTTTAAATGAGTTCATCAGACCCAAGACAAAAGATAAATAGTTGTTTATTGGGGAAGTACTTACACAAATAAGAGTAAATAACTGCCTCAGTCTTCCTACTCCAGAAGATGCAGTCTCTGCCCTTCCAATGTTCTCCCCAACCCGAGAGAGTGTGAGCCAGCCCCTCCTCTACCTTATAATGGGTCATGTCTGCACCTGAAACCATGATCACAGGGTGTGGCCACCACCACAAGTTCACTAGCAAGGCAAGATGCCACTACATGTGGTGGACTTAATTACAGCAGCCTTGGAAAACTAACACAAGGCTTTCAAATTTTTATGCAGTGTAATTACACCACTTATTCAAAAAGCAACCAAAGAAAACAAGTTCTGCTTTAGAAAAAAAAAATCACAGTTTAAAAATTATCTTGAATCTATGACATAAATATACATATTTTTCCTCAATACTTTACCTAGCCCTTCCTTTGTTCACTCTTCAAACCCAACTAAGGTAACAGTGTAATTCAATCATTTCCCATTTTAATGAAATGACGGAAGAAAGGGAGGTAGGGGGGAAAAGGAGATGGAGGGAGGTGTGGAAGGGAGGGCAGAAGGGGAAGGTGGGCCCTAGGGTTTACTCTTGCTATGATGAAACACCTTGACCAAAAGCAAGTTGGGGAAGACGGGGTTTATTTGGCTTACATATTTACATCATATCCATCACTGAAGGAAGGAAGTCAGGGCAGGAACTCAAAAGGGCAGGGACCTGGAAACAGGAGCTGATGCAGAGGCCATGGAGGGGTGCTGCTTACTGGTTTGCTTCTTCATGGCTTGCTCAGCATGCACCTACCCAGCGATGACACCACCCACAATGGGCTAGGCCCTCCCCTATCAATCACTAACTAAGAAAATGTTCTATAGGCTTACCTACAGCCCAATTTTATGGAGACATTTTCTCAAATGAGGTTCCCTCCTCTCATATGACTCTAGCGTGAGTCAAGTTGACATAAAAATAGATAGGACAGAGAGGAAGAGAGAGATCAAGGGAGTGAGGAGACAGAGAGACAGAGAGATACACAGACAGACACAGAGACAGAGACAGAGAACAAAGAGAAAATGATAAAGAGAAAAGAGTGCCATCAATTGTAACCAGGGCCTTTTATTAGAAAAAAACACACACACACAATAAAGGTAACAGATATTATTTAACGTGCATCTTCACATTGAAAAGGAAACATTTGTTGTCTCATTCCTATAATTTGCAGCATAATAGCACTCTTCAATGTCTAATTATGAATATGCATTCATATTTTAAGACAGAAAACATTATCTGACAGAAGCCAATTTTTAAATGCTTCTGAAAAGTGGGAGAAATAATAATCTGCTCTCTTTATTAAGAATTAGATGCAATCAAGTATTTCAAAAATTACCATGAAGTGAGACAAAGACTTACTGTCCTCCTATGAGATAACACTGCATTTTGGTATTCCCATAACCCTACCGTCAAAGAGCTTGAGAGGAGGTTGCACATGAATAATAAGAAAACAGAGGAAGGGATGACAGGACAGGATCTGAAGTAAGGGGAGCTAGGAGAGTGTAGGGATAAGCACAAGGGATAGAAAATGTTTCTCCCTTCTCAAAACTCCCAAAGTCAGTCTGACTGAGTCAACAGTTGATATTGGCACATTGGGAGTTGGTTTCAGCTAAAAACGGAGACACTCTAGGAGAGGTTTTTATACTGCTCAAAGGGGTATTTGATAGAAACTATAAATAAGTACAGATTCTGTGCTTTGGAAGAAATAAACCCACAAGACAGTATTTCCCCGGGCTATGAAGTAGTTGGAAGACATATTTGGGAGTGGAAGAGTTTAGAAATTGCTAATCTAATAGCAATGAAGCCTCCCACTCCACTGCAAGAAACTTTACGGTAAAGCTCCATGCAGAGGATTGAAGGATGGTGCTGTATTTACTGTCCAGAAACACGTATATTCAAACAGAACACGTTCTTCTCCAACGCACGAAACAGCCCCTTTCCAAGAAGCTTGCTTGCCGAATCCTTCACCTCTAGTAATTTTCAAATGGCTCTCATTTCCATTTTTCTAGTTTTGATGTATTCAGCCATGAATCTGAAAATTCATATTTACTATTTGCTTCTGGATATAGACAAAATAACTAACTAATATACATCATGGGATGTAGGCATAAATGGAAGGAAGAAGAATGGCAAAAAGGAAAGAATTACAGTCAGAGCAAAACCAAGAACATTGCTCCTCTGCTACTGTTGCAATACAGCATAAATCTCCTCTACATACCGGAAACCGCCTAATTGTGCCCCAGGCTTTTATATCAAGGGGATATTTCAGGGGATGCTGCCCGCTGTCCCCTCAAAACTGGAGCCACATAGAGGAGTGAAGATGCATGCTGGCAGAAGCCCACCTCTGTGCATGGCATCCCCTCTTCTCCCCAGAGCTCTGCTTCCCAAACTGGGGTCACCAGAACACTATCATCAGCACCATTTGACAATGCATTAGAAATCCAAGTAACTTTCGACCTTCAGAATCCAAAATTGTGGGGTGAAGCCTTGGGAGACTGAGTCTTCACAGAAATGTCATGGAGCCAAGTGGTGGTACATGACCTTAAACCCAGCACTCAGGAAGTAGAGGCAGGCAGATCTCTGGGAGTTTTGAGGTCAGCGTGGTCTACAGAGCTAGTTCCAGGACAGGATTCCAAGCTACAGAAAAGAAACTGTCTCCAAAAAAAGAAGGAATTCCACGGGATTCTGGCCTGAATAATCAATGTCCTACAGAAATATACTATCTGTCCATTCATTCTGCCTTTGAACTATATGCCATTCAAATAAAGTTGTTTCTAAGCATTTGCATGTGTATACATGTTCAGGAGTCTCTAGACTGATAGAATGAAAGACACACACACGGAGGAAGGGAGGAAGGAGGAGGAAGGGGAAGAGGGTAGGAGGGAGGGAAGGAAAGAAGGAGGGAGAAAGGGAGGAGGAAAGGGAGGAGGAAAGGGAGGGAGGGTTTACTAGAGTGCCTCCAGGCTGCGGTTCAGCTAGTCCAACAAGGGCTGTCTACCAACGGAAGGTCCAAGAATCTAGTAATTAATTGTTCAGACAACAAGGCTGGCTGGATATCTCACTTGGTCTTCAGTATATGCTGGAACCCCTGAAAGAGGCTCTATTGTCAGTGAGGAAATGGACTTGCCATTGAGAGTATGGGCAAACAGGCAAAGAGCAAAGACTTCCTTCCTTCTTCCATGTCATTTGTATATGCTGCCACCAGAAGGTGTGGCCCAGATTAAAGGTATATCTTCCCACCGCTATAGATCTGGATTAAAGGAGAGTCTTACCACTTGAAATTCAGCTCAGCTACCACCCAGGCATACTTCCAGGGCTTTGAGTTGGCACTGCCCAACATCTACCCCACGTATGATCTGCTGGACTTCCTGAAGGGACTACTCTCACAGAATTACAGCCACAGGATATCCATGACTAGGGACAACAACAGGATATCCCAGAGGAGTTTCAGTGAGGGTCCAGTATTTATGGTGTATGAGAAGCCAGAGGCCTTGAACCTGACCAACAACACATTACTCAGTGTCCATTTGCAAGTACAGCTGTTTGGACTAAAGGGCATACTGCATGGTACACGACAGCTCCCAGGGACACTAAGATGAATGAAGAGGCGATGGGGATACTGAAGTGGGAAGAATTTGTTTGTTTGTTTTTTGTTTTGTTTATGTTCGTTTTTTAAATTAATGTCCTTTTTATATTTAATTATTTTCATTTCTTACTTTAATTTTATTTTTATTATTTAAGTTTTTCTGTGGGGGGGGCAAAACAAGGGTGAAGAACAGATACAGAGAGATTGGGAAATGAGTGGGACTGGAGTGCATGATGTGAAATTCCTGAAGAATCAAAAAAAAAAAAAAAAAAAAAAAAAAATGCTTAAAAAAAGAAAAATCCCTCACAGGGTTTTAGTTGACTTCAGATGTAATCAAGTTGACAACCAAGAATAGACATCATGATATATTTCTGATGAATTTATAAGATCCTTGGGGACAAAAACTTTCTCTTCCCTTGTCTTGTCCTATATCCAGGAGTCCTTTACCTTCACAGAGGTAACTGGCAAAAAGAAATATAATGACCATACATTCATAGTAACAGGAACTGGAGAGGAAGCCTTGGGCAGAGCTCTGACTGTAAGCATGAAACTCCCACCCACCCATGACTTCCATTTCCATAATTACGATCTAAAGTCAGACTCTAATCTACAGTCTCTGGGGACCCCTCAAGAGATGGGACTGTTCAGCTTCAGAATGCAAGTAATCCAACAGAAAACAAAATGTGTCGTAATCACTTCCCCCAAAGGCTTGAAGATCTTAAATGGGGAGGCGAGGGGGCTGCAACACTTCCCTCTCAGAAGCAGACAATGGGGGTCACATGGGAGGCTTCCTTAGCCACCCCTGTGGCTATATATAATGCAATGTGAAGAAATCATATATATGATATATATATGATATCATAAAAGCAAACCTTTCCCCTCACACAGGGTGTCCTTACTGTCCTTGAGAAAAGTGTAACCAGTTCCTTGGCTAATGATTCCATTTCTTAGCTTCCTGTTTGAGACTCCTGATAGTTCCTGGGGAGGCCTTAACCACAGAGGCATTCTTCAGTGCAGCAAAAATAAAACAGATGTGTTCTGTTAGCATGGAGTAGAAATCCTATTAAACTAAACATGTGAACTTGTTCACCTTATGACTGAAAGATGACCAGGGCCTCTGTCTCCTGAACCTAGTACCTAAAGAAAGAAAGAGGGAGGGAGGGAGGGAGGGAGGGAGGGAGGGAGGGAGGGAGAGAGGGAAGGAGGGAGGGAGGGAGGGAGGGGAAAATGAGATGGAATGAGAGGCCTTATGTATAAGGCCTTTGGGAATAAGTAGGTCAAGAGGGGGGGGGTACCTCCTGATGCTATCTGTGTCATTAAAGCTGCTTCAACAGATACACAGACAGAAGATGGTCATTGGCACACCAAGAAGGACGACACTAGGGTCCAGTACTTTGATCCTACACTTCCTAGCTTCTACAAATGGACTATAAATAAGACTATCACAGTGCATGGTATTTGTTACAGCAGTCCAGGAAGACAAACACAAGTCTCAACCCCAAACTTTTTAACAATGCTAAAGATAAGTTTTTTGGTTTGCATGTATGAAGTGAATTACCTGTGTGTAGCCCACTTGGACCATAGTGGCAGCCTACAGAAGCAACTGGCGGTCAACATCCAAAATTAAAGGCCACGTTCAAGAAGCAGACATAACTGAAAGCAACAGAAAACTACTGGATGAGATTGGGTATGTTCCGGATGACGTGGCCAGAGACAGGAAGCTGTTAGAGGGAAATACACACTGACACAAGAGGCCCCTCAGCTCAAATGAACATCATCCCCAGGTTGCCATGAGCTTGGAAATAGGGAAACTCTAAAGATGGCAAGTGCTAAATTTCTTTGTGGGCTGCTGAGAGTGGAGAAGGTTCTCTGGAGGAAATTCAGCTGTCCAAACAACTATTAATTGTAAATAGTTTTTACAGACCTGTGTGAGGAAATGTTTATACCACTGGCCCACATGCTAATGCCAACTTTTGGGAGAAACCTAGATCTAGGTCTGTGCAATGAAATTCCAGAAAAACTTTCAGACTGACAAAAAAGAAGCAAGGCTTTGTCTCTAAGCAGGTTTCTGCAGAGCTCAATGTCCCAGAACCTGGCAGTTGTGCCTTTATCTGTGGCCAGTTAGCAAAACTATCCCTTCCTCTGAGGCTCTCAGGCTATGATTAGTTGCCTAAGTGCAGAAGTCATTCCTAAGCCACACAAAAATAGAAGTGGCTTTTTGTCACAGCCAGACTCAGGCTGCTGCACTCAAAACCAGTATGAAGTCTTTTCTCATTCCCTTCTGTGTCATTAGGGAAAATGGGACGGCACCCTCCCAACATGGGGCTCCAACCACTATAGTTGTACCCGCAGAGTGCCTCTGCATTAAGTGGACTTCTGGTAACTTGATGCAGGGCTGCCAAGTTTTCAGAGGCCCTGTTATTTGCTAGGAAATCAATTCATCTAAATAAAAGATTCAGTGGTACCCGCATGGAGGAATAATACAGCGTCTACACTAATGTGTAAGCACTTTCAGAGAACAGCTTCAGGCTCTGCTGAGAGGCACAGAGACATTGAATTCCCCTCACATTTTATTTGCCAGTGTTCAGATGTAAATCATCTAAGCTCATGAAACAAGGCATGGTGCACATACAGCCCACTGAAGGAATCAGGGTCTCACTAAGCACCAATATAACCTACCTGTTCTCTTTCAACCAGCACAGTGTGC
Organism: Phodopus roborovskii; assembly: GCF_943737965.1. Taxonomy (NCBI): domain Eukaryota; kingdom Metazoa; phylum Chordata; class Mammalia; order Rodentia; family Cricetidae; genus Phodopus; species Phodopus roborovskii. The sequence continues at coordinate 4,748,110 of NW_026126540.1, read as the reverse complement.
CCTTATTCCAAGCTAGCAAGTGTGACAGGGAAAATCAACATATGCAAAACCAGAATGGCTCCACAGCCTTCTCTCAGAAGCCCACAAATTCTTTAGTTACTTTTACTAGTCATTTAAATATGAAGCACTAAAAGCTAGAATGCTAACTTTAAATGCTCAACAACAACTGGTATTAAAATTACTTTGTGTCATTTGAGTACAAGGGATATACTTCCAACAACTTCAAAGGTAGGGAAAAGCCCAGCCAGTGTTGAGAAGCAGACTTCAGACACCCAGAATCCACATAAAATGCTTTACAGGCTTAGCTGGCCTCCTGCAATCCCAGCACTTTAAAAGTGTGAGACAGTGTTGGGTGTTGGTAGCACAAGCCTTTAATCCCAGTGCTCAGGAAGTAGAGGCAGGCAGATCTCTGTGAGTTGGAGGCCAGCTTGGTCTACAGAACAAGTTCCAGGAGAGGCTCTGAAACAATACAGAGAAACAGAAGAAGAAGAGGAGGAAGAAGAGGAAGAGGAGGAGACAAGCTGGCTAGCCAAGAGAGCTATATCCACAAATAACTGATTCTGATTCAAGGGAGAGACTGCCTCAATGAGGGGGGTAATAAAGGAAGATTCCTGGTGCAAATCTCATTTCTACAAGAACATGAACACACCAACATACATGTGAGCATGCATACACACATATGCACACCATAGATACATAATAAACACATTTCAGTAAAGGTAAATATCACCAATCCAACACATCTCCATAAAACTTTTCACACTTTCCCTAACAGGGTAAATAATATACCTTAAGAATACTTCAGGACTGGGTCTCATGCCAAATGGAGAGGTGTAGAAAGTGTATTCTATCTGATTCAAAGTGAAATGTGTAGAAAGAGATAGTTACTGTGACAATATCTTTTAAAACAGAGTGTCAAGAAAGAAAGAATCAGGAAGAGAAATGCAGAAAGCTCACTCAGCCATCATGCAGAAACAGCATGACCATAAATAAACACACAAACCCTGAGTTGACATTGACTCTTACTCCTGGGTTTAAATCCCAGTCACTAACTACATGACCCAGACAAGTCTCACTTTGCAGGGAGAAGAGAAAGCTTTAACTTTAACTCCAAAACAAGCACCAGGCTAAGTGCATGCAGCCTGGCTTTGGGGTGGACTAGCTGGCCAACATATATGTTTCATTCTCCCAGTCCTGCTCCTCTAGAGAACCACAACCAATACAAATAGTAAAACTCTGTAACATTACTCCCAACAAATAATTTTACAATATTGGTAGAAGGGGTGTGAAATTACAAAATGGAAATGGGGGAACTAAATCAATCAAGTCTATCCCATATCAGTAATCGTGACTCTAAATAGAAGGCCTGATATTAATAAAGAGTATAATGCTACATCATAAATCCAAAGTGAACAATATGGTGGATGTCAAGAGAGGAGCCAGAGGAAAAAGGAGAATAAGGGAGCTCCTGGCTGAGAAACTGGCTGTTGATGGTGGGTTTGAGGACACCAGGGGCTGGTAAGGCTGCTAGGACTATGAAAAAGAAGTTCCTTAGTGATCTGGATCCTTCACACACCCTGTTTTCGAACCAAGTACCAAATCACATCAGTTTTTGTTAAATACAAGCACAGTTCTAGCCATTGGAACCGGTGATGCAGAATGAGGGCTTCTGTGAAATCTGGCATTATCTGGGTTTAGATGAAGACCCAGGATGAAGTACTGTGGGTTTTCTAATGACAGCATTTCTAACTGCAACATCATCCCGCATTTCTACAAGATTCAAGATTCAATGACACTTTCTATCAACAACTTCATATTATTGTATGCAGCCTAGACTCTGTCAGGCTGATGCCAAAAGATGGATCAATGGACTGCTAATATCTCTTAAATTATGAAGATGGACTGTTGGATCCATTATCCATTTGATACCTGGGGATAGAAGGCTTTAAAGGAAATGCCGGGTGATTTTGCATGGAATGACTCCTTGAATTGAACGAACACTGGAACTTTATCCAATACAGGTCAATTTCCCATGTATAACATTGCATCTACACCTAGGCTACTAGAGCACTGTATGTACGGATGCTGCAGGGGCCTAAAGAGCAGCCTTTTGTAGATGGGGTTTTATTAGATGGAGATGACCCTTAACATAGACAGTAGATTTTCCAAAAGTTTGAAACAAAGTGTCACAATATAATATCAGAGGTGTTACCTACAGACTCATTTAAAGGGTAGTAAAGGAATCATTCCTGCAGTACATAGCTTCTACAAATGCAGTCTTTGTACCTGAGGGTTTTAAGATAGCCACAATTGCATGTGTTCCCTTTAATAATTAGTTTGTATCCAATGATGTAGATAGACTGTACACATACACATCTGAAGCAGAGAAAAAGGAAAACTGTCCTGCATATAACCAACTTCCTCAAAACATTCAGTATTCTCTGTCAGATAAATTACAAGAGGTTTAGACTATGTAGCCGATAGTGCTTCTCTGCAAACCAGGTCTCCAACTATCACAGCCACACTGGAGGAGAAACACAGGACACTTTACTTACAGTCAGTACCATCTACTGAAGAAGAAACAGGACCAAATCTTTGCAAGGCATTAAAAGAATTGGGACTTGTTGATGGACAAGTACTGGCTGTTGCTGATGTCTCCACACCAGACTGTACTATTCAAACTTATTTTACTTAAGAAAAAGAAATCTGTATATAACAGAACCCTCATATAAATAATATATTTTATGAATGCTAAGTAATTTAATTGAAGAGTAAAGACAAGGCAGAAGGAACAGCCAAAAAAGGAAACTTAATGTCATTTTTGGCATTAGTGATGCTAGAATAATATATTTGTGATATATATATATATGTATGTGTGTGTATATACATATATACATATACATACATACATATACACACACATACACATACATACATACATACCAAAAGGCAAGTTGGGGAGGAAAGGGTTTATTTGGCTTATACTTCCTTTCACATTGCTGTTCATCACTGAAGGAAGTCAGGAGCTGATGCAGAGACCATGGAATGAAGCTGCTTATTGTCTTGCTTCCCATTACTGGCTGAGTCCACCTTCTTATAGAATCCAGGACCAGCAGCCCAGGGATGGCACCAGCCACCATGGGCTGGGCCCTCCCGCAGTGATCACTAAATAAGAAAATGCCTTACAGCTGGATCTCATGGAAGCATTTCCTCAACTGAGGCTCCTTCCTCTGATGACTCTAGCTTGTGTCACAGAACCAGCCTGTACACAGAGTGAGAGACATTCTCTTTTAACTTTATAAATTTCTCTTAGACATTAAACTTTGAGGTTGAGCTGGTAACTATGTTCATAGTAATATGGACAATGATGCCTAAAGAGAAGAAAGACTATGAACAACTGCATTGTTCCATTAAAGCAGGCCAAACTCTCTTGTGTTGAGTTCATTATTATGGTTAAATAATGTATTCTTCAGCTTGCATTTGAGCATCCACATATATAAAAATGTATCCTTGAATGGAAGTGAAGAATTAAGTTTTAAGAACATTAAATATTGTAACATGACATCTACAGTATAACAAACACAAGCCGTTTACTCGTTACAACTCATATAATTGTAACTATCCAAATATCTATTAATTATTCCAGAGTTTAACTTGCCCATAGTAATTTGTAAACAGTATTATGGCTTAATACCTGTGTGTGAATATAGAAAATATTTTCAGGTATTTATTTGCAATTCCACGGAGGCCAATATACACAATTTTAAACCTTTGCTGTTTAAAAAAAATGTTTAAGTAGTTACCACTATTTTGCAAGATTTATTAATAAAATTGTACATTGTTCCAAAAAATAAATAAGCGCAAAAATGGCTTAAAATAATGACAGTATTCACAAATCTGTAGCCTGGACAGGGACTCAAGATAGTTTGTCCGGCAACATCAGCTGGGCCTGCTCTTGAGCTGCAGCTGGAAAATCATGTGCTAAATTTCTCATTCACAAATCTGCCCTGTCAGCTATGCCAGGAAAACAGCTGGGGGCTGGAACAGCTGGGGGCCCTCAGGCGCTCTCCTCTGTCATTTCTCCATATGATATCTCTCTCCTACGTGTAGACTCGGAGTACCTGGACTCAGGATCTGTCATTAGTTTTCCATTGTTGTAAAAAGTACCTAAGACACATTAAAAAGTATGGAAAGAGCCCAGTGAGATGGCTCAGTGAATAAAAGGGCCTGCCACCATCTCTGAAGACCCGAATTCAATCCTGGAGGCCTACCTGGAAGAAGAGAAAGAGCTCTGATGAGTTGTATGTTCTGTGATAAGAGTGTTCCTCCCACTGTGAAATAAATAAATGTAATTTTTTTTTTTTTAACCCAGGAAAGCTTCACATTTGTTCATGGAGCTTTCAGCCCACAGAGGCTGAACTGAAGCTTCAGACCTGTGTCAAAACTTCGGACACTGGGGATAATGACAGAGGCAGCTGTTTACTTCATAGATTCGGGGTGGTGAAACAAGGAAGAAGTTGGGGTCCTGATTTCCCCTTAAATCGAACACTCCTAGTGACATGTCTTCTTCCTGTGACCACCTCATCACAGCTGAGACACAGGTTGGTAAGAAAGTCAGTAGCATATGGCTCTTTAGGGGACACATATTTTTAAAATGTGGCCTGAGAGGAAGTGGCACTACCTTTTATGGTGCCGTCTAAGAACTTACATCACTTCCATCCCACTGCATCCTACTGATTTACCTGGGTTTGAGGAATGGGAACACAAACTCCCACTTACCAATGGAGGCGCATGGGGCCAAACTGCCACAAGAACTTACAAGATAAACAGGATGTGTGTGGGTGGGACCACTCTTGAAAAATATCATCTGCCACAGTTACCTTACTTTTCACACAGTATACTGTTGGGGTTTTTTGATTAAATGCCATAAGAACAAATTTTGGCAGGCTAACAGGGATTTTTTTTTTTAATGTATTGAGGTCTGTACAACTTAAAAGAAAAGATGGAAAACTGACCTGGACATGAACCAGGATTGTGAGAGGCTGGGAGGGAAGCTGGGAACAGATGTGACTGAAGAGTGATGTCCCTGGACTCTCGATGCCACTAATAATAAAAGAACAAACTGTCACTCAATCTTTGAGCCATGTCCTCACACTCTAAGGTCTTTGACCCCTTCAGAAAATGAGGCCTGCTTTCCACAAAATCTCACAGTGCAAAGGTTTCACTTCAAATAAGAATAGGGACATGGGATGAGGACAACCCGGAAAATGTCTAATACATACAAACATACAATTAGCCAATAATTTATCATGTAACTATGAAAGTCGCCACTTTCTAGCAACCCAGGACAACAGCAGAACCTGAGTAGTGAGCAGGCTTAAACCTGGAACGAGAGTCAAATCTTCAATCTGTGATGTAAGTTCATGTCTTCAGAGTGACACTTGTAAACTCACTGAGACCAGAAATGAAGTCCAAACCTAAGCCTGCGGACACCCACAGGGTGCTTGATGTCTTCACACACAGTGGGGTTCATATAACAGGCACCCAGAATCTGCCTTGAGCTGTTTTGAATGAGTAAGAAAATCTCCGAAGTGATGACTCAGTTGCCTGTCCATCTCACAGCATCCGAAGTACGGAGCATTTACATGGCTGACTGTAGCAATAAACCTGCTCACAGAACAGAACTGGTAATTCTAATATGGGGACAGACACCCCACCAGATCTTATAGCACCCTTAGCCTGGTGACAGACCTTTGTCTTGCTTTATTTGGTAGCCGGAAGGGAAGTACTAAATATTGGTGGGAAGTAAAGACTCACATGAAAGGTAGCTATGTAGAAGGAAATGCCACACTGGTTTTCTTTTGTAAAAAGAAAAAAGAAAGAAAAGGAAAACACCTTAAGCAATATCAACACCATAGATAAAGAAACCATGTAAATCCTTCATAAAATGTATATGTTGATAGGTAATTAATCACAAAGCAATGCAACTATATACTTTTATACAATTTTTAAATGTGTAAACTAGTAGCATATTTAGTGATTTTTCTTATATTAAGAATAAATTAAATGCAGTCAAAATTTTTTTCTGTACTTCTCAACATTACTTCTGATTCTGTGCCTTGTCATATAAATGAGCACAAAGCGTCAGATAAACAGAACTATCATGAGGTAGGGGACTTGGCTGGTGTGTCATGTTCACTACAGTATTCCCTGTTCCTGGTAGAAAGGATGTGGCAGGAGGTCAATAAACATTAATGATAGTAATTATCAACTGTTTAAGATTTGTTTTATTTTCAATTATGTACACATGAGTGTAGTACCACGAGAGACCAGAGCTGTCAGCTCCCTGGAGCTGCCCATGTTCATATTGGAAATTGAACTTGGACCCTCTAGAAGAGCATTACTCATTGTTAACCAATGAGCCATCTCTCCAACCCCTGAAGGAAAAAAAAAGAAAAGATAGGCAGCTCATGCCAAGAACCACAGTACTCGGGAGGCTGAGAGGAGATCAAGGTTAGTCTCAGCTATGTGTTAAGTTGAAGACTACTCTGGGCTATGTGAGACTCCTACTCAAAAAATATTTTCTTAAAACAAAACAAAACAAAACACCTAATATAATTTGAGGAGGAAAAAAAACAACAACACATGAATCAATGATATCCAAGGACCTCTACTCTGAATGTCTGGAAGCTATCAATATACTCCCTACATCCCTCTCTAAGATACAGATGCTTTAATATTTGCCCCCTAAGCCTGACAGCAAATGGCCAAGACACTCACTTCTTAAATCACCCAGTGCTTGCTGACTGTTTGCTTTGGTGCATCATCATCTTTCAACACTAAAGAAGTGTCTTGATTTGGGCAATGACTTATTTCTCTAGGAAGACTGTCCTGAGTCTACTGAGAAAAGGCCTGCATTGCACAGAACACACCTTCAGCATTAAGAATCACAGTAAATAAATAAATAAATAAATGAACAAAAAATAATACAGAAAAGACCTGCACAAAAGTAGATGTTTCCTAATCAGTAGTCATGTTCTAACTTTGCTGTTGAATCTGCAAGAATCCTTGGAAAGGGTACACTTTAACAAAACAAAACAAAAAATTCTGAATGACAAATAAATGTAGAACACTCTTCAATATTATAAGAGAAAATGAGGGGTTGGGAGGTAAGAAGACAAGAAAAGAAACAGCTAAGGGCTACAGGGTCTGTTGAAACAAAGCAAGTCACTACATCTCAGAACCAGAAGTAACCTTAAAGTGGGAATAAACATTTCACACCAACTTAAAAGTTATCCTAGGAGGACTGAAGAACCTGCAACCCTTTTTGATAAGTGTTACACACAGACAAGCAGAAAGGTAGGTAGGAAAGAAGGACAGGACAGAGGAAGAAGGGGGAAGGTAATTACCCATCAGCCAGTCCCCCATCTGTACACAGAAGGGGATGAAACAACAGCGAATATGGGGAAATAACATGTCAATAACCGACTTAGAAGAGAAATCTGCAAGCCAATTAATAAGGTAGAATTATTAGTATATTTAGTCTTTAAATGGGTAGTTCTTAGCTCACCCATCAAGTACATTTTAAAGATCCCTTCTCTACCTTTGCCTTTACCGTTCCATCTCAGCTCTTCCATCCTTCATCACTTAGAGTGAAGAACGGCTAATCCCCAGCCTGGATCAGAACATTCTGTGTGCATGAAGACCTCTGTGAAACATCTCAGCCTTCCACTCTCATTCATCCACAGTAGCTCAGCAAAGTCCCTCCAATCCCTTCTTGTTTTAATTTCTACATCCCACTGTTACATGAGTCTTGATTCTTCCACACTAGATTCTCTTCCCAGTCACGTTCAAATCCTACCCAAAATAGATTCAAGCAGTGCCAAATATAAGAAAATTATTCGTAAAGGTAAAACAGCAGACGCTGAAAGTGAATATATATGTGTAATGAATAATAAAAATGAATATATATGCATGTGCTGTACTGGAACGGGAATAAAATTTTCAGAGCATCCTAAAATGGATCTTGGGATTTCAAGCCAACTACTTTGAAGTTTCTTATTTAAATTTTCGGATTTGGGATCCAATCAAAAGGTCATAATATATAATTTCTGAGAAATTACAGATCCATGCTCAATAGACTAGAAAGGTCCCATGTCTCTACCAAGATTTAAAAATAAATCTTTCCCACAGCCGCCCTCACTTTTAAATTATTAATTCAGGATTTGCCAAAGGCTAAAACCATGCTTCCACATTTAAGTGAGATGTTACAGAAAAAGGAATTTAAATAATCCTCTATTAATTACTCTGTTTGCAAAAGTATATGTAAAGACCTCTCTTATGCGGGAGGCCTTCAGTAAGTCTAATTATCAGCTTCAGAACAGCTAGTTATAATTATAAGGCTTAGGATTCGATGTTGTTAAAGCCATCTGTATCCAACAAAGAAATGACCATGAACCGTTAAAGTTCATTGTTGACCACAGAGGCACCGTAATCGCCCCACCACTTTGTCTGGGTCTTAGCTTGCTGTGACATCTTCAGTTCTTGATTTACTAGAAATTACTGTGCTCTACAATTCCCAAAGCAAGTAGCTTTTAATATAATGGCTTTTATAAAATGTATAATAAAGTAAAATCCATCTTTTATGTCCAGTGTCTCTCCTGTGCATTAAACATTCTTGTATGGTGTTGGTATATTCTTGGAGACCGTTTAGGGGCCAATCATTCCCTTCATTCTTTTGGAAGGAAGAGGAAATAGAGTTCTCTAGGTCAGAAGTACTGCTGCTGCTGCTGCTGTTGTCGCCACCCTCTACTTTGTGGTCTGCCTTAAAAGATTTGGTATCATCCATGGTCTAGGAGAGGCAGGAGGTACTAGAAATATTAGTCCTTTCCTCCAGGCAGTGTTAAATTGTACTGCCACAGGGATAGGTATCCAGAGGGACTACATTAACGGCAGGTGGTGGAAAGGTCCTATAGCCAGGACTGTATGTAATTCCAACAACAATGGACAAGCCAAGCCCCTCAGGCAGTAAGCAATACCTATAGAACACCATCAAGACTTCTAAGATCTAAGCAACTACATTCTTCGACAATTGTCCTAGAACAACATATTTCCATAGCCACACATGTTTACAATCATTTGAATTTTATTCATTTGGGTTTTTTTTTTTAATTAACTTTTGACACAGGAGCTCATGTATCCCCAGCTGGCCTCCAATTGGCTATGTAGCAGTAAATGGCCTTAAACTTCTGATCCTCCTTCCTCAAAACCTTAAATACGTGGTTTATTGGTATGTTCTACCATGCCTAGTTCAAACATCTTTTTCTTTTGAGAGAAAATGAGCCCAATTTAAACACACACACACACACACACACACACACACACACACACGAGGGAGGCAGTAACTATGTAAAACTATGATAACTATCAAAAACTTGAAATTCCATTTTTATGACCCTAACAATGTTTGTTCACATTCTGATGTTTCTGAAATCACAGACCATGTAACCAATAGATCTTATACTCCAAAAAGAAAAAAAAAGTAGATCTGATGACTTGAAAATGGAATTTGAAACTTCAATACAACACAAAACACCACAGAAACTGTTAAAGACAAGACTGAAAAAAATATTTAAAATGTGCCTGATTGCCTGATGTATAGTTCCTATTCTTACTAACTAGAAGTTTTTTTACAAATTAGGCCAAAGCTGAACAGATGGGGCAAAATATATGAACATGAAATTTACAAAAGGGAATGTCTGTTTATAGTTGTTATTATTACAATTGTGATTTTTACAGTCCTGCCTCTATGCTAATGGTCCTGATAATTCACTGGCTAGTTTAATCTGAAGAAAAAGTGAAAAAGAAAGCATCTTTGACCCACATACCATCCAGTTATGGTACCAGCACATGCTTGTTAAAGCCTCCCACGCTCCTTATTCTATTTGATGAGGAAATCAAGGACACACACAGGTGGCCCAGAACAGCTGTGAAGGCAGCCCAACACAAAACCACAAAATCCCTTAAAATACAATCTCTGCCTCTGCTGCTGTTTGAAACTTGCTGGTGTTTGCAGGTGCTACCCTGCTGCAAAGTCAAAAGGGACAGGCCTGGTAAAGAGTGAATAAGCAACCAAGATAAAGCCCAGATTCCAGGAGCAAAGCCCTTGTATGACTGCTGATCAAAACACATTTCTAGAACCAGTCACACAAAAGACATATCACAAGAACCGGGAGGTGGGCCATGGTGTTCCAACCCCACAGCAGGCACCTTATTGGTGGGAATATTGGTGGGAATATGGGGACCGCATTTCATTGAGTCTCTGCTATTTGTCTCCAGCTCTTCTGGAGATTTCTCAGTGATGTGTGCAAGTTTCTCTTCTGGAAAAGCAAGTGTCAACTATCATATTAAATATGTTTTCTTCAAAGTCCAGAGAATGTGGCTCTACTGGTGAAACAACTAAAAAAGCAAAAATCTGTATTCTAAAATATGCTGCCAAGCTTTGTCCACTTTCCTAAAATAGTATTTGCATTCAAAAGTAAATAAATCCCTGCTCTCCCAAATTCCAGGTAAGAGCCTGAAATCTGATCCAAATTCTCAAGTTCCCCTGGGCACTGAAATCTTGGCAGAGTATCTTGAAAACAAGCCACAGTCCTAGAAGTTGGGTTGTATCTGCTGCCAGAGACCTCCCTCACCAAAGGGTAAACACAAGGACCTTCCTTCTTCAACACTGAAACAAAAATAATGGGCAATAAATAGGTATGTATGGCTTGCCTATTTGTATGAAGAGAGCTGGTCTCTAGCCCTGTTTTAAAGTTTTAGATATCAAGCATGCTCGCTCAGTTGGATAGTTTTGTGTCAACTTGACACAGGCTGGAGTCATCTGAGAGGAAGGAACCTCAATTGAGAAAGTGCCCCCATGGGATGGTTCTAGGCAAACCAGTGGAGCATTTTGTTAAGAGGTGATTGATCGAGAGGACCTAGCCCTTTATGGGCGGTGCCATCCCTAGGCTGGTAGTCCTGGCTTCTACAATAAAGCTGGCTGAGCAAGCCAGGGGAAGCAAGCCAGTAAGCAATACCCCTCCATGGTCTCTGAATCAGCTCCTGCTTCCTGTTCCTGCCCTGCTCCTGCCCTTCCTGTTCCTGCCCTGGTCTCCTTCAGTAATGGACAGTGCTGTGGAAGTGTAAGCTAAATAAACCCTTTCCTCCCCAAGTTACTTTTTTGGCCATGGAGTTTCATCATAGCAATAGAAACCCAAACTAGGACACTCTGGTTACAGATTGGAACAGCAAGCTCCCTCCAGTTCCTCAGTATTGGAAGCCATTCTACAGTACTGCAGCTAGAGCATTTCTCAGCTTCCATCAAATGTGCATGCTTCCTCATGACCTGTTCACAGAGCTGCCTGCTCTTTCATAATTGCCTCTTTTTCCCTCAATGAGTATAATGTGATCCAGGATTAAGTCAAATGGTTTGGGTTATTAAAGCTGAGCTTTGATTTTTTTATAGTGTATAAAATATACAATATGTAACATATTTATAATTTATGCATAAATGATATATAACATAAAAATTACACACATGTATATATGTTTTTTTATTTTCATCTAGGACAAAATTTTCACAACTCATAAGAACGGAAGGTGGAAGGGGAGAAGATGAGAAATGTCAAGATAAGTTATCTGCAGAGTGAAGTTTTAGTAGCATCCTAACAGTACAGGAGGGAAAAGAAAAACCAGATGTGCACTTACTTATGTGCCCCTTAAATCTGAGATAAAGGCTTAGAAATAAGAGGAGCTTAGCAAGTCTGTTTGCCCTGATGCAAAGACAGAATATAAACCTGATTTTAGGCCAAAGTATCAGATAAGGATCTGATTTTAAAATTCCTGCTATATCAATTATAAGATTATGGTACTTTTAAGTGTTCATTAAAAATTCAACAACAACCAAACAGCTTCCAGTAACTGCAAATTATTTGCTGATTGCCTTTCTTCTCAGTCCGTTAAAAAGTTGTCAATTGATTCAAGAATATAAAAGGTACTAAAAGAGGCTTTTGTTTGAGTCTCAAAATTACTCTGAGTGACTATGAAGTAGAAAAAGGGAGGTAATCAAGTGTCATATTAATTGCTCAGAATATCTCCTGAATAAAGATAAAGGCCCCCCCTTTATCTGGTTTGAGAGAGATGGGTTCCTGTTGTCATAGCTTGTTAACATAGTATCATTAAAAAAAAAACATCACATTCCATTTTGTAAGGGTCCTTTAAAATTATTCTAGGCTGTAAAACTCAAAATTCCAAGGCATTTGATGCCTCTATTACATGATACTTATCAACTGAATAATAAGACTTGAGTAGTAAATATTCAGTAATTATAAAGGAAATAAACATATGTCAGGAAGTATGGATCTTCTGGAGAAAAGAGAGTAATATTTAAAGCTCTGTCTAGTTTTCTAGAGCCAGGCTTCAGTAAGTATAGTTGAGCAAATAGCTCCTGGGGCCTTTGAATTTATAAACCCATCATACGGGACCAACCCACCAGTATTAAAGGCCCAGGGTGTATCTGCATGGCCATTCTACTTACTATCACAGACAAGGATGAGATTTTATAAGCAGGCGGTCTTGCTATCTTGAAATTCAGATGGTTTTTAGCCAGGTATCTTTCTAAGCATGGCAGGGTAGGAGGTGGGGTGGGACTGGATCTCTATTTCTTGATGGGAGAAAAAAATCCACCAGTCGTTTCTACCCAAGACAGGCTTATTGAGTCTATAAGCTGATCTTACTGGGTAAGATCAAATGGCAAGGGGGCATTCTGTGCATTTTGAGGGAAAAAAAAAATGCAATTGTCCTCCACTAACTCTGGATATCAAGGTATACATTTCATATTACCTATTTGTTCACCAATTCACTATGGGTCTATCATCCACTCTGTAATAGGTATCCATGACCAGTATTAATAAGTCTGTATTAACTCACTGAAGTAAAGAATTAACTAAAGTGTATTAATGTGGTAAGTCTGTATCACCCACTCAAAGAACTGCTTAAATCTGGAAATCTGATAGAGGGCACATTTGACATAACTAAATTCAAATGGGGCGGCACAATCTTAGAACTAACTGAAGGAGACTAATGACTACACTAGCCAAGGGCGTTAATTAAGCTTCAGACTAGGTACTCTCGTAATGCTGTCCTTAGGGTCAACAATAAAGACCCCCTCTGCCTTCCCCTATCACCTATCACTACTCAAAGCTTCCAATCACCCTCCAGGGTTGGGTGCAAAAGTTCAGGTGTCCCCTCCATCACACACTTCCTGATCTCACAAAGCGAGTCATACCTCTGGTGAGACAGTCTTTCTACAAACAGTGTACCCCCCATCAGCCATCATACTGAAGCTGCTTCAGAGCCTGTTATTGGCCTTTGCAGAGGCACTCAGTTCCTGCTTCCTGATACCTGGCATTGAGCCTGGATACATCAGAACAAATTAAACCAATGAGGAGCACGGCAGAACTTTTAAAATTTCTTTTTTGAAAACCCTTCCTTGATTGCCGAGCTTTCAGTAACCTCCACTCATGAGTTGTCTCCATCTGCAGACACTACCTGATAGATTGCAGTGCTGGCTTAGTTTGTTTTCTACATGACACTGGGGGGCTAAAGCCATAGGTGACAAAAACCACTCTAGCACTCAAGTTTCTCCACAACTGCTGGGCTTTTGCCTCAAGTTTGGGCACTGGCTAGATTCAAGCTCAGTTATTCATTCATGTGTTGGTTTGCATATGTTTGCACGTGGAAGTACATATGGAGACCCAAAGTTGACATCTGGTGTGTAGGAGAAACTGCCAGCCAGCCTACCCAAGCCTCAACCACCCTGCCCAGGCCAACCTGCATAAGCATGAGCCACAGACACTTCCTCCCTGAGCCAAGCCTGCCTCTATGTGCAGAGACACCAGTGAGGAAGGGACAAGGCAGCAGAGTCAGCCACCAGAGCCAATGAGACCTTGGGAAGGGGTATAAAGACAGGCCTAACTTCCTTAATAAAAGAATCTGCAGAATGCTCTGCTACTCGCTCAACTCCCAGTGCCTGCATTGTTGGTTAGTGCTGCTTCTTCTCACTCCCTCCGCCAAGGGGTGTCCCAGCAGGGTCACCAGCAACATTGGTGGCTTCCTCAATCACTCTTAACTTGATGTGTTTTGAGGTAGGGTCTCATTGAATCAGAACTCTCCAATTCCACCTAGTCTTGCTAGCTACTCAATCCCATATCTTTGAATTCATTGCCAATCTTTCTACCTTCTCGTAAAGTCTACATTCCTATTCATATGGGCCCTTTTGTGAAACATGTACTGAGGAGACTAAGGTAGAATAGCAAGTCTGAGGTCAGCTTGGGTTAAACAAGAAAAACACTTAAAAAAAAAAAAACAATAAATTTGATACTTTAAGGATTTCTACAACCTTCTATGCTTTATTTCCTGTTGCAAATAATACATTCTGTCTAATGCCCCATAAAAATCAAGCCTTAGCTCCTCTGGAGAAATGCAATTTTCTATAGGACTATTTTTTTTTTAATCTTACTTGTCCATATATGTCAAAAACACATCTGCCAAAAGAACTGATAAAGATCTGAAACTAACTATGCCTAAATGGAGATAAAGGGACTGCTGTGGAACTCTACCTTTGATTTAAATCTCCTTTCACAAAGTAGTCAGAAAGACAAATGGGAATAAGATTCCAAGCTCTCTTTGGGATGTGAATATTTAAAGAGAGTCTGCAGGACACTGGCAGTTCATTGAGAATGGTAGCAAATCTAATAAAATGTTCTGAATTAGAGAAAAGACTCTAGTGTTCTTCAGATTTTGGGCACTGCTAGAACCAGTTTCTTTATCTACCCAAGGGTCCCTCGTCTACCTGCATTCTCCAAGCTAATCCATCCATCTCAGTTAATAAGTTACATGACTTTCTCTTGAAGAGGTGTTCTTAGCCAGGTTCATAGGTCCAAAGGGAGCTTTGCAGAGGGACATGCTTAAAGTCTGGAATTGGATGCTTAGCACCTCAAAAGGAGGTATCCAAAATGGTGAGACATGAAGGTCTTAGGCAAGAAAGCTAAAACCACTAGAGCTGGAGAGCTGTCTCTGTGGGCCAAAGTGCTAGCTGTGCAAGCATGAAGACCTGAGTTTGGATCCCCCAACACCCATGTAAAAAGTCATGCCTGGTGGCACTAGGAAGTCAAGACAGAATAATTCTGGGAATTCACTAACTATTAAGTCTAGCAAATTGGTGAGCTTCCTGTCTCAAAAAAAAAAGTTAAGAGTGATAGAAGACACAAATTGATCTCTGTTCTAAGGCATGTAAGCACTCACTAAGTGTACACACACACACACACACACACACACACACACACACACACACACACACAGAGAGAGAGAGAGAGAGAGAGAGATTTTAGTTTGTAGTGTTTTTTTAAACAAGACAATTTTAATTTATATTTATCATAAATTAACAAAACACTCAACATATGAAAACATGACAGCATGACAGGGGAAAGTGGAAAAATACAAGTCACTAAGGAATTTAGTGGAGGAGAGTGTCAAAGAAAAGCTAGCAAATGGATACACTGAGTGTCTATCAAAATTAGCTGGTGTCCTCCTGCTGTGTAACAATCTGTCTGATCTGTGTTTCTAAGAAAGCAACAGCCTGTCATCATTTTTCTCTTAGGCAGACCTGTAATCTGTAAAAAACTGGAAGGAACATTAAGGCTTTTTTCCAATAGTGTTTTTAAAAGCTGATAGTTGTTTTATTTCTGTTGCTATTTCGCTTGTTTTGTTTTCCTGACTACTTTCCTGAATATGACCATTTTGATCCCCAAGAAATAAGACTTGTTTATGTATTTGGCAGTATTAGGGTTTCAAAATTCTGTGTGTATGCAAGTGTGTGCATGCACAGTATACACACATGTATGTACATGGATGTGTGTCAGAGAGAGAAAATGCACACTCGGGAAGGATCTGTGAATCTTCCTGTGAATCTTTTGGGTAACAATACCCACTATATAGGATCCAAAGCAAGGAGGTGATTGGCTATCTCAAATATGAAAGCTGGCCAAAACCTCCCCTCCTATCACTAAATGAAAACCTAGCTGTCTTCACGTGTTTTCAGCACCTTACACATACTACAACAGTCATATGTGCAACACTGACACTGTCTCAGAATGTGAGGGTCACCCAAGTCAGGTTTAGCCAGTCATCTACTTAAAAAGCCAAGCTAATAGTAAACAGCAAGAAAAAGAGACTTATTCAATGTACTACATGGAAGAGATCCATTAAACCCCCAAGTTTGTCTTCATCTCTGGGATTATGAGGCAAGATTTAAGTTTAAAACAAAGGACCAGGGATATGTACTTGGAAGCAATCTGGTGTGGCCCGGCCCATCACTAACCCTCGAAGGTGTCTTCCTGTGAGGTAGACTGAGCTGTCAGAACTATGTGAAGTCTCTTTCCTAGAAACAAGTTTCCTCTGACCCATGCCCTTCCTTCCCAGAGCAGAATGTTCTTGGGGAAATTCCCATCTATTTGGGGTTCGTCATTCCAATAGTCTGACAGTCACAATGAGAGACGTGAGTGCCCTTTTAGAATATCTTCATTTCTGCCAGGCCAGTTATAATAGTTGGTCACAGGCATTTTGCTAGCCTTTCAATGCCTGAATCAAGAGGGGTGAGTGTAAACATTCCAGAAGGTTCCAGGCAGCTGTGTGAGGAAGTCATCTTCAACTAAGGTAAAGAAGCTTTCATCAACTCAGTTAGGCTTGGTGTTACATTTTTTTCATGCCTGGGAACAAAAGATTTTGGTTTTATTTATACTTCTAAAATAAAATATTAAAAACACTTTGAGGAGCATGAAAATACCAATAGCCACTCTACCTCATCATCTTCATTTCTTTCACCATTATCATCAGAGGTGGAGTAAGTGGAGTAACATCCCCACAGATGCCATGTCTGGTCCCTAACTCCTGTGAATTCCTGGAATGGGAACAGGATTCAGAAGATGTGATAAATCTTTAGAATTTCTTCCTGGGTCATCCTGAGGGACCCAAGGCACCCAAGGGGACACAGGACCCCAATATCCAGAGGCAAGAACAAAGGTCCTGGGACTGGTGCAATCCTAAATCTACATCCATACATCAATAACCTAGTGCTTGGGAGGCTAAAGCAAGAAAGCTGCAAGTTGCAAGCCAGCCTAGACTACACAACAAGTTGCAGCCAGCCTGGGCTACATAATAAATTGTAAGCTAGCCTGACCTTCAAAGCAAGACTTTGTCTCAACAACAATAACAACAAAAAGAATGTCAACTTCAAAGGAATGGAAACGGACACTGGGCGATGCCATTGCTATGAGTCAAGGAATGCAAGCAGCTTCTTGAAGCTGGAAAGCAGACAAGGCATATACTCTCCTCTGGAGCTCTTAAAGGTTCACAATTAGCATTATGAGAGCCATTTTCAGAAGCATCATCTTCAGAACTGTGACAAGAAGCTTGTGGCATTTTAAGCCACTATTTATTTATTTATTTGTTTGTTTGTTTATTTATAATTTGTTAAGTAACAGTAGGAAACATTATAATCAATACAGTTCCCTGGAACAACTTTATCAGTGGGCATGAAGGTGGATGTCTGTCATCCCAGAACAGAAGCAGGAAGGAGATCATCAGTTCAAGACCAGCCTGGGTTAGGCTGAAAGAGACCCTTTCTCAATAAAGGAAGGAAGGAGGAAGGAAGGAAGGAAGGAAGGAAGGAAGGAAGGAAGGAAGGAAGGAAGGACATGGGCAACAGAGGGAGCTCTTTACATTTAAAACTGCTTTGAACATTTGTTGTCAGTCCTAAAATAGAGGCAATACATTTCTTCATACACACAACATAAAAGAATAAGAAAGCAAGCCGGGCGTTGGTGACGCACACGTTTAATCCCAGCACTTGGGAGGCAGAGGCAGGTGGATCTTTGTGAGTTCCCAGATTTGCTCTAAAGTCACAGAGAAACCCTGTCTCAAAAAAACCAAAAAGAAAGGAAGGAAGGAAGGAAGGAAGGAAGGAAGGAAGGAAGGAAGGAAGGAAGGAAGGAATAAAGATGGTATGTAACTGAAATGTAGATTGATAGATGAAAATTCCACAAAAGGAAATAATAAGGGGCTGAAAAAATGACTCAATTGGTAAAGGGCTTGCTGCACAAACATGAACATCTGAATTTGATCACCTATGTTAAAGAACAAAATAAATAAACAAACAAACAAACAGGCAAGACAGTGCAGGCTTGTTGTAATCCCGTGCTCAAGAAACAGAAGCAGGAGGGGTGCCAGAAGATCCCAGCCAGCCCAGCCTCCTCTACAAACTCTAGGCTCATGACAGACTCCATCTCAAAAGCAACAGAAAGAGATCCTAAGGAAGAACACCAAGGTTGTCCTGTGCCCCTACACACACACACACACACACACACACACACACACACACACACACACACTTAGTCAGTTGGAGAATATAGAGTTTAGGCCACAGTACCAACTTGATCTCACCACTACAACAGTATTTAATTACTTTAGATTGGAATTATTTGTCTCATGTCTGCCACTAAAACCTTTAACCTCTTTAAGGTCAGGGACCAGGCATTTCTCTATGCTAAGACTGGTATGGAAGAGTGAGCCACTGGTACCATATAAATCAACAGAATCCACACAGGAAAAGGACAGCTGCACAAATAAGAAAAACACATGGTCCAGCTACGGGTTGTTGTTTGTTGGCTTATTTTGAGGTGGCTACTTTTCAAAAAATGTTTGAAGAGAGGCATTTCAATTCCACCTCTGAGTCAAAGAGTGTGACCTGGCTGATCTAACCAGCAACACAACCAAAACAATTTCAGTTACATACCGGAACAGAATTCTGTGGCTTTTATCCTGAGTCTGTGGTCCTTTGTCACTTTTATTTATCCTTTGAGAATTTCATAGGGTGCATGTTGATCTATTCATCCAACTCCTCTAGATCCCTTCTTACCTCCCTAACCTCCCAACTTCGTATCATTTTTCTTTCTTTAATAGCCCACCAACCCCAATCTGTGCTGCTCATACACTCCTGGGTGTGGGGCCATCCTGTGTAGAACATGATCCACCCACCGGGAGCCAGGCCTTAAGGAAAACTGACACTCCCTTAGAAGCGACCAGCTGGCCACAGCTCCTCCATTAATGCAAGCTTCCTCTCCCCTCCATGTTAGCATACTGACTGCCTTGACCTGTGCAGGTCTGCAGGCAACCATGGCAGGTCATAACCACAGAGGTCCAATCATGTCCAGGAGACACTGTTTTCCTCGATCCTCCCCAACCTCTGGCTGTTACCATCTTTCCTCCCCATCTTCCCCGATGTCCCTAGACATCCTGTTTGTGGCTGAGCATGCCATGGACACTTGTCATCATTTTTACTTGTTCCTGAATCTGATGAGGACTACAAGGTGCATTAATCTTCTCACAGATGTGCCTATAGGCTTTTTATCAGTGATGCTGAAGCCCTTAATTCTGTTCAGGCTAAAGATGTAATGAATGTGTCAAGTTTTAAGGAAAATGCCTTGAAGAGTGGGGTGGTTCACATTTGAGGCTCACACTCCAAAGAACTCCCAAGAATGCAATTAGAAAACAAGAAAGCATGGCCTTTCGGAAACATTTCCATATTTTGCCTGGAAACAGAAGGCACTTTCACAAAGACATGAGCAGGGTACAACCTCTTTCTCTAAAGTGATCTAGACTGAAACACAAAACCTCGGCGGTTTTTCTTTGCTGCTTTGGGCAAAAGAAAAGATAGAAAACATAAAATAAAATATCAAACTACAGTTTTCAAAGCTATTGGACAGCCAACTACAAAAACACTCTGAGTAATTTTATTGTCATCTAAGAGAGTAAAAAAAAAAGAAAGAAAAAAAGAAAAGAAAAGAAAAGAAAATCAGGGAGAAAGAGACTATATTACAGAAGGAAACCAGTGCTCCTAGCCCAGGCTTCCAGTCCTGCCACGATGGGGTCCCAGGAATCATCCTTACATTTCAGAGCAGAAGGCAATGCCTCAGGGCACCCAAGTGGGCACATCCTAACGATACCTCGTCATAGACACTCAATTTTTACCTCTCTCCAGGATGGGCACACTGTTTTCCAATCAACCATCCCAGAAGAGGCTGCCTGAATGTGGCGATTGGCTCTGGTCCCTTGAGCAGACCATTTCTGACTCTCAAGAAAACATGGGCTGGCTCCAGGCTTCACTTAAACTATCCGAGCCATATAAGAGAGTCAGGATATCCACATACATCACATATCTACAAGCAAGATCTCCCCTAGTAACCCAGGACCATCACCTGGCACACCAAACTACCCAGCAAACCAAGCAACCTGAGAGGACAGTGCAGACTCCCTGGACCCTCTGCTGGAACATAGGATTTGTAGTTGGAAGTATTATAGTTTGACAATGCATGCTCCTTTCTTTCTTAACCCTATGAAAAGGGGAAGCACTGGGTTGGCCTCTATAAAAATGAAATTAGAAACAAACCTACTAAAAGTAATCCTTAGTTCCACAAATACTTTGTAAACATGCTCATAATGCTCATTATGGGTTATGCATGTCACTGACCATATTTCAATCTTGAGTGAGTTATTTCCAATTATGTCAAGGATTTTCAATTATTTCCAATATCTATTTAATATAACCCAAGTGTATCCTAATCAGTCAGTAGTCTATAGGTATAAAAATGATGGTAAAATGATTTCTCATGTTTTATGAATTTTAATATCTTTGGACTTCAATGATTGACTGAGGTCAACTAGAAATGACACTAGGATTATGCTCTTTTTCAGGTTTTCTACTTTTTTACTTATTAACATAAATAATCAAAATTGGGTTTGTTACTGAGAAAGATGGAGGTTATATTTTTATTTTCATCTTAAATTATGATTTTAGGATGGTATATTCTTAGTAAATATAGACAATAAATGCTGAACATATAATAAAGCTTATGGACCAATAAAAATGGGTAAAATACCTGTACTAAATTGAATGGTAGTCCTCAAGAGAATCCACCGTATGCCCAGAACCTATTACTATTATCTTATCTAGGGAAAATATGTGATTGGAGTAAACCTCTAGGGAAAAGGTGCTCGCTAGATTATCTGAGTGGACCTCGTGTGCAATCAGGAATGTTTAGACAAAAGGCGATGGAGGCTGGAATCAGGCAGCCACAGACATGGAATGCCAGGAGACACGAGAAGCTGAAACATGAACATAAAGTCTCCTAGGGATTTCAAAAGAGCCAACACCTTTGTTTCAGACATCTGGCCTCCAAAACCAGAAGAGAGTGTGTATTTCCACTGTTTTAAGCTTCCCAGTTTATGGTGATTTGTAACAGCAGCATCAAGAAACCAATACCATATCCTGAGGAATATCTGTTTCCAATTAACTGGAGAAATGACACTGCTTCTGGTGAACTCTAAAGTACATAAAATCTGGGTAGTATTGTATCATAAACAGAATTCTGCAGTAAATCACCTGAAGTGCAGATGACTGCTTTCTATAGAAGCCCACTGGAAAAGCACAGTATGAAATCATTGTTGCTGACTCCACAGTCACTGGGCACTTTCAGCCAGCTTTGGTAAGGGAAGGAGCAGGGTAAGCACCTCCTTATTTAGCATAGGACCTGTCTGCATTCAGCTAAATGCTTCTTCAGAAGAATGAAGTCAAGAAGAAATGAGCAACCCCTCTGCCCTGACTCAGTGACTGAAATGTAAATATTTAGGGGTTAGGAGTAAGGCAAGAATGGAGAAACTCTTCAATAACCTCCTTTAGCTGGGAATCAACACTCTTCAATAAGTGGCATGGTCTTTCATGACTATTCTCTGGCTTTAGGGAAGATGTATGCACAAATCAAATGGTGGGTATTACATTCTTGCAAGTCACAAGACAGCCCAGGGAGAACTAAGTTGATCCAGATGACCTGGACGCTTAGCTGCCCACAATTCTCTAGCTCCTGGTGTCACCATAAATCTCACTGCTCCAAATGGTTTCTTATCAACAATTTCCTTCAGAGAAGGGATAATGGCCGGCATCCTCCTTTATGAAGTCATGAACATTAAATTCAGAGTTCGATACATTCTAACCTTCATTTTCCCAGAAACTGGAGCTAAATTACACTCGGTGGTTCATTCGGGCAATGACTTTTATCTATATAAAAGATAGGACCTTTCCTTCATTGGAGAGCTCTAATATCTATCCCTTAATGGGGGGAGGGGCATGATGTCAAAAACAACAAAGCAAACCCAGGACTTTATTTGAAAGATAACAGAGCCAGGCAATGGTAGTGTACATTAATCCCAGCACTCAGGAGGCAGAGGCAGGTGATCTCGGTGAGTTTGGGGCCAGCCTAGTCTACAGATTGAGTTCTAGAACAGGCACCAAAGCTACAGAGAAACCCTGTCTGGAGAAACCTGAGAGAGTGGTGGGTGGAGGTGGGATGGAAAGTCTTGGTTCAGACTCCAATCTCCAGCAAGAGCAGTCTTGGGAGTAAGTCTTGGAGTAACTGCCCACCTCCCTCTTCCTTTCCACCTCCTGATTTGCACTTCCTGGTTTGTCAAGGATGGGACCCTTTCCCCATTGGCAGCTGAGCTTGTTTGTTTGTTTGTTTGTTTTTTACTATGCATGCACTTGACCCAATGAACCCTCTTTGCAAAAGCTCCTTTCTCTAAAGTGCGTCTTCCCACCTGTTAAGACACTGAACAGAAAAAAAAAAAAATGCTTTCAATATTTGACTAAGCTATTCTTTTCAAAGAAGAAATGTTTACTTCTTCCAGGAAGATCTAATTTCCCAAAGAATGATTTACCTCAATTTGGAAACCATTGTTCTGGTAAATTACCTCTGACAAACAGCCTTTGACTCTACTGGCAAATTTAACTTTTTTAAAAGACTCATTTAAAATACCTATTTTTACCATATTTGGTCTCAAGTGTGGACACAGCCCTTGAATTTCAGAGAACAGAAGAGAATAGAGGCTTTGATGCCCCCCCCCTTTTAGCACTAGAAAGATAATTAAAAATGCATCCAAATAAATAACAACAGATTAACCAGAGCACATGCTGTCTTTAATTTTTAATAGACTCTCATGGAAAAAGCTTCCCCTGTGTTTTTCTGAATAATAAGGTCTCATTGCCCTACTCTCCAGTCTGGAAAATAAATTCTGTCTACAAAATAAGAGAAATTTAATCTCTATCAGTGCTGACCATTACAGGTGCAGATCTATGTCCTGGAGGTGTCTGCTGAAACTTCCAGCTTCTCAGTGAGCTAAGAACCAGCTCAGTAGACCTGCTCCCTGTGGTAACTGCAGCCATAACATAGCACGAACAATATATGTGTTTGCTCTCCCCCTAGTTGCCTGGCACAAAGCCTCTAACCCTTTGGAATCCCCAACAGTTATGAGTTTCTTTTGGTATGCTAATGAGATGGCTGGTGGCTGAGGGGTCCTCCACAGCCTCCCCAAGTGGGCTAGTTGTCAGGGTAGCCAACCAACTCTGATGGGCAAACTGGGACTTTCCATCTTTGCTAGCTCCCAATGTCAGGGGAGGTGGGGACAGAAGACTGTGGATGTTGACATAACTATTGTAGTTTATTCCTGTTGCTGTGACCAAAAGCCACTTAGGAGAGAAAGGTTTTATTTGGATTTCAGTTCCAGGTTACAGCCATCATTTCAGGAAACTCAGACCACAGGTCAGATCATATTTACTACTGTCGAGAGCAGAGAGGAACACATGCATTCATACTGCCTGCTTGCCACTAGCTTTGCCTCTAATCTAGTTTTCTCCTGTCCTGGATGGCTTAGGGTCCATTGGGTCTTCCTACATCCACTAATGATCAAGATGATAACCCACAAAGATACCCATGGGGCAGCTTGATATGAATGGCTCCTCAGTCTTAGCTCTCTGCCCAGTCATTCTTGGTTGTGCAAGCTGATACTTAAAATCAGCCAGTATAATCACCAATGGCTAATAATTTAATAGACCATGCCTATACAATAAGACCCATCCAAAAAAATCCCAGAGGGACAGGGTTTCGAGAGCATCCAAACTGAAGAACACATGGAGTGTGCCTGCAAAGCTCAGGAGCCCCCTCCCCTGGAACACATGGAGTGTACATGGAAAGTTCAGGAGCCTCCCCCCCAACCCTATCCTATAAGCATCCTCCATTTCAGTGTTCTTAAATTGTATACTTCATAATAAATAAGTAAATCTGTAAAAATTATTCCAAGTTCTGTGACCCATTCAAGCAATTATCCTGAAGTGGGGTCACAAGGGCCTGTGATTTATTAGCCAGACTGTTAGAAGACAGCTGTCAGCCTAAATTTAGGACTAAGAGCAGTCACATGAACCTTACTCTCTGGGACCTGATGCTATGTGCAGGAAGACAGTGTCTGAACTGATCGACATCATCAGACTGATGAGAATTGGTTGATGTGGAAAAAATATCACATACTCTAGTGACCAGAAGGGACTCTGTGGTCAAAGCAGTGAGTATGGGTTACAGACAAAAAAGAAAAAATAAAAAGTGTTCTCTGTGATCAGTTCTTGATTCCAGCCCAAGTTTACTTCTGGGACAAGGCAGAGAATATACATCTTCTATACACATTATAGCCCTCTGCCTGTTACACACAGGATATCTTTAACATCAGAGAACTACTGAAAAAAGAACCCAAATCCATCTGGGTATCAGGCAATCCAAACAACTCAGGTCAGCAGGGATACTAAGAAGCATTAACACAACAGTACACGTGTGGTTAAGACAGTGATCCTGGAGATGGCAGGACCAGAAAGAAAAACCAAGCAGATTTAACTTTTGGTAGGTACCTACATAAATGTAAGTGCTGAATTAGGGACCTGGGACTCCAAAGGAGGTGCCTAGGCTTGATGAAGTCATTCCTCCATTCCCAAGAAGCACTCTCTCCAGAAACAAACAGGACTAAAGAAAGAAGGCAGTGGCTTTGGAAGTGCAGAATACTTGAGGGTGGGGTGGGGGGAGGGGGGAAAGAAGATCTTCATGATAAGTTTGAAGGGGAAAGTAAGGAAGAAAGATCCCAGGACAGACTTCTAAACTTTCCAGTCCGGACCCTTTCTTGTCTGGGAAATTTTTACACAACCGAAAGATATGCTGTTAAATATGTAGGCAAATCAAATATTACTGATGATATATCATAAAGAATTTAATTTGTGGCCAGGCAATGGTGGTGCAGGTCTTTAATCTCTGTGAGTTTGAGACCAGCCTGGTCTACGAGAGCTAGTTCCAGGACTAGCTCTCAAAAAACTGGAAGAAAAAAAAAGAATTTACTTTTTAAACAATAATTTGATTACAAATTCATTAAATATGAAATAAATTTGTACATTAAGGAGATGAATGTGTTTATTCTTATATAAAAAGTTAACTCTTAGCTGGATATTTGATACTGTTCAAGATATAGTATCTTCAAAGTTTACCAGAGTAGATCAATATTTTAATGTCAAAATAGTCAATCCTAAGAACAATAATTTGTATAAATACATGGAACAAAATAGAAGTGGTATGTTTTAAGGCCAACCCAAGATTATAATACAATACAACCCAAAGATACACTAATTTGACCCATCCCAGGAATAACAATATGAAAATATTAAAAATCTGTCTTCCTAACAAACGATGCTGCCATTGCTCCTGGCTGCCCACTATAACTAGGTGGTAAGACCCCACTGCTAAAGTCACCACAAACTCTGGTGGCAGAACATAGAAAAGTCAAGATGAAAATGGTCCAGAAAGTGCCATGAAGGCTTCTGGGGAAGAAGATAGCAGTGCTGGGGAAGAAGATAGCCCACTACCCAGCAGTGGGCTATGCATGGTCCAGTGCTGACCTGCCAGGAAAGATATCTCCATGGGTAAAATGCTGTGGGGGTAACCAATGACTTTAAAAAATGGATTTGAGATCTGCTCCATAGCAGGCAATGTATTCCTGGTCATGTAAATCTGGTCAAAAGCCATGGCTGGTGAGGAAATAGGATGGTGGGGGTGGGGAGGGTGGCCATATCATCATTTTGTTAAATGGTCATGACATCATCTGAGTATTTATGTTCATGCTCATAGATTGATGGTGCTCTCAATCTTGCCCAATTCGGAGATTCATAACTGGTAAAAATGCAGAGGATAAGTGACTGTGAGTGTTAGCCCTGCATGGAACATCTAGATCGATCACACACACACACACACACACACACACACACACACACACACACACACACACACACACACACGGGGAGGGGGGTGTCTCAAGGAACACTACAGATGAAGAGGCAGAAAAAAATGTAGGTTGGATAATGGAGTGGTGCTGTAAAGTGTTGTCCTTCACATACAACATGACCACTACACTCATGAATTCACATCAGCTATGATTACCTCAAGGGTCCTGTCTAAGAGATCAGCCAGTCATAAAGGGGGAGAGGTTCACAGGGTCTCCTCTCTGTCTGAGGAACCACCAGCAGTCAGTGTCTGCTGGGGAGGGAGTCAGCTTTCTTCAAGAATCTGGCCCCTTGTAGGTTACCCATACTCAAGCAGAAGGCTCCAGACCCGGGTGTATACAGGAAGCACTAATTGGATTCAACAGTTTATTTCTTTAAAAAAAAAAAAAAAAAAAAAGAGGAAAATGAAGAGGAGATAAAGTTGGGGAGGGGATGTGTTGGGAGAGAGGTCCAAAAGAAACTGGACATATAATGTATGACATTCTCGAAAACTAAAGAAGATGTATTTTAAAGTCTGTTAAAGCATTATGCTACTATAAGAACTCTTTCTATGAGCAATAAAACACTGCATTTCATAATATAATATTCTCAAATTTGAATGAGCTGTTTCAAGCCATACTTGTAGCTTTACCACATGTAGTACAAAGTGTGCATGCCATGTGCTCAGATCCAAGACTACAATAAAATTCCATGATGCCGCACAAATAATTGCTGCTTAAAACACCCTGGATTCATTACTCACTTGAGTAAGTTTTGATCATTGTCCATTCAGATACCTTTTTCCATTGCCAAAGTTTCTGCGACCTCTCCAATCACTTATGTGACCTAATATGTGTTGTGACCCAGTTTAAAAAGTTATGACCTAGTAGAGAACTAGCTGCTTCAGAAATTGAGCTGGGCAAGAGAATATTAAAATGAAAAAAAATAGTTGCATAGGAGAGAAGAGGAAATTCCTATTTACAAAGTGGGT
Organism: Phodopus roborovskii; assembly: GCF_943737965.1. Taxonomy (NCBI): domain Eukaryota; kingdom Metazoa; phylum Chordata; class Mammalia; order Rodentia; family Cricetidae; genus Phodopus; species Phodopus roborovskii. Next base: position 4,720,847 of record NW_026126540.1, on the reverse strand, counting down.
GAAACAGGACTATTCTGGTACAAGGTCAAGGGGCAGCTGCCAGGATAAAAAGGTTCATGTAAGAGAACTGAATGAAGAGATGTAAGGAGAGTGGCTGAGAACGCCCATAACCGTGCTGTATAGAGAAAGGCAAGACATGAACAGGTTTGAAGACACTAACACCAAGATGCGCTCAAGCAAGAGAAGTCTATGACATACCAAACTACTGATGATGTAAGATGTAGAAGGTTACCATTAAAACCTATAGATGAAAGTTTTTGTTCTGCCTGGTCCGGCCTCCCTTCAGGCACCAGTAAATACACTTTTTTATAAAATTTTTTTTATTAACTACAAACTGGCCAATGGCTTAGGCTCCTTACTGGTTGGTTCTCTCTTATTAACCCATAACTACAAATCTATGTATGTCTACATGGTCTTATCTTACCAGATAAGTCTCCACCATGTTATTCCTTCAGCGACTACATGGCGTCTCTCCTTGGCAGCTTCTCTCTCCATCATCTCCCAGAATTCTCATCTCCTTGCCCCACCTATACTTCCTGCTTGGCTACTGGCAAGTCAGTGTTTTATTCATCAACCAATAAGAGAAGCATATATCAGGATATCCCCCATCACAAAATACTTTCAAATATAACAGAAAGTTCCAGAAAAACAGCAATGGGTAAAAAAATGATGCCGGGATTTGAAGACTGGGTCATTGTTGGCCCAACAGAGTAATGTCAGTATTAAGATGGATGCTAAAATCCCACCTTCCAAATTATTGAAAAGATACACGGACTGCAATGCAAACCCTCCATTTACCCTGAAATAAGAAAAGAAATGAAAGGAAGAGAAGAAGGATCAGAGAAAGAGGGTGAAGAAAATTCCCTAAGCTCAAATAAGTAGAATTTTCTACTATCTACAACCAATAAACTCTACAAACTGTCACTCAAAAAACCATTCATGTAGTCAAGGAAACATCTGCTAAGTCTAATGTGGTTCAGAAACAATACAAAACACCGGGGTACCAAGATGAATAAGAGTTGAGCCCTGAATCTGTGTCTACCTCCCCATTATAGGATAAAGAGCTAACACAGCAACACAGCCAGGAGGCATAGCAGCAGGCAACACCTGTACAGAAATTTCACATGAGCTGATACTTGAAGTAGGGGGTCTAGTAGGATGGGATGGGGGTGGACAAATCCAGAAAGTACTTCTAGGAATCTAGGGAGCCCCCAACTGGCCGAGACTCATGAAAAATCAGTGTCTCACAAGGGGATTTTATATGAACCTACAGACTTGGAAGTAGAGTTTGGGGCTTTGTTGGGTTATTTTGTTTGTGGATTCCATTCCTTTTGTCTTGTCTGTGATTGTGCTTTGGTTTCATAAGCTGGAACTTTATGGGCATTTCAAAGACAAAATCTGGAAACAGAGAGAGAGAGAGAGAGAGAGAGAGAGAGAGAGAGAGAGAGAGAGAGAGAGAGAGAGAGAGAGAGAGAGAGAGAGAGAAGGGCTGGAAAGGATGCCCAGTGGTTAAAAGCACAGCTCTTCTTCCAGAGCACCCTGGTTCTGTCCCCAGCACCCACATGGCAACTCACAACAATCTGTAACTCCAGTTCCAGGAAGTCTGATGCCCTCTTCCAGCTCCCGGGAACCAGGCATGTAGTGCACAAATATTGCTAAAGACAAGAAACACCCAGACACATAAAATAATTTAAGTGACATGGGCAGGGAGAGGCTAGGAGACGCAGAAAATTCACAAAATGACATTCCTCATCACCTGTATCCCAACCAATGTGTTTTCACACTAAGCAATGCTTTGTAATCAATATGCAAAGATGTTTCTCTCTATGCTTCCATAAAAATCAATGTCATATGAAGGGATTTACACTTCATCATGCCCCTTCAGATATACAACCTGCATGAGTCGCCTACTCTAATGAGAAAACTGACTTCCAGCCAAAAAGAAGCAAAAGAGCTTCAGGAGGGATGCAGAGTGAATTGACTTGTTATCAGGAAAAGAAGTTTTAGGGGGAAACCGGATAAATGCTTAGATAGAAGAGGAAGCACTACCAGGCTCAGAACTTCAGGGTGGGGTACTTTCCCTAATAACAAAATATACTGGTTTCAGTTTGGGTGTACGTACATACATGCTCATATGCATGCATACACACGCACGCACACACACAAAATGTTTTGACCTGGAAATGGCTATGCCAACCAGGATGGCCTGAAACTTATAAGCCTTTGTTTTCTAAGTGCAGGGCTTACTGGCATGCACACAACTGGCTCCTGCTAGTATCTTTGATCTCTTCATCATCCTGGCCCTAACATAATTACTGGGTACAAATGTAAGCTGCCTCATGTCTATTCTGAAGTATGCCATACACATACAACAGTGAACATAAGTCAAGAGTGATCATTAAGTTCTGGAGTGAGCAGTGATAACTGTACAGCTTTGTAAACACACTAAAACCCACATATTACATACTCTGAAGGCTGAATTACATGCTACACTGTAAATTATAAAGTTATATACCAATTTTTAGAAAAACTTGAAAGTACCACAAAATAGTATGCATATTATCTAAACATATAACCAACTAATTTTCCTGGAGACTCATGTACAATGTATATCTGATTCTAAGTTACTTAGCTACTCTTGAGAACAAGAATTGCCACACTTTTCCTATTTTTTAATTGACATAATAAGTATACATTTGTTTACTCTGTCTGTTTGTGTATGGACTCATGAGTACATGTGACACGTCATGCACATGTAGGAGAGAGGACAGCACATGCAGGAGTTGGTTCTCTCTTTCCATCATGTAGGACCCAGGGACTGAACTCAGGCAAACACCTTATGGCTGAGCTATCTCACCAGACCTAATGTAACATTTTAGTAGATGTGTAATAATTGTTATGAAAATGTCACCTTCAAAATGGGCAACGTAATGATACAAAATTCAAAGCTAATGCAGGGAGGGAAAGTATATCTGCAAGGATTAGGCAACAATAGCAGCTTAAATCAAACCTGTAGTCCCCATTTCCTGATCAGGTCTTTACCACCCTCAAAAGCCCAATCTTATCAACAAAGATTTTCTTAAAGGAGGAAACAAATAAGTGGAAAACTCAATGTTGAGCACAAGTCCATCCCAGTGTCCAAAGTGACCTAATAGTCATGAGTGTCCATGGTTCCAAAAGGACTTAAGTTATGAAAAATATAATGCTTTTAATTGTGGTTCACTGTATTCACTCATAAATTTTGACCTTTTATAAGGAAAAAATGTAGCTAGGCAGTGAGCTGCATACCTTTAATCCCAGCACTCTGGACCAGAGGCAAGAGGATCTCTGAGTTCAAGGTCAGCCTGGTCTACAGCATGAGTTCCAGGATAGCCAAGGCTACACAGAGAAATCCTGAGAGAGGAGGAGAAGGAGGAGAAGAAACAACAAACCAAATGTGTGTCGTGTTTTTACCATCAAAGAGGAACTTTTTATTCATTGCAAGAATCCCATTAGATGCTATTCTAGTCAAAACCTTCTAACAGTACAGTGAGACACTTTTATATCAAGAGTCATTTTGTTTCTTTTGTCTGTGGGTGCTAAAGACTGAACCCAGGGTCTTACACCTGCAAAATGTGTTCTTCTGAGCTACACACACCACCTGGGGGAAAACAGTAATTCGGTTTTCAATAGTCATATTTTTATTTTGCAAGAAGGGTTATCTGCATTTTTTTTAGTTGGGAAAATTACGGTGTTAACACTTGCTTCCAAGCTCAGTCTCTCTCTTTTGTGCTTGTATTTCTTCTTTAAAAGCTAATAAAGTAGATGATTGCTTCTCAAATGTAATTTTCCTCCCACCCCCCCCCAAAAGGAAAATAAGCTCAAAGCCTAACAGCTGCATCTGTGGCACTTAAATATTAACCTAAAAGCGTGTACTTTAACTGTAGGGTTCAACTTTGGCAAATTTTATTGGCACGTCTGGCACCTTTTACAGAAACCAACTCCAAATGGATCACAGAATTAAACATAAAATGTAAAGCAACAAAACTTTGCAGTGTATAAGAAATCTTTATAATTTCCTAAGAAATCAGTTCAAACTGGATCACAAACCTAAATGTAAAAGCAAAACTGCTGTTTAAGGTAATGTTAGACATGGAGGCAAGACTGCATATATGCTCTACCCTTGGGCTACACACTTATCCCCCAAATTCTTAAAACAAACAATGAAATAAATTTGCAGCTGTAGGCTAGACAGTAATTCTTAGATATGCCATCAAATGCACATGAACCAAAAATAATTTAATCACTAGACAACAAATCGGGTCTGATGAAATTATAAATATTACAAATGTCACTAACCAGAAAGTAGGAAACACCACAAGGAATGAGAAAAAACATTGGCAAAGAATATATCCCTCTTACAACTCAATAAAAAAGAGAATAAAAGTCAATTTAGAGCCAGGAAGGTGGCTCAGAGGATAAAAGCATAAACCTGCCAGTGTAAGTTCAACTAATACACACACACACACACACACACACACACACACACACACACACAAACACAAACACAAACACACACATGGGTGGAGGGGGACACACAGAACATGCAGTGTCAGGCACCTAAAATTCCTGTAATTCCACAGTGAGATGGGGCGGGGGGGGGGGAGCAGAGACAGAGAACCACCCAGAAGCCCAGAAGCCCAGAAGCCTGTACAGCAGCAGAAACACAACAGAACCTGCCTCAACAAGGTAAAAAAGTGAGAACCATTTTCAGAAGTGATACCCTACCTCCACACATGCGCGCGCGCGCACACACACACACACACACACACACACACACACCAAATTATGTTCTCTGTTAATTATTTCCATGTGCTCATTCAATATGTAGAGGGCAAGCTTACATAAACTGTGCACAACAAATACCCACAACAGTGTGGTTACCAACTAATAAATAACAAATGAACTGTGGCCTAGCCAGACCATGAAACATTACTCTACACTGAAAACGAAAGCTACAACATGGGTGAACACTGAAAATAAAAGATGCCAATCACAGATATTGAATGTTGTATTATTCCATTACATAAAATGTACAAAATTAGCAAACCAATCCACACATGGACTAGCAAGTTGCTTGTGCTGAAAAAAAAAAAAAAATGGAGAATGAATGTCTAAGTCTCCAGTGTATTTGACAGATGATAAAAATGTCCAAGTTAATAAAAGTGATAGTTGTACAATTTCAAGAAGCACTGTGTTGTACATTTTACATGGGTGTTGTATCTGTGTTCTATTGCAGCAAAGCCACTCCTAAAATTCACATAATTCTTCATAATCTAGAAGGTTCTCAGAGCTGACACTGAAGGCATGACTCACAGGGGAAGGACTGAAACCAGACCTCAGAAAAAATAAAGCCTCTTTCTTTGGAAAAGACCATGTAAAGAAAATGTGAGGACCTGTAAACTAAGAGGAATGATTTGCAATACCCATCAAAGGATAAGTATTTAAAATACTGTTCATAAGTTCTCAAGCACTACAGTGGCCTACAACATCTGTAACTTCAGTTCCTAAGGATCTGACACCCTCTTCTGGATCCCTTGAGCACTGCATGCACGCAGTGTGCACAAATACATGTAAGCAAAGTATGCCAACATGTAATAATTAAAAATAAATAAGTAAATTCTAAAATAAAAACCACATCAATCATGCATATCAGATATACATGTCTCATAAACTCCTCTAGGACACAGGACAGCATCCAGAGCCTGGTTTTCTGGTGATGAATGACTAAGTCTCAAAAACTCCTTCCTAGGCCCAAATGCTTACCAAAAAGAAAGCTAGGGAGGGGAAGAGAGGGAAAGACAGGAGAGAAGAGAAGGAGGAGAGGGGGGGCACACAAAGGGAATAGGAGAGGAGGAAGAAGAGCAGAAAATAAATACTGCCAAAACACTGATAGACCATTCTTGAAATGGCAAAGCTAGAGAGTTTAATATTTGCCAGGGGTGAGGGAAAAGATCAGAAGCAGGTATGGCTAAAAGGGGTCACACATAAGAGCCATCTGTAGATGGAACTATTGGAAATCTTCACTGTGGAAGTAGTCTACACATGACTAACTGTAGTGGTCATGAGTCTACACAAGACTAAATTGCTTAAGAATGCATACACACACATGCACTAAAAGTTAGTGAAATTTCAGTAAGGGCTGTGGATTGTGCCACAGTAGCTTTCCTGAACCTATGTTTATTCAAGATGATACCATTGGAGAAAACTAGGAAGAGCACTTGGGATCTCGTGTTATTCATCACACATACATGTGAAGCTATAATTATATCAAAATGAATTTTCAAAAGTGAACTTCAGTTTAAGGACCCAAACAATTTTTTCTTCAGAGGGTGGATGTAAGGTCTGTTCCAACAGTGGGTTAGAATCACAAAGAGTATTTTCACATATGTGATCACTGTCGTTGCATTTCTGCTCTTCCTGTGATTGGAAGACAGGCTTGACTGTTATCCTCAGAGTTCTAGAGCAGCAGCAGAAAGTGATATTGCGGGAGATCAACTTGACAGAACTGAGGAATGCCTAGCTGTAAGGTGTGTGCTAGTATGTTATGATAATATCTCCATGGAGTACTAGTAGGAAGTTGGCACCATCAGCAGACTGAGGGCCCAGGAAAGGAACCCAGGGATGTCAGCTTTCTCTTCCCTCTGCTTCCTGGCAACTCTCCATCACTCCAGCCTCCCTGTTGTCATCACAGACCCAGGGACAAGGGAGCCAGCAAACCAGGGACTGAATAATGTGAACTGCAAGTCAAAATAAACTCTTTATTCCACTTGTCTATGTCATGTATTTTGTCACAACCATTAAAAAGTGACTACAGACAGGCAGTGAAGGCATACACCTTTACTTCCAGCACTTGGGAGGCAGAGGCAGGTAGATCTCCATGAGATCAAGGCCAGCCTGGTCAACAGAGTGAGTTCCAGGACAGCCAGGGTTACATAGAGAAACCCTGTCTCAAAAAAAAAAAAAAAAAAAAAAAAAAAAAAAAAATCAAACAAACAAAAAACACAAATACATATACCATAAAAAGGATTGATGGTCATACTAGACTGAATGATTACAAACTAAATCTTAAATCTCTTTAACTGAAAAGCAAAAATGTTTTATAGTTCTTTCAAAACTGAGGTAAAATATGAAACACGAAGAAAATATTTAAGATTATCACATATCCTCAAGGAAAGGTGTCATAATAGGTTGAGTTTCCACAGGATCACCAGCCTATATCAAAAAAGCCTATTAAACGGTTTTAGGGAGACTATCAGCTATTCATTAAAATCTGATTTTCTTCTCTTCTCAAGGGGAGGCTATTATTTCCCAGCCTCCACTGCAATCATGTGACTGAGATGTAGCCAAATGGATGACAGAGCAAGTAACCAGATAGCAGTCTCTGGGGTCCTATAAAACACTTTATTTTAGGTGATGAGATAGCAGTTCCTAGGGCCCCTATAAAACATTTACTTTAGATACTTTGTTTTCTGTGACCTAAGAATACTGGGTTCATTGGAAAAGAGTTCACGATGTCCTGCCCAGTCCTGGTTGCTGGAGAAAGGACAGCCATTTTCTTCAATGGAACTGATGAGCTGCCCATGGCCCTGTAAATAACCCCCTCACCCATGCCCACATAAACAACCCTACTGCAATCACTTGCTGATAAAACAATAACAATAACTTAAAAATACATGAAAGGAGAGGGGCAATACTTAGGAAAAGCAAAGGATCAGTAGGAAGTGACAAGACAGAGCAATGTAATGTAAATAACCAAAATACATTATATACATGGAAATGTCATAATGAAATCCAATACTGTTTGTAATTAATACAAGCTAATAAAAACAATCTCTACTGTGGTAGGAAAAGAAATCCAAGATAGGAAGCAACTCAGCTTTAAGAAAAGGATTCCCAATCTTCCCACCTAACAGCAACAGCCACAGTTCTACAAACTGCCTGGAAGGGACCTCTTGCTGAGTTATCTGTTTTTATATTCTTAACAATCCCACATGTAAATGTAATCCTCTAAATTAGAGGTGAAGAAGCCAATGTTCAGACATGAGCAGAGCCAAGGACCTGAGGCACCATCGCTCTCAAATGCCTCTTTACTTCTCCATACCTCAGTAAGTTTCTATGGACTAAAGGATACCCTTGAAAGTTGATCACTAATTTTCTATGATTTGTATTATTTTAATTACATGTGTGAGTATGTGCACATGAGGGCACTACCTGCAGAGGCCGGAGAAGTCAGATCTCCCTGGAGCGAAAGTTTCAGGAGGTTGTGAGCTGCCCAATGTGGGTGATGAGAACTCAACTTGGAGTTTATATGCAAGGTGGCATGCCCTCTTAACCACCAAGCAGCACCTCTGCAGTCCCACCTACCTTTACAGTTACCTGGACTTTACTGTTACAGTTTCAAAGTTCACTGGCATGAAGAGAACAACCCTACTATATAGGTTCTACCCATGGGACTCAGAACATGTGTGAGCAGTCCACAATACACGCATGTCACCCAAGAAGTAAAGGCACAGGGAGCTTTTGGAACCAGGTTCCTCTGGTCCTAAAGCTTGTGCTACATATGTTCTGTTTCCCTGTAGGCACAACTGCTAATGCAGACAGTATTGCTTAGAACCTAGAGGTTCTGGGACTTGGAGAGATGGCTCAGCTGTTAAGAGCACTTGCTGCTTTGAGAGGATCTCAACTCATTTGCAGAACCCATATAGGATATATCACAACCACATGTCTAGTGCCCTCTTCTGGCCTCTACGGATACCAGCACACACATGGCAAACACATGCATACACACATAAAATAAAAATAAATCTTTTTAAAAAGGTGTAAGTCATATCAAGAGCTTATTTTTTTAGTTAATACCATTTTGATCATTTGTAAGATAGGAGGTAGGTTAAAGATTTAAAACACATTAAAAACAAAATACAGTAGGAGGTATTTGGAGAAATTCCTTTGTAGTCTGACTTTTTAAAGCATACAGCCAGCCAAAGACACTCAGGAAAAACAGAAAGGAGAGCAGAGGGATCCAGGTATTCCTGATGCTGAGTTAAATGCCTTTTGGATCTAAAAGAGCCAACAGATACATATTTAAGCAAAGAGGGAAAACACATATAGCTAACTGGTGAGTTAGAACTAGGCCACATCTCATTTCTGTCCCAAAGTGCTTAATTTAGAACTCAACTTTAAAACAATCCTCCATAGGGCAGGTCTGGCCCTTCCAGTTGGCACCTGGACATCAAACTTTTGAGACAATCTGGAACAAATGAAAATAGCTTTGGGTATTCAAACTCTCGCACATTAAAGAAGGTCATCTTGGAATTAATGCATTTGGGGACTGAAGGAAACTCCAGTCTGAGGAGAGGAAAGGGAAGGTAAAAATAAAGGTAAGCAGTGAATCACTCTCCAGTCAAAGTGGAGGAATAACTTGAATGAGTTCATTTCCCTGTCACCATGTTTCCAAAGGCTCCTAGGTCCTGAGCTGTGGGCTTCAGCTCTAACTAAACTGCAAAGTCATTAAACTGTCTACTTATCCTTTGTTCAAGAACCATACTGCTAACCCATTGATGGCAGAAAAAAAAATATGAATAGCTCTGTTTAGTATAATTAGACTGTCAACTTGGTGTGGTCTAGAATCCTTGAGGACAAAGCTCCTTCCTGTCTATGAGGGGTTACCTAGACTGGGGTAACTGGGAAAGGAAAACTCACTCTAAATGTGAGCAACATTATTCATTCAGCTATGTCCTGGACTGAATAAAAAGGACATCAGCATGTATCATGCTCTGCTTCTAGACTGCAGGTGTCCTGCAACCAGCCGCCTACCTCCCCTGACGCAAGACTTCTCCACCTTGAAGGATTGTTGGTAGGGGAGGTCCTTCTGTATATATGTTTCTCTCATTGGTTGATGAATAAAACACTGATTGGCCAGTACCCAGGCAGGAAGCATAGGTGGGACTACCAGACAAGGAGGGGCTGGAGAGCAAAGGTGAACAGAGGCCTTGAAGGGACACTGTGCTGCTCAAGGAGTAACATGCCGGATTATGGGTAAGCCACAGCCTCATGGCAATACATAAATTAACAGAAATGGGTTAAAAAATTAAGACAGAGCTAGCCAGTAAGAAGCCTAAGGCATCAGCCAAACAGTTTATAAATTAATATAAGTCTTTGTGTGTTTATTTAATACTAAAGGGCTGTGGGATCCAGCTGGACAGAAACCTCCATCTATAGACTGAACTCTCCAACTACAAAGCAAAGTAAGCCTTTCCTTCCTCTAGTCACTTTGGACAGGTTTCTATCACAGGCACAAGGAGAGTAAAACACTACCTGAGTGGCTTTATTGCCCGTTATTCTCCATCCTCCTTCATTAGTCTCTATAACGGTCAAAAGGAAAAACACAGGTGGAAAAACCCATTTTGGTCTAGCTAGCCTCACCCCCCCCCCAAATCTTCCCTTAGTCCTTCCCATCTCTAGGGAGCAGCCAAAGTCTCTACTTCTTCATGAGTAATCTACAAGAATCTCAGGAAGAATGAAAAGCCCCCCTCTCAGAAATCACTTGCCAGTTACATGAGATCCTAAGGCACAGTGCTAGCTGTTTCTCTCATCACTGCCACAAAATATCTGATAAAAGTATTAAAGGAGAGGAGCTTTAGCTTGGCTCGTGGTACAGGAGATACAGTCCATCTGGCTTAAAAGGCACATGGCTTGAATGGGTCTGTGCAACCACAACCGGAAAGCAGAGAGCTTGGCCAATCAGAGGTAGCCTATAGCCCGCAAGCCCTGTCCCAAGGCCCCACTTCAGCCAGCTAAGCCCCACACCCAGAAGGTACCACCACCATCTGAAGATGAAGTAGTCAAACACATGAATCTGTGCTGGATATTTTACACTGAAACTTGAACAACCTTCCATTATGACTCTCATATTAAAACTCATTTCCAGTCCCTCCTGAAACAAATAACTTCTCTAAGGGCAAGTTAACCATGTACATTATAAAACACCTAACCAGGGACAAATTACTGTTACCTGAGCTTTAGCTAACAGGATTTTGAAGGTCTCCTACAAAGATGCTGAATAAATGACTTTGTATAAGACAAAGGGAGGGGGTACATACCCACTGAGAATTTAAACGTGTTATTAATATGTAAGACAAGAGTCTCTTAAATCTCTTTAATCAAAATGTAACAAGAGGAGGCCGGCTGTGTTGGCAGGCCAAAAAACTGTGACTACTGAAGACAGCACTGTTTGCACCTGCTGAAATCAATGACAATAAGGTGAAAAGCAGCAAGAGTTCCTGACTTGACTCTACATAAAATGTGATGGTGGTGTACCCTGAAGCCAACAGAAGAAAAGAATTCCCATTCAAAGACAAATCGATGTTTCAGCAGAAATAATTTTCCTGCTGTTTTTAAAAAAAATACTTATCAGTTTTCCTCTCGGTGCTGTCAGTGTGCACTGAAAACACAAAAGGTGAGATTTGTAGGCAAACACCATTTCTTCTTTGGAAACAAAGCTCTACATGTATCCTCCTTGTTCTCAGTCCAAGTGTGAGTGTTTATAAAGTCCTATTCCTGTTGCTGACCTGTGCTCTTCTAAAGAAAGTCCATACAAAGAGAGAGACTTAACCCTGATGGGCACTGCGTTCTATCTGTGAAAGCAGGGAAGGGCTCTAACCTGGGTCCATCCATTCCCCAATTCAGCAACCTGGACTTAAGCCCAATGTTCCCCTACTTCGGCATCTCTAATATTGTGATGTCAGGTGCACACCATCACACGCAGTTCCAAACCCCCAAACTCACTGAGAAGTGAGTTATCAGAAGGAACGAATGGGAAGATTTAAAAAAAAAAAAAGTCTTAGATTCTGGCAATTGCAGACTCAAAGTAAATAATCCAAATTAACAAAATGAAATTCCTAAAGTTCCATCTCTGCCTGAGCAGACGTGGGCTCTCTGACGGTTAACCTCAGGCACCAGCATGACTGGAATAATGTGCTCAGATAGCAAGTTAAAGCATGATCCCTCAGTATTCCTTTCACAGCACTTTGGCGAAACATTCATATTCATACCAATGAACCAAGAAATAGAAGAGCTTCCCGCACCCTGTGTGTGGATGCCATACAATCAACTACGGGTCCAGACAAAACAAAAATGCTGTCTTTCTTCTGGAGTTATAATATTTGCCTTCTTTTCATAAAGGAGCCCCAAGTTCTCCTCCCCTTAGACTCCAGAACGAGCAAGAGAAGCCCCCAGACACAGCCTGAGAGAACACCATTAGCTCCCCTGGTTCTAAGGCCTTTGGACTGGGACTGAGTCATGATTGTCTTGTTCTTGAACTTACAGATGATGCACTATGTAATTTCTTAGCCTCTGTAATTATGCAAGGTGGTTCCTTAATACACCTAGCCAGTTCCTGGTAGTCTGTCTCTCTAAAAAAATCTGCTACACTAACTGTAGGACCTGACTTTCTGTGGACTCAAAAATATTTAGGTAAGACTTATGAAACTCAAGGAAAACTGGGATACAAAGAAAATTTCCCCAGACTAACTAGGTGCATACCTCTCCCCCAGGAGACCACCACAAACACCTCAATTGCAGCCCTACCAAGGACTGTAATTTGCAAATATGTCATAGCATTTCCCAAAGGCAATAAGGGGGAACAGTTTTAGGGTGACACTGGCCAATGTAGTAGAGAATCCCCCTTACCATGTGTTCCTCCTGGATCCCTCATTCCAAAAGTAAAGATTCTGGGAAAGTTTTAAAAAGAATTACATTTGCTTTCACTTAAGTCAGCTTTTCCCAAACTTTCCCCAAATCCTATTTTCATGGGATTGTCACTGCCTCAGTTATATGTCTCAGTCCTTGGGGTTACAAGTGGCTCAGCTACATGTACATTTAACATGGGTGCTGGGGATCCGAACTCAGTCCTCATACCTATTATGTAGCAAGCAGTTTACCCACTGGGCCATCTCCCCAACCCCACTCTCTGCCATTTAAACAAGCTCTCCTCTCATCTGTTACATCTGGCTAACTCCAAGGACGCTGCCCCTACCTGGGCAATCTAAATCTGACCTCACGGCTCCTATTTCTGCTTTGACCTTCCTACAGCAAGGATAAGCAATCCTTTCCCTGACACAAAGACAAGCCTTATGGATAAGATGTATGACAGAACATTTCCATCTCACCAGAGTTATGACCCCAGTGCTATTCAATGAAGCAGGGGGCACAAGAAGAGAAAGTATCAAAAGTTTTTAAACACCAGAATGGAATATTGTTTGTTTGGATTTCCTTCCTTATGCAAGCAGTTTTGCTTTGACAGTAACAGGGGCTTAAGGCCAAGGAAACTCATTTGTCTTGACAAACTCATGTTCCTATTCTCATTTATCACCTACCTAGTACATACCCTTGTAACAGTGTCTTTTATGTTTCTCGTCTTTTTTTTTTTTTTTTTTTTTTTTAAATCTCTTCTCTAGACATTCAATCGATCCTGTTGGTCTCAAGGCTCTCCAGATGATGGCACAGGAAAAGGCACAGATGGAACAAGGCAGCTTTTTTCTGTTTATGGTTACTTTAAAACAAACTGGTAACAACATCGTAGATCAACTAAACAGTTCAGTTACTAACTTATAAAGTGTAAAATAAAATTAAGGAAATGCAAGAAAAAAAATTTTTAAAGTATATATTATACAGGAAAACTATGTCCAGATAGGACTTCAATAATTTAATACAGAAAACACTACTTCTGACTTTTTGTGTGTTTGTTTTTCGAGACAGGGTTTCTCGGTGTAACAGTCCTGGCTGTCCTGGAACTCACTCTGTAGACCAGGCTGGCCTACCTTGCCTCCTAAGTGCCGGGATTAAAAGCGTGCACCACCACCACCACCACCACCACCAGGTGCTTCTAACTTTTAAGATAAAATAAACACAACTTTTTCCTCAAAAAAAAAAAAAAAAAAAAAAAAGCCTAAGGGTTCTTTAACAAGGAGAATACCAACCTGCACTGAGGTTTTACAGACTATTTTCTAGGGATTCCACAATCCTTATCACACGAAACTGGTTTTTGGTTTTGGTTTTCTGTTTTGTTTTTTATTTTTTTGGTTTTTCAAGACAGGGTTTCAAGACCAGGCTGGCCTCGAACTCACAGAGATCCACCTGCCTCTGCCTTCCTAGAACTGGGACTAAATGTGTAGGCCACCAAAACCTGGCTGAAACTGGTTCTTTAATGTTGTTACTGCTTCTTCTTCTTCTTCTTCTTCTTCTTCTTCTTCTTCTTCTTCCTCTTCCTCTTCTTGTTTTTCTTCTTCTTCCTCTTCCTCTTCCTCCTCCTCCTTCTCTGTAAAGCCACTAAAAGGCCAAAAGGCCTTCAAATGCTTAGCATATTGGTGGTGATGTTAAAGTACTTGTTTAACTACAGCTACATTAATGAGTCTTCTTAGTAAACACAGAATATCCACCCAACCTACACTCCATGCAGGGGGTGAATACAATGGGGGCCCAGGTCAAGGAAGAGATGCGACACTCTGGATTCAGGGGCTGGCTCTAGAGTGGGAGAATCATCTAGGTTTTCTACATCTGTGGACCAGACACCAGAATGTTTCAATGTGAAAGCATTCAACACAGCCCATGCACTTCACAGATGGCAATCAGGTAAAAAAAAAAAAAAAAAAACTTTCTCAAAGGCATAGGCTTCTTAATGGAGAACCGCAAGCTGTTCCCGCTGTACTCAGGCAGCTGAACTGTCTCTTCATTTCTTTCCCAAGTCAGGCAATACATTCCAATGCAGCTTCCTACTTCCTAAGAACACATCTGGAACCATTCAGGGCTTGGTTTCTTTGGGATGACTGCCTGTGAGCAACAGACATGCCACCTGTCAGAAGCAAAACCAACTAGATATTTCTAAGCAGTAAGCTATCAGGAGAGAGGATGGGAACCCTGAAGTAGTAGCTGCCCCAGGAAAGACAGACACATTGATTTCTGGCCCAGAGAAGAATAAGAAGCCAAGGGATGTACTTATAAAAGCCAATTTGAGTTTTCTCACTGGTCCTCCCACTGTGTTTCAGAGTAAAGCCAGAAATGCTCCAAACAGTGTGAATGTTTGAAAGAGCTTGCCTCTGGAAAATGACATCCGTTTTTATTTTGTTGTTGTTTTGTTTTTCCTTGTCTTTCCTTTGTTTTGAGACAAAGTCTCACTGTATAATTTCATTGGCCTAGAACTCACTACGTAGTCCAACCTGACCTAGCTGGTCTTGAACTCGCTGACATCCTCCAGCCTCTGCTTCTCCAGCGCTGGGGTTAGATCTGTGTACTGCCATGCCTGCCTTATGCAGTGTCACAGACAGAAGCCAGGGTTTTATGTATATTAAGAAAACATCTGCCAAGTCAGCAACATCCCTAGTCCCTAAATGATGACCTGGAAAGAAACTATAAAACTCCTAGCCAAGCCAGGTGCATTGACCCACACCTTTAACACCAGCAGGCTAGACAGACACAGAGTTCAAGACCAGCCTAGTCTACATACACAGTTCCGGACTAACCTGGGCATTGAAACCCTGTCTCAAAAAAAAAAAAACCTCCTAACCATAAATATTTTTAATATAATTTAAATTTTTTTACTTTCTCTTTTCAGAACTGAAATCCACAGAACACACTAGAAACATTGGTGTGATCTGCATCTGCTGTTCGCTGTCTTGCCAAGTATGGCATCTCTTCGTACAACAGCTCTGAGGAAGTCCTTGGCCAATGAAACAAGAGAGTAGTGATTCCCTCCCCTGCTCTAATGATACAAGCTCCCCGGTAAGGTGTCCCCACTTGCCTCCAACATGACATGTTTGTGAGGAACACCTCCATTCCTGAAGTCCTGAGATAGTACAGCTCACCACTCAGATGGGAGCAAGGGAAGGGAGAAAGGCCACCTGCCTCACAGAGCAAGTTTCACAGTCAGGCCACCTGGCTCTCACCAGACAGCACAAACTGACAGAGGACAGCACAGCTGCCTGCTCTAGCACCATTTCTCAGATGAGGCTCACTAGGAGCTGAAGACAGACAGCCAGTGATGGCAGAAATGTGTCATGATTGTGCAAGGTGCTATGGGTTTCAGTCCAAATCAACCAATAAAAAGTGAACATACTCACTTCACCAATGAGAAAATTAAATCTCATATTAACACAAGCAATAAAGAAGACGGAACTGAAATTCAAATCTCAATTTCTCGCTGTCTTATAAAGGTCTTGAGCTCTGCACAAATAACTACAAGATGGCCTAACAGACTGGGGGTGGGGGGTTCCCATGAACTGGCAATACACAGGGTCCTTGTCACCTCAACCTGCCCTTTTTTAGCAGCCTTTGTATATTAGAGTCACACCAGCTGGATTGCATTAACTTGGAATACTATTTTTAAAAACGTGTCTTACCTATACCATTTTGAGCCATCTAAGCTTAATTCCATTCAAATACAATCATGATAGTGGGAACGCGACAAAGAGTTACTAACAAAAAGAAACTATAACAAACATAGCCTCTACCTCTGTCAGTTCATATTCAAACACATAACAATTCATATAACAAAACTCCCTTGCTCCCTCTTTATCAATTATTTTAATTTTAAAAGTTAATTTGGATGACATATAAATTGCCCCCCCTTTTTATTGAAAATATTTTTTTTTTTTTTTTTTTTTTTTTTTTTGCTCACATAATATATCCTAGTTACCATTTCCCCTCCCTCTACTCCTCCCAGTTCCCTTCCACTCCCCTCCCATCCGGATCCACTCCATCTCTCATTACAAAAGAACAGGCATCTAAGGGCAAACAATAAAAATACAAAAAAAAATAAAATAAAATAAGACTAAACAGAACTATCACAGCAGAGTTAGACAAGACAAACTAACAGAAGGAAAAGAGCCCAAGAGAAGGCATAAGAATCAGAGATCCACTCATTCACACACTCAGGAAACCCATAAAACACTAATCTGGAAACCATAACATTTATGCACAGAGGACCTGGTACAGACCTGTGCATGCTGCTTCAGTCTCTCTGAGTTCTTGGAAGCTTTAATGGTGTTGATTTAAAGGTCCTTGTTTTCTTGATGTCCTCTAGTCCATCTGTCTTCTCATCCATGGGGTTCCCTGAGCCTTGAGAGAAGGGATTTGTTGGAGACATCCCATTTAGAGCTAGTGTCCCAAGGTCTGTCACTGATCTGCGAGTATAGCAGAATGCTATTAGGTGTCATTTTGCAGCTACACTCTTTTAAACAATAGTATTTGGTTTTACACTAGGTTCCTGGGCTATCTAGCCTCAGATTTTTTGGTAACCCAAGCAGTGTTGGGTTTGGGTTCCATCTCACGGAGCGGGCCTTAAATCAAATCAGATGTTGGTTGGCTACTCCCACAAGCTTTGTGCCACCATTGCACTAGCATAGCTTACAAGCAGGAAAGTGCTGTCCATTAAAGGGTTTCTAGCTGGGTTGGTGTTTATGTTTCCCATTTGGTAACACTCAGAGTAACTTCCTGTACCAAAGACACTAGAATGTAGGGGTGAAGGCTCTATTTAAGCACCAGCTCAACTTCTCTGTATTCAATGAGTTGTGTAGGAGTTGTCTTCAGCAATGAGGGAGGCCTTTGCTGTCAGTTTTTGGAGAGCAACCTATACTTTGGCAACAACCAACCTATAGTCTGGGTTGTTTAGGGTTTCCCATGGAACCATTTTGACCAAAAACTTAATTAGATGTAACCCAAACCTGAGACTGGAAACTTCATTAGGTGACAAGAGATGACCAGTTTGGACTCTGTCTCCCCCATGTTTTAACAATTTCACTTAAATTGCCCAGCTAGAAATGTTGTGCCTTTATATGTATACATGTTAGGAAGCTTCCACTGCATTAGGTTTCCATACTACCCTCAAATGGCCTTAGTGTTAGCAGTCCCTCCCCATATTCTCTCCCTCATCCCCCTCTCCCATTCCCTTTCCCTCTTGATTCTCCTTTCCCAGTCCTTCCTTCCACCCATAACTATTGACTCTAGTTCCCTTTCCTAGCAAGATCTATCCATACCTCCCAGTTCCTTACCATATTGCCTAACCTCTGTGGTTCTATGCATTGCAGTTTGGTTATCATTGATTTAACAGCTAATAGCCACATATAAGCAAATAAACACCATATTTGGGCATGGGATACCTCACTCAGGATGATGGCATTTTTCTCCCCTAGTTCCATCCATTTATCTGTGAATTTCATGATGGGGGGGGGGGTGGTCTGAGGAACACCATTGTGTACAAGTATCACTTTTCTTTATCCATTCTTGTTAAAAGATATCAAGGTTGTTTCTAATTTCTGGCTATTATGAATAGAGCAGCAATGAACATGATTGAGCAAGTGTCTTTGTAGTAGAATGAAGCATCCTTTAGGTATATGCTGGATCTTGACATAGACAATTCCCTTCTTCCTTAGGAACCACCACACTGATCTCCATAGTGGCTATACAAGTTTTCACTCGAACCAGAAATGGGCATTGCTCCACAACCTCACCAGCATAAACTGTCACTTGTTTTATTGATTTTAGTTAGCCATTCTAATGGGTATAAGATGAAATCTCAAAGTAGTTTTTATTTACATTTCCCTGAAATATTTCTCTGTTTCTTGGCCTTTTGAATTTCCTCAAGAATTCTGTTTAGATCTGAACCCTATTTTTAAATTGGATTATTTGTTTTCTTGATACCTAGTTTCGTGTGTGTGTGTGTGTGTGTGTGTGTGTGTGTGTGTGTGTGTGTGTGTGGTGTCTAATCTCAAATGTGTAGTTGGTTAAAATCTCTTCCCATTCTATAGGCTGTTGCCTTGTCCCAGTGATGGTGTCCCTTGCCTTACAGAAGCTTCTCAGTTTCATGAGGTCCCATTTATTGACTGTTAATCTCAGTGCCTATGCTAATAGTGTTGTATTCAGAAAGTCTTTTCCTGTGCCAATGGGTCAAGTCTATTCCCCACTTTCTCTCCTATCAGGTTATCTGGTTTTATGTTGAGGTCGTTGACTATTAGGAGTTAATTTTTCTGCCGTTTGATAAATATGGATCTATTTGGATTTTTCTACATGCAGACATGCTAGCTTCTTTATAAAAAAAAAAAAAAGAAAGAAAGAAAGAAAATGAGGTGCCCATAAGCATGTGAATTTTTATCTGTTGTCTTCAATTTGATTCCACTGGTCAATGTGTCTGTTTTTGTGCCAATATCATACTGTTTTTATTGCTACAGCTCTGTAATATGACTTGAAATCAGGGGGAGTGATACCTCCCAGAGTTCTTTTATTACTCACGATGGTTGTAGTGATCCTGAGTAAAAGTGTTCCCATATGAAGCTGAAATTGTCCTTTCAAGACATGTTAGGAGCTATGTTGGAATTTTGATAGGAATTGCATCTGGAGATTGCTATTGTTATGTTCCCCTTTTAATTTATAATTTTGTTAATTTGGATTAGATCTTCTCTTCTCAGCTTTTAATTACTTTAGATATGGGTTTGTCAATCCTATTGATTTTCTCAAAGAACTAACTGCTTGTTACATTGATTCTTTGTACTGTTTGTTTCTATTTTATTGATTCCAGCCCTCCATTTGATTATTTCTTGCTGTCTACTCCTTTGGATATAATTTCTTCTTTTTGTTCTAGACCTTTCAGGTTTGCTGTTAAGTTAGTAGTATAAGATCACTCAAAATTTAAAGGCTATGAACTTGCCTCTTAGAACTGCTTTCATAAGTTTGGGGATGTTGTGTGTTCATTTTTATTCTGTTCTAGAAAGTCTTTTTTAATTTCTGCCTTGAGCCATTTTTCATTCAGTAGGGATATGTTCAACTTCCAAGAGTTTTTAAGATTTCTGTTGTTTCTGTTGTTGACTTCCAGCTTTAATCTGTGATAAAATTAAGGGTGTTATTTCAATTTTCTTATATCTGTTGAGACTTGATTTAAGTCCGAGTATGTGGTCAATTTTAGAGAAAGTTCTATGGGTTTCAGAGAAGAAAGTATATTTTGTGTTTGGGTAAAAGTATTGTAAATATCTGTTAGGTTCATTTGGTTTATAACATCTGTTAGCTCCAATATTTTTCTGTTTAGTTTTTGTCTGGATGACCTTTCCATTGGATAGAGTTGGGTACTGACATCTCCCATTATCAGTATGTGAGGGCCAATATGTGACTTAAGTTGTAGTAGTGTTCACATGCCCTTGTATTTGGCCTATACATGTTAAGAATTGAAATGTCCTCTTGGTAGATTTTCCTTTGATACATTTGTAGTGAATTCCCCATATCTTCTGGTTATTTTTGGTTTGAAGTATATTTTGTCATATATCAAAATGAATAGATTACCTTGCTTCTTAGGCCTGTTTGATTGGAGTATCTTTTTCCAACCCTTTACCCTGAAGCAATGTCTATCCTTGATGCTATGGTGTGTTTCTTGGATGGAGTAGATAGATCTTGACTTGTAACCATTCTGTTAGTTATATCGTTTTACTGGGGAATTGAGACCCATGAGGTTAAGAGATTTTGATGAGCAGTTTTTGTTGGTTCCTGTTATTTTGTTGTTGTTGTTGTTGTCGTTGTTGTGTATATGTGTAACATGAATAATAAAAACCCAGAGATGGGTATTGGGGTTCAAGTTCAAGGTGAAAATCATAAAAGCAAAGCAGCCAGTCACTAACTCTTACCTCTACCTCAAACCTGTCCTCAGCGTGGCTGGAGACTAATATTCCAAGACTGACTTTGCTTCTTCTTTTTATACCTCTCAGATCCTGGGATTAAAGATGTATGATCCCAGATCCTGAGATCATCTTTGTGTGAGATATTTCTCTTTAGGACTGGATCAATTTCATGTAGCTCAGTGTGGCCTTGAACTATCAGATATCCATCTGGGATTAAAAGTATGTGCCACCACCACCTATCGCTATGGCTTGATAGTGTAGCTGCTGAGATTAAAGGTGTGTATCACCACTGCCTGACATCTATGGCTTGTGGCTAGCTTTGCATTCTGAACCCTCAGGCAATCTTTAATAACTCATAAATAATACATCACCACATGTATGTGTGTGTTCCCCTTCTTTTGATTTGCTGGGCTTGGATTATTTATTCCCTGTGTTTTCTTGGGTGTAGTAAACCTCTTTTGGTTGGAGTTTTCCTTCTAGCACCTTCTGTGGGCTGGATTTGTACCTAGCTATTACTTAAATTTGGTTATATCATTTGATACCTTATTTTCTCCATCTATTATGACTGAAAGTTGTGCTAAGTGTAGTAGTATGGGTGGGTATGTGGTTTCTTCAAGTTTGCAGAATATCTGTCCAGACTGTTATAGCTTTTAGTCTCCATTTAAAGGTCAGGTGTAATTATAATAGGTCTCCTTTATATGTTACTTAGTCTTTTTCACTTGGAGCTTTTAATAATATTTCTTATGTATGTATAGTGTTTGGATTGTTATGTGGAGAGAGGACTTATTTTTCTGGTCCAGTCTATTTGATATTCTGTAAGCTTCTTGTACCTTGATAGGCATTTCATTCCTTAGGTTAGGGAAGTTATGTTCTATAATTTTGTTTAAAATATTTTCTGTGCCTTTGACCTGTGTTTCTTCTATTTATTCTTATTATTTTTAGATTTAGTCTTGTCATAGAGTCCCAGATTTCTTGGGTGTTTTGTACCAGGAATTTTTTAGATTTAACTTTTTCTTTAACCAAGGTATCCACTTCTTCTATCATGTCCTCGATGCCTGAGATTTTCTCTTCCATCTATTGAATCCTTTTGGTGAGGCTTGTCTCTGTAGTTTCTGTTCAAGTTCACAAAATTTTCATTTCTATACTTCCCTCAGTTTTTGTTTTCTTTATTATCTATTTCTACATTCAGGTCTTGAACTCTCTTATTCATTTCCTTCCACTACTGTTTGTATTCTCCTGAATCCCTTTAAGGACTTTATTCGTTTCCTCTTTAAGGTACACTATCATATTCATAAAAGCTATTTTAAGGTCTTTTTCTTGAGCTTCAGCTATGCTGAAATACTTAGGACCTGCTGTGGCAGGGCTGCTGGGCCCCAGGGGAGACATGTTGTCCTGACTATTATTGATTGTGTCTTTACACTGGTGTCTAAACATCTGGGATTGGGAAGATTATAATTCTAGGTGATGATATCTGGTCTTGTCTTTGTTGGCTGGGTGTTTTATTCCTTGGCTTCTGTTTCCTCTCTGGCTCTCAGGAAAATGTAGTGGCTGTGTAGTGCCTGGTAGGAAATTCTTCTGGGGTCCTGATAGAACCATTGGGGGTTCCAGGTAAAATGTGTCCTAGGTATTAGGAGCTGATACTTCAGAATGGGTATGTGACAGAGTGGTGCTGAGGTGGTCCATGGATTGGGAGGCAAGGAAGGTGAAGATCTACAGTTGGCATACCTGCTTCCCTAATGAGAATCATAAATTACTTTTTAACCATATAGCTACTGATGAGAGTTGCCATGGGTTCTCCAGGGCAACATACGGAGCTCATTTAAAGAAGAACAGTCCAATGAATCCCACATTAAGCTAAGGTAGATGCAGGCTGAAGTAGGTATAATGTAGCAGAGTTCTGCCCTCAACACCTAACACCTCTTCTGGCATGGAATTCAGAAAGTGTTGATTTATAATTTATGCTAAAGTGGGCAATTAGAAACATGTTTCAAATGACTCTTAAATACCCAAGTCTACTGCTACTGCAGTCATATGCATGCTTACAAGTAGGAAGTTTAATGGCTATTTTTAAACTATTTAAAATAGTTAGAATTTCATGAGGAAAAATAAAATATCTAGCTCCATAAAGGGGAAAGAGAGGAAAGAGGAAGGAATGAAGGAAGGGAGGGAGGGAGGGAGGGAGAGAGGGAGGGAGGGAGGAAGAGAGGAAGGGAGAAAAGGCTTGTAATTCAATTTTAATGTCTTAATGTTCCCTACTATAACATGTGCATTGTAAACTGGACTGGGATCTGCCCTAACATGTCATGTGGATATCCATAGCATTCACCCATTAGTATGAATTCCTCAGAATCTCATTCTTAGAGCAACAGAGTACAATTGTGACTTAATTTCTCTTCTGTGTGAATCCAAACTTCTCTAAGCCATTTAGAAACCTACAACTTGGTCTGTGGATGTAACTCAGTTAATAGAGTATTTGCCCCTTGCCTCAAATAAGAGGGGAATTGTGGCACGTGCCTGCAATCCCAGCATTTAGGAGGTGAAGGAGAGAGGACTGGAAATTCAAGGTCATCTTCAACTACACAGGCAAGTTGAGGTCAGCCTGAGATATGGTAGACCCTGTCTTTAAGAAAAAAAAAAAGTTTTAAATACCACAAACTATTTAGGATGGTTTGGGAAGGACACAAAACATTGCCCTTCACAATGGCTTCTCATCACAGCATCCCACTATCTCAAAGTTTAAGTTTCCACTAGGAAAATTTATAATTTTTCTAAATTAGCTAAGGCCATCTCTTTCTTGGTTATAATACTGAGGGGTTAAATGAGCCAACAAACATAAAGCATAAGAACAATAGATCAAAGTGGCTTTCAGGAACAGCAGACATAATGACTTTAAGGCCACTAAGAACACGGGTGGCAAGCCAGAAAATGCTTAGGTTTTGTTTGTTTGATTTCTTTTTTCTTTCTTTCTTTCTTTTTTTTTTTTTTTTTAACTAGGATAAAAGCCATTGCATGAAAATACATATTTAACAGAGAATCAAATTAGCTCACAATGCCAAGATTTATTGTGGCGGGCATTGGGAATTTCTTCTTGTTTTCTGAACTGCCAGGAGGATTTTAGCCTGTAGATATGACAGGCCAAAAGAGCTTGCTTGTGTTTGCCGGACTGAGAAGGTGCTGTCAGGCTCTACTTTGTAGGCTAAGTTGCAGTGTATGTGAAGGAAACTGATAGATTTGCAAAGGGCAGGAAGGGCATGCTAATGGAACCAAAGCTCTCTCTAATGAACTGGAAAATGTCTGTGTATTCATCCCCCACTTCCCACCCAGATAAACCAAAGTGGCTTCTCCCTAAATAACTCCGCCTCCCAAACCCTTCTTAATGCTAAGATGACAAGGCAAGCTGACAGGCTACAAATGAAATCCTCTTTCAGCCTGTCCACCTGCAGGATGAAAAGGGTGCTGGTGGGGCAAAGATGAAACAGAAAGCCCTGGAAGGGGACAGCAGCAGTTTAAAACCAAACAAACAGAAAGTATATGGGAAAGGGTAACGCTCTTTGAGTTTGGTTACTCAAACAGGAGAAAGAAAGGCCCGCCTCTGCTGTGATGACTAGGTTGTCTGCTAGCCTCCTTGACCACAAGGCCACTGTGTCTTAATCAGAGGAAAGTGAAAGGGGAGCACCTATGACACAGGCAGTTGGAGCAAAGCCTGGGAATGCCACTCCTAACAGGAATTCCTACACCGAAAGGTGAAAAGTGTATGCCAGCTGAGACTTCCTACTTCCATCCCACTCACTCATTTGTGAATCACACATTCACTGAGCATTTAGGGGTGCCAGTCACGGAAATAAAAGCTGGGGGACTCCAGGACTAGAGTGGAATTTCAATAAACAAGAACAAGAGGAGGAGGCATTTCAGATCAAAGAATCCCAAATAACAGGTTAAAAAAAAAAAAAAAAAAAAAGCCACATGAGTGGCAGCAGGCAGCAAGGACATGCCAGGATCTAGATCAGAAACCAAGGCCTTCTGCTGCTTTTCCTTGAGTCCTTGCCGGTGTCCCCATTGTAACTCCCATGCTCTGGCATTATTGCATCTAAGCATCAGTATTCCTTGTCTCTGTTAAAAATGACAATTGTTAGGGGCAACGAGGTCCAGCATCAGTTGGAGGTCAGGAGCTTACTCCATCTTATTTAATTAGGCATCTTTCTCATGGTCTCTAACATAACAATGGTTATGTCTGTTGATGTCTGCAAACCTACTATAAGCAAAGGTATGGAGATGGGGGGTGGTGTTTGGGTATGATTTAGTTTTCAGTGATTCCATCCACCCATATATGCTAAAAGTTTCCTTCTTTCTTAAGGTCTGGGCAGGGTATGGAATTTAAGGAAACAATGGAGAAGACTCAAGAACTGCTATAGCAAAACTGTGTGTCTGCAATATCAACATGGCTCACTCCTCATCAAAAGCTATGCTCTCTACTCTGCAGAAATGCTTACTAATCGCTCTCCATGCTTTGCTTTCTCTCTAGTACCCGTAACCATCAACCCCACGTCATCTGGCTATCCTCTATTGTCACTACTGCCTCCTCCCTATTTATAATAATGTCTGGCATACAATAGGGTTCTATAAAGGCTATTAGAATACATGCTGATGAATGAATTGCAGAAGGTAGTCCCAAATCTAAATATTCTGCTGCACTGTCCCCATAAACATTCCTCTAATTAGATCACATCTCATAGCCAGAAAAATAGTCAAGAAAGGCAGAGAATACATGCATAGGTGGGCAAAATAACTTACAGGATGGAGGTTTCATATGTGAGTGCTATACTTACTTTGTACCAAGAAACATTAATCCACTGATTAGGCAGTTTTTGTACACATCTCTTTCAGCCCTTGATCAACTGGATGGAGTGTGTGGAGGTCTGTGTGAGAACATGACCTAATCACTATCCCTTTATCAGCCTTGTGACTCAACACATACTTTTACATTTTCTAAGCTAGCTTAAAAATATGTCTCCCTGGATAGGAAGGCACACATTTTCCCCAGTGCTTCAACACCTTTCTTTGAGATGTAAAAGATACAAAAGCCAGCTGTGCTCAGAGGCTGAGACAGAAAGACCACAAGCCTGAGGCTAGCCTGGGCTATACTGGGATTTCCAGGCTAGCATGAATGACACTGGGAGGTCCTGTTTACAAACCAACCAGCCTAATAAATGAAGCATACACAAATTTAAACCCTTATCCTAAAACACTTTCTCAGTACTCATTTTGTTTATCAAGACATGCATATCCCTAAAAGAGAATTAAAAGAAAGAAAAAGGAGGATTATCAGTGAATATCCATTATTTAATAGTGAATATTAGGAAAATAATCCAGAAGGAACATTTTTTTTAAATATTTTTGAATTCTTTTCAAAACTATCCCGCAATAAAGTACTTGAAAGGACACCAGAAAGAATTCTTCTGGAAGCCAGTGTGCAAAGGCGGACTACATTTGCAGTTGCAGAATTAACTCCCACAAAAACCTCAGCAAAAGTATCAGTCTCTGGGCAAGAACAAAAATGGGGGCGGGGAGGGGGGGAGAAGAGCTTTAAAAAAAAAAAAAAAATGGGGCAGTAAAGCAGCCAAGCCAAAGAATGTGAGGGCGAACAATGGGCTCCTAGTGAGAAGGCATGGAAAGCAGCTGGCTTTGGAACTGCACTTTGTCCCACACAAGCCCATCATTGTCCCTTTGTGTGTTCTCCTCCTTTCCACTTCTTAGCTCTTCTCAGCTCTATTCACTATTACTGTCATCTCATGTGAGTTTTTTTTAAACCATGATGTATTTGTTCAATTATCTGTAGACCTACAGGCTCTTCATCAAATTAGCTGATCTCTATTTATAGCTGTGAATTCTGGACAGGAGATCTAATGAAAATTCCTGAGAGTGATAAAACTAAGTCAAATTATCCAATGCTGTTTCCCACCCAATGATGCTGCCACTACTGAATACATTTGTTTTAACAAATGTTATAAATACGCATTCTTCTAAAATAATGCTTTTAATTAAAAAAAAAAAAAAAACCACTGCATAGTATCCAGAGATAAGGGTTCCACAGTTTGTTTCACATCCTATTCCAAGATCTTATCTCAAACAAGGGAGAAATCTTAGTGACAAAATAATAGAATAAATCTAAATAATGATTCTATCAAAAGAGAATTAATCTGTACCTAATAAATGCAATCACATAAAATGTGCTTACCTATTTTTAGCAATTACTATACAAAATTAGCAAAGAAATTCAATCATAACTAAGACTCAAGCATAATTTTTATTACTAATACATCTCCACAGTCATCAATTTCATATCTTTTTATGGCTTCTAAAGATGTGTGTGTGTGCAGTAAAAAAGGGAAATATTAAAATAAAAATATATAATATAAAAAAATAAAATTAATAGTATCATTAAGCCAGGATTAGGACCCAAACCATATTCTGAACTATGACCAAATGCCATATTAAGGCCCAAGACACAAGGCATCACTCTTGAAATAATTACAGTGTGAAAACACAAATGCCCATACCCTGAAATGTCTGTTACCAGAGGCTTCTCGTGTGACTCATCGCAAAGGTACCTATAGTGGGACTGTACCTAAAAATAGTTACGCCTGATGGTCATGCCACAGTATGTATAGCCTGGTGAACCAAAAAGGGTGAACATGCAGAGCAGCCTGGCAGGTGTCATAAGGAGAGAGAAAGCAAACACATGAAAACAAGCAGGACAGTTCTATGTACCTGTGAGTCAAAAGTCGAAGAGGGGCATGCTCTTACCTAAATAAATAAATAAATAAATAAATAAATAAATGTGAAAAAAATTGACAGCTGCAACCAAAATAAAAAGGAATAATAATCATTCCTTCCAGACTAATGTGGGTTGATCAAGCCAGACCACCTGAAACAGAGTACCAGGTGATCTTACATTCAAAACAGCTGGACAAAGCAGCCTGACAGACTACAGCCAGGATTTCTGAATCTTCTTCGAATCCCCCATGACAGCGCCCCATACCAGCAGGAAATAGTTTGGAAAGAACAACGCCCAAATTCCCAAATATTGTCTATAAATGTTTGTTTTCATTTAAATGGACTTGGTTATATAAAATAATAATAATAAAGGAATAATCATCTCTATTCCCACTGCAGGAACTGGCTTCACCCTGCCCTGTTTGTTCATAGTAATTACTAGACAAAGCCAAAACCTTCATGAATTTCTCTTCTGATGACAAGGTAAACTTCACAAAACCACTACCTTAAAAAGTGTCAAAAGTGACATGTTCTTCCTCCTCACCCTGTCATACTCTAGTGACCTGACCAAACCTACCAAGCCAACAAGAGGGTTACACAATAGATGGACATGCTGTAAGTAATTGTAGACGAACTATGTTCTTCTCTAATGTCTTCCATTATCAAGACCAGGAAGGAAGTAACAGTGTCTGCCTTGTGAGTTTAGAAAACAAATGCAATAATATTTGAACTCATCCGCCACAGTAATGCACATGCTAAACAATACAAGTGGGTTTCTAATACTACAAGCATTCTAAGGTAAAATATATGAAAACAGCATCATATAAGTCATAATGAAACAATTTTGGGAATTTCATAAAGTTCAATGTAAGATCTGTATCTACCATTGGGATCAATTTATTAACACTATTAGTAGCAATATTATTATGTGTTATGTGCAGATTCATGATCTCTATGCCATCATTTTGGCTCGTGAAGGCTTTAATTTCAACTTGAAAATGCTGGCAAGCACAAATTCCTCCATTATAAGCACCTACATATGTCTGCCTACTGTGTATCTTTCTATGAAGATGTTTTGAGAAGGTTGGGGAATGACTCAGTTGCCTAAACTATAAAGACCTGAGTTTGTATTCCCAGCACCTACACAAAAGCCTGGCACAACAGCACAGGTTTGTAAGCCCATTGCTGACAGGCTGGGATGTTGGTAAGCCCGTTGCTGACAGGCTGGGCTGGGAAAAGCCAGATAGATCCCTTGAGCTCAACTGCAAACCATTCTAGTCAAAGAAGTAAGTTCCACATTTCAGAGAGAGACCACATCTCACAAACTGAAGTGGAGAATAACTGAAGAAGACAGCATGTACATGCATGCACATATGCACACATACACACTTTCACATGCAACCACAAAAATATATACCACAAATAAATAAAGTTTCCAAGATGTGTTAGGGAAAAAGAAAGCCAGTCTACAAAATCAGAACACAAGAATTTCATAAACAGATGAGCTGAACACAAGGGGTCCAGTGGGTGTGAGTGTGTGTGTGTGTGTGTATGTGTGTGTGTGTGTGTGTGAGAGAGAGAGAGAGAGATGTGGGGGTATGTGTATGCCACACAGTTAACAAGCTGAGCCTTACCATATTTAAGATGTTGTTCTAACCGTGGAACATAAAAAGTGGAATTACAAATAAAGTTAAGTTAAATTAAAATATGGATGTTTACATATTCCATAAGAAAGAATTTCAAAACTAAAAAGCTATACTTGAAATAAAATGAGTCCCAAAACAGAATGGATAATATGAGATCAACCTTAAAAGCACAGGAAACAAAAGCAAAAACTGACAAATGGAGTTACATCAAACGAAAAAGCTTACACAACCACAAAGTCAACACTGTAAAGAAAGGGCAGGGACAATCTGCAGAATGAGAGAAAACAAGTTGCCATATATAGATTCTGGTAGCTACCCCAAATGTGCGAAGTACATCAAAATCATATCAGAAAAAAATTAAATAACTCAGTTAAGAAACTGACAAAATATCCAAAATGACATTTCTCAAAAGAAGACAGAAATACCAACAGGACCATGTAAAAATGTTCACCACCACTAATTATCAGGGAAATGCACATCAAAATTACAGTGACACATGGCTGATATTCAAAAGACTAAAGATACATGCTAGTAGCTGGGTATAGTGGCAAAGGCCTTTAATCCCACCACTCAGAAGACAGAGATCTGATCTACAGAGTGAGTTCCAGGACAACAAGAGCTTCATAATGAGACCCTGTCCCAAACAAACAAACAAAAAAGATAAATTTTGGTGAGGATGTGGAGAGAACATACCCTTTCCACACTGATGGTGGGAATATAAATAGTATAGCCATTATGGAAAACAGTATGGAATTCCTCAAAAAACTGAGAGATCTACCATAAGATTCAACTATCCCAGCACTGACTATATCCATAGAAAATGAAATCAATTTGTCAAAGAGTCTATTGCATTCCATGTTTACAGCAGTTCTATTCACAATAGGGTAAAAATGGACTCAACCAAGTGCCCCTCAACTGACAAATACAAGATACATATTTATAATTCTATTCAGTCATTAACAAATTAATGGAGTCCTGTCATTCGCAGCAACACAGGTTGAATTTGATATCATTGTGTTTAAACAAATGAGACAAGTACACTACACAAAGCCAAGTGCCATGTGGCCTCAAACATGAGTAGACATTTTTAAAAGTTGATTTCATGGGAGTTGAGAATGTGAACAGTAGGGCAATGGAAGAGTATGGGGAAAGGTTGGTCAGTGGGCACTAAACTGCATTTAAAGAAAAAAGTTCTGGTGTGCTATCACACAGCACAAAAAACAAGGGTACCAATAATGTGTACATTTTGAAACCTATATTATGGAAGTTTGCATTATAAAGTATAATAAATGCTTAAGAAAATACATTATACAGTGTGTACATATATTAGATATTATGGTAACATTAATGTGTACAACTTTCTTGTCTTATGTAATGTAAAGTAAAAATACAAGCTTAAAAAGATAAATCGTGAAGCGGAGGCAGTTTAAAGGGATTGTTTCACCACTAGAACAGAACTGTCTGCTCCCCACTTTGGTTTTTCTCAGAGTGTTTAAGGGATCCAGGAACCCAACACATTAGGCAAATACTCTGCCACTATGCTGTCCTCTCAACTCCCTTGGTCCTCTTTGAAGAATGGAGTTCTAATACACATAGCATATACAGACACAGGACTTCTGCAATTCCTCATTGGGCCATCATAAGGCTCTCAGTGACAGCCTGATTTGTGGCCATGATCCCAATGACGGAGTTACACTGGTCCATTGACACTGTCACTCATCTAGAATTGCAAATGTCAAAGGGTTCTCTTCTGACAGGTGAGGAAGAGGGTTTAAACCCTGCTATAGAAGACTCACTATAAAATGAACAAGCTGACATCTATAATATTCCAATCCATGACATTTCCCTCATAAAAGAATTTCTTGTCTGGGAGGTGAATCAGTCAGTTAATGTTTGCCCTGCAAACATGGAAACTGGAGTTCAATTTCCAGAAACCACACAAAAGAGATGGGTATTGCTGGGTGGTGGTGGTGCACGCCTTTAGTCCCAGCACTTGGAAGGCAGAGGCAAGAGGATCTCTGTGAGTTCTGAGACAAGCCTGGTCTACAAGAGCTAGTTTCAGGACAGCCTCCAAAGCCACAGAGAAACCTTGGAGTGAGAGAGAGAGAGATAGATAGCGAGAGAGACAGAGAGAGACAGAGAGAGATGTGGCATGAGCTTTGACTAAAAAGGCAAATGCAGATGCAGATAGATTCCTGGGTCTTGGGTTTCAGAGATCTGGCCAGCCATCCTAGCCTACTCAGTGAGCCCCAGGTCAAGGAGAGATCCTGCCTCAAAACAAACAAACAAACAAACAAACAAACTCAGGGCTGGAGAGATGGCTCAGCATCTAGGAGGCTGCTCTTCCAAGAAGACCTGTGTTCAGTTCCCAACATCTACATGGTGACTCTCAACCATCTGTAACTGATGCCCTCTTCTGGCTTCCACGGACACCAGGCATGCATGTAGTACACATATATACAGCCAAAACATTCATACATATTTAAAAAAAAAAAAGAAATCAATAAAACAGAAAATTGTTGGTAGGTGTAGTTGACAAGGGTGGGAATAATCAGAACACATTATATACATGTATAAAATTGTCAAAGAACAAACTTAATTTAAATGAAGTGGGGGAACAAATGACACCCAATGTTGTTTTCTAACCTCTATATGGACACACACAGAGAGAATTTCCTGTCCTAACACACTAATGATGATAAAAACGTATTTAAAACACCATCAGTTGTATGACTGAGTACTTTTAAATATGCTCTTAGTTTGTGGTTGCTGCATCAAATATTACAGACTAAACAGTTTTTAAAACCAGAAATGTCTTTCTCATCATTCTAGAAAATAAGAGACTGGTGGGCACCAGCCTGGTCAGGTTCCTGTTCTTCCATGCTGCAGACCACCCATCTCGTACCATATTCTGCCATGCCAGAAGAAACTAACCAGCTCAGTTCTTTCCTCTGAGAGACTCTGCTTACCTGTTAACCACCTTCACAACCTAATCACCTCCATCTCTAAATACCATGGCACCTAAGTACAATGGTTGGTAGTCTGCACAGAGCCTGAACTTCACTTTGCACTAACATGACACAAAAACTAATATTGAGAATTTCTTCATTGCTCCAGACACCTGTAATCAAGAACAACATTAAGAAAAGTCAAAGGAAATAAACAAGTAGAAGAGAAAACATTTACTGGTGTCTTGTGAATAAGAACTCCAGTGAAATTCATCTTACCAAAAGCTATTCTGGCAACCTTCCAGGAGTCCACTGCCTGCACAAATTATGCATGCTAATTTATGCAAAGTAAGCTCTCCTTTTCTCTGGAGATAACAGAAGATGGTTCCATCTTACTTTATGAGAGTGACTTTTTACTTTGTCTTCTAAGATTCGTTTTTTCGTGTTCCTTTTTGATTTCATTTTTTTTCCTATAGCTTTCCTTTTATTTTCTTTAAATATAATACTTTTAAAAATCCTTCCATCTTAATAGTCTCCTTCAGCTTTTCTTAGCTTTGCATTAATTTTATGTACCAGGACCTAGGACAGTGCTTTGAAAACAAAAGACACTCACTTGTTGTCTAATTGCAGCAAAGCCTGAGTGGTCAGCTTAGTCATTTGGATTCTACTGGAAAACAAGCTTTGCTTCATAATTAGTACTATACTCTCATCATCATCAGATATTATATATTATCACCATAATGCAGCAATTTGTGTCTCACAACACTTCAAAATTGGAATACAACTAATCTATATTGCTCGTGGATAATTAGTATCAATATGCCCAATAAAGTTAGAAAGTTTACTTATAAATAGGTATATTTTAAAGACACGAACTTTGAGAGAACCTATAGACATAGTGTACTATTAAATACCAAATGCACAAATCCAAATTTAAAGATGCAGAAACATTCTTATTATATAGTTATAGTTTTTAGTTTGTTACATAAAGTATTCCTGGAAGATTTGTTCTTGAGAATCTTAATCCTCAAAGATTTTGTGGGAAACAGCAGTAGCAAAGGGGCAAGAGGTTGAGAAAAGAGGAAAAGACTTTGATTTATTCAAATGACAGATTTTGAGTCTTTATCATCAAAATTCTGAAATCCCATACTTTCATTTAAAGAACCATTCTTTAGAAGCTTGAGAAATGGCTCAGCAGCTAAAACTAATGGCTGCTCTTCCAAAGGACCTAGGTTTGATCCCCAGAACCCATATGGTGGCTCACAAGTATCTGCACTCCAGTTCCAGGGGATCTAATACCCTCTTCTGGCTTCCAAGAGCACGAGGAACAACTCGGTAGACCAGCACACATTCAGGCAAAACACCCACACACACAAATAAAGCAAACACATTTGTAAAAACAGAACACATTTCTTGACTCAAGCTACATCTTATCTAATTATTTGCTTTTAGAAAGAGGATTCAAAAGGAATAGATTTCAAACCATGACAATTGTGTTGGATGATTTACCTTTAATCATAATTAGCTTGTAAATGAATAAATAGTGCCCTACAGATAAATAAAACACACAACAATAGAAGTCTCTCTCGTTTTTTGTTTTGTTTTCTTTCTTTCCTTTGTTAGTTGAGGCAAGATACCTCTAAACTTGATCCTCTGCTTTCGCCTCCTGAGCCTGGGACTACAAGCACGGGCCACCATGCCCACCTCAAATTAATCTTAAAACACCTATACAGGGCTACTGTACAATGTGGAGGAAACAGGATTTGCAACTGGAAGACGTCAATTCTGACCCTGCCCTTGTCTCTGACTCCTAAGTCTCTGATAAAAGAATTAAATGAAACTAGGTAGGTAATATATTTGTGCGGTACTTGACTAATTAGATCTCAATAAAGAACAGATTGCTCTGGACAGTGGAATATTAAATACATACTTAGCTTTGTCATCTCCCAAACGTCTAGTGGAATGCAATGGGATTCCAGACAGAAAAACCCACTAACACAATGAAAAGTGAAGTTAGGGGCAAAATTGTGCAAAGTGGACAACACATGGAAGAGTCCTAAGAACCCTGGCACAGCTGAGGACATGGGATCCTAGGTGAAGAATGGAATTCATAGTTGCACTGTAGCAAACCAAACTTTCCCAGAGGAACCTACTTACTTTTGGCAGTTTTATTGTCAAGCACCCCTACTTTTAAAATGACACAGAGCAATTTTTAATTACATGTGAAATTGCAAATCATCACTTCTAACAAAACAGCAATGACACTGTGGGCAAGGATTTCAGTTTGTTGAGTTTTTTTATTATTATTCTTTTATATACTTATTCAGTTATTTACTTATATTTAGCTGTAGCAATAAAGACAAAATATTTCAGACTGGGTAGAATAAGCAACAAAACAAATCAAAGGGAGGGCTGCAAGGGTTTCAGGGATAGCAATATGCCATTAAACCAACTAACCATGGAGTGGTAGGTTCACAAAGAAGAAGCCAGTCTCACCAGCTAAGACTTCCTGTAATTAAATCCTCCAGTTCCCAGTGCTAAGAGCACTTACATACCAAGGGAAGGGAACTTAGGGAGAAACAGGAATGAATGGTCTGTTTGGGTGAGGGGGACTGTCACCTCTCACAATACCCAGCCCTCTGGAATGTATTGTATA
The DNA here is from genome assembly GCF_943737965.1 of Phodopus roborovskii. Taxonomy (NCBI): domain Eukaryota; kingdom Metazoa; phylum Chordata; class Mammalia; order Rodentia; family Cricetidae; genus Phodopus; species Phodopus roborovskii. The sequence goes on along the minus strand of NW_026126540.1, from coordinate 4,686,130 downwards.
CGACAATGGAATAATAATTTAATTGTTTGAAGAACAATTCAGTAATATCTAGTTAAGATGAAAGTGTACATAGCTTACTGCCTGGCACCTTCATTCATACAAATATATGCTTTAAAAATCTCTTGCATTTATACACAAGAAGCCAATACCAAGAAAAAAGGGGAAAAAAACACTCATGTAGCATCAGTTACAGAAACAAATGTGGAAGACTGGTACATCTATTATCAGGAAAAAAAAAAAAAAAAAAAAAAAAAAAAAAAAAGATAGATCCATCATTTCAAGCCTAAAATAAAGACTTGAGATTTGACATTTTCTAGCTGTATGTCACTTAAGGTTAAAAACAAATTACTTTATGGCCAGGAAGTGATGGTGCTCACCTTTAGTCCCAGCACTTGGGAGGCAGAGGCAGGCGGATCTGTGAGTTAGAGCCTGGTCTACAGAGCGAGTTCCAGGACAACTACCGCTGTTACACAGAGAAACCGTGTCTTAAAAAATAAAAATACAAAACACACACACACACACAAATTATTTTGTGAACATGTTCTTTACCTAAATACATGTGACATGGTGGTGAATAACACTCTACCCCAATGATAGTGCGGAAGAGTAAGCTCCCACCCCATCCAGGTGCCTGCAACCAGGTACAATAACACACCCCATGTATACTGTGTATTGGTCCCAAAACACAAATGTATGAGAAGTTTCAATTATAAATTAGGTACAAATATTGATAATAACTAATAAGAATATATAAATTAATAAAAATAATTATTAAAATACCATAAATTATTTTAAAATTATAAATTGGTATTTCTGGGACTTTCCATTTAATGTTTTTCAAACCACAGTGAAAACAGTTAACTAAAATCTCAATAAGGAGATGTTATTTTTAATATATTTTCCCTTAAATCCAACAAAAAGTAAACATGGTGGCTCACACAGGTAAGCAATTGCTGGAGAGGCTGAGGTGGGAGGGAAGCCATGAATAAAGGCCAGCTTAGGCTACATAGAAATTTCCAGGGCAAACAAGGGATGAGTGGGGCCTTGCCTTCAAAAGAAAAGTAAATGACCTAACAGAAAGAGAGGCATAGCATGTTCCCACCTCTTTGTAGACAGTGATATTGCTCTTATAAATGTATAGGATGGAACTCAGCAGCCGCTGGTGGGGGCAGCAAGACAACACAGAGTTTGATAATGGGCACCAAAACAGAGGGGTAGTTACATTAGCACAGTAAACTACAGGTTAAAATAATCTATGAAAAGAAGGAAATGCCCAACATATAAGAATGACTATTTGAAGATTTAGAAATATTTATTACCCTGATTGTTGTATCAAAAGAACAACATTGAATTCATTATTACATTGTATATAATATATATTACTAAAATACCATAATGTGCCTCTATAGATGTATAAACACTGTATTTCAAAAAATTATTTTTAAAAATAGCTTTAGAATAACTAGATTCAGAATACTAACTTAAAGTTCAACACTTGCCATCTACTGCAATTGTGACAATTAATTTATACTATTTCATTTCTTTTCATCCACTATTCAGCTTCAGCACCAAGCTACCTAAACAGGAACTGAGTTTTCACTTTTGATGAGGCTCTTAAGATAAGAATTGTACCGACACACTCAAAAAAAAAAAAAAAATGGGCAGAAGTCAGAACTATGCACAAGTAAAACAAAGACTTGCTTTGGCTTGTCCCAAAATATATCAGCAGTTAGCACAGAATAGTGGAGAAAAATAACCTGATGAGGCCAATAGAAGCAGAACAAAAGAAAGTAAAAATTAAATCAGATTATAATACATAACTATATTTTTCTGTATTGTATACTGCTTTTTAGTTTTTAAACCATAAAGGAGTTACTTCAGCCAATATTTTGATTGAAAGAAACACATAGCAATGAGTTTGGTACGTCAATGAACCCAGATGGAAGTTTATGAGGACTTCCCAACACTACACAAAGGCTTTTGCACAAACACACTGGCCTAGCTGACTGATGGTCTAACTTCATACAAAACATTCCTGGGACTGCTCTTTTCATAGCTTCATCTGGGTTTCAGATTCAATACTAACCCTTCATAAAATATAGTGCTGTCTCTGCTCCCATTACCTGTGCTTTGTGCCTGATGCTGCTCCGGAAGTGCCCAAATGTCTTGCCAAACCCAGTATCTTTACTGCACTTTGTTACCTTTCTAGCATCTGCACTATGAAACTCTTTCCTCTTTGAGCATCCCTGGCATCTACATTTCTGGTTTTCCCATACTAATACTATGATTCCTTCCCTCTCTAAATCTCTTTCTTTGGAGCTTAAGAGGTGACTCTGCAGTCGAGTGTTTACTGATCATGCCGAAAATTTGTAGAAGTTTGAATGTAGTTGGTCCCCATAAGCTCATAAAGAATGGCACTATTGGGAAGGGTGGCTTTGTTGGTGGAAGTAAGTCACTATGGGGACAGGCTTTGAGGTTTCCTGTGCTCAAGATATCACCCAGCATCACAGTCCACTTCCTGTTGCCTTCTGATCAAAATGTAGCCAACACTATGTCCACTTGTAGACCACCATGATACTGCCATGATGATGATGAATTGAACCTCTGAACTGTAAGCCACAACCTCAATTAAATATTTTCCTTTATAAGAGTTGCCATGTCATAGCCTCTCTTCACAGCAATAGAAACCCTAAGACTGAACCCAAGTTTGGCTCACGGCACCCATGTCCGGTGGCTCACAGCCATCTCTAAAAGATTTTAAAAGATCTGGTACCCTCTTGAGGCCTCTGTGGCCTCCTGCAATCATATGCACATACCCACATACATAAACATAATCAAAAATATTATATATACATATATATATGTATGTGTGTATATATATGCATATATATATTTACCTTTCCTTCCATCTGCTAACTGCAGTTATCCTAAATAATACAGTGCTGGATAAACTACATTCTCTGGTATGAACTAAGTCCCATGGCTCATTCTTGAGTCTCCACTTAAGTCTCTGCTTCTACTATCTACTCCAGGCTTCAATCAAGAAGAGATACTCACTGGTTACTATCTCTTCCATCAAAATATATCCACAGCTGAATTTCCATACAACATTCTGCCAAAATCACATCAAGCTCCCTTGCTCAGCTTCTGTCTCCCATCAATTATATGTCAGCTCCCTTAGTTAAAGTACTCAAATAATCATGAGACCAAGAGATAAAAAGCCAAATCTCAGATATGTATGTATATATGTATGTATGTATGTATGTATGTATGTATGTATATATAGATATATATACATATATGTATACATTCTGTTTTAATTTTTCTCTTATAATAATCTCACAATTTCTCTACCAGATTATGGTCTTCTACATTTTTCTTTATGCCAATGTCACCAACATGAATTTAGAATCACTGGTAACTCTAACAATTTTATTAATAAATATGCTAGTCTAAAATTACCAATAAAAAGACTTAGACATTACAGAATAGGGAACAAAAGGAAGGAAAACTTAGCTGTGGAATAGCTGTGTAGCCAAGGTTCTCACATCCAAACAAGGTCAAAGAGAAGCCCATTCTCAGATCTGATAATGGGGCCTCATGAGAGGACAGAGCTGACTTGCTGCTGACGTCACCTGAGCACCCCCTCCAACCCACCTCCGTCATCCCATCAGAAGCTAGAATGGGCCTTGAATTTTCCTCCAGACAGAAAGGAACTCTGTTCTTGATATAAAATTAAAGAATTTGGGGACATTTTTAACACAAACCAAAAATATCCCATCATTACTGAGCCTGTATTTAGTTGGTCTAAAAAAAATTTTACATTCTGTGACTTTCTTAAATCTCACATTTTAACTATATTTTCTTAGGCTACATTTATGTCTTCAAAATGAATTTTCTTTCACATTTCATTACATGGTTCTGATGTTCCCAAGGGGGTTAAAAAGGTGTAGCAAATAATTCTCACCATTCCCACAAAGACCTCAGTTGAATAACCACTACCAAAATCGTTGATACACTCAGACTTACACACAACCCATCCTCCCATCCCCCTAAGGCTCATTAGTCTTCAAAGGAAGGAAAGAGCCCAGAACTTACAGAGAGGCAAGGGAAGTTCAGGCACAGGCCAGCCTGAGCTCCCTGACAAAAAAGCACAGTCACTTTATGGAAATCTAGATGCTTCAAAAATAACTCCACCTCTTCCCTGACTGAAGCAAATACTGGGAGCTCTATGCAAATCGGGGGCTATATGGACTCGGATGACATCTTTTTGTGATTTTACAAAAAGCAACGGAGGGAAGTGAGAAAAATGGAAATATGTACCATTCAGGTAGCCAAGATCATTTTTCTCACATCCCTCCTTTGCTTTTTTCGGTATGGGACATCTGACTGAAACACATGATCCTTCCTAGAGAAAAATAAATCAGAGCATTTTGTTTTTGCTGCCCTGGTCTCTGACCAATTCAGAGCCCTGCCTTAGGCAACAAGTAAAATGGTTTGTTTTCGAAATATAACACTTTCTCTTTATTTCTTCTTCACACTTCCCCTTTTCTTCAACTGTATCAATCTGAGGCTCAGCTTCTGGAAAGAATTTCTCCCTGCGGAATGTCTGATATTTTGAGCCAATAAGAACAGTTATGCCCTGCAAGAGTATTTACTGAGCAAAACTGTGTTCACCCTGAATGACACCTTCATGGGCCAGTGAGGGCCCAGGGCTCTGAGAGGCAGCTGTAATGTGCAGGCATTCCCCAGTCATATTTGACCCTGAGAAAATTTAGGCTCCACAAAAAAGTTATGCTCGGAGAACACTCCGCTGGAATGGAAGAATGGGACATAGCCCCATGAAAGAGCATTTGAGTGAGATCTTTAAGGCTCAATAAAATATGACTGTGAGAAGGAGAAGGAGGAGGAAAAGAAGCTGTGTAGATAAAAAGAAAAAAACGCTTGAAAATCAAAAACCTCCGCTTTCCCATATACCTATAAGCTCCTCAAACATATGACGACTACTGCTGGCCCAGTTCACGTGTCTTAGATTCGACAGGTGCATGCAGGCAAGCTGTGGAAAGGGCTGCTTCCCAAAAGGAAGACAGACACACAATGTGTGTGACTGACTGCTCTACTCCTCACTCACTGAAGCAAAGGTATTAGGACATAATATTTTGGGACTTGAAATTTAAAACTATGGCTTAAATACCAATAGGAAGCTAAATCAATAGCTTAGTTTATTCTAGATGTATAAGAGGATGCAGAATATTATTTCTACATTTGTAGAATGATGCTAAAAATGTATTTATTTTAGTTTATAAGCAGAATGACTGCCAAGGCAACTGCTGCTGAATAATTTCTTTAAAGCTCCAAATCTGTTGCTGCTCTATGATTGGGAGTATTTTAAAAATAGAGTATTTGGGGGCCAGTGAGATGGCTCAGTGGGTAAGATGCTTGCCGCCAAGGCTGATGACCTAAATTCAATCCCCAAATCTACATGGTAGAAGGAGAGAACAGACTCAATTTTACATCACACACATACACACACCATGGCACATACACCCACTCATACCCACACACAATAAATGTAAATTCTAATAGAATATTTTAATCATGATGAAGTACAATATAAAAATATAATATCTCAATGGCATAACAGACATGTCATATACAGAAAACTTGTTTATAAAAACAATTCAGAAAAAAATACCATTTTGCCCTTAAACTTAACAAAATCATTGTTAACAAAATACTGTTAATTAAACATCATGTAAACTGTTTATTAACAGTAGCTAAGAGGACAAGGGAGAGAGAGAGATCCTTACCAAACAGGTAAATAACATATTAATAGAGGCAAACTATCCTGGGAAAGGTGCTCCAGAAATAAACACGATCTGCATTCCCTCTCAACAGATCTGCATACCTGCTCCAACCTCATCAAGTAATGCTGCTCTACAGGAACCAAACTTGTCCTTGAGAAGCCAGGCAGAGCAGAACTACATAGGGAGAGAACTTCCCAGACACAGATTTCCACCAGTCTCAGTCTCCACTGAACAGAACCCAGATGCTCTCATCCCCAATGCCAGGCTTTTGAGACACCTGGGTACAAAGCAGAAGTGCTGCCAATTTCACTCTACAGAAGTAACGAGTGACATCCCTTACCTGAAGTTACTTGGAAATGGCAGTGACAACCTAGGAGAGGGGCTGTTAAAGAAGGGTCAAAGACCAGCAGAGCACAGAGGCTCACACAAGGAATCACAGCTCTCTGGGAGGCTAAGACAGGAAGACTGCTGAGTCAAATCAAAAGCAGGAGCAAGAGCCTACCTGGAAAACAAGGACCAAATTATTTTTCATCTAATTAATTACACACATTGTCTCTTAACAAGAAAATGGGGAAAGCATGCAGAGATAACAGTTTTGACTTCGGATCACCATCAAAGGCCCAAATGCCTGCATACATAAAGTGTAAGTATCCCGTGTGAAAATCCGAACACATGAGCAACTGAGGACCTCTGAGAGAAATGGAAGGCATCGGGATTGCCCTGTCAAGGTCTGAAGCAAGCACGGCTTTGGAGGAAAGCCAGCAACACCATCCACTGAACTTTGTTTGGGAACTGAGGTATTAGGATGGTGGTCACTTGGTACCACACCAACTGTGGTAGTGTGGGAGAAAATGGCCCCCAAAGGGAGTGGCATTATTGGGGGTGTGGCTTCTTGGAGTAGGTGTGGCCTTGTGAGAGGAAGTGTGTCACTGTGGAGGTGGGCTTTGAGGTCTCATATAAGCTCAAGCCACGCTCAGTATTTCAGACTACTTCCTGTTGCCTGTTGATCAAGCTCCAGCACCATGTCAGCCTGCATGCCACCATGTCCCACCATGATGATAATAGACTAAACCTCTGAACTGTAAATGAGCCACCCTATTTAATGTTTTCCTTATAAGAGTTGCTGTGCTCATGATGTCTCTTCAGCAACAGAAACCCTAACTAAGATACAGGGTACCCAGCAAGTCCTGGAACTCACAAAGGTCCAAACACAAATCAGTTGCTATCTTGTTACACCTATCCATGTAGTATGGTGGCTTACTACATACATATACATATACATATACATATACATATACATATACATATACATATACATATACATACACACACACACATACACATTCATATACACACACATTGTGGATTGAGGATGATCTTGAACTTCTTGTTTTTACCTCCTAAATGCTAGAATTAATTTTTATGAGGTTTTATGTGGTTCTGGGAGCAAAATGCAGTGCTTTTTGTTCAGGCTAGGTAGACAAGCACATTACTGACAACATATATATTCCCAGTCCTGGCTTACAAATTCTTTACTGAAAAATTATCATCTGCATATACTAAGTGCAAATAACTGGGTCACAACAACCCAAAAAATAGCTGGCATTTGGAGGATGTAAGTTAATCCCCTGGGTTCAGAGAGAAGTCAGGGAGGTCAGATGCAGAAGCTGGACTGCCCAGCTCTGAAACCCACAGCTGTTCTACTCCTCCACTGTGCTGACCTTAATAGACAGAATTTATAATGGTGAAACTAAGCCCACAGAGGGAAATAGCTCATTCACAATAATATACTAATATACCTTTTTTTCCCTGTAAAAATCCAAATAGTAAATTCTGAGGCCTCTTTAAGTGGCAAGGGCTTATTTTTTTGAGTGTCCAGTATTTGTCCTTTAAAAACATAAAAACCACTCTTGGCTCCCAAGGCTGCACAAAAGATGGCTCCAGACCACAGCTCCCTGACCTCTGTGTTGGAAACACAGCCCAAGCAAGGCTTAGTAGTTCTGTTCTGATGAGCCATAGCACTAATTCAATGTTGCAATTTATCACTGCTTTACATTTAGTGATGGGGGACAGAAGTTCAGTATCTCACCAGTATGGAGCCAGGGAGATCAGCCTTCTATTGCGGTTAAATAAGGATCAGGATAAACAAATAGGCCAAATAGATGTTTAATCAGGGAGAAATAACTTACAACCTAGACAGATGAACACCAGGAAATTCCACCCGATGCTCTCCTGTCCGAGTCCCGCCAGCAAAAGAGCTTTTCCCAGCTCTCTCTCCGACCTCCTTCCACAGGTCACTTCTGCCCATGGCTCCACCCCCAATGGGCGTGGTCAGTGCCACAGAAGGACTATCTCACTACAGCCTTCCACTGAAGACATTCAGTGTGCTCCATTATTTGAAGTACAGTGTGAAGAATAGAGGCCAATCACTCAGATCCCTTTATTAGAATAGTTCCTGGAACTATCAAGCATTTCTTTCCTTTATTTACATCCTTTGCACATTCCAACTTGGAATGTTAGTATTAATGTGTCAACAAAAATCAGTGTTTCCCTCAATCTAATCAAGACTATTTCAGAGGGTTGTATTTGATATTATAGTTCCCATTCACTTTATGACATCTGTAAAACACTCTTTGAACACCCCTTGAAAACTGTAAGAACCATCAAGTCCACCAGCAGATGTGGCAAACTGGATCCAGTTCAAGGACACCAAAGATCATGTACGATTCATTTTCAGTGGCATTCAAATATTGCTCTGCAGGGCAAAATCATCCACAATATATTGTCTCCTTAATCTTCTCTTTGGATACTGAACTTGCACCCAGGATTTGCATGTGGACCATATATAAGCAAATATTTGTCATGTGACCTGTCAGTAGGCTTGGTCTGGGCTAAGCAACTTTGGTGCCAGGTCTGAGAGTTTCTAGTTAAAAATATGTTCAGCTCTGCTGATTTATGCCTAGCTGCTTCATAGTTTCATAGTGGAAAAAGAAGACAGCCTCCAGGGACCAATTTAATAGCAACAAATGTTATTTTCATTGCTGAGCTAAACAAATTGGAAACAGAAGAATAGATTCCAAAGGCCACTAACTTATTTCACAAGGCCACACATAAAACCATACGGCCCATAGGTCAATAAATATAGGCTGGTTTTAGTCACAAGAGCAGCTAGAAAATTGGGACAGAGGAACAATACCAGCTATTCTTGGATCCTGACCCTTTTGTCCAATGTTACAGTTCCCTCTTGAAGAAACTTTGGACAGTTAAGAAGGCCTGGTCAAGACTCACTAACACACATTAAATGAGACTGCAGAAAGTGATCAAATGCAAAAGCCAATTAGAAATGTATAGTTGAGCAAGGCAAGCGTTTTTTTTTTTGTTTTTTGTTTTTGTTTTTTTCTCTTTTTTCCCCCCTGTATATAAAGGACATGGTGAGCTCAGTCACAATCTAAGAGACCAAGCAAAGAAAGGAAAGAATGTGGCTTTGGACTTGAAAATATGCTAGAGATTTTACATTTAGTAGATGTACAAGCTTATAAAACCAGAAGTAGTACCCCTGCCTTACAGTTGAAGAACCAAGGCTCAGAATAAAACCACTTCCAACACCTGCATGAACAGTTTTAGGTCAAGCCTGCCCTATTCGCTCCATCAGGTTGCATCCTTCAAAGAAAAGGTAGCAAAACTCAGCATGGAGCCCTCAGCACTAGGGAGGCGGTGGTGTTGGTAAGCAAAAGGACTCTAGGCTCAGACCTGGACTCTACTGTCTCATGGAAGAGTGAGCAGACACGGATGCCATAGTTGCTAAACATGTCATACTTGTCAGCAACAGCCTTCACAAAGGCAGCCCTTAAGGTCTACCATTGTCAATATGATGCAAGACATCTGAGCACACAGTAGGGCATCGGGAAAGTAGAGACTCTGCAGGACAGGAGTCTAGGAGGCCAGCTATTTGAAAAAGAAGCCCAGCTATCACTGGTAGAAGGACTGAAGTTGTTCAAATACCAGATGGTCCTGAAAACTCAAGTCGGCCTGGCCTTCAGCTGAAAAACTCCATGTGGGAAAGAAGAGAGAATCAGAGGGAAAGGCTAAGTAAGAGATCAGAGCTAGATTCTTTTTATACTTCAGGGATATGACAAACGGTCAACTTTTATTTCCAAGACTTCATCTACCAAACTGCATTGTTAATGACCTTTACAGAAGGTCAAATCTCTACAATCAGAACAGATGGAATCAGAATAGCAATCCAAATAATTCAAGAAAAGAAAGAAAGGAGCATGCCATAATTAGATCAGAACTTCGTATTTCCAAACAGCAGCCTCAAGCTAGCAGAGATGAGAGCCACGGGAGCAGATTGAGGGAAGGGCTCTGGCGCCAGGCACACTGACACTGGCAGCTGGTGTCCCTCCCTCCCTTCCTGCCAGCACTCTGCCCTCTCTGCAGGCAACTGCCACTTCTTTACCTAGGTCATCTGATCAGATGCCAGTTTCCTGATCATTTTAGGGTGAAGGGAAGGAAGCTGGCAACAGACACAGTAAGCAAGAAAACAGGTGTCCAGAGGACATGGCCCACTGGCATCCTTCCTCTCCAATCCAGAAAGGGGCTGTTGTACAGCTATGAGAGAGGAACAGACATTCAAATCCAAGCCCTAAGTCAGTAAGCTGTGAAGGCAGATCCAGCTGAGTGCACCAGACTGCCTGATTAATCAAGTCCTTTTTCCACTCTGTGATGGAAGCCACCATCTCAAAAGCCACATAATTGCCTCCTGGGTGTCCGCAGGTGACTGAAGGTGACATCCAGACCTGGCAGAGATTCAAATCTGGCTCTTTGGGGCTGACTGCTTGTCCTTCCTGGTCACATGATGCAACTGAGTCCAGCCTGGGAATAAGGCAGACGGGGTCAGGGGCCACAAGGACTGAGCCATAAGGGCGGAACTGGAGTTGTGAACCCTCTTCTTCCCACAAGGAGAATTCTACTTGAAGAGGATGCAGTTGGCTGATGCCTCCCTTCTAGCCTCAGTTAACACAGACAGGGAAAGGAAGCTGAGAGCGCAGACAAATCCTTAGAAGATCTAAATTACATTAGGCAACTGCTGCTGGACTTGATGTAGATAAAGCAGTTTTATTGTTGAGACAAACAGGCACTGTGGAAAGATCGTTTGCTTCAGATACAAAGATTAATTGGATGAGATTTTTCTCATCATGGAGATAAAGGAAAGCTCAAGGCATTTTTCAGTCACCAATCTTCAATGTTCTTCGTAAAGCCCTTAGGGAGAAATCACAGTTAATACCACTACACAACAGTCTTTGTGAATAAGAAATGATTTCCTTCAATTGTAAGTCTCCAAAACTCTTACATCCAAACCAAATGCTTACTACAGCATTCTCAGTGGAAGCAAAATTAAGTTACCACCCAGAAAGAAGCAGCGCAAGAGGCTAGAGACGTAGATCAGTTAGCAGAGTGTTTGCCTAGTATTGGAGAAGTCAGTTTGAAACCCAGCACCTGCAAGGAAGTTCAAGGTCATCATAGGCTATATTAATAGAATGGAAGTTAGCCTGTGCAATGGAGGACCTGCATCAAGGATGGGTGGATGAAAGGATTGATTAGATAGATAGATAGATAGATAGATAGATAGATAGATAGATAGATAGATAGATAGATAGACAGATAGACAGACAGACGGACACAAAAATTAAAAAGATCAGACTCTCTAGCTCTGTAGGTGAAGATGCTTGTAATGCAACTCTGACTACCTGAATTTGGTCCCTAGAACCCACATAAAGATGGAAGGAAAGAATCAACTCCATATAGTTGTCCTCTGACCTCCACATACACACCATAGCTCATGTACCCATCCCAAGGATGTGGGGTGCATACAGATTCCTCTTCATGTCAGTCTACTTCAAAATAAAGGCAACCCCAGTTAATAAACGTATTTTCAACTCTTTCATTTTTTTGCCCCTTCTGAACCTTCTCCAGTCAAATCATGAGGTTAGGACTGATCACTTAATTATCAGACAATGTAGCTGGCAGTAGCTTTCACCAAGTTAAAATGACTTTGGTCCCAGTGTGCTCGACACCACACACAACCAATGTTTATTTTTATTCATCTTCATTCTAACTAGCAGTCCCAATATAAAACAAAGAAGGATGTGCACATACAAAAAAGTAATTAGTATTGGAAAGTTAATAAATGCCTTAGCTAATTTGTAGAGTGCCTGGAAAATAATTCACTTGAAATTTAAATCAAAATGCAAAACAGCAGAAAATGGCACATGGCTACACTTCATAAACTACCAACATTATAAAAATCTGTGGGCATGCAGCACAGATCACTGCTGATGAGCTGTCTGTGACAAAAGAGTGTGCAGACCCATTGGGCTGTTGTGAAGGAAACTGATCTCTTTAAGATATGCATCTACTTGTTTAAATGCCCATGTGATGCTGGGGGTGAGTAAAATGTTCATCCAAGGTACTTGTTACTAGACTAATAACCAAATGTTTTGATCCTTTTATTTGCTTCTCTGCTATTGTGATAAAACCGAACAAATGCAACTTTGAAGGAAGGCATGTACTTGATTTATAGTTTACAGTCCACCCTCTAGGGAAACCAATGCATCAACTCAAGTTACGAACCTGGAGGAAGGAACTAAGCAAAGACTACAAAACAACACTGCCTCTGGCTTGCTTAGCTTCTTTCTACAACCTTCCTCATGTAAGCCAGAATCCCTGCCCAAGAAAGACATTGGCTGTGGTGGCCTTAGCCCTCTCGTCAGTTAGCAATCAAGAAAAAGTCCTACAGGCCAATCTGACGGGGGCAGTTCTTTAACTGAGGCTCCCTCTACCCGCGTGTGTCTGGTTGACAACCAGAGCTAACAACGACAAATCCTAAATAAGAATCATGGTCATTTATTCAGGTGTGGAAGCAAAGGAGTGTGATCCTAGCACTTGGGAGGAGGCTAAAGGAAGATAGAGTTCAAAATCATCCTCCACGATCTAGGCTGAGACTAGCCTGGGCTACATACATAAGATCCTGTCTCAATAAAACAAAGCAAACAAAATAAATCACAGAAACTGCCTTTCTTTGGATTACTCTAGGTTAATGACTCTGGGTACACAGCAGAATCCCTAGAGTTTTTGAAACCCCCAATTTTTAAGCCCTACCATCAAAGGGTATGCTATCACTGGCCCCAGCAGGTGCCCAGATAAGTCTCACATGTAGCTAAAGCAGAAAATTACTGCCTTTGTCAATTAAATATGTCAATTAAAATAATGCACTGCAATCCTATTATGTAGCAAGAATTGTGGGAACTTGCATAAATCAAAGTGTAGGAAGGCAGGCCAGCCTTGTATTCAAAGGCCCCCAGTCCAAAGGGGGAAAGGACATGTAAGTCAACATGCAGCATGCTAAGAGCTACACCTGAGCAGCCAAAGCAGTGCCGGGCACTTTGCAGAGGGTCATCTAACAGGACAGAGAAGAGGGGGAGGTGTGTTTGGAGTGGCACCCCAAATACAGTGCTCGAGTGGGTGTCACAGCCCAGGTAAGAGCCCCCCAGGAGGGACAAGTAGGGGACAGAATGACAAAAGGATTGGAACGGACCAACATTCCATGAAGGGGAGGGGAGGGTGGGCACGGACACAGGGGAAAGGGCTGTGGGTGTGACCCAGGGTGTCAAGAGTGTGGAGACCGGTGATGCAGATGGGCCAAGCAGGCTGAGCATAAGGCGGTTTGTAAGGTGGGCTACCCAAACTAAGGCAGTGGCGGCAGCAGGTGGGGGAGCTGTTACTTTCTTCACTCCAGCCAACAGAAAGCTCGATATTCAAACAATCTCCAGAGTTCCACAGGACTCTCAGGATTTAGTCCTTGTATGAAATTGTAGGTTTTAAAATCTGACTAGGGCTAATAAATGGGTCTGCAGGCCAGATTCTTCCTGTAAGTGGCAGGCACAAGCTGCACCTTTCCTAGAAAATCACTGAAAGTCTTTAAAGGCAAGGGAGGTGGTGTCTGACTTAGACATTACTAGGTTTTCAAGTGTATTTCACTGCAGTGCACAGCAATTGGACAGGCCCAATGGCACGAAGCTTTTCCACCCAACAATGTTAGTGAGGGGACCACAGTTCTGAAATCAATCCTCTGCTCTCTGGTTTGCTGAACTTAATACAGGACCTTCTTACTTACAACTATAGGAAGAAAGAATTTTAAAACTCACAAATACCCAGATGCAAGTAACGATCACACGTATTAGACTCCAAGGTGATGTAAATTACAGTGGGCTCTGAATTATACTCGTGCTGCTGGAATACAGGGGTGGTAATCAATCCCAGATGGTCTGCCAGGCAGGGAAAGAGCAGTTGTCTGTGTGCCAACAGAGCCAACAGTCCCACAGGACAGTCTGACAGTAAAAGGGTGGAGGGAGAGATCCCAGGTGCCACAAGAAAGTCACCCTGTGTCCAAAGAGGACTTTGCTTCCAGAGCTGGATGCTAACTCAGTCTCCTTCCCACAGTCAATTTGTCAAATGTAAGAGAAAAGGCAGGTTCCTTTGCCATGATGGCCTACTGCCAAATACTGCAGGGGCCAACTGTAAATGTGAATTCTTTCACACTTGGAAATAAGTGTGTTATTAAAGGCACAAGAGAAATAGAGCTGGAGAGGTAAACAGAACACTTGTAAAAGACACTCCAAATATCTCAAAAAAAAAAAAAACTTTAAAAATATACTTGTCTTAAACTTGACAAAGGTAAATTTTACAAACACAGCTATCTACAAAAAAAAATGGGGTTGAGAATATTCACATAAGTTTATAGATTCTATTAAGGAAAAAATAAAACTCAAAGTGAAAAAATAAATCCCATCTATTAATCAATAAAATCATCAAAATGGACAGTCATAGGGGATCCATCAGGGATAGCTGGCTACAACTGATTTTCAAGTCAAATAAGTAGACTGAAGTACTGTCCCAAAAAAATAATATACAATTTATTTAATAAAAAAAAATAATGGCTCGATTTTTTTAAGTTTTCTCAAAAAGATAAAACATGTAATTACCATGTCTGGTAAAATGTCTTCAGTCTGTGCATGTCATACCTAATTTTAGGCGTGGAAGTGGGATTTCCCTTGGGCATTCTTACTTTCAAAGCTTGACCCTTGAACTTTGGGATATCAGAATGTCCAGAAGCTTGAAATTATACAATAACATTTATAGTCTAACAAATGTGATGGTCCTTTAACAAAGGAAAGACATCCTGAAAACAGTTTTCTAGTATTTTTTAAAGATTAAACACAACCTAGAAATGTTTTTAGGACCACCAAAGGTGGAGGAGAGAAAGTTTATTTGAATATGAAAGCTCGGAGCCTAACATGGAAAATTGTTCTCCGTCTCTCAGTTGTTATTCACAATCAATTAGGTCAATAAAAGATAATAATAATAAAGACTGTTCTCCAGCCAGAATACAGTCACTGGAGAGCACATGCATGTAATCAGGTCATCTAAATGCAAACATTTCAGTTTTCATTAGATCTTATCTAAACTTGCTTTGTTTGTAGGGTTGACAAGGTCTCACTGTACTGTACCACCTACACAAGTTCATCTCCCCTCACCTCCAGAATGATGTGATTACAGACCTGTGCCATGCTAATTTAGAATGTTTTCTTGACACAAATATTAATTTTTTAAAACACTTACTAGTGGAACATGGAACAAGTTCTGAGTCTGCAGTTCTTACTTAGGACAGACATAATTCTAGTTAAACAAATGGTCAGAAGTTAGAATGGGGATGACCCTGCCAAGAGGGAGCTGGAGTGATGACAACACACCAGGAAGACTGCCGGGAGGGGAGAACACCCCTTCACCTACTGTAGTCACACCCTAGCCCAGTTCATGCCCAGTACTAGGTTATCCTCAGAGTTCTCTTAATGCAGTCAGACCATCTGACCAGCACTACTGCCTCACCTCTCAGCTTCTCCGGGAATCTCACAGCAAATCCACACAGGGAAAGTTCCCACTTTCCATCCTGAGGCTGTGTTTGTCTTCTCCTTCCAATGAGTTTGGATTTCCCACACCAATGGTATGAGTAGCTAGGTTTTTTTGTTTGTTTGTTTGTTTTCTTTCTTTTTTTTTTTTAAGTCAAGCATAGTGGTACATGCTATATTCCCAGCACAGGAAATTAAGACAGGAAAACCATGAATCTGAGGCCAGACTGGTTGACACAGTGAGACTGTTAAAACAGTATGCCTTACTACATTTTATTCCTCCTTTTAAAAAAAAATAATAATGTTTAAAAAAAAAGTATACTTCCTGGGGCTGCAGAAATGGCTCCACTGTTAAGAGCACATACTGCTCTTCCAGAGGACCTGGGCTCCAGCAGGTGGGTGGCTCGCCTGTATACTCTATTCTACACCACCTGTAACTCCAGCTCCCCAGGGATCCTGCATATCTGGCCTCTATGGGCATGTGAACTCACATGCATATGCTTACACAGAGACAAACACATAATTAGAGATAATAAAAATGAAATAAAGTCTTAAAAGTAAAATGTGCTGCCTCAAGAGAACTGCTGCTTTTGCCACAGTAAAAAAAATATTGAAATTCAGGTCTTTGTGACTTCCCAATGTCCACATTCATACCACGTTGTCTTCTAACGTAACATCACTGAAGATGTTTATAACTTATAGTAGAATGTGTGCATGTATTTGTTCCCATGTGCATGTTTTTCTAAATGTACCTGCTTGCCATATACTTGCTCACCACAGGAAAGCTCTGAGAGCTTAATAAGGACATGAGACTAGCTAGTCATGATAGCACATGCATTTAAATCTCAGCATTCAGTTGGCAGAGACAGATAGATCTCTGTTGAGTTCAAGGCCAGCATGGCCTGCATAGCACATTTGAGCGGAGCCAATGTTACCTGAGAGCCTGTTGGGGAAAGTAGGGGGGGGGGGTTGGAAGAAAAATGAAACAATGAATAAATACAAAGTGCCTAACATGGGGCTCTACTGGCAAATACTAGTTTTCCTCCTAATGATCATATGAGAACTTCCTCCTTAATAAATATATATATATATATATATCCAGAAATCTCAGTTCTGAACAATAGTCTATAGATTCTCTGCCACATAATGACAAGGCCCCTCCGTCCTAATCAGACCACACACTGCCCGCTCAAGTCACCTGGTGCTGGAGGTGCTGGTGGCTGTGCTGATGATAGTGCTGGCACTGGTAGTGAGGGTCAAGATGAGAGAAGAAAGGTAAAACCAGGAGGGTGTGGTTAAGAAACACTCTAGCTTTCTAGAACATGGTATTAGGATAAGGATAAGAGGAGACTTTCTGTGCAGAAAGCAGTCCCGGAGTTCTGTAGCATGAATTCCTAGGACAAGGTGCCTAAGGAAGGGCTGCCAGACACTTGGGAAGCTAAGGATGGGAAAAGCCTTTGGCTGGGACAATAGATAGAAACAGCTGTAAAAAGTCAGAAGAGGCAGGTAAGGGAGCTGGAAACGACTCCATAAGCCAAAGCTAGGTGTGAAACCAAGCCAGAACCAAGGAACATAAACCATAAATGCAGCTCACCTGTAGACAAGAGAAACCACGACATACCCTGTCATGACAGAGTCAAGTTAGCTCTCACTTGGAAAAAAAATGAAACAGAGAAGTGCAATACAAGTGGGGACACAGAAGGAAAAAGCAAAAGGCTACAGACATCCCCTGAGTAACATGGGCACAGGCATCCACGAAGCACTTCTCTGGAGGTCAGAGCTACACCAAGTTTCGTCAAAACAACTAAGAACTCCTCACATGTGCGAATAGATATGAGATTCATCCGCTGAGGAGTGGCAATAGAGAGGGGCTGCCTTAAATGCTGCGTCACATGACCGGACACAGACGGTGGTTTTAAATTAGACAGTCTCTACTCCAGATTGCCAAGAATGAAGCATTACTATCTCTTCAGCCCTGCAATTTATAAAATCCACATACCCAAAAAGGTTTGCTTTGCGCCAAGTGCAATATGTCCTTGAAAGCAAAGGCTTAATGACCATATTCATTAAGGGTTGAGTTTAGCCCTGAAATTTTATGTTCTATCTTTTAAAGGGCTATTTAACAAATACATGGAAATTTAGCAGCCTACTTTTTTGTTTTATGTCCTCTGTAGGAAGTGATGGGTTTCATGAAATCATTTTCATTCAGGTATATCATATTCACCTCTGTTTCCTCCCTGACCTCCAAGTCCCCTTTGTTCCCCTGGACAGTCCATGTCTGCTTTGACAAATGTGTAGGAATGATTTCATGAATCCATAGACAATCCAGGATCCACAAATGAGGGGAAAAAATACAATATTTAACTTCATGTGTCTGACTTACTTCAGTTACCATGATGACCTCCAGTTGCGGCCATTTTCCTTCAAAGAACATAATGTCATCCCTCTGTATGGGTGAATAAAAGCATCACCTTTTCTCCACCCCATGTCAACAGCTACCTAGGCTAGTGTCATAACTTAGCTATGTGAATGTTGCTACAGTGATCATAAGATGTTCAGGTACCACTCTAACCTGCTTCTAAACAACCAATGAACAAGGGAGAAATGTTAAAGTAAATCCTTAATTTAGTTAGCAAGGCCAGTAAGTACCATACCTGCATCAAAGAAACAGAAACTGCTCAGATAGCAACCCACTGGCTGCATCTCAAAGAACCAAAAACATTAGAAGGGAAAAAAATAACAAAATCGGAACAGAAATAAGTGAAACAGAGACTTCAAAAAACAAAAGACCATGAAGAAATGAGCTACTTCTTAAAAAATATAAAAGAGACAAACCCTTAATTAGACGAACAGAAAGGGAGGAAAGACTCAGTAAATATCAGGAATAAAAAGAGAGAGGTTACAATCCGAACCTCGAAATATACAAGATCACTAGAGATTATTATGAACTACCATACGCCAACAAATTGAAAACTTGGAAGAAATGACCCCACAGACCTGATGATCACACCACCAAGCTCCAATAGTGAAGAAACACACCTGAAAAGACCAGTAACATTGAAGCTGACTGTAATACTGTCCCCCTCTGGGGAAAAGCCCTGCAGGAGACCTCATCACTACTGAGCTCTACCCAAAACTTAAAGGACAGCTGGTTGCCAGATGTGCTGACACAAACTTCTCAAGAGCAAAAACAAAACAGAGACCAGCCAGGTATGAGACACACAGACAGGTATGCCTGTGCTCAGGAGGCTGAGGCAGGAGAAGGGGAGTTTGGGAAAGTTTGGGCTACACGGTGAGAGCCCATCTCAAAGGAGAAGGAGGAAGAAAAGAGAACACAGTACTAGTAATATCAATTCTCCTTAAAGTATTCCAATTATAGACAGGGAAAGAATTCTAAATGTGAGCATGGGGCCAGCATTATTTGAACACCAAAACCACAGAAAGACAAAGCAAAAAAGAAGCCCACAGGTCAGCATTACTGACAAACATAGAGGCAAAAATCCTCGAGAAAAGAAATAATAATAATAATAATACAAAAGTGCATTAAAGACATGATTCACTATGATGAATATTGACAGTTCAGTGCACACAAATCAGTCAGTTTGATTTATCAAGTGAATTAAGGTCAAATCATATGACCATCTAAATGGATATAGAAGGGGTATTTATAAAATTCAGCATCCTTTTTTGACTAAAAAAAAAAAAGCAAAATTGAACAAGTTAGGTCTAAAATATATATAACTAGAAGTTGGAGAGGGAGTATACATGAGCCAGCAGCTAACAAAATTCTGAATGGAAGGAAGTTGCCAATGGTTTTTCTTTCTAGATTTAGAATAAGATAAAGGTGCTAACCTTTCATTTTATTCAATTTTTCCTTGGACCTCCTAGCAAAAGCAACCAGGCAAGAGAAGAAATGAAGTATCTGAACTGGGAAAAAGGAAAACAACGTTGATGGGAGATGTCATTCTGTATATGTTTCTCATACTGGTTAATAATAAAGCACTGTTGGCCAATAGGAAAGGAAGATAGGAGGGACTAGGAGACAAGGAGGAAATAGGAAGGAGTAAGGAGGGTCAGCATGGAGAGTCTGGAGAGAGCTGGACGCCAGCCGCCTCCCCGGTAAGAGAAGGCCATGTGAAGATACATAGAAATGGGTTAATAATTAAAGGCAGAGCTAGCCGATAAGTAACAAGTAACCGGGCCAACAGTATTGTATCAAATACAGAGTCTCTGTGTGTTATTTGGGGCTGGCGCGGCGGCAGGACAAGACCTGGCGGCGGAGGAAAAACCCATACTCGTTACAAATGGCGCCCACGTGGTTAATAAGAACTTCCACTTAAAATTTAACAAAAGCTTAAAAAAGGGTTTTAGAAGCAACAGAACAGAGACAAGCAAGGCTTCTTGGTATCAGCATTTTTCTCAGTTGAACTCTGCTTTGCTAGAGACAAGCAGATATTCGCGTGGCTCCTTTAAGGGAAGATTCCTGACTCAGCATATGTGGCAAAAAACCGCAAGGCTTTCAAGAAACTCTGCTAACAATTTATTGGTGTGTATGAGAGATGGCAATGGCAGTGACCACATCTCCAAGCCGGCAGCATGCTTTCTGGGTGGCAGCGCAGACCAAGGCTTTGAGCACAGCTTTCCATGCTGGCGGTAAAAGTACCCACCACCATCTTTGGTAAACCGCGGCAGACACAGCTATGACTTTCATTTTAACAATGTTGTTGTTTAACAGATAAAGTCTCATGGCCAGAAAAAGATAAAGATTTACAGTAGAGACAGATTCACATTAAGAAAAGGTGCTAAAAGTTTACAGTGTGTTTTAAAAAAATACATAGGCTTGGGAGAGAAAAATAAAATGGTTTTAAAGAGACAAAGAGGAACTGGGTGTTGTAGCACACGCCTTTAATCCCAGCACTATGGAGACAGAGGCAAGCAAATCTCTGTGATTTGCAAAGTAAACATGGTATGCAGAGTAAATTCCAGGACAGATAAGAGTTACACAGTGAAACCCTATGTCAAAAAATAAAAATATAAAAGTAAAATAAACAGAGTAATAAAGGCACGTAAAGATGAAAAGCTCAGAGAGAATCTGGTTACTGTATGCTATTGTGTTGTCTCTACATTGTTTGACTGCTGAGAAAATAACAACTGATAAAGGAAATGCTGCTGCATTAATTCAATTTATATATTTTAAAAATGCTTTGACTCCAACATTTAAGTTCAAGGACAAGTTACTGGGGAAAAGGATTTCTATTTTTTCTTCCACAGAAAATGAAAAGCTGTGGATTCCTTGCAGACTAATGTGGTTTGAACAAGCCAGGCCCCCTGAAACAGAGTTCCTGATGATCCAACATTCAAAACTGCTTGAACAAGGCAGCCATGCAGACTACTGCCATCTTCTCAGGATCCCCCCATGACAGCGCCCCCTGTCAGCAGGAAGTAGTTTGGAAAGAACGACGCCCAAATTCCCAAACATTGTTTATAAATGTTTGTTTTCATGTAAATGGACTTGGTTATAAATGGGTAATGATCACAGCCAATTATTTTTAAAGGTAAAAAGGGAATTATGGTATTGATATGATTACTTTGTTTTGGAATCGATTTTCATTTATTGATACAATTTAATGTCAATTTTGTGAGATGTGTATTTCTCCTCTTGTTTAGGTATTGTGTTTATATAGAAATATAATGTAGTACAGATTATAGATAATTACCTATGATAGTCAAAGCTTAGAGTTAAGTTAGTTAGGTTTTTCAAGATACACAGAGATGTATTTGAGATGGATAGGAATTCTTCAAACCTTTCAAAGACCTACAGAATATGGCATTTAAAGTGGTTTAGGGTTTTTGTGACAGAGAGACATAATTGCTCTTGGCAATACCACCTGCACCAGAAAGGAAGATGGACATCGAAGAAATGCATTATGACGTTTGCTTCCAATATGGCAAGACTAGCCATTTGGACAAGATACTGCTCTTGTCTGGACTGTTTGACTTTGTGATGTATAAACTGGACATGCAGGACCCACAGGAAAGTGACTCCTGATTCAAGATGGACATTGCTACAGAGATCCTGCTTCATGGAAGAGTCTTCGAGACAGTATGCAGGACACGGAGAAAAAGTGACTGACAAACTGCCAATAAAGAAGACAGTTTAAAGTTTTCTGCTTTACTGGAGAGTCTGTCAGACATACTATGGCCTATGGGCTGAAGATGGAAGATTACAGAAGAACTTCGGGTGACTGAAAAGGCAAGATGTCTCTGTCATTTCTAGAGCTTATATATTATCCTTCTGTGGTCTTTGAAGGAGTTGAAGACAGATAGTTATAGTTATAGTTTTCCTTAGTATTAAAGATAAGTTACTTTAGACACACAAAGATAGGATAGATGATGGAATATTTTCTTCAAATCTTGCTAAATGTTAATGGACTAAATAGTGTTAACTGTGATTATTTGATAACTGTTATGTGATATATTTTGCTATGTTAAGGTTAAAACCCTTCATGTTATTTTAGACAGAAAAGAGGAGATGATGGGAGATGTCATTCTGTATATGTTTCTCATACTGGTTAATAATAAAGCACTGTTGGCCAATAGGAAAGGAAGATAGGAGGGACTAGGAGACAAGGAGGAAATAGGAAGGAGTAAGGAGGGTCAGCATGGAGAGTCTGGAGAGAGCTGGACGCCAGCCGCCTCCCCGGTAAGAGAAGGCCATGTGAAGATACATAGAAATGGGTTAATAATTAAAGGCAGAGCTAGCCGATAAGTAACAAGTAACCGGGCCAACAGTATTGTATCAAATACAGAGTCTCTGTGTGTTATTTGGGGCTGGCTTGGTGGTGGGACAAGACCGGGCAGCAGGCGGAAAAAACTGTACTCGTTACACAACGTGTTGTCATTTGCAAATGACATGGACAACCCCAATGTTCACAAAAAAAAAAAAAAAAAAAAAAAAACTATTTGAAATGATAAAATTAGCAAAGTTGCAGGACACAAAAGCAACATACAAAAGTCAACAGCCTGGGTTGTCTGGGGATTCCCATGGGGCCCCTATGAAATACCTATCAATGACATTCTCCATAGAACTAGAAAAAGACATCCCTAGCCTTATCCACTTCAGTAGGAATGGCTGATATCAGAAAGGCAAGAGAAAACAAAAGGAACACAGACAGGAAGAAAATGAACCCTTGCACACTATTTGTGGAGGTAGGAATTAGGGCAGCCTATAGAAACAGTATGGTGATTTATTGAAAAGTTAAAAACAGGCCCACCTGATGGTCCAGCTATCCCATCACTGGGTACATTCCAAAGGATGAAATCATGTCAGAGACACCTGCACCCATGTTCACTGAAACACTGTTCACACTGGCCCAAATAACAGTTTAAATGTTTGTTCAATTGATGAGCATGTAAAGAAAATGTGGTATAGACATGCAAATACAATGTACAATCACAAAAATAATAAAATTGTGTCATCTAGAACAATACAAATGAATGGAGCTCACTGTAAGTGAGATAAGCCACACAGAGAAAGACAGGTGACATCTGATTTTCCTCACACAAGGATGCAAAACCAGTCGATGTCATAGAAGTTGAGAGGCTGGTAAAGGGAGAAAGGGTAGAATGGGAAAGGTTGAACACTCATAATTAGATACAAACAAGACATTCCAGTGTGCAATTGGTAATGGAAACCATAATAATTATGTACTATACATTCCAAAAAGCCAGAAATGTTTTAAATATTTTCACCCTAAAGAAATGGTAAGTGTTTGAGCAAATGTATATGTATAACCTGAATTAATATATACATATCAAAGTATTTGTTTTATGTATCAGTTAAATGAATTTAAAG